>NC_140347.1:22361542-22961542 GCF_963514085.1 Chelon labrosus
GGACGGGGGCGGCCGACTCCAGAATGCGTCGGTGGCGTGAAGCTTGTTGGAAGTTCAGTGTGGCTGGAGCAGAAAATCAAGGAGTGAGACTCTGCCCGCTGGCAGCTGCGCCGGCTGGCATTCGCCGATGCTTTTTTGGCCATTTCCAGAAGGCTCCAAAGCAAACAGGAACGGCTCTGCTTACAGGCCGTAAAACATGTGTGTCAGCCTACTCGGTCATGGGCAGCCAGCGTACTTCTCAGAATGGCTAGAAAGTGTTGCCATTTTTGGTTTTCAAGCTGACACTAGATATTCAAGTGACTTGCTGGGTTGAATTAGATTTTTTTTTAAGTCATACTAAAATTTGAATGCTTTATTTGTTCCCAAAAGAAATGATGACCACGGTGTCTTAAACAACACCATGTTAAAGTCAGTTGCACTGTGTGTATCAGGTCTATCATGTACTGTTATGGTAGCTACCATGCAAATACTATACTACTATATAGGCAATGTACTACAGGTGCTACCAGGGTATATGTAGTATACAGTATTACCTTTGGAGGGTATTATTATAGGTACAGTGTCACTTCCGGGGTCCGCATGTCACTACCTAAGAAGCATATTACCACATTGGAGCTACATGATAGCAGACACGTTATTACATGAGTTGCTTGAAGGTTCAAGCTGTCAAAATATTCTTATGTACCAGGTCAACCACATTTTCTTTTTCAGTTTTGAGGTATGCAGTTACTCATTATATTATTATTATTACTCCCGCTACTGTACATACTTTTCTTTTTCCTCCAGCAATGATAAATAGTTTTTGGACAGGCTTGTGCTATCGCAAGCCTCTGGGTGGGCGTTTCCCAGGGCAACTGTTGAAGCACATTTTATTGGAAGACATCCTGTCAGCTTGTGTGCTTCGCTACCGACTACAGCATGTCACAGCCCTGTATCGCCTGCAGATACTGGAACAAGACGTTTTTCGGCACTATTTCAGTCCGCAGCACAGGTCGCCGTCACGCAATTCAATTCAGTTCACTTTTTCTATATATATATATATATATATAGGCTGCGCTTCAGCGAACCCAGGGCCTGAAACCCCCAAGGGCAAACCCCAAGGCGACAGTGGTAAGGAAAAACTACCTTTCAACAGGAAGAAACAATTGAGCAGAACTCTGCAATCTCAGATACGTGTTCCTTTCGCAGCACTGAGAGATTTGTCCACTGTCACACAAAGAGCAGAAGCGAGCAAGCTGACTCGTTTCTATTTGAAAGTAAGTAACTATAGATACAAGGGTATGGGCAAGCATTAGCTGGTTGCAAATCAGGGTTATTACATAGTTCATGATGTGTCGTGAGGAATACTGGCTGGGCCCAGCAGATCTTTACCAGGGTATCATCAGTTTCCAACAGAGAGACTCAAGACTAACTTTCTGCTGCAAAGAAAACGTGTGAGCAGAGAAACTGGTCTGGCTTCCAGGCTAGCAAAGATGTAGAATGGTGACTATTTTATTCATCGCTCTCTTAACCGGCTCTGTTTAAGTGTGGACTCAATTGCCCAGAGGTATGAGGAAGTTTGCACGGACCCGTTACTCTGTGATTATTAATCACAGCACAGCAAAATGAAGACCCTACCCAGTAATCAAAGCCAAAACCAAAGGAGTACCCAAGAATACCCTCGATTATTCTAAAAATTAAGTAGTTTTAAAAAGCTTATTCATAGTAAGTACCATGTTTGACTAATCAGCTTTTAATTCAAAATCAGTAGCTTGTTCCAGTCCCTTTCTCCACAACCCACATTGTTAACCAAACTTTAAATGAAACCAGCCCAACAATGCAATTATGTAATTTGTTATCTACAGTGTGGCAGTGCTTGGGTCTTTCACACACAGAGAAGGGCATGGAAGCCAGGTGTAAACGTCTGTTCTGAATGTTTATGGGGTTTTTTTGTCCCTAAGTGGTTTGAATTGCAGGGCTTTCTCACCACTCTGTTACTGCAGCAATCAGGGCTGTGATTTTCCTTTTAAACTGCACTATACCCAACATTCAGAAGCTGCCAGGAAACATTAAGTGAGTCATTTAGGAGGAAAAAAAAAAAAAAAAAGAGCGTCTGTCACATCTGATGTTTTGGTGCATTTGCCATAACAAGGTGAATGTACAGGAAAGAAAAGTTGTCCGGAAGCTGAGGGATGGCAAAAACAGCAGATTCTTCCTCACTTGTTCATCTCTGGTCATTTTTTTTAGAGGTCAAGGTTGTATTGTGCAGAGAGGATTTTTACCTTTGGGATGGCACTCTGTCTCTTTGAGTGACAGGTCCCAAATAAACGGGACCCCAGCGGTCACGAGTGGGGGATTATGAGTGTTTGATGAAAACAGCTAGTGCTCGGATTTATCACGGGAGATGTTGACTCGCTCGGTTCGACCTCCAGACGTGTGTGAGGTCACCGTGACGGATTTGTGTTTTCTCACATTGCCCGTGTTATTCTAATGTCTAAGCCACTGCCTATTATCTAATGACTGGGCTCCTAGTGTCCAGGTATTATCTTTAGAAAATATACACGCACAACATTCTTTCTAAACGATTGAGTTTAGTTTATTTTAAAGAAGGCAGGAAGAATTTGAGCCCCGCTGGCCGAATGGAGGCTGACTTGCAGATGTATATATAGAGCCGTTTTTTTATAGACACTTAACTCCAATTAACCTTGATTCTCCTATTTGCCCGTAATCACATTATCCTCTGGTATTTGACTCTATTTGTCTTTCATCCAAGAGCAGCCATGTCCTGCTACATGTCTGGAGAACAGTGAGACGGTGCAAGAACAAGCTTCCCCTTGTGCTGGGTCTCCTAGTCGGCCATAGAACCGGCCTATGGGTTTTTCTCTTTCTTTCTTTCCCTCTTTTTTTCCTAACACTCAGACATTTCTCAACGCTCTCCTCTTAGCCTTCTCCTTCTTCTCATATCTAAGCGCTGCCCTCGGGTCATGTCCAGCACCAGACAGCGTCTGATTCATGCCTTCAGTTGGCTGCTGCCGTCAGCTGACTCCACTTTACCACAAGTTTGGACTTGTCAAGGATTAAATATTCTCTCAGGATAGTTCTGTGTATTTCTAGAGTAGTATTAGCGTGTCTAAATGAGACGATACTTTAAGAAAACTGTTTAATAATTCTACCTAAGAAAAGGATCTGACTGTTTTTTTTTTATTCCTAACACATCACGGTTATTTTTAATACTCTCAGACACAGCGAGTCATTAAAGTTGTCAAAATAACGTCAAGTGGTTTTAATTCTTGCTGCTAAACATCCTGAAATGGACAGTTTTGAAACAGAGGCTTGAATCGGTGCCTCTTTCTTCCCCCTACATTGTGCAAAAACACATTCCAGCTGTCAAATGTGCTCATTCATGTACTAATGTATAAAACTGTTTCTGACTACCTGCCTGTCCCCTAAAGCAATTACAGGTGAAAGAGCTCACTTTTGGCTCTTAAACCCCTACGCCTCAAATAGGAGCCTGTTGAGCTGTCACCCACACTGACACATTAGTAACACATTTTCTGGAACTGGCGCACAAATGACGATATATGAAATGTGCAGATTTGGAAATATGCCACTTCAGTTAGACTTACTGTATATTTTACACTGCTGCTCCAGTACATTTAATAAAAGAAGTAACGTACACACACATTTCTCCACTATGGCATCCACATACTTTACAGATAAAGATTCTATAGGTAAACTAGGTTATCTTCAGGTTTGCAACTACTTTTTCTTTTCATTGTATACAGTAAACAGTACAGTAAAGAAGCTTGAACAATGACATCCACCCACAAATACAATTAAATGAGCTCCACCTTGATCAGATACAACATTTAAGTCCCACTGCATATAAAACTGTACTGATAGGGGTCATTCTATCTGAATAATAATAAATACTTTCATTTGTGATACTTTGATACTTTAGTTGATAGTTAGTAGATAATATTTAGGCACTCGAAATAGTAAGCAAGGGTTCTGATTACATTTATGCATATTCAAATTAAAACCCTGTTTCTATAAAGATTTTATCAAAACTAGTTAATCAAGCAAAAAAGGAAGTCGACTAGACCAGTACATAGTTGAATTAGTTAGCTGAGAAAATTGGCGGAAAACATGTGAAATAATCATGTATTGTCAATAGCTGACATAATTAGCTACATGCTAATGAATAGCTGTTGAAATAGCCAAGAAAACAAGTAATAGAATTTATGTATAAACTAAAAGTGATGGGACAAATGGTGGAAGTCATTAAAAGAGGATAAACATTTGAAATGATTTGCCACAAATAAGAGACTTAAATATATTCTAAAAGCAGTATAATGGATGTTTGTTAAGACACTTAGCTAAGAATGTTAGCTAAGACATGATAAACGTTTAAACTGTTTAATGTCAATAGCTGACACAATTAGCTTTAGGCTAATGAATAGCTGTTGAAACAGTTAACCAAGAAATCATAACATTTTTAAATGTATGCATAAAGTGTTGAAATAGGTACTCAAAAGTGTTAATAATTAATTGAAGAATTGTTTTAAATGATTAGTTAAGAGAGGATAAACATTTAAAATAATTTGCCACAAATAAATGAGTAAAATATTGGCTAAAACCAGGCTAATGGATATTTGTTCAAACTGTTAGCTAAGAAAGTTAGCAAAGATGTCATAAGCAATATAAATAATTATATACTGCCAATAGCTGACATAATTAGTTATAAGCTAATGAGTAGTTGTTGAAATTGTTACCCAAGAAAGTATAAACTTTTTAAATGCATGCATAAGCTGTTGCAATAATCCAATAAAATGGATTAAATAAAAGGTAGCTAAGAGGATACACATTTGGAATAATTAGCTGCAAATAGATATTAAGTAAAAGCAGGCTCATGGGTAGTTGTTAAAATGGTCAGCTAAGAAAGTGAGCAAAGACATGGTAAACATTTGAAATAATTGTTCAAAGTCAAATTAATGTATAAACTACAGTAAAATAGTTAAAAGTAAAAGTGATGGGATAAATAGTAATTAGTGAGAGGATAAGAAAGGATAAACATTTGAAATGATTAGCCTCAAAATAAGGGGATTTAAATATTAATTACAGAATAAAGGCTAATAGATACAAGTTGAAGTAGTCAGCTAAAAGAAATGTTAAATGTTTAGCTAAATCTAATGGTCAAATAGTGGAAACAGTTAGTACTGTACTGTAACTGTACTGTAATAGAGCTGCTGACACTCCAAGCTATTGAAATATAACAACAAAAGACTTAACATTGACAGTTCACCTGTATGAAAAACATATTTTTGTTGTTTTGTCATGCATTTATATATCTATATAATGTAATGGATGAGTCGGTGAGCACAATAAAGGAGAAATTTTGACCCTAGCTTGTATGCTGGCTGCACTTTATGGATCCTTCTAGAATTTTAAGGCCGCAGGGAAAACGTCAGCTCCAGCAAATACCCAGGCTACTTCTGTAAAATACTGAGTAGCTGTGAATGTATTAAAATAATGAAATGTTAGTGGTCATATATTGGTGCTGGAAAGGTGGGCGCTGTTGTCCTCTGCACTTTGTAATGTTTACTCATTAATCACATCCATTGACAGTCATGGTCTGGGATTTGGTGTGCTGGCGGTGTGTTAAGTAAAAACCCGTGAATAAAACAGTCTTGTAAATTGAGTGCAGTAGGGCAGCTTTTCCTGGCGATTACAAAAAAAAAGAAAAAAAAAAAGGCTTTTGATCACAGAGATGTCATTATTTCCCAAGAAGCATGGTGTGTTTCGTGAGAAGCAGTGGAGGACTTCACACCCATTTAAATAATGAGACCATTGCAAGAGATGTTAGAGATAATTGTTACTGTTTCACCTCAGACATTTTAAGAGTTATTGCTGGAACGCTCACAATTATATTCAATTGCTTTCTGCTTAGAAAGGAAGAGCTGGTGGCTTTTCGGAACGTAAACTGGCCCCTTGCACCGCTGCAAATGCACTGTTTTATCAGGCTTTTTAGATGAGAAAAAAAAAAATACTAATGTGTACTCAACCTGTCTCCTGCAGGCCACCCATTAAAACCATCTACCCTGTTTAAAACTGTGCTTCGGAGGGATTTGTCACCCCAAAGGTTGACAAGGCAAGTGCACGAGGTCAGCGAGAGACACGGTGAACAACAGGCAGTGAACTAGAAAGGAACACGGCAACCATGAATAATGCATGGGCGAAAGGTTTACCTAATGGCACTCGTAAAACTTTTAAAAGTTCATTTTTGCTTCCAGCTGGAGATGCTCTTGGCTAAAAAAGCCAGTTTTTCCAGCTTTCACGCAGGCATCCTCCAAACTCAGCTTGAGAGAGGCGCTGATTGGTTTAATTATGTTTGCTGTGATTAAGCACCTTAATGCTTTTCATCATAATGTGAGACATGAATCACAATGATTCTGAGGTGTGACATTTGAGGTATGGCTTTAAAAAGACTGTTTCTTGGAAGTTCTTTTTTACTTAGTACTTTTTAAACGGAGACAGCCGCACATTCCCTAAAGCTGTGAACACACACACACACACACACATACACACACACACACACACTGGCAGACAATTTAAAGAGGGACACTTACCATCTTTAGACATTTGGTGGTCATGGCAGGGTCAGAGAAGAACAGAGGCGCTGAGAGAGTGCAGAGCGCGACCTCGCGGCATTACACTCGCATCCCGGCCCGGCTCCCAGACACCAGGACGAGACCAGCGGGGCTCGTTAACTTGAAAGCACGGATGGAGTGCGGCGGGCTTGCCGGAGTGTGTCAAGAGGAAACTGCAAGGCACCAGTCAGTCAGGCCGCGGAGAGAAAAGCGAGGGGAAGAAAACGAGACAGACAAAAGCAGGGAGAATTCAAAGACGCCAGCAGTTTCTTCTTCCTTTTCCTCCTCGCTTTCTCTGGTGTAACTTAACCCCCTCGAGAAGCCCCGGCGTGCGCACACACACACACAGAACCAGTTCCAGACCTGTCCTACTCCGACGGCTGCCTCTCCCCCTTCTTCTCTCTCAGTCTTTCTCTGTTTTTTGGTATCATTTAACTCTTGATTCCGTGGCCCCGGCGATGAGCTCACTGCGGGCTCAGGTTTCAGAGCCTTTACTGGAATGCGAGGGCAGCCGCGCAGAGAGGCAGAGGTGCTGGGGAGGTCAAAGGCTACTGGGGTAGTGCGGTGGAATGGAGACGACAGGGGTGTCTGTCATCTGGGGGAGTTCCAGCGGAGGGATATCTGAGGGGCCTGGAGAGCCGAGAACAAAACAGGAGTTACAGGGGTCATGGTTTACGGATGTTGCGGGGCCGGGCAACGTTTGACAGCTCTGGGGGCTATGGACTTGAGCGCGCTGAGTACATTTACACGCTCAAATACACACAAACACGGACAACTTCCCCTAAGTGCCAGATTTATTGCTCACTTGGAGAGTGGGGTGTTTTCCTCAGGGAGAAAAGCTTTTTATTTGCTTTTGTCGGGCTGCAATTTTTACAGTTGTAGCAGTCCATGGTCAGAGATATGAATTCTGATATTTGACACTAGGGGAATGAGCATGATCACAGCAATAATAATGCTTTAATTTGCATAATTCTACTTAAGCGTGGATTATGAAGAGGATTACATTTGATGATTACCTGGCTAATGAGCTAGATCAAGTGGCCACGCTCAAGATTAGGAAGTAAACAGGTAAAATATTGCCATGGTGATTCTAATAGAGCAGAATCAAATACACCACACCATTTATAAAGATTCCCTAACCACTTACAACAACGCTACACAGTCATAGGAGAACAGACTGTATATTAACTATCAGTTGTTGACCATTGGCTTTGATTTGTGAATCAAATGTCATGTCATCTTTGAACAGTTCTGGCCTGGTGCTGTTTCAGACTCTTTCCCCACGATCTTCTCCGCTGACCCTCTACAAATACGCAATTATCTCAATCACTCCTGAAGAGCTTGTTAACAAACTGTGGCTCAGAGCAACCGCTTGACATGCCGAACTGGGGCCCTCTCTACGATGATTTTTAACAATATTTTAAACCCCCGTTAGAAATAATTAACACAGCTCGAGACTTCCATTTGTAAGTACCATTTTAAAGAAATCTACCTTGGACCGATGGTATCATTCTTTTGTATATAGGTTTTTCAGCGGTAGCATCAAGCAGTATGTCCTAGACATAAACAAGAGTAAAAGTAGGGTTACTTACAAGAGATGGTTAAATTCTCAATCAGTAATATTTTAAGGATTCTCATAGCTTTATGGTCGGTCATTTTGATTTTTCTCATGTGGTTACTTTGGTTCTCAGCAAAGCGGCCAGCCTCAATCAGAACGGCACCCTCATAAGAGCGGGATTCTGCTAAAGGTTTCTTCCTGTTCCCACCATCGCCTTGGAGGTCTTGGACGTAGTACTCCTTATTTTTATTGCTATATAAATAAAATTGAACTGAATTTAATTGAAATTCTCATAAACCATCTGTTCAGTTGCATAGTCTGTTCATTAGTTGTCCACACTGCCTGCCATCAATTTTTCTTTAGTGCACCACAGCTAATAGCACCAGTTAGCTAATATTAGCTCAATTCCGTCTGAGTCATTAACTACAAATAAATACAATTCTCCACTGATTCATGTGTTTTTCTCTAATGACCAGTTTTATATTATCATAACGCTGTGGAGATAGCTGTTTCATTTAAGACTGTGCTTTGGTTTCAACAGTAATTTAATATAACAAGTCAAGCTAATGGGTTAGCTGGCTACATCTTTAGCAATTTAAGCTAAATCAGCTTAGCCAGCCATTTTTAATGTTTACTGTCTAAATGTAATCTGCATCTGTGTGACACTAAAAGATCTCGGCTGGTAATTAAACAATCCATTAATTCTTTATTGTTAATCATTCGGCATTAATTCATAATTAAATGTAATAATTTAATTCAGGCTCTTAGGTCTGTAAAGCATCTTGAGACTATTTGGATTGTTACTGGCGCTCAATAAATAATTAACACCCAATTGAATGTGAGCACTGTGAATCTAAATTTACCGCTGATTTTAATTGTGCCTCTTAAATAGTCAATTTAATGAATAAGAGGTGGAACCAGTGATCATTAAATACAGACATTGGCAGATTATTCACATTCCTGCATGGCTGAGGATTGGTCAAATGCGGCTCTGCTCCTGCTTAGTCTCTCCTCAGACGCTTGCTGTGTGAGTGTCCATTCACTGACAAACATTGGCATCTCTTTGGGTTTTAGGAGGAATTATTCCTGGGCTATTACATCAGAACGTGTTCATTTTTCGCTCGATGAACTTATTGTTATGAAAGGCTGTTAATCGTTCTCATTATGCAGAATCATTTTCAACAAAAACTTTAACAAAACCAATTTAATTTTGCCACTCGTGACGCGATCCTTGTATTCAACCCAGCAGCATTTTTATTTGGAACTGTAAGTTCCTGTGGGTGTTTACATTAAACACAGCATGCATTTGCATGTTTAGTTGTCCAGATTCCGAGACTTGTATGTGAACTTTTGTTTTGTTTAGTTTATTTTAAACGGATTTGCAGCTTTGCACATGCAAAATTTTTAACAAGTCAGCGACACCTGTTTCGTGGGGCATTTGCCTTCGCTTCCATAAAGCGACGCAGGTACACTCTGTGCTAATTATATGGTGTTTGTGCCACCTGCAGTGATGCAGCAGAGGTGTGAGGAAGGGTGCTAATTTCTACTGATGGCTAACTCGACAACACTCGCCCGTTACAAAAAAAAAGAGCAGAGAACAAAGTGGAGCTTTTAAAGATGTCATCGTCAAACAGACTTGAATGCATAACATAAAAAAATGAAAAATAGCTTGTAGAAGCCGCCTGGCATTTGCTTTATTTGTTTATTGTTTTTCCAGCTGACTTTCTGCAGTTTACCCCCCACCCCACCTCTAGCTCTGGCTAGCTTTGAATTTCAGCTCTGCCGGCCGGCGGAGAGCTGCTCCAGCCGCTGGGGATGTGTGGTCTTTATTAGGGAGAGGAAGTGTGCGAATGAGCACTGCAGGCCCGACATCTCAGGAGCCTTGATCCCTTTTCCCCCTGTGGCACTTTTCACAAGCGGGGCCAGTTAATCGCTTACACTGATAGCAGGGTTCTGTATATGAGGCCCTGGTTCTTGGAGAAAGAGGCTGGGGGGGCGGGTGGTGGAGGCTGTGCAGCACTCCCCCCCCCCCCCCCTCCTAGTTTGTGTGGCATGCTGGGGAGTAAGCTCGCACACTGTTTGTGCAGATGAGTGTCGGAGCGGGCACACCCTCTGCGGGCTTGTTCCCATGGGAACGGCAGCGATAGTGAACAGCTTGTTTTTGTGTTTTTTGGCAATGTTGCCACTCCTGGAATACTGACAGGCGCTGGGGAGGTCTGATATGCAAAATCATTGCCAGGTAGGCCTTATGCGAAAAGAATGTTTTCCCTTTGACTCGCTCCTCTGTGTTTTTACATCCACGCTGAGCTATTTGGTCACACAGCTTCAGAGGAATTCTGTGTTTTTCACCCATCGCTGGCTGATGTTGATCAAATGGAGTTTGTGTTTCAGGGCTCGCTCCATGCCACAGTCTGACAGGGTGAACTTGTTCTTAAGGGTTCACAATCCTCAGGTGGATCACGAGATCGGTTTTAGTCAAATGGCTTCAGGTTAGTGTTACACGTCTCAGCACGCTTGGCCAACAGACACTTGGCTTTGGTTCTGACCTCTCCGAGTCTCAGAGGGAATTCCACACCAGCAAAGCAGGGAAATCATTTTCTCCAAATTTTTCCTTCCCATAAAATTTCGAATGATAACATCACCGCATGGGTTAGCTGACTTCATTAGCATATTTGTAATCGGAAGCCTCTCTGCCTTCAAAAAATATCGGCTGTGGAAGAGTGAAGAAATGCGGAGTTAAACGACTCATTTGCATTGGCGCTGAGTGCGGCCAGTGAGGCCGCGAACAAGGGCTGACTTTAGAAGTCAATCTCAAACTGAGATGAAAACAAAAATATGCTGCCGCGGCTCTATGAGGACCAGTGAAAAATGAATGCTGGACAAACAAAAATCAGTCGCCATCTGTGTCCACGAACAAAGAACACACATCCCCCACTGACCTCCATGCATCAAAAGGAACTCCAGAATCGTATATTCTTTATATACGGACATTTTTTGTTTTCATTAATATTAGACACACAGAGAGCACGGGGAACCTGAAATAAATGAAAGTGTGTGTTTATTGTGGAATCGACTTGCTCACTTTATGGTGTTTGGCTTCCTAAATGAAAACATTCTCCAAGAAAGGCTTCACGAGGCTTCTTGCTGAGAGAGCAAGCAGCACGGAGAACCGCTAACGCCTCCCCTCCCGCTAGCCCTCTCGCCTGGGATGCCCGGGTAATTACATCATTTGGAGATGGAATGAAAGCACTTTACAAGCGAAAGTAAGTGAAATGCTTTATTGCTTGCCGAATTGCCAATTAAAAAGCAACACCTGGAACACAGAGGCTCAGCTAAAACAGTCCTCTCCCTCGTAACAGGGGCTGAAGCCAGCCGGTCTCCCGTTCTGCAGAGGCCCCTCGAGAATGTTTTTCTTTCCGCCTTTTTTTTCTCGCTCTGTCGTTATTTGTGAGAAGTTGCCGACAATGCACCTTCACATTGGCTTACATAGACCATAAGTCACCAAAGCCTGACGTGCTCTTAAACGTATTAATAAAGCCCATTTCCTGGATAGAGCATATGGCAGCTACAGTGTAAACCCGCACAGGGCACGCTACAGAGAAAGAAAACAGTGGTGATTCTCTCCAGCACCCAGTCTACATGAGGTGCCCCCCATCCAACACACATACACACACACACGTAGACCAGTCCAGTCCCAGATGTGCTCCATGCTCTGGTCTGTTTCCCCCCAGGAGTGAGAAACAGACCGAACTGAACAAATAGAAAGGTGGAGAAAAGAAAAATATCTTTCATGTTACTCGCTTGTTCAGAACAGACCACAGTCAGTGCTTTACAAGGGTGTTCTTGTCTTACAATACCTCGTCACCTCTTATATAAATAGAATTAGTTCAAGGCCCCCTCATCATCAAACAAGTCATGCTTCTGTCGGCAGTTTACAGCCATGCTAGCAGCTCTGTGAGGCTTCTGCTGTGCTCTGCTTTGAGCTAAATGCTAGCCTTCAGCGTGTAACGTGCTCGTACATGCGATGCTAACGTTGGTTAGTTAAATACGGAACCTCCGCGCCCACAAATTTGTTGTGTAGAAAAGCTGGTGTGGGAACTGGTTATGCTCCAGCAAAGATCTGCCGTGCCAGTCAAATCATTTGGGCGGGCTTTATGTGGCGATGGACAGAGGAGCAAAGGCGACACAGTGGCCCACGTTGTCTGAGCGAAGTTGAAGTTGTGTACAACAAAATGGCTGCCGTCGGAGAAGCAAGCATTTGAGGAACAATTTACAGCGACTGAAGCATTTGTCAAGAATTCCTTAATTGCTTAATGTCACATACTTTGTAGCTCTGGCTAAGCAGTTGTAGCAGAGGGATTTTTTATTTCTCTGTACTGGTTGAAACATCCCACTCCAACACCATAATGAAATACAGCCTGTTGGAAACCTGACTGCGCTTAGAACATTTCACAAGAACATATCCACTAGTAGTTGAGATTACAATGTGGAAGTTAGGCGGACCTTTCCTCTGGGAACCATGAATGTCAGTGCAAACAAATCTTATTGATGTTGAGATATTTTATCTTTTCAAACTTTGACCTGCTGCTGGGAAGAAAGGGATCACCAATGTCATTAGGGCTTGTCCTATGGGGACCACGAATGAACGTAGAAAATTTCAGATTTATTCTCCTCCCCTCTCAGCAGAAATCAGGTGGTAGGTCAGTTTGAAGACATAGAGATAAACAAGCAAATGCAACCTTGGAAACGAACATTGCTCTATTGGCAGGCAAAGCTGAACCACATTCCAACTCTATTTGTCTTTCTCTGCTACGAGTTATATGGGACATTAAAATCCATAACTGATGTATGCAACTCTTTTTCAGGGTCTTTGGGAGGCATGAGGCCCACATGCATACGAGAGGGTTATTGCAATAAACGTCTCTGAAAGAGGCTTGCTCTTGGGAATTCACTCTAAGAAAGAACATTTGCCAAAACAGCAATCGATCTTGAGATATGTTTCAGTCACGACTAACTTACCAACCTACACTACCATCCCTGGCGCTACTAGCATGGCTAACTTTAAAAAATAGAGACAATCAGAATCAGAATCAGAATACTTTATTAATCCTTCAAGGAAATTGTTTTGTTGCTGTTGCTCCCATAAAGTGACAGTTGCTAGCAAATACAATAGAATAAAATAAAGTAACACAAAAATATATAAAAAATAAAGTAAGATGCATTTAAAGTAAAAGAAACAATATTGCACAAGTAAAACAATATTGCATGATACAAAATGTTGCACATTTGTGGAATCTGTTTTTGCACCATTGCAGTACATATATAGTAAGGTAATTATAGCAGGTTTTCATAGTTTTCTTTTTATTTCCTCACCCTGTGTCTTGCATTTGAGTGACACAGTTGCTGCTACACTTGACATAAACAAACAAAAGAAAAAAAAAAAAAAGGTCAACTATTAAAAGAAAACTGTAAAGAGGTTTAATCATTTCACTTTCTTTCAAAACTCCATTCTCTGCACTCAGCTTTGTCCTGGTTTCTTCGCCTGAACAGTAGCTGACTGACGTTTACCACACCCCTGCTCCTGGATTTCCCACTCTGACCCGCCACAAACTGTCACACCCGCACAAAAGATTAGCATCAGCCCGCAGTGCCATGACGACACTGGCGACAACGATGCTGACAGGCGGTGCCATGGCGACGGCAGTCATAGGCACACATTTGTGGTGTCAGAAAGGAGTACTTATTTACTTTGCAAATGTCTTTACCAGCAGCGCTGGCTTATTACTTTTGAGTCTGACTGACATGGTCTTATGGAAAATAAATTGGCAGAAGCACACTTGAATCATGGCATATCACTTATGATGCCGTTTTAGTCCCTGAGGAGAGACATGAAAGGAGATGGATATTCAACGATAAGATGTATTGTGATGAATGAAAGTGAAAGGGATGAGTAAAACCCTGAATAGGGCTCATAGCCCCTTTGTAGCTGCAGTCAAAGTGCCTCTTGCAAATTCGGAGCGAGCAGCCAAGTATAATGTGCCTCTCATGTCCAAATAATGGCTGCTGTGCTTTGCACATCTTTATAAGATCCAGGCACACAATTTACCAAGTCCAATGTTATCACTTGTTAAGCGTGCATAGATTTCAAGGGTTTCACATTTCCTCTTTGTGAATTCTCTTTCATTAAAAGCTGCTGGGGGATGAACTAAGCTCTTTCAAGCGCGGTTTACGTCAAAGTATTTGTACTGCGACTGTTTAAAGGTAATTCCTGCGGTTAGCTTTATAACAGTGGGAAGAGAGGTCTCAGCTGCAAATGCAACAATTGTGCTGTAAGAAGAGCTTATCTTTTGATGAGCCTTGTGAGAACTGCCCAAAACATCTGACACATAAGCAGCTGAAGCTGGAGTCTGAGCAACCCAGAATCTAGCTTAGCCTGCTCCGTGTATCATATTTTAATCTAACATAAACAGCTGTATGAATGGATGGCATTTTGAACGCTTATTCAAATGTGATCAAAATGTGTACATTAACATAAAGCAACTGAGGTCTGCACAGTCCTAAAGGGGGAAACAGAAAATCAAAGCAATAGGAGCTAACATTATCTTAACTTTAGCAGGATACCCAAATTTTATATGATGGAACTTCAAAGGTGTGCTGCTGCATCCATCTGCTCGATTTACAATGCTTGTGGTAGCAAATCTAAATCTTCCATATGTAACCTTCTCTTATCAAACCATAAAATAAAAAAAAATAAAAATAAAAATACCGGAGTGACCCGAGGCTATAATGTCTTGATACATTACCCCTGCACTCTGAGTGTGCCTGGCACTAATGCCCCACCTGTAGCGCCGTGGTCTGTGCCAGCGAGTCTGACTCAGGAGTAATATCCATTTTGACTTGCTGAAATATTCATTGGCACACCTTGGGTGCACCAGAGGAGGTGTATAGTGTGTCAAATAAGGATATGGCAGCCGTGTTCGTCTAACCCCTCGGAAATGCGGGCTAATCGCAGCAAATGATCCTGAAATGAGACTGTGTTATCAGGATGAAAAGGAATTTATCTGGCACAATTTTCCAAGTGAAGAATTACAAATTTAGCAATTAATTTTAATGTTAGAAACAGTAACAGGTACCGCTCGTGTTCACTATTTAGCTTGACTTAATGGCTTCTACTGCTCACTGTTAAACCCAACAGCGTAATTTTACAGTAAAATTCCATAGCTCAGTCACAGACAGCATTTTTGTCTGTAATGCACAGAGAACCATTCTGATAAAGATGGCTCGGTATGGCTCCGAATTCAAATTTCTTTGCAGGGAAATTATCTGCCTTTTTATTTTGTACCTGAAACCTGAAATACCTGACATAACTACACTGAACCCACCAAGTTGGCAGCTGAGTTCCAGGAACTCAGACCAGGGAACACTGGGTTTAAATAATACTACCTGAACATGTAGTATGTGCAAGACACAAAAAAAATACCTAAAGGCAAATGATATTGTATGCTAATTTCCATACACTCCTTGTATGTTAATATTAGAAGTTCATTAACAGTTAGTGGCACTAAACTTCAAGGCAAAACCACAGAGCAAATCCTCTGGGTCGGAAAAAAGCATGATTAAAATGATTTGTTTCAGGTATCACTTTGTCAGCAGCCAGTTTTCATTGACTTATTTGCCACCTCTGATTTAAATGCACTTTGTCAGATTTAGTTTGTGCATTAGGTCAAGAAAGGCGGAAACGCTTATTTATGAACAAAGTGGAAATGCACACAGTGTCACAACTTATTGGGAGGCTTGAACAGAGCAGAGCCATAAATAAAGTTAACAGTAACACACCTGTGTTTGCCCTACAACAAAGTCAAAGTGTGTGTTAAAATGCCCCGTGATTTCCAACATCCTGGGTTTGCTCGCTTTAATTTTACGAACCTTCAAATAAAGTGCTTTACGTAATGTGATTAAACCGCTAGGTGTTTGAGCCCCTCTGATTGATGACTCGTGTTCCTTGCATTGCATTGTGAGTGAGTAGTTACTCAAGTCGTTGGGAATGATGGTCAGAGATTGCGTGGATGGACAGATTTGATGTTTACTTGCATTATGATGTTGGAAGGCCTTGTCCCAGGCATAGATATGCGGTGTGTTGTAAAATACAATGGTAAAAATTTATAGTTTTCCACACTTTGGTCATTTCCTTTGGCTTTAAATTCTCTTATTTACTAGAGCAAACTGTTGAGACATGTATCAAACTGTATCAGTCACAGTGCCGTCTGGATACCGCTTACCATCCACCTGGTGAGTCCTGTCTAAATGTTTATCTCTCTCTTCATTTGTTCAGCTGTCTTCTCTGCAGACGCTCCCTAAAACACACACACACTCACACACACACACGTAGGAGGCTCAAAGAGTACACGGAGTGCATAATTTGTAAGGACTCTTACACATACTACGGGTTGGGAGATTGAGCGAAACGTAAAGCCGGAGTGAAATTCTTCCCCGGGTGTCAGTTCAGGGATGCAGGAGGATTTACATGTGAGAAAAACAACTTAACAGGAAACTCCACCTTCATGTGGCGTGCTCGCTGCATCATTTTAACCAGACCGAGGCTCTGTGCACCAGAAAAGAAGGACTCGCTCAAAGAACAGTGCAAGTTTGAACATCTGGATGTGGATGAGTATCGCCATTACAGAGTGAGCGAGTTGCAGCGAAGTGTAGCTAGGAGTCTGAGATATTTCAAGGCAAAGGTCATTTACTAAATGACTCCCTCTCTCATATCCTCTAGTGTCTGTAAACATTCGGACCGACAGAGAGTTTTCCATTACCTGACACCACTAAGACTGATTTTATGTAAACACATCCCGGGATTGTAAGAAAAGTAAAGTGGGATACCGTCCACTTTTCCTTTTTTTCACACTGCTGTTAAGTGAAGCTCATGTCTCAAAAATCCACAAGTGGTTCATTGTCTCACCGTGTCCGCACTAACACATGCATACCTGGCCCAGAATGGGAACAGGGCTGTGAACCGAGACCAGCTCTGGGGCTTTGTTCCTAAAACATGCAGCATATGGGCGAGCTGCGCAGAGTTTTCTCATGGAATGCATTACACAGTAGTTTGAGTGATGGGACGCTTATAGCTGCAGTTTAAATGTGATTTTAGGTCAGCGCTGGATCTGGGAAGAGCCAGACGAGTGAAGTGCTTCTCTTGTCCCTGCCGCAAACATTGTTTTGCCATTTGGCTGCATGCCTGCCGTCCGACATGCTCCGTGTCCCATGTTTCCACGGCTCAATGGGCAGACGACCTCATGCCCCCCTCCCCCTTCTCCCATCCTCCTCCTACGCCCACCCTGGGCTTGGCACCACCAGCTGTTGAATGCATCAGGCCCCAAAATGGCTCCTCAGCTGCTGCTGTGGCACACGGAGAAAAAAGCCTGACAGGCTGAGCAGCTGCTGGCCTGAAACAGGGCAAGGTCATTCTCAGAATGAAATATAGCTATGCTACCTGCTAAAACATTATTTAGTGCCGTGGGTAGTAGATTGTTCCAGCTCAAGGGGATAATATTAGTGTTATTTGAGCAGGTATTTCAAATTGAAAAATATCCAAAGAGGCCATTGGATTTATTTCCACACCGTGAACAATTTGGTCAATATTTCCAGCTATCAATATTTGCAACCATGAAACGTCACAATCTCTTCAGATGCGTCACATGCCTGTCGTAAGTATCTCAGTTACCACTTTTTCTAATAGGATTAGCATAATTTGCAATCAGATTGATGTAATTATGCTAAATGGAATTTGTCACTCTCCAATCCTGTTAACTGCTGAGCCAGTGCGCAGATAAAGAGAGGGCAGCTGATTTACAGTTGCCGCACAGTGAACCGCTGCCCCTGTGGCAGTAGACTCCTGCACCGCTCCCATCTGAGAGTCTTAAAGGACGGGCCGTGTCCTATAAACCTGTCAGGGGTGTCAGGTTCATGCACATGCGGGATGAAATGATTTGATGTCATTCGGTCTTTGCCAATAGACGCTCCCAGAGGGTGAGGCTACGAGTCAGAGTCGGGTTTAGTTTGTTCAGTTGGTAGATAGATTCACGGTTTACAGCCCCCAGGGGACACTTCTGCAGCTGCCAAGGGGTATATGGAAATTGTATGATATGGCACTGAAAAAAGAAAAAAAAGAAATTGTGATTTCTTAAAAAAAAAAAAAAAACACATGTGTTCAATACGTTCAGTAGAAATGTAAACATTCATATATGATTTCAAATAGATATGATGCTAACCTTTTCTTTCCTCCGAGTCTCCCTTGTGTGTAAGAGAAGCCGAGTCTCCTCAGCCCGCACCCACCCACACACATGCGCATACACACAGATCTGTTCTCCGGTTTGGCCTACATTACGTTTGATTAAGTATTTTCATGCAAAACTCTCGTTAGCTAGAGTTTCACTACAAATGACAAGTTCTGGCCAAGTCTGGGAATGGTCTTCCAATGAAACCAAAGTTTAGCTAAGTCTTGTGATATAACCTTACTTTCCAATTTGTCATCCACATTTTTTCGTGCCTCAGACATGACAAAATATCATAGCTGGCTGCTTGGTTAATGTTCTGGTTACAACTCGGGGGTCAGACATGTTAGCATGTGGTCCTCCCTACCTACTGAGCCAGCCTGGGGTCCATGCAGTTCTGTATTATGTGCCTTTCTACTGAACTAGTAGGAAACCGACCATTGGTCTGGTTACAACCATCTGAAAACTTTTATGCACTCTAATATGAGCACTTTTGTTGAGCAGTCATTATAGGTTGAGGCAGTGTTGGGGGTGTTTCAGCTAATCTGACAGGAACGAAGGGGTATGTCTGGACAGCTCTAGGCCAACTGACCCACTGAACACTAAGTAGAGCAACTACTCTCCTCCTTGGAGAGGCCCGATCCTTGGCAGGTCTATTTGATTGACTTCAACAACCCTTTCCCACCCACCCGCTCCATCCCGCCGGTGCTAAAAGGGTGTTTCCTGACAAGCGAGGTCGTTTTACATTTATGCGTTAAGGTTTTAAGGCCGAGGCTTAGGTTCAAAATTTATTGGCTATTGTATAATGTTTCACGCAGGAGGCTGGGCGGCTCTTGCCTTGTGTTTTGCCGACGGCCCCGCGCTCAGGAAGAAGCCGATGTATTTTGATAGCAGTGAGAGCTGAAGCTGTCAAAGACTTGGCCTGAGGGAAGCTCACCTTTTGCATTTCTGACTGATTGCGTAAACTCCTGTCACACAACAATAGCAGCTCTGTGAGGTCCTCGGCACTGTAATTACCTCAGACTTTGCCTCGGCAGATTGTTTTTGCATGAACCCCAAGGTTGCAATTTATGGAATATTAACCCTCACCTGTGGCGTACAGTGCTAATTAACAAAGTTCACGAGTAAGATTTGTGATTTTAGAAGCAGTGTTTGCCGTTCTGCGTGGCTGGAAGACATCCAACAAGGAAAATGGATGGACTGTATTCAGGTGTTTTAATTTATTTAAGAGGCCACGGCTTTTAGAGCAGAAGAAGTTTCAGGCAGCACTTATGATATTCTAAATAAATGTAATTTTGGAAGCAAGGACAAGTATCAGTGTGGGTGATAAATAACACAATGGAATGAAAGGCACTACCAATACACTGCAGCAGGTCTTAGAGAATGAATGTAATTCTTCTCTCTGTGCTAATCTGGTCATTGAGACTCCCCGATGGTGACAAGGATCTATTCTAAAATGCTATCTTTTGTTATCGCTGCCTTGCCCTCACTTAACAGGTTAAAGTCTGCAGCGGATTACGATTTCTCCAGAACAGTACTTAAATGCAGTCATTGTTGCCTACGTGAGCTCCTGACTTCTCAGCACCACACTTCCTCGTTCCCATCACTCCCCTCCGTCTTACTCACAGCAAAGCTCATCAGGAGAGCTATGAGAAAGTGCCCCGGAGGGTTTTCTGTCTTCACGTCGTTACACGCAGCCTTGAATGTCAGTGTTAAAAAATGTGGACAAACGTGCACGGCCAGCCATGCGTCACGCGCGCTGGCTCACGAGCTCGACTCGCACGCGCCTTAACCCCCTAACCCAGCACGCACGACACACACACACACCAACGAGTCATATGACTGGCCGTGTGCGTGTCACCACGCAGATGTCGAGTCAGGGGAAAACCTCTTGTTACAGCCGGATGAATTATGGATCTCAATCATCCCTGAAGTCTCTCATATCTACCCATCTAGATAAGCAGGAAATCAGCTTTTGCGGTTGCAGACATGTGAAACGAAGCCAAGCTGATCTGTAATTTTGTTTATTGCAGCGCTGCATTAGGCTCTCCACAAGCCGCTCATTTGGGTTTCTCTTGGCTTTGCTGTTCAAGCCATCCCCCCACCTTTTTTATCTTTCCACTCGTTTTATTTTTGCTGACTTTCTTGCATTATTATCACACTTCATTGACTCATGGTGTACTCCCAAGTTGTATCAAGCATCTTGCAGTCTTGTTCATCCTTGGAAAAACAATTTATAAACCTCTAATGTACCACACACACACATTGGGGCAAATTACATGGTCCGGGTGTGCATTCTCCTGCATAAAACGCAGCCATTACGGTGCAATTTATACATCGTAAACGCAATTATGCAAATATTTTTCAGCTGGACTTACAGTATTTGTCTAAAATCACCGTTGGGAAATTTTTGCATGTTTTTCCAAAAGGCGTTGCACTTTCCTTTAATCAGATACTTTATACAAATTTACTAAATGTATATTTCTCTGCTCTGAAAAAAATGCAACAGTACAAGGAGTCAAAGCAAGACAAATAAAAAAAACAAAGAATGATTGACAAATTGTCAACCGAGTGTTAATGACAAGGAACAAGTTCTAATTCATTTGGATGTGTTCCAAACAGGAAGAAATGCGTGTAGTTAACTTCATCATCGTGAAGTGCTGGTGCAGCCAGGCATCCCTTGTAGCTACTAGAGGAAACAGCCCTGCGAAGACTGCGAGCGAGGGCTGTGCAGTTTCACGAACCCCTCTCGCTAACAAGAAGACATTCTGTGTATGGGTTTGAAGGCTGTCAGCTCACTTGTGGAACAACAGAGCATCTCCCATAGTTTATATCTGCAGCACATACATAATTGAGAAAGCCGGAAAGCTCGAGTTCTGCCTCAGCCATCTTGTACGGTCTGAATCCACGGTAGTAATCACATCCCAGAGCCAAGTTTTTATTTGAAGTATGCATGTCATGTTTATGGTCTGAGGCGATGTAATCACTACCTATGAAGGTAAACCAGATCTTATCCTCGAGCCAAGACTGGGTATTTAAAAGCTACAGGATGTTTTTTTTTGTTGTTTTTTTTTGATGGTAACTCAACAGATTATTGAATTAAGAAAAAGAACTCCAGTCTTCTCTGACAACAATCTTAACAGTGGTTTGTGGCAGCTAAAGTCAGATAATGCTAATTAACCTTGGGTACACATTCAAGAAGTCAGACAGGCTCAATTTAAAGCTGCACCGAGCCAGAATTTTATATTAACAATGTGAAAAGAATTGTTCATAGTTACAAAACCCATAGAGAATTATAATCCAACACGAGTTCCCCTCAGTTTGACAGAGCATTTTATCACCTTTCAGCTCATTGTTTTGGTTTTACGACCTGCCACTTTATCATTTGGTTTTCGTTTCACTTTTCCCATAAAAGTCATTTCCACTGGATGTAATGAGAAAAGTATGACAGCCCTGCCGCATGTTGTCCGCCCAGAAATAAATAGAAGACAATGCTGGTGACTAGCGTGGCGAGCATGTTGGAGCGTTTAGCTGCTAAAACACCACATGTGCTTCAGGATACGGAGAACACTGCGAAAAGAGGAGTGAATTCCAACTCCAAACATATTTTACTGAAGCTCTGTGTCTGATGGACATGTAAACGGACGCATTTCTTTTTTGCTGACAAATTACTGTTTGTTGTACAGCCAAGAAAAGTGTTCAAGTTTTAAAATGTGGATGCTATTTGCTCTGATTGTGTTGTGGCTATGAGCCACACATCAGGCAGGTCTAATCTTCCCATGTCCCTTCCACAACAACACGCCAGCGGTGCATAGTTTAGATTCTGTTCTAGTTGTTACCTCTGTGTTTGACAGCACATTTGAGCCACAGAGAGAAAGAACAGGAGAAAGGAAAATATAGAAAATTGGGGCAGATGTCATGTTAGAATCACTCACAACTTGCCTTTCGGGGAGCCAACTGAGAAAAAAAAAATAAGGAAACACCACCACATTCACAGTATAGCACTGACATGTACAAAAGAAAGTTGAGATCTCCACATGAAATAAACATTATCTCAGGCCAGACTCCAGCGTCGGACATAAACATTTCTTCCTCAGTTAGTGCTTCTCTCCTGACCTTATTCCTTACCTCTTCCCTGCCAACTCACCCTTACCCGGCAGGTTGCATCACCTCCCACAGATGGAGAAGAAATGCTGAGACAGGCCGTAGCAGCTGGAGGCCAAGAACTGCGCACAGAGTGAAACAGAAAGCAGCATCATTACGGTCAGTCACCCACCGTTTAGCAGACACACCCCGTGTCTCCTGTACCTGCTGATGCAAAGTTCTGAGGCCGGATGGCCCTGTTCAGTTTCACAAAGCCAGGCAGGGAGCAAATACGCCATTGCTGCAGCGCCGGACAGCGAGTTTGGAAAAAATAAATGTGAAAGACATAAAGTTGAAGGGCAACAACTCTACTGTACTGGGTGCCCCTGCTGATGCACTTCAGTTGGGCAAAGTCATATCCTTTAAAAGCCTTCAGGCGATTCATGCTTCTTTAGCATTTTCCCAGCCAGCACAGTGAGAAAATAAAGGAAAAATAGGAGGCGGTTATGTTACTATGCCATACATTGTTAGCCATACTGTATGGGTCGAGAGATGACAGCGTGGGTGTGATCAATTGTAGCGCCGTACCAGTCCAGACTGAAAATATGTAGAACATGTTTTTGTTTCCATTAAGGATTTTGGCTCTTTATTTTAATATATACATATATATATAAATATATATATATACATATGTATATACATGTGTGTGTGTATATATATATATATTATTCATCGGCTTGACGGATATTAATACGATTGTGTTTAATTATTGACTCTACTATATGGAAATAACAGGATAGCCAGAAAAAAAATCTATGAAAATGTATGTAAATGAATAAGAAATGTATAAATACAAGGAAGATTGAACAAAATAATAACAAATGTGGAAACATAAAGAGGAAGAAATACAAGAAGAAATAAAAATAAATGTTTTTAAAAATACAGTATGTCAATAAAAACTTTTTTAGTCATTTATTTCCTTTATATATCCACATTTATTTATTTTTCTTTATATTTTCTTCACGTTTTTGTGGCACTCCTATGACTCCATACAACCACCAATTTTATATGTTTATACTTTTCTTCTTTCCAGAGCTAATGACTCTTATTGACCTTTTCACTGTTTTATGCTAATTACCAAATGTTAGCATGCTTATCCACCAAAATAAGACTGTAAACTGTATACCAGCTAACATCTGCTTGCTAATATTTGTGGCTGTGTCAGCAAGCTAATATTAGGATTTAGCTTTTGGTATATCTATGGTTGAACTTAATCTAGTGCGCTACTACACTGGTTTTCTTTACATGCTAAACATAATATTAGCTGACCTTCACTTCATGGTAGGTATGCTAACACATGTTGACTTATTTTATGCTAAGGACAGTCTGGAAGTATCATTAGATGAACATATAATAAGCAGCTTCTAAAAAAAAGCACCAGATGGTTTAAATAAAAAAAGTAAAAGGAAAAACACTTGTTTTTTTACAGTGACTGTTTGAACCTTTGAGAACGAAAGCACACAAACCACGAAAACACAGAATAGCTCTGAGCAGCATCAAAGCGCAGTTTTTCCAATCACATAAAAATGGCTCTTGAAACACTCCAAAACTACATTTGGAGCACTACATGTTTGATGTGACTCCAGCTAAGTTTTACAACATCAGAATGATCCACGCTAAATGTTCCCATGGTGATATTTCATTCGCTCTACACGGATCTCACAAGTCCAAAGTGATAGCGGAGAGGAGACCTTGGTTCTCACCGCTTTTCTCCCCACTTTGAATAGACCTTCATGTGTGAGCATTATTATTAATTCATCTCCCTGCCAGACTGGGTTTAAGCTCTAATACATTTGGAGATTGAGCTATCTTCGCCGGAAAGACTCTAAGTGATTAATGATTGAGGAATGATGAGAGCATCAGCCTGGTCCACTACAAAAGTAGGAACCGGCGGACTGCCTGGGCCAGGGTTCCAAATGATCCGGACATTTTTGTGAGGGCGCTCCGCTGAACATCAAAGTGTTCGTATTGAGCCATTAAACAGCGTCATGCGAGAACAGCAACATCTCCCGAGTGTCTGTATAAAAGTCGAGCATCTCTGACAATGCCGCGGGATCAAATCTGGTTACACACAGCTCCGAGCTTATCCTGTCTGTGTGATGGTTGCTTTTGTCTGGCCTCAAAGGCTTCTGAGCTCTACAGTCACCTCATATAAGAAAGAGAGAGATGGGGATTCTTCAGAAAGCGAAAGGTATCAACATATGCACAAACTGCAAGCAAGAACCGCCACAGATTATTCCAATGGAACACACACACACACACACACACACACACACTGCAAGTTCATTTCTGTTGCTTTTCCTCTTTGGTTCTCTCGTTTCATCCGCAATGTTAAAAAGCACAAGCGCGCATGAAACACACAGGATTGAGAGCGCGCACGCCCGCTTGCAGACAGCTCCCATCCCTCCTCGCTCAAACTACCCGACACTTTGTAGACGAAAGATAAAACAAGACCTTTTGAAGGTCAACATGTGACAGGTGAGAGATGTTGGGGGTGAGGTGGTATTGTTATGGTGTATGTGTGTGTGTGAGATGCCTGGCCTCTTATCTCTGTTGATGTGATGCCTTCATCCCGCTCTGCCCCCATGTTACTAACGCTCCACCTGCAGCTTTGATGTCCGTGCCCCCGTCTCTCTGCGGCTGTCTTAGCGAAAGAGCTGTCACTGCTCTGTCAGCGCGGAACACGCAAAGGAGAGGAAATTATGAGACTCAGACTCTTTTTGGTAAAAATAACTTCTTTTTTTTTTTTATTTCATGATGTTTTGAGAAGCACACCTGAGGAGGAGCCTGTCTGTGGATTCACATAAAATGTCAAGGCGGATAGCCGATGGAGCTTAGTCACCAAGCGGCATGCACAGACTAGCAGTCTGGTTTTATTTTCACACAAAACTCTGTTTTGAAGTCTGGAAGTGCCAACAGGATAAAGTTGCTGTCCAAACTGAAGACAATCTGTTGGCATCTGTGACAAGACGTGATACAGTTTCACCGCACACAGTGCCTGAGATCTGTTCTAACTTGACTTAGGCCTGCCAGCCACAATTCGCTTCATTCACTCTTAACCCAAACTTGAACTGAACATGACTGTAGTGTGAGTTTTCTTAACCGTTTCTGGCCCCTGACCTTGTTTCTTTAGGTCTCACAGTTCTCAAGACCCTACCAATTATAGAGCCGTCAAGTTGTCATGTTAATTTCAGTTTTGCATATTTTTGTCTTGAACTCGGATAAAGTTTCTGCTGTGATGAATCTTTTGGCAGGGAAGAAATGCCAGACAATAAGCGCTGTCCTTACGTTCTCTTGGAAATAGTTTAGCAAGTTGAGCAAGCAAGATTGTGCAACTTTTGAAGAATAACTAGCAGTCATCAACCAATGCTGTGTACAAGAGGAGCTGCAGCAGACTCTATTTCCTGAGGAAGCTGAGGTCCTTCAATGTATGCAGCAAGATGCTGGAGATCTTTTACCAGTCTGTTGTGGCCAGCACCCTGACATCTATCTATCTATCTATCTATCTATCCAGTTTGCATTCTTAGCTAAATACATTCAGCCCTATAGGAATCCACATGCATGCATAAATAATCCACCCACCACCCAGCTGAATAAATATTTTCTCAGATTTAAAGACCTTCACCCAAACCATTATTGCTTAGCGCAACATAGGTAAGCATGATGGCGATAACACTACTCGGTTTCTAATAAATAAACCGTGTTTTAAAGCAAAAGTTTAGTAAAATGATGATGGGGATAGTCTGTACATAGGCAGATATATTATGTTAGCAAATCCATGCCTGATCAACTATTGTATTTTACAATTATGGAATATATATATTCCTCACTAATGATGTTGGCTATTATTTCACCCACCTGAACCCCAACCATCTTGACTTCAGTGTCCAGCAACATAACTGTGGCCCATACATCCCTAATAAAGGGGTTTTGCAGGTTTAGCATGTGCGGTGTGACCGCTGACCGACAGCACAGTGGGCTAACGTTAGCTATATTTAGCAAATTTTCAGACAGAAGCTGACGTGCATGAAGTAAAGGAAGTGAAGGACGTAAAACACAAAATCATGAAAGAAAACAGGAAGTAAAACACCAAATTGCAGAAGTAAAACAAGAAGTAAAGCACAAAATCACAAAAGTGAAACAGGAATTTAACCCACTGGGGTTGTCTCTATGCAATGTACGATATTTATGACCTGCTACTTTGAGTGTTCAAACTTTAATTTCAAAAATTACAATTTTACAGTGCCTTTTGGAAGTATTTTTTAAAGAATGATGATGGTACATTTTTGAAGACATATTTATTGGTCCTTGCAACAAACCATCCTCATGTAACTGCAACTCTTTCTAAGTTTGGCAAACTATGCTTTATATCAAACCTCCTGCTATACGCTCCTCTGTGATCAGTCTAAGTTAAGCTTCAAGCAGATGGCTGTCATTAATTACATGCACGGAGCGTGTTAAATGTTGGAGAAAAATACCTCAGGATTTTAGAATAATGACAAACCTGTCAAGTGAATTCTGACAGCTAGCATAAATAGATCATGAGTAATTGCAGCAAGGTATAGAGAGGATAATGCAACAATGAACACATTTAGTGCGTTCCCAAGATACTATGAACCTTTTTACCACTAATGCATTGCTGTTCTTTCTGCTCTTAATTGGTGTCTTTTTGTTGTAGAGGCAGAAGCATAAAAGCACTTGAACGCTGTTGTACTTAAAAGCAGTGTCATATCAGTTACACAGTTGTTCCACATATGCACTTTAGTGGAAAAAAAACCTTCTGAAAATGAGGGACCGCGCTGGTGGCATCCAGTGCAACTAATGAATCCACTGTTATGTTCTTAGCGTTAATTAGCTTTCTTGAATTGAGCGCGGGCTCAATTCGTTGCGGCAGGAGATCCAATTCCCAACAACCTATCCTGGATATTTTATATGCTAAAAGGCAAATGTGAAGGGTGCATAAAGTAACAAGCTGTATGATTTTCATATTGCTTATTGTTCTCTTGTGACCTCTTCTCTAAGATATATGTATTTGCATTAACTAATAGGTATCAAATGAAAATGAGCCGCAGCTAATGAGCTATTCATCTGAAGGAGGTCAAGTGGCTGCAGCATCAGAACATCGTGCGCTAACTTTTTGGTTTGGCCTAGCTATTCTGGGACTTCTGTCTGTGTTGCACTTTTCACACTGAGGAGGCCCAGAGGCTTGCACGGCGACACTTTCCTATCTCCTAATTAACACCAGTGATTAAAGAGAAAGATCTCCTGCTTAATAAACCACTAATCCCGCTGCCCTTTTGGTCTGTCAATCCGAACAGATGAGCTTGCAGGTCAGTGAGACTCATGAAGGCGTGATTCTTTTGGTCACTGCCCCTGGTTCAGCTGAACTGAAATTGAAAAAACAAAACAAAAAAAACAAAAACAAAAAATGCTATTAAAGCTGGTTTAATCAATACCCCTAATGTTAACCATTGATCAGTTGGATCTGTGCACTACAAATAGGGTGTCTGAGCACAGACGTTTATCACCCTAAGCTTCCATATCAGCGTTTTAACAAAACAAACTGTACATAAAGCTACAAAAGAAACTTTTTTTTTTTTTTTTTTTGTCAACCACTGGTGGAGACCCAAACAGAGCCAATAGAAAGAAATGTGTTTTGTCTTTTGTATGTTCGATTTTTAAGTAAGCCACTACTTGGCAAGATTTGACCAGTAATCAGATTAAAGGAATATTAAAATTTTGTATATGCCATTAGAAAAAAGCCAAAATCTACATAATTGTAATATTTCCTAAAGACCAAAGGCCTTGTCACAGTTCCTAATGACATTCTGTAAGTCTTGAGGAGCAAATAATAAACTCATTTGTTCTTCAGGATGGTTTTTGTGATTTAATCTCGCTCTTCGATCGGTTGGTCAGTACACTCTTATCCAAACAAATTCTCACTGGATGGACAATTGCTGATGTTGTTTTCATCACGATGTTTTCATCATTAAAATCACCTCCGTTTACACAACTTTGAGCTCACGAGTCTAATTAACAAGTCATCAGCGTGGGTGCATTTTGTCTAGACCTTGCAGACAAGAGTTTGCATGTCACCACACTAGAACATATATAAAATATTGTCTAAGAGAGGTTGACTAACTCCTCTGAGATATGAAGCGCTGCCAACTTGAATGTTTATCAAAGGTTTTGAGTATGAACATATTAGAAATATGTGCATCTGCACTCTGTTTTCTGCTGTTATTTAAGTTTAAAAAAATTAAAAGTGACTGAATATGCGGCAAATATTGTATTTTTATGTTTATGTCTAATCAGGCTAACAAGGCTACGATGTCGAGTAGTGGACTGTGGCTGATGTAATTAATCTACAGTTGATGTGAAGACTTATTTTCCCCATGGCCAATCAATTGATTGAAGATTTCAGTTGACCAAGATTTTCTTTAACTGCCCACAGCCCAAGATTTGAGTGCGCAATTTAAAAAATAAAAAAAATAAAAAATTACAAAAATCACCAGAATTGATTTGCTTGCTAATCAAAACGGATCCGTTCACCCGAACTAGCCATGCAGCTAGATTGCGTTTTATTGAAAAAAGAAATAAAAATCTACAAAGAGCTCTGGCTCTGTTAGTTTGCATAATTGAAGTATTTCTGAATTCTGAAAAACAAAATCACTAAGTGTAGTCCCGGTAACGTCGAGATAGTATCTAAATTGTTGTTGGGACGTTTGCGTCAGTAGAAAGTATATAAATTCCAGTCCACAGTGAGTTCCGTGCAGAGTAAGTAGGACACTTAGGCTTTTTAAATATAATCATTCAGTGTTCTGGGGATTAAAATGGAGCTCCATGTACCTCCAGCGCAAAGCAGAAGAGGCAGAGACATGGATATCTGTGCAAAATGAAGCTAAAAAAAACATGACTACATACTGACAACGATGGGCACATGTTGTATTATGCTTTTCATTGTAATTTGGGTTAACAGAGTGACTCACTATTATATTGTTATGCTATTATGGATCTAATGTTCTATACTTGTTCTTGCTCTCATGTTGTCTGTGATAGAGCAGTAACACACTCGGCCCACATAAATCACCAGTGAAGCTAAAAGCACCCATTACTCGGCTGGGAAGTTGACGGACAATGGCAATTGGCTGAAAAAGCAGCTTAAGCGGGGGTTCGATTGTCACGGAGATAATGTTTCATTTCTTTTGTTGCAGAGCGGTGAGCGACCTCTCACCCCTCCAAACCCCTCTCCTAAATCAGTGGCTGTGATACGGATCGCATTCCTGGCTGTTTACATTATCCCCCTATGCCAGGCGCTGCCACCAGCCTTTCACACCTGTCCCGTCACGTCCTTGGAGAGGAAACTGTGATACATTTTCAGACTCCAACTGAAAGACCTTTGTATGTGGGTGAGTGTGAGCGTGTGCGAGTGTGTTGAGAGGTGAGCTTAATGCACAGACATTCACACTGACTCAGAGATGCCTGCATGGGCAGACCTACACGACTGAGAGATGGCCCACACAGATTCACACAGACACACAGCGAGACACACATATTTGCGCGCACAGAGCTGTCGAACCGTCAGAAGAGTGAGTTATGGAGTCGCTGGATGCGTCTGAACACGGAGGGGAAGATTCCATTGCTGTAAGGAGTGATAAATGAGGGAGAAGTGTAGAGTAGAAGCACCTCACTCCAACAGAGATGCCACAGTCGCTCACTGGAGAGACTGGGAAGGCGGATATGTGCCATCACCTCAGTGCTTTTCTTTCTCAGTTCATACATATACAGTTACAGCAGCATAAAAAAATACTACAAGAAAGCTTTTTTTTGCCCTGAAAAGACTTTGACATGTTAAAGGAATAATTCAGCGTTTTAGGAGATCCACTTTGTTTTCATGCTGCAAGCTGTTTTAGACTGTTTTAGACAGTTGTGTGTGAATGTGTCTGGAGAGCAGTGAACAGAGCGTATCCATTTGCTACCAATGAACAGAAACATAGGTATTAACACCACCTGATTTAACAGCGCACACATTTTTACATCAGACGGGCTGCAGGCTGGGTTGGTGGTTCAATGGACAATACGTCTGACTATGGTCATGAAGATTCTAGGTGGGACTCCCTGCCGGCTCGCCACTTGATGTGACGTTACAACAATTACCACAATTGCTGTACAGGGAACAAATACCTCAGCACTCAATTGGACAGTCCTTCAACCAGTCAGAGCCATCTTGCTGTAAACTAACTGAACTCAACTGCCATCGGATGATGTGTATGACTACGTTGCTGTTACTATCTGTCCATCACTGCCCACCCAAACAGGTTGATTGGAACGGCAGATCTTTGCACAATCAGTTCCCAATGGAGTGACTCCAGACCAATTTTCTACTTCAGCAGAAAGTGCTACAAACCAAACTGTCTCATTGTCTTTTGAAAACTAGCCGAACTGTGTCCCAGAATACTTGATTTCTAGAGTTAAGCTAGTTAAAGGGGAACTACTGTTTTTCACAACCTGGACCTTATTTCTGGCATAAAATACTGTTTTTACGATATTTAGATCCCCATATATCCATATAGTGGGAGTGACTGGGGCACCGAAACGCAGCCTCGAAATAAGGCATTATCTGCCGCGAAACTCGTTCATTTCACCAATATTTTGTTATGATACGCTAGTGCTATTCCCTGTTGAGTCCGGAGTTACCTGTTATCATCATCTGATTGACCTTTTAACCTCTGACTTGGATGATGTCATCTCTGAGCGCTGCGTGCACCCCCCCCACGGCTTGTTTACCTGTAACTTGCTAATGCTAGTTTTTTGCAACATGGCTGAATATTTTTCCGATCCTGAGGTTGTGGACGACGACTTTGTTTATGATGGACGTCCTTACCGTTTTGAGCCAGAGTATACGGACGAGGAGCTCGTTGAAAGGAGGATGCGGAGGCAGAGAGAGGAACAGCTGGCCAAAGAACAACAAACTGCTGCACGTCCGCGTATAGATAACAGGTAACTCCAGACTCAACGGGGAATAGCACTAGCGTATCATAACAAAATATTGGTGAAATTAACGAGTTTCGCGGCAGATAATGCGTTATTTAGAGGCTGCGTTTCGGTGCCCCAATCACTCCCACTATATGGATATACGCTGATCTACTTATCTGACGAACGACTCAAAATAACACCAAAGTTATATGGGTGAGTAAACGATCATATTTTATGCTAGAAATAAGGTCCAGGTTGTAAAAAACAGTAGTTCCCCTTTAAGATAACAAAGTCTATGATATCACATAGTTAGGACAACATTATTTACTGTACCTTGTTTAAAAGAATTTCCAGAGGGAAAGAATCTTCAAGAAGAGCCTTGATCACAATAGCAAGAAGGTAACAGGCCACTAAAGTACAATCAAGTTCACTCAGAAGGCATTTTGCTTGTTGATTATGGCCAAATGAGTTGTTCTCTGCCGCAAATAACCTTGTTAGAGTCAATGAGTGCACAGGTATTGTTGTTTTTGTTGACAGTGCTTTTTCGTTCATGAGCAGAACTGCACTCAAGCAATGCTAGAGCTGTTCATAACAGAAAAGTACATTTAATTTTCATTTTATGTGATTGATAACACCACTGAAATTATTTTCTTTTTAGTTTATACTTGAAGACGTGTTCTTTTTACACACATTTCCGTTTCTATCAGAAATAGTCCCGGTTCCTGGATGCTTGCCTTTTCTTTGTGTGTTTCGCCAGGACGACTACCACTGTGCGTGGTCGATTCATTTGCTCCGAGAAACCTTCTTTTTCTCTCTCTCTCTCTCTCTCTCTCTCTCTCTCTGTCAGAGTTTTCTATGATCACAGGATTTTTATTAGTTACGTTAGGCTTGGCTGAAGTGATGGCAGCGCTGGCCAGTTCGTCAAGCACTTTGATTCCAGACTCAAATAGCTCATTAATTATTGGATGACGTACTAGGAAATTTTGTACAGAGTAGGCTTCCCAGAGAGTGAATGCAAATGAATCTGATGATTCCCTGACTTTTCAGACTGCAACCAAACAGGTCAAATTATTTATTCTGACACTACTCACTGGTCAATTATTAGACTTTTACTCCTAATGAATAAAAGTAAAATTCATGACTTGTTAGGGAAGCATTATTGACATATATAAAATAAACTGCATATTTCTATTTTTATTAACAGAAGAAATGTTAAAAAAATGTATAAATACATTAACAAATAATTATCCCAGAATTCACATTTCACAAGTTATTCCTTAAGTTTAAGACTGCAAGTAAGTTGTCAGTGTACGTCAGCTAGGTTGAGCTGACGGCCATTTTGAAAATCGCCATGAAGTGGACGTAGGCGGCACATTTAATCTTAATCAGCTAATGAGAACCAAATGCTTCCAATATGCCCAAATGAAGATTCTTCATCTACATGTCAGCTATACATATACACCCACTGCCGGCACACATGTATCTACTATAGGCCTATGCTTCACACGTTAAATACATAAATATATTTGCAGTTATCTTGTTCTTTCTTCTCTACATCGCTCCCTACCACACACACTTCACCGCCATCCATTAAACCACACACTCATCACATTCATTGCAGCCCCCACACACACACACACGCTGCATCAGTTCGCACAACCCTCGCTGCCGCCAGTCCATTTCTCATCGTCCTCGCTCAACACCAGGATATTGGACTAATGGGCCTAATAGCACGCCCACTGCTATTGAAAGAATCGCCGGGTGCGCGCTGTAATAAAGGATGATCCGTGTGTGAGGAGGAAGAGCGTGAGAGAAAAGATCAGACGCAGGGAGAAGAACAAACTGATGGAAAGAGAAGAGTGATGGGATTGACATGCTGAGAGGTACAGAGAGAGGGCCGGGGACGATGGGGCCAGACCTACAAGCACCGGCAGAAGGGAAACGTGAAAGTGCATCTCACTGTAGTCACACAGGGCTGCTTAGCTGTCAGCAACCCCGGTGCGCAATCTAAACACTAGGATCCTTTGATTGTGACATTTTTCTGAGTCTTTCCAGCTTTTGTCTGAGCTCAAAGTAAGTGCTGTCGGGTGAAATGAAAGCAACTGGGGAAAAAAAACATTGTCTCGCCAGTTGCACACAGAAGAAAACACTTGTCTGTCCGGACTCCACTGTTCAAAAATATCCCCCCGAGCCTGAGTGATTTAAGCTCATCCTTCCTACATGCTGTTATTACTGGTGCGACGCACAAGTGGAGATGGGAGCAGCTTCCTCCACCTGACTTTTATTTTCGGTGGCTCGCAGGAGCTGATAGATTTTCACCCGCCGAAGGAGAAAGAACTGCGTTTCTGCTCGGCTTCTGAAAATCTCTATCTATGTACACACGCCTGTATGCATTCTAGGGAGCGATTATTGGATTATTGGAAAATTACATTTCTACAAATGCACTCATTACTGGGTAATTTAGCACAGCTACAATTTATCCCTTTGTCTTTGGTCCTGATTCAATAAATGGTAATTATCTCCAGGCATGTGTAATGAGAAAAAAAAAGAAAAGAAAAAAAACAACGGGAAACAGTAGCGCTCATAGGTTTAAGGAGGTGAAATCTGAGCCTGGAAAGCGAAATCACAGAAATTATTTCTCTACAGAGTGACTTATGTTTCCAGAGCAGGAGAAACCGGAGTCTCGGAGCTGCGTTTCAGCTGATAAAAATTCTTCTTCCAGAGATGCTTGTGTTTATTTGGTGAAACTGCGAGTGTGCGGCGCTCTCTACCTAAAACAACCTCCTTTCTGCTATTTTTAAATGCATCAGCTCAAACTTGCAATTTGTCTCTTTCTGTCACCTGGTCCTACTTATTAAAACTTATACGAAACCCCACAAAAATATAGTAAAAAAAAAAAAAAAGTATCTGCAGCTGCTTGTGATCTTTTCTTTAAATGATGGGAGGAAAGGAAGCAGACAAAAAATACACAGGAACAGTTAAATGCCTAAAATCCTGCAGCTGACTCACAAACAAATGCCTTTTTATGTATGCATAATTCATGTTCCACCGACTTGATTGCTACGAGGGGCGCACACAGCTCTTTCATTTATTTATTTATTTATTTTTTCAGCCACAGAAGTTTCCAGATAAGGTTCCAGCTTTCCCCCTAATCAGCTAATGTTAGATCCCTTTAATTAGCCAGGCCTCCCCCATTTGATTTCTATCACTTTTCAACTTTATGTGCCTATTTACCATTCCTCCATAGTAATAAACATATCAGCGTTTTGTAATTATATCGAAGGGTTAGTGGGGGAGAGTAATTAATTAACTACATCTAATTAAAATGCGTTCACTGTGCTGCACTTAGAAGAGAGAGGGGAGAGCGGAGACGTTTCCAGAGGTGTGATGGTTCGATTCTGCATGTGGGAGTTCATCTGAGACTATGCAGGCCTGTATGTAAGTGAATTATCTTTGAAAGCAGTCTGAGTGCTTTTTGGTTCTTTTTTTTCTTCTCTCTCCCCGCTAATGCTTCACTAATTTTTGTTATTTTGCTGCCGATGCGACGGTAAATATTCAGCAGCTGTCGCGTCGGTTCATTCAGTTTTAAGTCTGCGGAGACGCGTGGTATAATAGACTGAAAGGTTAGCTAGTGGAGCAGCGAGAGGCATGTTCCACTTGAGTCTCTACTTTAAATTGCTGGTATTCATCAACTTAAGTGATGAGTCCGCATGATGAATGGTCTCTCATTAATATCATTATGCTATTAGGCTGCCTCGCTCTCTCCGCTCCACCTAGAATATGCTCTCTCGTTCTGCTTGTTCATTATGCAAGTTGGTTTTGTCCTTTTTTTCCCCTCTCTGTATTATTGTGTTCACCTTTTTTTTTTTTTTTTTTTTTTTTTATTTCTTTCGTGCATCCCTTGCCCAACATGAAACCAGAACTGTGGGCTTCATTTGTTCCGGAAACGAACAATAAAATCTTCATTGAACATCCCACTGACACAAACAGCTGAAAGTGCAGACAAGACGGTGAACATCGTGTTGTGTGACTCACTCGCCTAAATAGGAAAGGTTGTCATTTTAAAAAAGCAATACCTTTGCTTATTTCACATTTCAGTATTACCGTTCCCACAGTCTCCGTCCGTGCGCACATCAAGATGTCATCATTGCTTCAGATATGTCTCTAATAGCAGCAGGACAGGTGAACCCTCACTCAGTGTGTATGTTTTATACAGGAGAGATTCAAAAACATAAAAGACTGAATAAATAAGAGCTTGTGGAGTGACATCATAGAGCTCTAAAGAGTCCCAGATTAAGGACTGACCATTGATAGCAGACAGGGTCAGGATCTAGGAGCCTAGAAGCGGGGGCTGGATGAACAGAAACGCTGATGGAGACTTTATTTGAGATGCTCCGGACAACCGGGATAAGAAGTAGGAGCGCTGGATGAGTGACAGAATTGCGATGAATTGCAATGACAGAGTGGTGACTTGGGACGCTGCTCAGTGAGCACGGGCAAACAGATCATTGGACAAGGGTAGTGACGATGAGATTGAGAATAAAGTGGTTTTGACAGCGTGGGAAAGTGGATGTAATCAAGAGAATGAGGCAGAGGAAATAGCCCAAACTCACCGTGGGAGGAACAAAGACTGAACATTATTAGCTTATCAAGTGTACATTTTTAGTTCATTTGAAATATCACAACCTTTGGCATCAGGATGCTCTTAAACTTTACTTTAATTCCAGTTTGAAGGAAACTGTAGTGGATGCCATCTTGTCTTTTGCTGGACTTTGTTTTGCACTTTCTTCATGCGTCTGCGTGGGTTTTCTCTGGCTTCCTCTCACAGTCCAAAGACCTGCTAGTTAGGTTAATTGGTGATTTTAAATTGGCAGTAGGTGTGGATGTGTTAATGGTTGTTTGTGTTACTGTGTTAGCAGTCTTCTCCCAGTGTCACATGGGATAAGCTCTAGCCACGTGTGATCCTCTAAGGATAAGCTTTAATAGATGGATGGATGAATAGACACTATATTTTGGTTTGGTAAGATGGACACTGCATCAGAGTAGATGATTACAGAGTCTTAAATTCTTCAACTCTACACATGTGTGTCCGTCCTAGTTACTGACATCTTTCATAACCTGCATGATGTCATCAGGAAGAGGCCGCCGGGGACTAACTACCAGAAGCGGGAGTGGAAACAATGGCACCAATGATAATGAAAGCTAATTAAAGGCCATGGGTCACACAAAGAGGACAGTATGAGCTGTCGATTCAACTCACACTGAAGCACCAAAGGTTGTCGCCAGCAACGATACACTAAACTGGAACATGGAAAGCAAAGCACAGTAAACAGAGCTAGCACAATGGAGGCCGATGCGGACGTCTTATCTTTCACTGCAACAATTGTTAACCTGTATTATTAAGGCATTCATTTTACACGGTAACCGCCCAGGAGTTGGGTGTGCGGTAATGCGTCTGTATTGAGTTTCTAGTCATTCTGCTGTCATACAAAAACCACCAGATAAACACAGTGGCAGTTGAGCCAGACGAGGGCTGAAGTGTTACCCATGGTAAATACGCCACAGCTGATGCACCCAGAAAATGAAAGCATGGTCAATACAGGGACAGATGCTAATGAGCAGCGAATGGTGCTGCAAGATATAACACTCTTTACGATAATGTTAAAAAAATATATATATATAATCTCTGAGTGAGAGTGGCAGAAATGTAACTACGCGTTAGGGTGACAGACTGCTAGAGCTGTGATTGGTCCGCTTGGTAGTAGTGTGTTTCCATCTCCCCAGCTTTTGAACTGATTGTTGTGGATCAATAAAGGCAGAACACATCGTGGAAAGGTTAACTGAGGAGGTTTAGAGATACAAACCTTTGGAGGACTCACCTTTGGCGAAATTTCAGCGAAAGTTTCAGTCACCATTGTTGAAAGTGAAGCAGGAAGTAAAAAAAAAATAAATTGCAGAACAGATGCAAAACTTTACAGAGCGAGCCAGACTGACGAGTGCACAAGTATAAATGGCTCGCACCGCCGTAGGCTACATCCGTAGATTACGGCGTCCCGCAGTGCCTTAAATGAGCCTTGAGACTACCACCTTGAGACCACATTAGCCACTATTAGCATGACAAGCCCAAAATCCCCTTACCAGCTGATTTAAACCCTTTCAAGGAACAAAGTGGAACACATCTGAGTCTGAATTTTAAGGCTCCTATTAATGGCCATATGGATTCCAAGTCACCACCCTGAAAGAAGAGACACTAAGAAGACCAAAGAAAGAGTGATGCTGAAAGAGCGACGTTACGACTCGGAGGCGAGATCGTGCTGGGGCAATTTTTTCATCATAATAGCGAAGTCAGGTCAGGATGACAGCTCAGAATGACAGCTCAATTTGTGGCTGATCTTCTAGAAGAATTATTAAGCCTCTGAAATACACTCTTCACTCAGATACGGAGGCGCATTCTGCCTCCTAGCCTCTTCTGTCCCCTCACACACAAACACATCTAATATGCCTATCACAGTAGATTTATTCCCACCAGATATATAACCCGTGGCCTTCTCGGGCTGCAGGCATCCTCCTACTGCAACGCTCCAAGCAGATGTTCTTGAACCCTCACAGCCCATAAGCAGGATGATGCCTTATAATTATGGATATAAACAGATTGTGCACATGGTTTAACCTGCCATGGGTGATGAATGGCAGCCCAGTCCGGCTGGATAAACTGCCAATGCCAGAATAGAGTCCTCGTGGCCACACAGGGTCAACTGCACAAGGAGGATTTAATGAGGGGGGCCATCCAAACAGCCTGGGTGTCCATCTGTCCGCTCGCTCTGCTTTTACACGTCACACCTCTTGTGAAGACGGTAGCAGCGCTGGGCCGATGGGGCCTCTCAGTAAAGCGTGTAAATCCACCGCTAAAAACATCCACGCTTTCACATAGAAACTGAAGGTAAAAAGGAGGAACCTTCAGGACTAAAACAAGAAGATCAAGACTTTAGAAAGCTGGGTAGAGAATGCAGTTGTTGTTTTTTTTGTTGCCCGCTTGTTGCTCAGGGAGGCTGTAATTGTTCTGCACGTCACGTCAGCGTGCACACAACCCCTGTTTGAGGGCAGGCCAAAAAGAAAGTCATAAAAATGCAGTTTTAGTGGTGTAATTAGGCAAACCCATTTCCTCTACCAAGTGTTTTGCATAGCATTACATTAAATTATAAAATTTAATTCATGCTGCATTTAGCATGCAAAATGTTATTGTCATTAACACTAATGTAATTACCTGAAATGACAGTTTTTATGCCATTAGTTTTCAGTTATTATGTACTGACCACAAAACTTTGCCCTATCCATCTCGGTCTTATCATTCAGAGGTGAGGAGAGGCTAAATGATAAAACAGCCTCCTTGTTTTTGGCTACTTTTTGCGCCCTTTGAGTGGTTTCCAAAGTATCATTAGCTGCACTAAAGAAATTAACATAAAAGTGTATGGTGATGGACGGACTTGTAGACGTATTAGACGCACAGGAAGGAAGGATTTAACTGCTCTTGAAATTCAACACAGTGGCATTTTAATGTAACAAATAAGTCTGCCTTTGTATTAGTACTACCAGCAATGTGCATGTAACTCATTGGCTTACAGAGCACCTTGATGGATGACATCGCATGAGTATTTGTTTGGGAGCGAAACGATCTCCAGCCATACATTCTCCGTCAAAATCACAGAATTTTCTCCTCAAATCTAATATGGCATCTTGAGAATTTTCTAAATAAAAAGGCTGCCAGGCAGACTCAAATTTGGCAGCCCGATATTTCCCCAAATATTTGGTTTGTTCGGCCATATTAATGTCTGCGAGTCACATCTCAGCAGACGGTGTTTCTTTGCTTTTGCACACTGTTAACAGACATCTTTTCGCGGTAATGAGACAGTAATAATCAAAGATCTGTTGTGTGTTTGACAGCCTATGCATCGTATCAAATACCTTATAAAAAAAGAATCAGTAAACAGAATCTCATAAAAAATAGGGTCATGGGTAAGTCACTGTTATTTTTCACACCAATCAGCCACAACATTAAAACCATTGACAGGAGAAGTAGATAACATTGACCTTCTTGTGACAATCCAACGTTCTGCGGGGAAACGTCTGGACCTGGCATTTATGTGGATGTTACTTAGACATGTACCACCCACCTAGACCAGACCAGGCACCCCCATCCCATAGCAATGACACTCCTTGATGGCGGCTGCACAAGGTGTTGGCTTCCAAATTCACTAGATCCCAAACTGATCAAGTATCTGTGGGATGATCCACAGAGGCCCCTCCCTCAACCCATAGGACCCAAAGGCCCCCGCTAACATCAGTCTTCTAACCATCAGAAGGCCCATGTCCATTCTCTGATGAGTCACAACTGTTGGAAGGTGAACGAAGGAGGTCATAATGTTATGCCTGATTGTTGTACAGTGTAGAACTACATAAAAGACACCAAAACTATGAAATAACACTTTCCTCAAACTTTTCAGTTAGGATTTAGTTAGCCTTATCAGACATTACCGGGTGGAATTTCTTCCATGTGTTTGAGACCACCAGTGTTTAGTTGTGCTGAGGGAGTGTTGGTATGCAGCAAACAGCTCTAATCAAGCATTGTAGAGATCCATATTCTTGCAAGAACCTCACAGCTAAGCAAAGAGATGCAATAATCCAACCTTACTGTAAGGCATGAGGGCCTGTCACCTCAGAAAACTTCCAAATTTCCTTCAAGTTCACTCACAGAAACCATCAAACTGGCTCTCCTGAGGACGCCCTGGGACAGGAAGACCAAGAGTTCCCTCTGCTGCGGAGATCGAGTTCATTAGAGTTGCCAGCTTTAGAAATCTCAAATTAAGGGCGCCTCAAATGAGAGCCCACATCAATGCTTCCCAGAGTTCAAGTAGCAGACACGTCTCAACATCAGCTCTTGGGAGGAGGCTGTGTGAATCATGGCAGTTCATGGTGGAACTGCTGCAAAGAAACCACTAGTGAGGCAAACCGACAAAATGAACAGCCTGGGCCAGAAAACACAAGAAACTGACGCTGGATCAGTGGAAATCAGGACTTTGGTGTGACGATTTTGCGCTGCTAACTTTACTTTCGGTCAGTGGGGGGAAAATACGAGGCAACTCTAAACCAGCGTGCTACCACAACACTCTGCAGAGACATCTGGCTTGTCCTCAGCATGCCCATCATTTGTTTTTTTAGCAGAACAATCATCCAAAACACAGTTCTAGGCCATGGCAGTGCTGCACCAGACAACCTGTCCTGACTGAAACTATCTACGTACGTCCAAACATTTGGCTGGCATAGTATGCCAGTGTTTAATGTGGAGCTACAGAACATTTTGACCGTTATTACAGTCAAAGATACAATAATTATGAGTGGAAAATTAAATATTAATGTTAACTACATTTACATACTGCTTTTCCCATTGGAACAAATGCTTTTCATATCCTGTATTGCAATAGCACTGCCTGCATCTGTATTCTGCACATTATTTCTCCATCTATAATCACTGGAATTGTCTGTTTTTTTCTCGGAATCACAAAACACAGAAATATTATTTGTCTTTACTACAGCTTTGTTATGCTATTATGAAGCATGCTGGGTGTTTTGCTGAAAATTGGAGGCTGCTACGGTATATGTGGAAATGGTCACAGCGTGCAAAGCCACAGCATGCGTTGGAGCAGATCCAGATGATTGTTACAGCATTAAAAAAAAAAGAGGGGTTGATACATCCAGGATGGTCGATGTAGCAGGTAATGTCAGTTAACGAGGTGACTGTGCACGCTGCGGCATCGGTGAGAAAACCTTCCAGGAATAAAATTTGCAGAGAGCAGCCATGCCACGACAAACACATGTAACAGCAAAACGGATCTGCAGCGCTCTTCCTGAAAACGGAAGTGGAAGCCGTTTATGACTTTCGGGGGCAAATGTGGTTTGTTCAGCAGTTCTCTCGCGCGGTAATCTCCACTGGCAGCGTGCTTAAAACATTCAGTTTGAATCCAACAGCCGACAGCATTGTCTGGTCTTTATTAACAGTCTGAGGATAGCCTGTGTGGCCGGACCAGCGCTCTCTTCCTCATCTAATATTCAGCCCGAGGTTATGTGACATTCCTCGGGGCATGTGCCTGACATTTGGAAGCAGTCTCTTATAGATAGAGTAATAATGTCACAAGGGCTGTGGGTGTATTTTTGCCTGGAACACACAGAAAAATATTAGACAGGCGGACAGACAGGCATTGTGTAATGTGGGGAGTGATTTTAAATGTGATATATTGTGTAGCGACAGTCGGCAGGGAGATGTAAATAGCCTCAGTGAACATCGAGCTCGCTGTTTTCTATAAGTGCAGAAGCCTGTCAGTACATTACAGTTGGCTTAAGTCTTTGTGATCAGAAAATAAAGCCTGCTGTTCCCTTGTTACTCCTTTTACGTGTTTCGGATTTTTTGAAGTCCTCAGTTAAATGGTAGCCTGACAAATATCCAGCATTAGTTTAATACAAAGCCCGGTTCCGATTCCCACATTCAGCGAAGTAATACACAGACGAAAATATAGCTTGCAAGTGATTGTACATGAGAGTCATCCATGCAAGATTAAAAAACAGAGCACATTTCTTTGAGTACTACTTAAATAAAGTGTTTTTATTTTGCAGAGTCTGACAAGCCATGAACCTTGGATTTTGTTGCATCCCCTGGGGCCTTAGTGCAGTTGCCCAACCTTGTGAGCATCAAATATGACCTGCAGCCTTATAGTTTGGCTCTCAGAGGGCAGCTTTGAGACATTATGGTGAACAAACAGAACCAAAACATCCATAGAAACTTCAGGAATCCTCTTACTGTCTGTTTTTGTAGAGAAAAAATTGTGTAGAACAATGTCTAAATACACTTCCAGCAGAAATTTATAAGGAGGTAGTAGAGCATGTGATGTCCTATGTGATCAGGTCCAGAAATATGCACCTGATGGAGTGGGCGTACGCGCTCAGCTGTGTGAGTTGGAAGCAATGATTGTACATAAAGATGGACAAAGGAATCCTGAGGAGCAGTTTTCAAGCTCAGTGTGTGGTGTCTGGCCATTAGAGGTGTTCAGCCTACCGTACTCCTCAGGGTATCTCCCAGCTCATCCAAAAGTAGTCGAAGGGATGGAGAGCTGAGAGAAGCTGAGAGAAGGGCATGTACCTGTCACTTTTAACCCTTGATACCATTTATTATGTTTAGTTAGGTTTGAAAGATAACCCTCCGTGCGGGTATTATGAATAGAGATTTTAGCTTTAGAGAGCAAAACCATCAATAACAGTTAACAGACAATACCACCTTGGCCCATAAGGATAGTGCAAATAAGCTGGGGGGTGGTAGGGTTAGTAGGGAGAAGTAATTATTTATAAAAGCTCATATTTTGCAGAAACAGAGCAGAGCTGCTTTTAGCCTTATATTTTCAGGCTTAAAATCAATAAACCACAGAGAAATATATGAAAAACATCCATAAAACTAAAATACGGCATCTTGTGAGGAGGGAAGTAAAGGGTCGTTTGTTGGATTGTGATGCATTAATATGTGAACGATTAGCAGAATTTCCAAATTCTCACTAATGACTGTGCAAAACTGTGCATTTATTTATTTATTTTTTTTAACTTTATATTTTGCCATTTTTAAATTTTTTGGAAGCAGTGACCATTTTAGGGGCTGCTGTTTCCATCACTCCCTCCGCTGGCTTCATTTCTCATCCATAGAGGTTGCCTGGTTTGCCTGCCTTGGTTGGAAGCAGGAAAGAGAAGAAAAAAAAAATCAATCAGTTAATTATTGCGACAAGTTGTAAACACGTCAGGTTGGTAAGGTTATACTCTTAACATGTCGTCATTTCCCACCAAACAAGAAGCTATAGGCGTGCGTTCAATACGCGGACGTCACTGCGGGAGGAAGATTTCTTCGAAGCACGGCACATGTGAATTAAAAATCAAACGGTAGGTGATGTGTTTGTTATATATAACATGACATGTGAAGGAGTCATCACTCCTTCGCGTGTCATAAAGATAGATAATCCATACCCTGCTGGCAGCAAGGTGATTTTCACATGAGATTTGCTGTACTGGCGAGACCATAAGAACGGGTAACACGTGGAAAACTCAATACCTTCATGCTCTGTTGGACAAGATTAATTTCTCACTGCTGTGTTCTCCCACATAAGCAACAGCACCGAAGAAGCAAAGGCTTGCAAAGTGTTGCAGTGCTGCAGAAGTGTGCAGGGGAGTTTAGCGTGTGTGTGTGTGTGTGTGTGTGTGTGTGTGTGTGTGTGTGTTGCATCTGGCACAATGTTTACACTTGTAAGTCCGTGTGGGTGTTCCTGTGTTTATACTGTACAGGTACTGTAAGTGTAAGAGCGTGTGAGAGTGTGTGTGTGTGTGTACGGGACCCGCAAAGTATAACGGATAAAAATGCGCACATGTTGTTGTCAGTGGCGGTTGATGGATGGACTGGAACATCGTTTATTGACACAACGCCTTCATGTTTCACAAGGCCATCCGTCATACAGAATGTCCATCTGCTGCTCTAGGCATGACTAGCAATTCACGCACACACACACACACACACACACACACACACGCTTAGCCGCTGAACGCTTTTATACATTTCCTCCCAGTAGTCATGACCTTCACCAATTTCCCCCACTGACTCTGAAAAGGTGCGGAGGAAAGCTTTTTCACAATAGCGGCCTTTCAGCTTAAAAGAATACATGTCGCTTTTTCGAAAGGACACTTACTGTTAATATCACCATATCAGAGTCATGCAAGACCTTAAAATGCCAAGACTATGTCTTGACAAAAGGAGCCATTTCTGGAATACTGAGTAAGGTCACTGCTTCTCTCGTGGCTCCTCCGTGCCACCAAATATTTCCAGGAGCTATCAGGATGTGTCCGCAGTCTTTTATTCCCGTTTTCCCCACTTTAAAGCAGCACCAGGCAATATTTTTTTATGGAAACAATGGCTCAATTGACTGTGTCATGTGAAAAGGGGTTGCTTCCAGTGATGAACCTGCTGACATTTATCACCAGACCCTGCACTTCTGCTCGGAGAGAGGACAGCGTTTTAGTGTCTTTCGGTTAACTGCTTTGTTTTTACGGCCCATAACGGTACTGTCTGTGCTGTCACTGTCACGCCCATGTCTATCGTCAGCTGCGTTACCAGACACAGACAAGCTAATTTCAGCAGCCATCACCAGTGGATCATGTAATCAAGTCGTCAACACATACCATTTGAATAAAATGAAGGCAAATCCTATGTGTCACTATACTGTAGATACATACAACTTACTATATACTTACTTTTGCACTTCACAAATAAGTAATATTGGGTAATTTCCCCGAATAAACAAATACCAAAGCAGAATACACCGATCAGGCGTTATGACAGACATTAGACATTATGACCACCTTCCTAATATTGTGTAGGTCTCCCTTGTGCCTCCAAAACAGTTGTGACTCATCAGAGAATGGACATGGGTCTTCTGAGGGTGTCCTGTGGTGTCTGGCAACAGGATGTTGTTAGTGGGGGCCTTTGGGTCCTATGGGTTGAGGGGAGGGGCCTCTGTGGATCATCCCACAGATACTTGATCAGTTTGGGATCTAGTGAATTTAGAGGCCAGGTCAACACCTTGTCCTGTTCTTCATGCTTTTTTGAGTTGTTCCTGTGTCAGGCTGCATCCTGCTGGGGATGGCTGCTGCCATCAAGGAGTGTCATTCTTAAGGCATTTGGGTGCCTGGTGTGGTCTAGGTGGGTGGTACATGTCTAAGTAACATCCACATGAATGCCAGGTCCAAAAGTTTCCCAGCAGAACTTGTCACAAGATGGTCAATATTAGTTACTTCTCCTCTCAGTGGTCATAATGTTGTGGCTGCGATATATAATTTGTATAGTGTATCATACTGTAGTTTAGCACCTGGTAAAGCGAAGCAGTATTCTACATTATGCCTCGCTGACAGGGTACTTAGCAGTCGCCACTCATTTCACTCACCCACATCGCCCAGCTGGTGCAATGCTTCAAAAGTTGGTCACAAGCTCGCTCCTTAAAATTCCAAATTAGTTCTGGATAGAGAAATAAAGGCCATATAAAGGGTACATCATTTTTTTTTTCATGAATCATGAAAAAACCAATATTTCCGCTCTATATTTTTTCTCAAATTTACCTCAATACAGAAAGTGCACACAATCAGGGGCAGTCTACTCCAGATCAGTCATAACCCTTTTTCTCCTCTACAGCTGTGCACTTATTATTTTTCTTGGTTCTCTGCAACCTCTCCATCGTCCCTTTCCAAGAATCAAATATACACTCCAAACAAACAGCCGGGGATCCTCTCTCAGTCTCAAGCCTACAAATCTATAATGAAAAAGATTGGACTTTTTTTTTTTTCCGTTTTCTAAGGGATAGAGGAATGGTACCTTTTATTCCGGCTTATTGTGTTTGTCTACTTGTATTTAGGAGCCAATTTACGTTGGTAAAGTCAGTTATGCGGCATGCATTCCAGGTTAAAAATGGGCCATGTTCGATTTTACGGCCAGGTTGTCTCATCCCGTCCCGATGATCTGAAAATCATGGGCTCCGGACAGATGCCACGGCAACGTGATGGACGGCATTTAGCTGCCCGTGCTGCTCCGTGCCCCTGTAGGAGAAAAACAGAGGATGGACGCGAGGAAAGAAGGTGAGAGGACAGACAAGAGAGGAGAACATTGTCATTTTTTCAAGCTATAGCGAGTGTTGCCTTCCTCGGCAGTGACACATGCTGAGGCTCTTCCTCTCCTCCTCACTGCGGTGTCCTCATTACGGTTAATACAAGGCTGGTAGCAGGGGGCTGTGGGGATCTCAAGGGAGTAATGATGGGGGCCAGTGGCCAAGGGCCCCAGGGGGGAGGTTTGTTGGTGGTGATTCCCTGCTACTTATGTAGAGGCCACGGAGGTCAACTTCACCCACACACTCTCATGCACTCAGACAGCTGCAGCGTGCTCGATCCTCTGTTTGCCCTTGGGAGAAAAATGGGAAGAGAGAAGCAAACAGCGGGGAGTGTTTGCCCAGGCGCACACCACACCCCATCCATCTCCGAGCTGCCTCCCCCCCTCTCTCCCTACTAGCTGGGAAGACACAATCATTTCTCCCTCTCCTCTCTCTCAGGTCTCTCAGTCCTTGCCTCCATCCCCTCGGGTGTATTGGTCCAGTCTCGGTCCAGCGCAGATATAATCCTTTAACGCCTTTAAATGATCCAGGGGTTGAGTGCTCCTCCTGGATGCCAATAGGACCTGCTGGGTTCACACCTGCTGGAGCAGGTTAAGATAAATGCCAGCGGCCAGTCGGGCATCTGGCCCCGCATTAATATTTAACAGGTCGACTCTCATCTCTACCATGCTGAAGGTGCGAAGGTGCCAAACTCCAAAGACATATCTCAGCTTAATATGGATTTGTGCAAACCACTGAAGTGGAAGAGCAGTGATAGCATAGCGAGATTCAGAGTGCATGTTAAATTTGTGGCTGCCCACACGTACCAGGGTGAACTTTGTTTTTCCAGGGGACGGGAGGGGAGAGCAAATCTGCATGTGGGGCTCTCAGGGCAATTATTCAAGCATTATGTGGTTTTAAGCTTGCGCTGCCTTCGAATTTAAGATCGATTTTACTCATCATCTACGTCTGGCTTTCTGAAGAGATCCTCAGATTTCATTTAATTGGCCTGTTGACAATAAAAGCAGGGGATCTTTGTCAGAATACCCACAAATCTGTCTTTGCCGTCTCTGCTTTAAAGCGTTGTGCATGTGCTTTTTGTTGAGGTTAAGGGCATAACAGCCAACCTCTTAAGAAGTTCGAAACAGTTGCTAAGCAGGTATCGGCAGAGCCTTGTTAGAAATCCAATCTGACAGTTTCAACTTGACTCAGGTCAGCTCGTCTCGCCGAATCGCCTTGTTGCTGGATGTACCTAATTGCCACTCAAGCCTACAAAGATTTTGACCTTTCTACCGGGGTTAAATAGTTCGCATATTTTCATTAGAAACTCCCTGAGAAGCAGCTGTAACACGGATCAGGTGCTGTTGACCTGTAAACCTAACCCTTGTTAACTTATGAATGCAGTTAACCACAAGAAAGAGCCCGTTCCTTCTGGTTTTAACAAGTGCATGTGCAATGTGCCACATTTAGGGCACAGGAGACTCTGGACTTAAAGGTATACTGCAGCATTTTTCAACCTGAACCTTATTTAAATCTCTTTCGCCATGACTACAAAACATAAATATAATTCTGCACCACTAATAACCTCTGCTGAAGAGGCGCTCAGTCTTACTAACGTATTGCAGGAAAGGGCGCAGTACCAAGGAACAGCTGAGGCTTTTAGGTCAATCTCTGCATGCTAGGTTTTGTTTTTGCAGTTCAGACAGACCCTTTTTTTTTTTATGAGCTTTCTTCTACCTCATTAGCATGTGCCCAAGCTAAACAGAAAGACACAACCATCCTCGCTCTAATCTTGACAAATTGTGCCGGTTTCGCGCATACGGCGTGTACAGAATACAAATAAGGCAAGTTTTGATGTCAAGGAAAGTTTTGGGAAGTACATTTCTGATTCCGTTTTTTCAAAGATAGTGTTGCCAAGAGTTTTTTGTTGCTTTGAGGGTGGCAGGAGGCTTCCATCAACATATCGGTTTGACTAAGATATCACAACAACTAATGGATTGCCTCAAATTTTTTGTCATCAGGACAGGATCAATTCCCTTTGATATTTGGCGATTCTTCAGCTTTTAGTTTTCAGTAACAGGTCAGATTCTTTACTCCTGTATGTATTCTTCCAAGATTAAGTAACCAGTAACCACACAAAGTAACCAAGATCCGATATAAAGTAACCAGAAGCTTTTGTTTTCAGCAGCGCAATCAGTCTAGCTTCAGGGGCGCTAATGGGCATCCATAAGCTAGTTAGTTTTACTGAAATATCTGCTGAACGGACCATTGTCATGTTTGTCCAGACAATTATGGCCCTGAATAGATAAATTCTCAATCAATTTTGCAATTACGCAGACATCACATCACAATTTTCTCTAGCCTTTCGTTTATGAGCAAATAGCTCATCTACACAAAAACTCTACAAGTCCAGTTGCCTTTTTTAAACACTTTTTTGGATATATCATGACCTGGATGACTGAGAACCTTCACAGACATGCGGCTATTTGGCAAATACTAGTTGTTCTTGGGAATGTGCCATTTTTAGTCTAAACCTTGACTAGCCACCATCATGATCAGTGTTTTTGGGACACTGCACATAGTGTGAACTAGACTATGTGTCAAGAACATTCAGGGTGAGGTAGGACCCAAATGCTGGACACCAGGCGATGAGGCAGGAGTAGGCAAAAATGAATTTAACCAAATGAAAGGAAACGCAAAGTGCTGCATAAGGCAGGAGATAGAAAAATCAAAACCTTCAAAAAGACAAGAACGTAACATGACAAGAGCAGAGCTAGAAAACATAGAAAACATAGAAAACAGGTAACACAGGGAAACAGTGGGAAACAGTATGACGCGACAGAAGACAAAGGGAAAAGCAGGACTATATATACACACAATGGCAGAGGAGACACAGGTGAAAACAATCAGGGCGGGGCAGACAATTACACAGGTGGGGAATCACAGGACAGGAAGAAGGCAAGACAGGAAACAAGGAGAAACTTAACAAAATAAAACAGGAAACTCAAAAACACGAAACATGAACGAAACTCAACATGAACACAGGAAATCAAAACAGAACCATGACAGTATAAACACGTATATGTTATATATATTGCTTTCTTTAATTAGACAGCTTTTACGTGTCTCTTTTAACATCGAGGGATGTTGTTGTTGTTGCTGGTCTGTGTGTAGTGATAAGTCATATATATCACACAAGACAAAAATGAAATTGATGTGCGTTTCCTTTTAAATGCATATACACGAACCTCACCTGCCAGAGAGAATAAGGTGTCAATTTGATAAAAGCTAATCTTTCTATGCGTGTGGTGGTGGCGTTTTTTTTTTTTTTCTTTTTTGTGTCTTCGCTTCAGAGGATTGCGGGCATGATAGCTGCTATCATGTGACATCACCCAGACAGATTAAGGTTGCATGTGCCAGCAGGGTAAAAGCAGATGCATCAGGCTAGCAGTGTGAGTTAGATTAGACGTCATCCCACTTCGCTATGGGGATCAGAGCAAGAACACCCAACCCAACCCATCAGGTCACCCATCCTTTTTTTAACCATCTATTTCTCCCAGTGGGTGGGAAGCCATTTTCTCTCTGAGGTTTGGTGCAGTGTATAACCTAAATATGGACCTCAGAAAATAAGGGTGCATTAAGGAAAAGAAAAAAAAAAAGCGAAATGGTGGCGATTAAATGGATAGAAAGAGATTCGTATCATTTTCGGAGTTGCTGATACGTTAAATAAGAAATCAGTCTTCTGTGTAAACATTTAGCTTTCTAACAGAGACAGCTTTCTATACACACATAGAGTGTGTGTGCTTTTTTTTGTCTTCTCGAAGCAATATAATTCTATCACCCCAGTTGAGCTGATAGCAGGAACCTCAGGGGTGCCTTTTAGCACCGCATCACAGTTTGCCTCCTCTGCCTTTTGCCTGTCGGTGGCCTTTCATGCAGCAGCAATATCAGCTCATCCCAGGGTAATGGGTAACAGCCTCAGAGGCAGCCAAGATTGAGATCACTCTGAATTATTAATATTCATTCTCCACTAAGGGGCAGGCGGGGCGGGACTCCCAGCCGTTGACACAGCCAGGCATTCGGACTGTCACCGAGCCAGTGTCAACAGCAGGAATCAAGCTGTGCTCTCACGCATAGTCACACATACACACGAATTAGGCGCATGCACAGGTGACCTTCAGCGCTTGAATGCAGACGAACGGGCGCAAAATGAGCGGCGCGCACGCAAAAACCAAGACATTTTCCTGCCATTTCGCTCGGAGGCGGGGGTGCTCCCATCTGTGCACACGGCTCCATTTCCTCCGACACCGTGGAGGACAGTTTAAACCGCGGGAGCAGGAAACGGCCTCCATACTTTCTGTGCGCTTTCATTTAAAGACTTCCTGCCACATTCATCAGGGGCTACAGAGAGTGATCATCAACAGCTTTCTGAACCAACGCTCCTTGCCTGGCTTCTGTAAAAGGCGCACAAGCTGGGCTGTTCATTCAATATTTCGTTAACGTTTTAAACCGTGAGAACAGCGCCGACAGTCTTTCTCTCCTATTCCCGAGTCTCTCTTCTTATTTATAACCGTGGTAACCTCATCATCTTTAAGCGCTTCTCAAGATGAATATACGACCTATTCCAGGTCCGTACGGTAACCTATAGTGGCTGCCGCATTGTGATCTCAGAGCATGAATATGTTTTTCTAAAACACGTGTACGTCTGTGTGTGAGAATGTGCACTGAAATACAAATGTAAATGTAAAAGACTGACCTGAATCAGGTTTAATTTAAACAGGAGGATTTACCCCTGCTGGACCTTGCATAGCCACAATCGATTACATGCTTCTGCAAGTGATTCATTTGGAGTTATTCTGCACTTCCAGGAGAACTATTACACGCCACATTGGGAGCTGTGGAAAGGTGATATCGGCAGGCAGCTGACCTGGTGTGTGGATCTTTTTTTTGTAAAGGGGCTGACTTCAATGGGAGGAGGAAGGTGCGGTCAGCGAGAGTTTGTGTGTGTGCGTGCGCGCGCGTGTGTGATTGCGCTAGCAGATGGGAGCTGACATCCTAATATCAACAGGAAACACTCTCGGTTTATGCTCTGCAGGGATATGACATCAACAGGCAACAGGAAAAACCCGGCTTCCATCTCTGGTGGGACACTCTGCGCGCCGCAGGCCAAAGGAATGCAAATGAAGCCTGTCGCTTACCTGCACAGTTCTGGAAATACAATAGACGTAAGCCATGAATAATTCCTGTACACGCGCGGCAAATCTCAATCCTGCATGTAAATGCGCTGCTGAGGAATTGCTCTGGGCTGCGCTTCCTCTCCGATAATTACCAAATTTGATCGAGCGTTCGCTAATTTCCTGCATTCCTCAGCCGCTTTGTGTCATCGTACATTGTTTGACACTGATTCATCAGGAGGACGTACTCGCCATTGTTCCCTTTGTCTTTGATTTTTCGTGGCACGCGCTCCGGGCGCTGAAAAGCTGTCAAAAGATATATACTGGCGGCAATGTTAAAATATGTTTCTGTAAAACCTATTTTTAATTTCCATATAAGTTTATGCACCACAGCTGGCTGCAGCAGCTCTGCTTTGGTTTGTGTCTTGGTTTGGACGGCCTTTAAAAAGAAAGCAGGTTGTAATGTAACCACAGAGGCAGAGTTGCTGAAAGCAGGCATATGAGAGGGAGTCAAATGTTATGCTGAGAAACACAGCATAACTAAACCCTTGTCTGAGCGCATTAAATGTGTGTTTGGTGATTTTTCTATCATCATCCAATCAAATAAAACTGTTAAAAGCTCCTAATAATGGAGTGTTTCATTTTGAAATCCTACAAAAACTAGGAAGAAAGAGGGAACATATGCACAGTTGACTTCAAATGCTGTTTTTAAAGATTTGCATTTTCAATAGAAAGCAATGAGATTAGGACTGGGAGCCTTAAACAGACAGTTTGGCTTTTCATGAGATTTATTGAGAAAGAATGGTGCCTTTATTTGTTAATTCAAAGGCAGCAGAATGTAACAAAGCACATTTTGTCAAGTACTATTGTATTTGTGCTTTAGCTGAGTGTTTTCATTTTATACTGCTTTGTACTGTAATTGTACGTCACTTCTGAGCCATTTTAAAGATATGGATAAGTTCTGGTAAATCACATAATATGGAGCGGTTTCTTTTAAGGGGATGAGTCGGTCAGAGAGTTCACTCTGATTGGTTGTTTAGCTTAGAGAACTGGTGCACGCAAACAGATGTGATCTGATAGCAGGCACAGACCCCCCCCCCCAGGTTCAAACTATGACGAGTCTGTCATAAGATAGATAGAAGGGGGGCAGGTGGTGGAGAACTGTTGATGCACAGTTTGGTCTTAGGTTTAAGGGGGTCTATTTAAGTATTTGCTTGGTTTGCCTGTCCTGAAAGCCGATAAATGTAAGTGACGAAACAAAATTGACGATGTTCAATGGGCGCACCCTCAGGTCATTCTCATTTTCTGTCTTCAGCTAATCTGTGAATTCAAATACACAAATATTTTCCCAACAGAATTATCATCTAGACTGAGTAAACTGTAGAGGAACTGATCAGCTTGACTCAGGATAATGGTTTCCAAGCTTCCTAGCCTCTGGACTCACACAGACTACTACCTGGTAAGGAAAGTTATTTCCTTTCATGCTGGTGCAGAACGTACAAGTATTTGCCAGTTGGCCGTTGGCTGTAGTCTTTGTGGTGTATTGAAGTGCATTTCTTTTCATTCATAACAACAACAGAGCCTAAAATGTAACACCAGCAGACAGGAACTGGAGGGACCTTCTGTTTTAGTCACTGGTCATTGTGTGTCTCTGCGTGCTCAACTGCCTAACCAGAAGAGTGCATATAGGGTCGTACTGTAGCTGTGTCCATAATGACGAGGAGTTCTGACAACATCTTCCTCTCTGTGACTAGATTATCCAGCACCACACATAGGAATGAGTCTGAATCTGAATGTTGAGTCTTTTGGTGCGATCTAACCTTTATGATTTCGCTGCAATTGATCTTGCAGAGAGCCGCAAAGTTCCTGGTTGAGTCCAGTTCGCTGTCCAAGCAGACCTTGCATTTGTACTCCTGTTCCATCTCTGTCCTTATGTAAAAAGGAATAGGAGCAGCAGGAGTCCTGGACCTCCTACAGAGCTGCAGATGGGTCAGCTCAGCATCACCGTCTCAGGACTTGTGTAGGTGGAAATCTATATAATACACTGTGTAAAATATATCTCATATATATGTGATTTGCATATAATTGTAGATGGAATTTTTGACATGTTTTAATGGCATTTGACTGTTCTCAAATTCAAATTCAAAAGTATCAACAATGTCAGTTTTTCTGTACTACTAGAAACACTACAGTATTTGCATTTGGCTCCATCTCAACCAGCTACTGGCATATTAAAGTACAATGAACATAAACTATATATACAATATAATTTAAAATTCATGTGGAAATTTTTTTTTTTTTTTTTTACAGGATCTTCTTTTAAGTGTATAAAACTAGCACACGCAAGTAACTGTTCTCCTTTTATCAGCACAATGTGTACTACTTGAATAAAATTTGGAACACTTATCTTATTTTTCAAACAAAAAAGTGTGTAGGAGTGTTTCCTCAGACTTATAGCCCAAGGCCCTGGAGAGCAAACAAAGCTGAGTTCTTTTCTTTTAGTCGGAGACCCTAAAGTGCTTTAATGTACCTGCTTTTAACATGGATGTATTGAAATGACAGATATCCTGGGACCTGGAAAAATAACTCGGAACAAACCTACTAAAGTTAAGCCGTGCTCTTACTTTGGTGTGATCATGCGTACCGGAGAGGGCAGATATTCAGCAGTGTTGCAGAATGTAAAGTGCGTCCTCCCGTTCGGTGAAGGCCACATTATTGGTCAATTTATTTCCCCAGCCAAGTCGATTCAAGAGGCCGTTCTATTCTGCTGGAACGTTATCTCTGCGGTACCATCCAGCGCAGACCCGGCCACTTTATGATGCCAGCATGCAGATGTCATAACTCACTGTCCTCCCTCTATGAGCCGTGCCATTGTCTCTGAGATACCATGCTGTGTCTGTATCATGTATGACAGCATGTTTTCCCGCAGCGCCTCTGTTGTCGAGGTGCGCAGACGACGGGTCTGCTTCAGAAATGCTCGACTGGAGCGTCCTGAGGATGTCAGAGGAAGGCAGGGTGGAGTGTTCGGCATGCTGCCGCCTCTCGCGGGACAGCATTAATGTATCCACCTGCCAGGCAGCAATATGCCGTGCACTCAGCAGTCATTCAATCATTCGCCCCGGAACGCCAGATGGTATCACCTGTGATAAGGTTGATACACAGTCTGGGTATGCAGAAAGTTTGGGTCTTTGCGATGATGCACACTGAAACCTAACGCGCCCTTTTCAAAGCTGAAATAAGGATCTCACTGCGCTTTTGTTCGTATTTTATGGCCGGGCCTGTCCTTTCATGTCACAGCCAAAGCAACAGCAACACTGAAAGAATCCCTGTCAGCCCCTAAATGCAGCCTCACTGAACAGATGCCCGTTGCCGTGCCTGTGGGCGATAATGAATTGAAACAACGTGTTCTCTCCTGCAGGTTAATTGTGCTGATTTGAGTGAATGGGGGAACATTTTTTGGCGGCGCGCGAGAGCTCGCAACACTTTTTATTACGACTATATTTTCCAGAACATTAATTCTGTGGATTTTCTATTTCTTTTCTTTTTTTTTTTTTTTTTTTTGTAACAGTATGAAGTGAAAGCGGCGAGGATACAGTATATGGGACTGTGTGAAAGTCATTTACTAATGAGAGCTCGTAAATAACCCGCATGGCAAGGGCCAAAGTGATTCTGGCTGTGGATACATTTACATAGCTCGGTGGCTGGAAATTTCTTCCTCTCAAATTCATTTAGATCCAGTGACTTCTACTGCTGCCTGTGCGTTTATATTATTAGTTTTTGGAGGTTAAATTTCATCGTGTCCTGTGGTAGTAACTTATAGGCTGAATGAATAAGTGGTCCCAGTGCACTTGGGTACCACCTGGGCGAGTGCACTGTATTTACAACATAAATGTGTGATTTATTTCAGCGAAAAAAAAAAGATGAAAATACTAAAGCACAGTCGGGGGGAGCTTCTGTTTGTCTCTGCGTATCATACAAACACTTATTTCCAAGGGACATCTCCGAAGGGCACACTAGACTGATGTTCTCCCTGGTATCTGTCATGTCGAAGCATACTCATCGGCTATGAAAAGAAGCTGTGAAAACAAACAGCAGCTTACACTGTGTCACATCTGACAGTGATCTAGCAGCCCCCACGGAGTATCCGCAATTTTCTTTCCAGCAAAAAAAAAGAGAGAGGGTGGGGGTTTCTGCACGAACCAGAATCAAAACAAATTCCGGCGACGCTAAAGACAACTCACAAATCCAAAGTCAAACACCATTACGCCATTTCATTTTTTTCTGCCGTGTCGTGCGGCGGGAGGAGCCGTATTTCCTGTCCGCTGGAGCGGGGCCAAGCACATATTTGAGATGTACCGATGTACAGTACACCTCGGGTCATTTGGTATTCATGGTTGAGATGATTTCCTTTAGCACCCCTGCTGGAAGCGCTTAAACACTTCCTGCTCAGCGAGACAGTTCCTCGTGAGCGGCGGGGCCACACCTGCGCGGGTCGTGTGGTGTTCGGCTTCAAGGAGGCTTTGAAGGTGGCAGTCGCCGTAAAGGTAATCTCTTGAGAGGTAATTAAGTTCACACAGATGCAGGAATCTCAGCGAGGAGCCATCGGAAATGGCACCAGAACACTAGATTTTGCTTGCTTTGGACAACAACTCTCTACCACGCCTCTCGGTTCTCGTGCGTTGGCTGACTATTGCAACATGCACAGTGCATTTAATTTGACTTAACTGCAAGGTGTAGCTGTCACTCCAAACAGCAGATATTCTGCATCCGTGAACAGAGACCTTCTAACCCCAAGAGTGTGTAGAAAGTGATTGATGGCATCAATGAAAATAGACTGACAAAAACATGCAGACCCACCTTGTTCATCCTTCAAGGTCAACACATCAGATGGAGCAACTTGAGCAAAGCCTACAGAAATACATCATGTCTCCTTTATAGATAACATTGATCCGGCCCACGGCTTGTAACCTTGTAAAGGTGACGTGTACATATGCAGGTGCAGGATAAATAATACAAGCGCACATTTGCACCTGACTGCATGACTTTTATGCAGGCCTTCTGCACAAGCCTGTAATGAGGTTGCGTTTAAAAAAACGGCAAAAAGTCAAAGTCATAAATTTCCAAATTAACAAGACACACCTGGCTGAGTCACGTGTCAGCCGCCGATGGGCTGTTGGTGTCTCTAAGTGGCAGAGAATTGAGGTCTCCGGGGGGATCTGCCATTGGACGTGGTGCAATAACCAAGCGAGGCGGCGGCTTATTATCTCTGCCCAGACAGTGTTTCTCCCCACTGCTTGCCCCCAATGACCATGGCTGTTTGTCTGTCACCCTCACTGTCTGCCTCATATCTCGTCCGTTCAGCCGCCTCGATGATATGACCCCCCCCTCCCTGGCTGCTTGTCTGCCTGCAGAGCTGCGCGCCTTAGGGGAGAGGTGGGGTAGAGAGCTCTGTGTCCCAGCTAGCTATATCACACTTTAAGTGGCATTTTAGCATGATACTTGATCAGCCAAATATCATTATGAGCTTTTCATCTCATCCATAATTCACCTGCGGGGGAGCTGGCTAAGAATAGCCGGCTTTCTGTGCTTGTGGCAGCAGAGGAGAGAGATGACATGGTGAGGATGTGAAACGAGTGCGGTGCACGGGCGCTGTGGTGCGGCGTATTTGTTCGTTATACAAAGACAGCCAGCAGGTCGTGTTTCCCACTTTTTAAATAGAGAAGAAAAGAATGCATGCCGATCTTAACCCATCTCCACCCTCTTTCCTGTCTCATTGTGTCATGCACGGGCTTTATCACTCGGGAAACAAATAATTAGACAGATATAGATGAGTCAGATTCATTTTGTGTACCATGACATTGTTCTGTCCTTTCCGTCTTGCCCCTCGGTCACTTCAGCCAAATTCCTATCTTGTGCGCACATGCGTCTGCAGGATGTGACTTTTGTGAACTCAGAAGTCTGCAGAGGAATTGTTTATCTACCTAAAAGAGTTGACTTTATCAGCAGCAAAGTCTACATGCACGAAGGCCCAGGCGGGCTGTAACGATGAGACAGCGAGTGACAGCTTGGACCCCAAGGGGCTGTTCTGCTTTTGTTTGCTCAGACGTTCCCTTTCCAGGGTGAAGATACAGACGTATCTTACCATTAATCTGTTTGGACGAGATGTCAGTCTAAGCATGACACATCCCTCCACTTCAAGGCATAGGACAGTCTGACAAGAGCTCTTAAATTCGCCAGTGGGAGAGAAATCATACTCCTAAAAGTCTTTGGCCTTTTTCTGTTCCTGCCAGGGGGGCACAGACACGCTATTCTTAGAGACCGCAAAAGGCTGACATTTGACCTGAATAAAAAATGCGTATCTGGTCTTAGTGCTGCAGAGTCGGCTGAAGAATCACTGTGACTGTAGACGCATCTCATCATCTCGCAATGTCTGAATCAGCTCCAAAAGGCCATCGACTAACCACACTCCTCTCCCAGCGCAATTCTCACATTCCAACAGCAGAGCAGAGAAAGTGTCAGATTGTTCCCTATGCAAATAGGGTGGAGGAGCCCTGCGTCTGTGAAAGGGCCTATCTCTCCTCCCTGGTGGAAAATAAAGAATAAAAAAAATCTTGAGAGGTTTTGGGAGGAAGTTAGACAGCAAGGGCTGAGAGTCACCCAGTCACTGCTTAATTCATGCATACCATGGACATAATGTGACAGTAATGTAATTTGTTCTGGGCCAACAGCCCAGTTGCACTTATCTAACAGTAACAGGCTTGATTTGTCTTTTTAGCCGTCCTCTCAGGCCACCATGCATTAAAGAGCAACCCCTTTTACACTCCTCACCATTTTGGAAGATGGCGCCCTTATTAGATGTGACTGCATGATAATGAAACCGCGTAATGCAATGTCAGAGCAGTTGACACAACACAAAAGGCTAAGGCTGGTGAAATTCCTAATCAGCTCAAAATGCCACAGGGCTCACCTTAGGTCTGAATCACAGCCCACGGACAGATTAGTTCTCCACGTCGATGTCAACCGCAAGGATGCTCTCCTCTTTGGTTCGTCTCGGCGAGTTACTCTGACTCTTTACTCCATCTTTCTCTCCTTGACATTAGTGTCATGCTGAAAGACAAAGAAGGGTAATAGCTCGAAAAGCTGGCAAACATCCTCGATGCTTTAATATCGGCGAAAAGGGCACGTTGAACCTCACATTTAAATCTAAACCACTTAAATGTATCATGGCCAGCCGCTAAACCTTGCCCTACTTAGCGCTGCTGTGTGTTGATTTTACAGTCCTGCGTAGCACATAATGCTGGCAAATGCACAATAAGCGAGACAACAAAGGCAAGCTTCCTATAGGTTTTGAAATTACAGCTGCCGTCTTCAGCTAGAGCTGGCGTGTTTTAAAAGGCAATTCATGTTAAAGATGCTTTAAATGTGACTAAAAACTGCACATATATCAAACTGAATACAGGGATATAAAGAAAGACCACAGTTTGTTCACATTTTCAGTCAATATTTTTAACATTACAACAGAAAGGACTGTGTTGTTTACTAAAATCCTGTAAAGACCCAGCCAGAGCTTCTAAAATGGACGTGTCCCTGGAAATTTGTGCAGTTCAGTAATGTGCTTACTGGGTTTTGGGTCGTAAAGCTTGGTTACAGCTGTAGTTACCCAGGTAATAAGCAAGATAAACTTAGTGGTTAATCCAGATTAGGCAACCAAAATGCAGTGTTTCTGTAATGCCTTAAGATCTTTCTCTCTGTTCAGTGGTTGAAAGTCTCCCATAGGCACCAGTGCTGTAAGAGATGTAAGCAACAGTTCAACATCTCCCCTGCCGTCCTTCAAATATTCTCCTCCACATGCGGTTTGCCATAGGGATGACACTCAGCTACCCTTCACTCCCTACTTCCACAATCAGAACCCCCCTGGAGAAAACTATTTTCATCAATAGCTAATATTAGGTCTTTGAGGCGATCATGCCGAAGTGATAACCAGACAATTCACCATGCACACTTCTGCAGAATCCACTCTCAACTGCACTGATGCAATAGACAATCGTGTTATCACAGCATTCAAGCGTGGTCTGTTTATTATGTGTCACCCTAAAAACCTAATTCACGGTGCTTGCGTCACACCTCACCCAGTGCCAAATCTGGATCTGGCTTTGTTTGGCTACACTCCTGTGCTCAATCCGGTCACACGGAAGGCCGCAGCCGTGCCCTCACTGGCCCATCGGTCGTTGTGGAGGTAATTTCAGGGTAGGAGTCAGGGCAACATGTTGTTTTGAGTGAAGGAAACTGGCACGCTTGCTTCTTTTCAAAGGCTGGTGGGTTATTTTAGTCACAAACGCTGTGGTCATATCCTGCGTATTCACAGAGGAGAGAGCGGCCAAACAAAACCATGAAATATCCCAATGAAACATCTAGATTATGAGCTTGTGTCACATCCAGCTCAGGGTTAAGATATTTTTTTGGATATTTCATGTTTTACTTTAAAAGTTCTCCTCCTTGAACCGTCACCTTACCATGGTGGAGGAGTTTGAGTGCCCTAAGGATCCTAGGGGCTATGTTGTCTGGGGCTTCTTGCCCCTGGTAGGGTCTCCCAAGGCAGATTGGTCCTAGGTGAAGGGCCAGACAAAGAATGGTTCAGAAGACCCTTAATGCAGAAAACAACAACAGGAGTCCATGTACCGTGTACCCGATCTATGTTCCAACCCTCACCTACGATCATGAACTTTGGGTAATGACCAAAAGACCGAGATTATGAATACAAGCAGCCGAAATAACTTTCCTCGACAGGGTGGTCGTGCTTAGTCTTAGAAACAGGGTAGGGAGCTCGGACATACAGGAGGAGCTCCGAATAGAACCGCTGCTCCTCCACGACGAGAGGAGTCAGTTGGGGTGGCTTGGGCACTTGGGCATCTGGTAAGGACGCCTCCCGGATGCCTTCCGGGAGAGGTGTTTTGGGATCTCCCGAGATTATGGTCTCTATGATGCCTGAAACAGTGGCTATAAGGAACTTCCAAAATTTGTCTAGATAAGGACAAGTCCAGAGCATATGGGGCAACTTTCCTTTATTCACCTTACCCCTATGCACATGGGAGAGACATTCCCATTGATTTTATGTAATCTGTGTGGGGTGAGGTTCTGTGGAAGATATTAGATTGAATTTGTCTATGTTTAGTGGAGATCCGTACAGTTTGGAATTTTTTCAAATGTGTTTTGGCAGTAGGCATCTTCATAATCACAACCTAGGTCTGTCTCCCATTTGCTTTTAATCAACAGTCTATCATAAATTGGCAGATTTCTGTTCAAAATGTTGTATATAGAGGATATCAGTCCTCTTGTGGAGGAGACTCGTGTATCAAGCAAATGCTTCTCAAAGGGGGATTCCTCTGGCAAATTTGGGAAGTCAGGAGGGTTATCTTGGAGCCAGAATCTAATTTGAAGGAACTTATTTGCCAGGACAAGTAAAGACTTTCAATCCACCTCAACCAGCCCTTTGTTTCAGCTTGCTTCTTCTTCATTCCTTTAACCACCAAACACGAAGAAAATGCCATTGAGCTACTAATCTCTGTCAGACCTGTATGGTCCAATTAATGTGTCTTGTATGCCTTTTCAACAACTCTGCACTATATTTCTTACATGGGTCTCTATTCATAAAGAAAATCAAATCTTCATGGGCTATTTACATAGCTTTGCATGCATGAATGGTCTACACATGCTACCACACACAAGATCAGGGGTCCCTGGCCCAGGGTCCCAGATTGTCTGTTTGAACAGATTTTAACATTTCTTGTTGGAAATTTAATCGAGCAAGTTTTAAAAAAACAATGCTTGTTATCATTGCAGTCCTTTTACGAGTCTTTGTAGTCATTTCTCATCTCTTTGTTGTCGTTCCCCTTGACTTTGTAGCAGCCTCTTTGCAAAGTGACTTCAAGGAGATACGTGCCGACTACGAAAAGATGTGAAATAACTACAAAGAGAAATGAAATGGCTACAAAGAGATGAAAAAATGGCATTCAAGGAGACATGGAACTATTGTGCAGAGATTTGAAATGACTACAAAGACACACAAATCGACTACAAAGAGACGAGAAATTGCAAGAGCGGCAAAAGGCCTACAAAGAAATTTGAGACAAAAAAAGATAAAAATCAGCCTCAAGAAGATTCAAATGGAATTATACGGAGAAATTAAACTGGATAATCTGAGATACAAATGAGAAATAAACAATAAAGACATGCATATCAAAACAAGAACAACCCCAAGCGTTAGGAAAAAGTGGGAGTGAGCATCCGTCACGGTCCTGTTGGTCATTAATTAAAGCTTCAGTGACACAATAAGCTTTAAAACCCATCTGTAGCGTAGCTTAGCAGAAAAAAAGCATGCACTCTTGTTCCTCTGCTTCAGCTCATCTCAGTTATCCAGCAATCCTGGCACCAAATAATAATTATTTATGTAAAAGTCCCCTTGCCAGAATGACAAAATGCTTCCCTTTCACAGGTTTATGAAGCCAGCAATGTTACATATTGCACGTCTGTCTACTCCGAGCCAACCTAAGCAAACCTGAAATACCACTCATGCGAGCACATTCACTCAAAAACCTGTATTCCTTGAAAAATTAATTAATTGTGAAAAGGAAACAGTGTGACATCTTTTCAGCGGTACGGAAATAGAGTTTAAAAATGCAGATTTTTTTTGCAGCTGGTGCAGAGAAAGTCTGTCCCTCTGGCACAGGCGTAGCAAACAGAATGACTGGGGAGCGGTGCAGTCAGGAGCAGAGTCTTAATTCCGCAAGGCACTGGCCTTGCAGCATTTTCCTCCCTGATTGATACTGCTATTGGACCGGTCTGGTTAGCCAGTGGAAGCCACCATAAATTCCGGGCCCACTTTATCGTTAAGCTTAGCAGCCCGGGAAATAAAATTAGCTGTGTCCAATTTTGGAAAGGGCTGCATAACACTATAAATAAGAGTTTACAGTAGGTGATAAATGAACAAAAATGGAATTAAAAAAAAAAAAGAAATACAACTTATCTGGTTTTATACATGTGTGCTTTTTTATGTATTTATTGACAAGGTTCTTATACAGTCTACTATTGTGATATAATAATTAAACTGTTATTGCTTGTGCATTATTCAGGCAATTTACTTTTGTTGTCAGCACATAAAGTCAGCATGTAAGCACATCTTAACTCTGTTACACATGCCAACGAGCCCATCTCAGGGAAATGACTAATGGCCGGGCCTTTTTTTGCAGTGTTTCTCCTGCCTGTATATATAGCACAGGCCCCGCGGTTTGCTGAGGGCGAGGGTGGCTGTAGCTGCGGCTACAGTGAGGGAGAGACGGCTACTATTCTTAATGTCAAATAAACATGTAACTGTACTTTATCATTTTTGACTGCTCCTTATTGCTAAATCTTGAGCAGGCCGACTGTGCTCCCCGTCCTCCTTTCAGCCTGAACCGAAATCCTGCTGAGGAGGGAGCTGGGCCGAGGCAAAATAAATGACATGTCCTACATCCCTCTGTTTAGGTATGTTTTCACAAAGCCTTTTGTGAGTATCCAAGGCCGCACTTTCGTCCAAGTCTAGAGCTACGTCTGTCTCTTGGTATCCTCCTCTCGCTCACCAGCATGTGTTTATGATTACAAGCCTGCATTCCTTGCTCTCTTTCTCTCCCCCCATGTGGCTGGCGTAGCGTCACGTCTCCCTGCAACTGCTGCCGATGGTGTGGTATCCCATGAAGCCACAACGTACAGTCTATGATGAAGCTTCCCATGCCTGTCCTTCTGCATGTCTATTTGTCTGTTGGAGGAAGCTCCATTGTTAACAGATGGTAATGTAATAAGTTGACCTCTTGACCCCGAAAGGAGCTGCCATGCAACCTCTTCGCGATGCTAGATGATATGTTAAGTGCGTCCTGGACAGCTTGTCAACAAACACGGAGGGGGAAGCCAATAAACGGCGCGTTGCGGTTGTTTTAACCCCAGTAGGGCAGGGCACATTAATCACAGTTAAGGCAGCGATGATGATGAGGTGTTTGGTGGTCGGCTCCAAATAGCTGGCAATGGAGCAGCAGTGCGTTGAGGTGTCTCGCCTTTGCTTCTATCTGGAATGCAAGTGGTTGTGTAGGCAGATGCAGTTAAGACCAAATAGTCCAAAGGCCACATGCAGTTGTATTCAGCCTCTGAAAGGAGTAGTACAGTGAATACTATACTATTGTTGAGAGCTTTCTATAGTAAAAACCCTTAAATGTCATCCAATCAAAAATGCTAAATACTGCAGTTTTAATCAGATGGAGTCAATTGCAGGGCAGCATGGTGGTGTACTGGTTACGACTGTCACTGTTCATCACAGACCTCTGGACGGATAATGACCGGCTAGCAGGTGGCAGAGGCATTCAGTTGTGGTGGTTAGCATTGATGCCTCATATCAAGAAGGTTCCGGGTTCGATTCCATCTGGGGCCTTTCTGTGCGGCGTTTGCATGTTCTCCCTGTGCCTGTGTGAATTCTCTCCTGGTACTCCGGCTTCCTCCCACTGTCCTGACATGCTTGTTAGGTTAACGAATGAATGTTACTGGACTTGTTTAGCCATATTTGTCTTTGTAATACAATATTTGGAAGGAGTTTATTTGTCAGACTCCATTGAATTTTTAGCTCTTAACAATATAGGCCACTAAAAGAAACTGAGCCGTAATTGTTTGTGAACCTTGGGGGTACAGCTAGGGCTGACTGCACTCAATGAAAAGTTCAAGTATTGCCAAAGCGATTACAATGAAGCATGAAAGGACAGATTACCCAGATTTTAGGGGATTCCATCAAATAGATTTTGAGATGGTTTCATTTTGGCTAAAGTGGTGGCCAATGACTAGAGCATAGACTGTATATAAATATGGACAGTGCGCCCCCACTTCCTTGCACTGGCCACACTGACGCTATTTTCCCAGGGATATGGGTGGAGCCATATTGCGACTTTGGTCTGTGCAGTACGGTTCGAAAGTGGACCCGCCCGCACTTGCGTTTTCATTTAATTTATACTGTGCTCTGCTCTACCTCCACCATGAGTATGCATCAGTATTACATTACCAAGCTAAAATGACAGAAACCATCCTTGAAAATTACTGAACGTGTATTTTAGTGTTTTAGTTTCAAGTCCCACCCACTAACATGGAGGGGTGAAGCTTATGACCTTTACTGTAGCCAGGCACCAGGGGGAGCTCCACATGCTTTGGCTTCACTTTTCAGGAGCTGTTCCTTCGTCCATCTTTATACCACCTATGGACTAGAGCCACAGTGCTAGCTAAAAAGGCTTTGAGTACACCACCATGGCAGCAGTTTCTGTGAGGCTGTACTAAGGCTACAGCAGTGCCGTGAGCTAAATGCATCAGTATGCACATATGTTCACAATGACAACCCTAACATGGTGTTGATATGCAGGTATCATGTTTGCCACGTATCAGATTTCACTGCAATCCATTCAAATAGTCACTGAGATATTTTAGTCTGGGCCACGGTACCAGCTGACTGACAGGCTACCACTGTCACTCCTGCTAAAACCAGTGCATGCACAGAAATGAATCTGTGCTTTGAGAATCCTTGGAGTGTTATTGACCCAGTACATCACTCAGCACAATGTGTATCAACATGGTGGGTGCATATTTTCACACTGCGGGATTTAATATCCGATTATTTATATTGAACTGAGGAATGGGTTAGCTAGTTCATTCAATTCTGATACAACAGCTGCAGTGACATTTAGGGGAGCAATTATTTTCAGATCTGCTGTTGCCGACTGCGGCTGCGATGCAAATAAGGTGATCAAAATCCCAGCACTGCCCAATATTTAATATTTAAGTCATACCAAAGTGATGAAGTGATGTGACCGTGGCACGCAGTTCAATGGCGGAGGAACTTGGGGGCAGCATGCACACAAAAACATGCAGATGATATTTTTGCTTTTCCCTCAAACGACAGCTCCCAGGGTCACGCGGCGCTCACAGCGTTTGGCATTCCAGGCAAGGCCGGGCCGCCTTACCAGGCAGAGCAGGTCCGCTGCAAGGTCGGCGCACGTGGGCGATCGGTTTCATGGTGAATACCAAATGTAAAAGCGCATCTAAAGCCCGAGAGATGAGACAGGACATTAAAGCTACAGTCCCCAGAGGAAGGAGGAGGATGAGGACGGCAAAGAGGGAAGAGCACCAGGGGAGGAAAAAAAAAATAAACTGGTGGCACCACTTCAAAGCAGAGTTTTATGAATTGTGGGAGATAATGTGACTGCTGACTTCGGCAGGGGGTCCCCATGGTTTTCGGTATCATTCTTTATGGCATGACACATTATTTTCATCTTCTCTTTTCTTTTTTTCTTTTTACACAGTAATGAATGATATACATTCCATGCTGTCTGAGGAGTAAAAATAACAGCCCTGTCTTCTTCCTGGAATTATTCCCCGTGATGATCTCAGTTCATGTGCCATCATTTTTTAGATAATGAAATCATTTCCTCTTTCCGTAGACTGAATTAAGTGACCAGCAGCCAAAGCAAATTAAGTGACTCATCTCTCACAAAAGAAATACCATGCTGTCCTTACCCACATAATTCAATTGCAATATCTATCCATTAAAGCTACTGTAAGGGATAATCACTTTTCCTGGATAGTCTATTATTAGTCTCGTTAGAGGCAATTTTAGAAGAGGAGGATTTTTGAAAGGTTTAACTGGAAGGACACCCAGGACGTGAGAAAACACAATGATGAGTGTGTTTCAGTTTTTTTTTTTTTTTTTTTTTAATGACAATGGCCTGGTGATATTATGTGTGAAGAACACTTCTTGTTCTAAATTCAAAATGCCAAGTTGAAATCATGCCTCTCTGAGATATATATTACTAATATCTGCCACAGTCGCTGGGTTGGAAATCATTACTCACAGTAATAATCTCATTGTCCAAAAGAGGCTTATATAATGGGTGTTCATTCATAGGAGAACTAAGTATGAATTTGACAGGTACGGTGTGTAAAAAACATCTTTAAGTTTATGATTATTGGCATATTATTATTTATTGGTACTTTAATTACATTTATTTGGTTTAATGTAATAATGTTTTACGTCAGTATTCTTATATTTTATGTTATTATAATGTAAAGAGTTTACGGCAGTGGTAGCTGTGGGAGGTTTGATTGAACATGATGATGTGCAAAATGACAGCGCTAGCTTGCTGATATTTAGTGGCCTTTTAGGATGCTAATCACTTACTAAACACAAAGTACAGCTACATTTTAAACATTGTAAAAAATTATAACATTTGTATTTAATTCCCCACATTTAGTAGTTATACTAATAAAATAATTAGTATAATTAGGGCTGTCAACAGATTAAAATGTCTAGCCGTGATTAATCGCATCATTTCCATAGTTATCAGGCGATTAATCTAACTATACTCATATCTTCACCCGATGAATTAATCTGACTTTATATTTTAATTAGGGTTGGGACTCGATTAAACAATTAATCGAATTAATTAGAGGCCTTAAATTCGATTAATCATATTTTAATCGCATAACAATATTTGCCCCAAAAAGCAACATTTTGCAGTTTAAATAGATTTTAACAACTGAATCAAATAACATGATTATTGTAAACTCAAGCTCTTTTCTGTCTGGAAAAGAAAATATCCCTGGCCAAAACTGAACAGACCTAAAGTTAAAGTGCCATTTTAAGTACTTTAAGTGCTTTTTCAAAACAGTATTGACTTTAAATGGTAAAAAAAAAAAAAAAAGTTTGGGCTGCCAACACGTCTTGTCTGTACTCGGACCGGGACTGCTAGCACTAACAGCTCCGGTGGTTTCTGTGCTTGCTGCAACATGCTTTGCATTTAGATGGTACCGTAGGGTTGAAGTGCTTTGGTGGTATGCAAACACTTTTTTTTTTTTTTTTTGCACAATTTGCACAACCGCTTGTATCAAGGCTTCCATCAGGATTTTTTTTTTAAATAAAATTTTCCTTCCATCAGTCCTAGCAACGTGCTTTCATCCGATTCCTCCATTTTGGCAGCCGTTGGCTGAGCTCTGACGTGTGGATAAGTGTAGTCGGTGTATCAGGAAGTCAATGCGTCAATTAAATGCGTCAATTTTTTCAACGTGTTAATTTTTTCAACACGTTCATTTTTTGTAATGAATTAATCGTAACTAACACGTTAAAGTCAAATGTTTGTTATCATTATGGCAACAATCCAACACAATGACAAACACTGTCCAGAATATTGGCCAGAATAGTTTCAAAGGTACTGCATGCTCAAAGGGTATGCGGCGTCTGCACTGTGTGCTGTCCAGCGTGCTCTGAATTCGGTGTCGGTGAGTTCTCTGCATCGGCTGCATGGTAGCAGGTGGTATTTCGGACTCCGGTGATGACTCGGTTCGGGTCGACAGTGAATCCAGATGGCTTGGTCTTGATGGGAGAGGCATTTGGCGGGGCTCTGGTGCTGGACCCTTATGTTTGTCCATTTCTGCTCAGAAAGGGTAGTTTACACTCGCCATCCACAGCCCTGTTTCTACTATAGGTCCTTTGCCTACTTTGCATATACTTGACAAGTGACAATCCCTAACTTCAGCCATCCCGGTGTCAAATTTCAGCAACACTTGTACCACATCAGACGAGCCGAGGGTGAGCCCGTGCACTCCTCCACTTCATATTATTATTAATTGAGATATGAAGTTGTGAAGAACATTTCTTTTCTTTGATTTCTAAATGAGTTGTGGATTTACGGAGCTTCAATCAGATACCCAGTGGGTAAAGAGCTCTGCTTATTGTCGCAGAGGATGTGTGATGTTTGAGTGCTTTGATTTTATTTAGTCAAGACTTTGAACCTTTGAGCTAATTATGTCACGGTCTGGAGAGAAAAAAAAAAATACTACTGCACACAAATTGGATGTTATGCTGTTTGTTTATACTGTATATTTTGTTAGTTTACATCCTTATGTTATAGTCAGATCATTCATAAATTAATTATTAACAGCTTTTTCGGCTGATCATTATGCTCATACTCTTCAAATGCTGACGCAATCTGAAATTTAGTTTTTCTGAATCGTGAATCTCACTACTTTTCCTTTGCATATTGATTTTTGTGTGTGTGTGTATGTGTGTGAGTGTGTGTGTGTATCCTGTCTTCTACAGTTGTTTTTAAAGTCGGTATCAAGCTCTCCAGCATGGACACACATCCATTACACTATCTAAACCAGCTTTGAAGAGCCTTTTTAAGCTCTGTGAACGTGCTGTATGTATTAAATTTCCTGCTCATATTTGATGCCCTCTAAGGTTGCAACAAATAATAGTCTTTAAATATTTATAGAGGTTAGCAAGTCATTTGTTGCAATTAGGTTGAAGAGGAGATGGAAATGACAATGCAGTGAGCTCATTTGGTTTTGTTTCTTCTCTGGGATGATGAAAAATGTTATGCGCTATACGGTTTACATTTTTCTCCTATGAATACATATGTGTTTGTGCCACGTGTGCGTTGTGTGTATTTGCGCGTAAATCAATGTGTGCACTGCGTTTCCAACATAAAGCGACATCTTCTTTCCCAGATCTTAGACGGAAAACACAGCACTTATCCCCTGCTGCTTTGCTTCTGTTTCTGTGTGTAACTGTCAAAATAAAAAAAAAATGTCTGAAGTAAATAACAGGTGCAAGGCTTGTGATTTTAGAGCTGAGCCTCATTGTCTCTTTCGGATTTTGCAGTAAGGTTGAAATGTGTTCGTAAAAAAAAAAAAATGTCAAGATAGAGAAACTGAACTATTGAACTTGAAAGTCAGCACCATGTGGCATCCGTCCAACAACTGTCAGGACGTTTCTCTCTGAAGTTCAAATGTCAACAAGAGGAACAGTCAGCTAAAGCTTAGTTTATAATCACTTCTACACCATAGATCCGGACCCTACACCGTAACCTGACATGCAACTCATCAGAAATGTGGGGTGCTATTAGAAGACCTTGACGGTTGGCATTGGCCTGAAATGCATTTCCTTGTTCATGTGTCTTAGTGGGTGAACAGTCACAGAAAGTCCTCTCGTTTAATCTCCTGCACACCATCAACTCAGATGTATTCTTTGTTGATCCACTTTTATTGACTTCAACTCCAGCATGAGCAGCTCACTTTCACTCGCCATTGTGTGAACTAAATGGCAAATGGTATTGCATTTGCACTGAACTGGATAACATTATGACCACTTTCCTGGTATTGTGTAGGTCTCCCTTGTGCCTCCAAAACAGTTGTGACTCATTAGAGAATGGACATGGGTCTTCTGAGGGTGTCCTGTGGTGTCTGGTAACAGAATGTTGTTCCTAAAGCGTTTTTGTGTGTGTGCCTGTGTCAGGCTGCATCCTGCTGGGGATGGCTGCTGCCATCAAGGAGTGCCATTGCTATGGGGTGGGGGTGCCTGGTCGGGTCTAAGTGGGTGCTACATGTCTAAGTAACATCCACATGAATGCCAGGTCCAAAAGTTTAACAGCAGAACGTTGTATTGTCACAAGATGGTCAATGTTATTTACTTCTCCCGTCAGTGGTCATACAGTGATCAGTTGTGACTGATCACTGTATGTAACATTTTCCTACTTACTGGCACTTTATAGTCACAATGACACAATGGCTATTATAAGGTCGACACATGGGACTATAAACTAAGCTTAAGTCATCAGGTGACATTCACTCCAAACTCTCATCATTTATACAGAATTTGATGGCAACCATGCAGCTGATGTAGAGACACATCGGCAAGAACCAAAAATAATGTTTTGAGTAAAATTTCACACCAATATTTCCGTGGTCTAAGCTGACCAGTCAACTAACTGAGATACTGTATTAAAACTAAAACTTAAAACTATGACCTGCTGGTGGCACTAAAAGAAAAGGCAATAGGGTTTACTGTATCTTCTGGACACCAAATTTCGAATAGTTGAATCGAATAGTTGTCAAGACATTTTTCAGCCAAGCTCCCTGTGGTTGTAGAGGAAAAGAAAAGTGTGTTTTATCCCTCGGGTCCGTGACTGTCAGTCAAAATCCAAACCAGTCGATATGCCAGTTAAATGCTGAGCAACCAACTGATAGACTGACTGGAATGAAGCCATTTCTTTTACTTGAACGTTGGGTCCTAACTTAATACTCCTTACAGGAATCATTACGATTTTGGAGTTTTGTCAGCGCCCAGTAGGAAGCTGGAACTCATTCACATTGTCAAGTCATTATGCAGATTTTTTCAATGGATTTAAATTCTGTCCTGTACTGAGCTTCTGCAAGACTTTGGCTGCCTTCATCTGAATCCGTTCCAGAGCCCATTTGGCTTTCTGAAAGTAGAAGGCTGCCGTCTATCTACGGTTCTTGGCATTCTCACATAAGTTCTCTGAGAAAATTTGTTCATTTTGGTCCACTCGTTGTTCCCTCCATACTTACATGTCTCCCAGTCCCTTCTGCTGAAAAGCCCCTCCACAGCACGACTTTGCCACCACCATGCTTCGCGGTAGGGGTGCTATTAGTGTGGTAATGAGCTGTGCCCAGTTTCCGCCTGACAAAGAGCTTTGTTTTATGGAGCTCAGCTTCCATTTCATCTGAACTGTCTGGTCTGCTTCTTGCTCTCTTCAAGAGTTCCTCAAAGTGCCTCTTTGCCAAGTCCAGGCTGCTGCTTTACCTCTGCTTCAGGGAGTTTCTTCACTGTAACTGTTCTGCCTCACAGCCTGGATTCATGACATGCTCACTGTGGTCCTTCCAGCAATATCTCCCATGGCTGCTTTGCGGCTCTGTACTTCTGTCAGACAGACTTGACTGGGGTCTTTCTTGGCTGGCTGCTCTGGTTGGATCGACTACCAGGAAGAGTCTGGGTAGTCCCGTGTTTTTCTTTTCCATTTCCATCAGTCTTATGCTGCTGGGCTCCACTGACACACTGAAAGAAACTGTTAGATGCCTCTCGTTTGGTGGTATGTACTTACTGAAATGAACACCCGGCAAGCGCCAAATGCAGGTAGATCCTGCATTTGGTGAGTAAATCTCAGACCACACTGTTGAATAAATTATTGTACCAAAATATTCATGAATAAAAAAAACTTTACTGAGAGTCTCTACGGCACTTGGGTGTCCTTTAGTTTGACATACACAGTGTTTTCTAAATTGATCGATCGATTTAAATAATTAACAGGGTTTTCTCTGCCGTTATCTGAAGCAGTTCATGGGCATTCTTTCATTCTGGAGTCAAATAAACAGGAAAAAAACAGTGTTTTCCACCACTTTGTGTTGGCATGTATGGCCCAGCTGTAGCCTGTCCTGTCTTTCAACACACGCCGTGGTGAAGACAAGGTGAAGGGAAACACATTGTTCGAGTTAACAGCAACTACACTTGTTTCTGTGAGGGCGATAACACCTTTGCACGTGAAGCACCAGCACGATCCTCTTATCACACCACCTGCTCTTAAGCATGTGGAAAAGCAATACTTGAGCTCCCATCTAATGATATGTTTTATATAACAGGTTAATGTGAGTAATCGCAAACAAGCTCAAACAAATTGTATTTTGGCTAATTACTAGACTTTTCTGCCTCATATCTATAGTTTAGTAGATTCTTATAAACTACAGGCTGAGACAGCAGCCGCCCCCACTCTCTTGCAGCGATACGTGCACATCGCAACAGCACAGTGAATAGGACAAGATGACAGATAGTGACTGATGTCTGTGTTCTCCATTCTCTGTAAACTTCACTCACTGTTTTCATGCCAGGAATACCACTTCTTTCACAGTTCCTGGAGAAATATTAGAGAGTTTATGTGAGGGGCTTTACTTCTACAAACATCACTGCTGCTGCTCTAGATACTCAGTTTAAATATGTATATATTGTTTTACTCCATTAACCAGTTCTTTACATAAATTATATAATAATATAAATAATTATTTAATAATGAAAGAAGTCCATAAGTAGTGCCAACCCATTTGACTGATGAAAAACCGAATCTGGCTCTCCGTATGTACGTCTTCATATCCTTACTCAGGACTTCATGATAGAGTCACACGTCTTATGGTCATGACCACTGGCATGTAGCTTACTCGCAATAAATTGAATCAATTTTAATTTCCTCTGTAAAGCCGCACGGTGTGGGTGAGGCTTTTTCTGGCAAGCTTTAGCTGCACCACACCTTGGAGCAGGAAGTCAGCACCAGCTCATTCAAAGCTATTCTGAGCCATCACTTTAATCCAGTGCCCTCTTTCAAAGGGCACGAGTAGCAACTGAAGGATTTGGCTGGCACAGATTGTGGTATCCTCAGCATTTCCATTAGAGAAACTGCACCACACTGAAGTGGCCGTGGAAGCTAATAGTGACCTAACACCCAATTAACAAACACTTAAGCTCCTATTAAACCTAGAATGCAGGTACACATTTGCCGCAGATAAACCGCTTCCTGCTTTCATTGCTGTATGGAGTGTCACTGCATGTAGCAATTGTGTGGACTTGAGTGGGAGCTATGTATGCAGCATGTGTTTGTGTGTTCGCTGTACAGAGAGGTTGTGTGCAAGCCGGAGCTCCACTTCATTTGCACTTGTTTCTTCTCTTAATTTATCTCTCTCAGGAGGCCTCAGACATACACTTCCTTTCTCCCTCAGGAGTTATGAGAATTCGAATTAATTACAAAACCCAGAGGACCGTGAAATCGTGAGGACCAAGACCACCAGAAGACATGTGCATATGGCGTCTAATGTGTGTGGGTGTGCGTGCGTGTGTGTAAGATGTAAGTTTGGGATGCAAGTGGTCAAAGCAATCTCTGACTACTCAAGTATACTTTCCAGTTTATATAAGACAGTGTGCATGTGTATGTGTGTGTATTTCAGGTCCAGTTGGCGGTCTGTGCCAGGTGTGATTTCATTCTCTCAGCAGTCACGGTTCTGTGAGATCGCTTTAGACACAGCCCTTACCACCCACTGGTAGACGATGGTGCGCTACCAGTGGGTGGTAAGTTCTCCCTCCTGGACTTGGAGCGGTGTCAGGGTACAGTAGATCTTCTGTGTGCATGTGCTGTTGTCACCTTGTAACTACGTACAGTCAGGTTTCGATCTGCCTGTAGGTGGTTATGTGTGACATATGGACAAAGAGGCATATTTGCGCCTCTCCCTATTGGTATCAGTGTACAACCTTGAAAGTATTTGTGCACACATGTGTGTCTGTCCATTAGGCTAGGGGGGTGGGTAGACCAGGGGGAGGTCCTGGGGCTTTTATGAGGTCAGAGTGAAACGGGTAGAGGGAGATAATAACAGCCAGGTCAAGATTCAATTATTTGCCTGGGGATTAACCTTATGGGGTCTTTCAGGAGGGTCAGCAGGTGGTGAGGGGTTTTAGGCCCCCGAAACAGAAGCAACTTACAAAAGCACTTGTATTATAGTTAAGTACCCTGATCGTAAAGACCTGGACAGAGCTGCAGGTCAAACTGCAGCTTGTTACTCTGTGTCATTGAGGGGAAAAAAATAAAACACAATAAAGTGTTAGTTTACGTATAGCAGTGTTACCAAGGCGCACTGAGCAGTTTTTCTTGTTGTCTTGTTGGATCTGACCCACAGCATATGATCAGCTAATAAATGGTCTGCAAAGCCAGGTATCATCTTGCACCTCTTTCCCGAAGGATGCTACATCATTTTAGCCTGGAAGCAAGATCAGTTTCCCCGTTGACATCTTTTTTGGGGCGGAAAGTTGGTCTGAAATCCCTCCATTGGGAAGGATTATGATCCAGCAAAGATCTGCCAGACCAGACAAACTGTTTGGGCAGGATTTATGCGGCTATGGACAGAAGAGTAACAGCGATGTAGTCATACAAGTCATCTGAATGCTATGGCTGCCATCGGAGAAGCGAGCTGCTTAGAGTCCGCTATCGTGTCCGTTGTACACATCCTTTGTTGCTCTGATTGGCTGTAGGAATATTCAGTTGTGTGCAGAGGGATTATTTTCTCTGTATCAGTTGAAACACTTTCCATAATGAAATCCCAATGAATTGTTACCAGACTCTGACAAGAACTGAGTGTGGCCATGCCAGGCTAATATTATTTAGCAATTTATTGCTAATCAGCTTAATTTTTCAACTAGGTAATTCCCAACATTAGCACAAATAAATATTAGATGCCATAGCTCATTTGGGGGGCAGCTGTGGCCAAGTGGTTAGCGAAGCCCATTTGGCTCCATAAGGTCTATGTCCACAGCTGAGGTGCCTTGAGCAAACAGCTAACCACCCAAACTGCTCCCCACAGGCTGCACATGTGGCAGCCCACTGCTCCAGTTGTGCTCGCTACTTTTTGTGCGGACACAAATGGACGAGTTAAATGCAGAGAACAAAGCTGCGAATAAAGAAGGATTGTTTTTATTATTAATAATTATAATCATTTCCAGAAAAACAGCTATACGAAGACTTAAAGTCAGAGTTGCCAGAAGAAGATATTTTCGTAATGCCTACACCAGATATAAATGGCTAATTCAGATGCATCTTATTTTGGTGGTTTGGAAGGTTTTTGCAGGAAAACCACACGTAAGCACAGTAGGTCAAAGCTGAACCAGGAAGTGACTCTGGCTGATGCTTACAATGAACAGACTGATAATTATTTCACTTTCCGTGCTTGTCCGTGGACCCATTCTGGTTCGACTTCATATTTATTTCCCTGCTACATTCCTACATCTTACAAAATAAGCTGGTAACCTCAAGTTTATTATTTATTATGCTTAGAGACAGGCTTGTCACTAGACTGTTAGTTTAAGTGAAAGGTCTCGGCTCGGCCACAGCACCTTGTCAACCCCTTATCCTCTAGTGGAGAATGGATCTATCCGTTCATCTATCCATCCACATTCTAAGCAAGGTGTCCAAAATGTGTTTGCCCACATTTTCCAGACCCTTCCAATCCCGAAGGCGTTCCCGGGCCAGATGTCATGTACCCTGTGATCTCTCCAGTCTTTATATAATCTCTCTCCGTGCCTGGAAAGCCTCCAATGGAGGCGGCCTAGGAGGTCTTGGGATATGCTGATCAGATGCTCGAACCACCTCGCTTGGCCTTTCTTTGGCAAAAAGGAACTGCATCTCCTTTCAGAGCTCCCTTCAGATCCATGAACTATCACACTGTCTTTAGAGTGAGCTCAGAGATGTCATGGAAGAAGCAGCTCCTTTCAGCCACTTCAAAATGTCATCCTTTCTGTCATTCCTCAAACCTCTGACCACAGGTGATGGCTGAAACATAGAGCGTCAATAGAAGGAGTATCAAAAGCTTTGTCTTGTGGCTCTGCACTGTCCTGTGCAATGCCACCACATTACCGCTGGCACTGCACCCAGTCCACCTGGCCGTCTCATGCTACATTTTGTGAACCCAAGGGCGCTGAAAACTCCTGCACTTGGAGCAAATCTGGTCCAAACCACCCCTGTGTAGGCCGGAGTTCGCGGTCTGATGAAGCAAACAGAATCACATCGCAAATAATTGATAACATAAGGGCAATTCTAATAGAGGGCAACTCCAACTGGGAGCAGTTTCTGCTGTGAACACAGATGCAAGCCCTCCATCCAGTTACATAAGGTGTGTATAACTCCAGATAATACTGACATATACTACAAACATATCATCTGTGTTGTAATTTTTCATAATTTATTCTCAAGATGGCACTGTATCTGTACTGAAGCAGCACTGCAGCTATGTACAGTATTGTCACAACAGTCTTATACAGTTATGTTCTCCCCTATGTATGGCAGTTAAAAATAGGACCAAACTGGAACCAAGAACACTGCTGTTACATACATTACATTAAGTGTATTTGCCAACTGAGCCGGCAGGAACCCTACAAACACACACGCAGCTGCACACTTACACTTACACCCCGCATCCTTCGTGGTACAGTGTTTTGAGATGAAAGATGAGACAGAAATGTGAACTTCACAGGAGAGCAACACTCGTACCATCAGAGGCGGCCAATTGATGCGAGTGAATTAATCATCTGCAACTCGCTATCCCAAATGCTTATGTATGAGCTAATGGAAGGGCTCCTCCAGCATGAGGAGGGAAATTAATGTGTTGATGAGCAATGTCCCAGATATTTACAGGGCCAAATCCAGGGCTGCAGGCTGTTCCACTACCTGCCTGTCAGCCTTCCCGTCATCGGGTCTGTTTTTTTCTGTCTATTTCTGTCTCCCTCTGCCTGTCTCTCCCTCTCTCTCGCTTCCCCGCTCGCTCGATAGAGTCTTGGCCGAGAGTATGAGAGATGAAAAGAAAACAAAATGCCTTTTGATCCAGCAGCCTTATGTTACAGCTCTGTCAAAGAGCATTACCGTGATAACCCAGCCAAAAGAAATCAGCCACGGGGTATCAAAGCCAAATTTCCCGACCTTTAATGCAATGACTATTAATGCACAGGCGCAAAGTATGGGCAAGCGGAGAGTACAGGAATGCGCCAGAGTTGACATGGCCCCCCCTTCCAAGGGCCTTTTTCATTTCATATTCTCACTTGGTCATTTACTTCTCTTCAGGTTTCACACAGTCGGCACTACAAAGCCATGCGAATCCAGCCAACAGCATTTTGAGTTAAGGCTGCTCTGATCAAATAACTGTGCGATGTTGCATTGTTGGGAGTGGTGCTGTTTCATGTTTGACATACTCTCTGCGAGGGGAGAGCGAGATTACCCTGCTGTTATGCGGCGAACAGAGAGGAATAAGGCAGGGACCTTTGAAACTGCCAGGAAGATGAATTCACTTCACTCCTGTGGGAAACTCGCCTTCTGTGTAACCTTGTTGAAGAACCCGGGACTTTTCTTCACCATCTCTGGATCAAACACATGATGTCACCTTAGCTTTAAGTTTTATATGATTGACACGCAGCCGCAGAGCGCCGCACGTGTCTGGGTGCTTTTGTTTTACCACAAGTGGCATCAGCATTTGTGCATGAAAAGTGCTTCAGCGATTTTGAAAATAGTGATGATTCTCCTCTAGCTTGAATGCCTACCCTTGGCTGGAATTTGTTGTGGTACACAAAACCTTGTTCGTGCAGATGAATGAGCTCAGAAAAATAAATGGACACCAATTATTTTCAACTACACTTTATCAGAGACCACACTTTAGCTGCACTTCAGTGAATGAACCGCTGAGGAGTTTTGCAAAGAGGGGAACAACAAGAGTCAAGCAGCCTCAGGGACAGTAAAATGCTGGGGTGGAACGAGTAGTTGGAGAGGTTCAGACTGGTGCTACACGAGTTTGAATGCGTAGTCAATAATACAATGTGCTGTTTTTTTCTTTTTTTCTTTTAAAACCACTGCTGACATTTCTGAAAAGGCATCTGGGCTAGCCTTTGCTTTTGGGGGCCCTGAAGGCACAAACACTATTTTAAATTTTATACTCAATAAAAAGAACCATGGAAAGCTTAGCTCAAAAAGATATTTTTATATGTAATTTATTTATGTTTCCTGGGCATGCACAGCACAAAGTAGGAATGTGGAAATTGGGAGGAAGGGGAGTGAGGGCTTATTTACATAGGTAGGCAGTTTATTAAGTGGCACAATGACAGTTCTGATCTCATTTATGCCCCTTTTAGGCCTTGCTTTAACATCCGACATGGGTAATTTGAACGCAAGGGGCCAGCATTAAATACCCGTGTTCATATTTAGCATTAAAATGTGTCTCCACAAGCACCACCAGCAGCTGCTGTCTCTAATGGATCTCTATCTACCCCTGTATCAGAATCAACAACATCTGTTTGTGTGCATGATGATATGGGGAGCTGATATATATTTTGGAAAAAGCTTTGAAATCTTTGTCACATACTGAAATCACACGCGTTATGTTATTATTCATTTATAGCCGTACGCTCCCTCACGCTCTCTTAGGTCGGCAGATCAGTCACTGTTGGTTGTCCCAAAGACAAAGAGGAAGATGAGAGGTGACCATGCCTTTGCAGTCGCTGGCCCCAAACTGTGGAACAATTTGCCATTGCACATTAGACAGGCCGATTGTCTTCCTCATTTTAAATCCTCCCTTAAAACACATTTTTTCTCTTTGGCTTTTAACTCAGCATGAGATGTTGGTTCTTATTGTTTACATGGTTTGATTGGTTTTATGATTTAAATCTTGTTTTTAATTTTTCTTTGTGTTTTTATATTCTCATGTCTGTGTACAGCACTTTGGTCAACCTCGTTGTTTTTGAAGTGCTTTATAAATAAAGATTGATTGATTGATTGATTGATACAGAAAGCTCAGATTATAGTTGAACTCTGGAAGTTTCTGTAATTCAAAATGATCACAACAATAATTAACCAAATGACAGAATGACACACAGTGTCCTCATATTAAGTTTTGTTTTTTTCATTCTTGTTTAAATGTTTTTATTATTATTCCTTTGTGTTCTCTGAATGAATGAGCCAAAACATTACTTACGCAAAAGTACTCCTCCTGAGTAGGTGGTCTTATAGGGGAATTACCGTTTTTTACAAGCTGGACCTTATTTCCGGCATAAAATATGGTCATTTACTCACCCATATAACTCTGGTGTCATTTGGAGTCGTTTGGATGATATTTAGATCCAGTGGAGCGTATATCCATGTAGTGGGAGTGACTGGGACACCGAAACGCAGCCTCTAAATAACGCATTATCTGCCGCGAAACTCGTTCATTTCACCGATATGTGTGATATGTGATTCTGAGGGACAAATTGGAGAGGATGGGTGTGGACCACCAGCTGTCTACATGGATCCTGGACTACCTCACAGACCGACCACAGTTTGTGAGAAACAGGAACTGTGTGTCTGACCTGCTCACCAGTAGCACGGGTGCCCCCCAGGGGACTGTTCTGGCCCTCTTTCTTTTCACCCTCTACACAGCAGACTTCAGACACAACACCGACAGCTGTGTACTGCGGAAGTCCTCTGACGACTCTGCAATTGTTGGCCTCATCAGAGATGACGACGACGCAGAGTACAGAGGACTGACGGGGAACTTTGTGGAATGGTGTCAACGAAACCACCTCCTGATCAACGCGGGGAAGACCAAGGAGATGGTGGTGGATTTCCGTAGACGTCGTTCTGCCTTCCCCTCACCAGTGAACATCCAGGGAACGGACATTGAGCAAGTGGACTCTTATAAGTACCTGGGTGTTCACCTCAACACCAAACTGGACTGGTCTCACCACACTGACGCACTCTACAGGAAGGGACAGAGCGGGCTCTACCTTCTGAGGAGACTGAGGTCTTTTGGAGTGAAAGGGGCACTCCTGAAGACCTTCTTTGACTCTGTAGTGGCATCAGCCATCCTGTACGGAGTGGTCTGCTGGAGCAGTGGCATCACGGAGAGGGAGAGGAAGAAGCTGAATAAGATCATCAGGAAGTCCAGCTCTGTCCTGGGCTGCCCTCTGGACTCAGTGGGGGAGGTGGGTGACAGGAGAGTCCTGGCTAAACTGTCATCCATGCTGAACAATGAGTCCCACCCCCTGCATGGTGATCTGACAGGACTGAGGAGCACCTTTAGTGACAGACTGCTTCACCCTCGATGTGTGAAGGAAAGATACAGAAGGTCTTTCCTTCCTGCTGCTGTTAGGCTCCACAGTGAACACTCTTAATATGTGCAATATTACTACATCATATGTGCAATAGTATTACACCATAAGTGTAAAAACTCCAAACAACAGCTTGACACCAGTCTATGCAATATTTTACAATTCAACCCGTGCAATATTACAATTCAATCTGTGCAATATTTCTATCCGATTCTATTTCATTATTTATCTTTTATAGCTACTCTTTTTGCTCTTGTTATTTTTTATTCTGCATTTTCTGTAAGCTGTTGTGAACTGCAATTTCCCCATTGTGGGACTAATTAAGGTTTTTCTTATTCTTATTCTTATTCTTAATATTTTGTTATGATACGCTCGGGCTATTCCTCGTTGAGTCCGGAGTTACTTGTTATCATCATAGATTAGGTCTGTAGATTGACCTACTAACCGCTGCAGAGTTTTGCCCACTTTATGGATATACTCGGCGCTCTACTGGATCTAAACATCGTCCGAACAACTCCAAATGACACCAAAGTTATAAGGGTGAGTAACCCAGGACGGTCAAATGTGACCCAGACCACCTCTCAATGTCATCTGAGATTTGATCAATCGAATGCGACCTTAATGGTTTGTGGATGTATGCACACCTTTACTCGAAGCTGGCCACGGATGTTAATGCTGGGTCTGACCCGGGCCTTAGACATACTTCTTGACATTTAAATTACTTTCGCAGATGATGCATTAGTTCTTTTTATTTCTGTATTCGTAGTCATTAAGACAAGCAACTCACGAATTTGCCCATTTTGGCAGCTGCATCATCATGATCACTACGTGTACCCACAAGGCACGCAGCACATTACGGCAGCTTACTGTGTCCTGAGCTGACTCTAAAGTCCTCTTTTGGGGCCACTTCAGGCATGTTTTTAAGTGTTCACATCAGGTGAAATAAAATGACAAACATAAGAGGACTGAATGTGTTTCAGGTCAGACAACTGCAGCAGTCGAGGTGTGTTTTCTCTTGCAGACTGCCTTACATCAGGTTCATTATCCCACTTAAACTTTCATTTCCACTAAATTAAACCGAAATTAAGCTAGCTAAATATGTTAATTAATAATATAATTATCCAAATGATTCTCCATGCGTGTGTTTGTAAGTTACTTAGAATGTTTATCACATCCTTGAGATTTGAAGATTATTTCTGATTATTATTATCAACCTGCAGAGGACACACTGAACAAAGCACTCTCTCTCAGCTTATCCGCATCCACTTTCTCTCCTTTTTTTTTTTAGTTATCATGTATTATTCTAAAGCCGCTGAGGGTTATTTGATTAATGTCTGGCGATTCTCCCCAACTCCCGTGCACCCCTCGGAGGCTTGGTCGAGCCGCCCGATAATGAACACCACGTATTGGGTCTCCCACAGGAACCCCGCGGAACTCGCGTCGCCGTCTTTCCTGCTCCAGAAATGTACAGTGCAATTGGGACGTCGTTCAGGGGCCGCGTCTCCGAAATGGTGAGCGGAATGCAATGACAGCTGCCTTTATTAATTTGGTGATATAAATAATGAATCGCCTCACGATGTCGGACAAATCAATGATGTCTGTCATACATGGCCAATTAAAGATTTAATCAAAACATCACTCAAGTTATTGTGGCCGCTGGGAGCACCACTAGGAGTGATTTGCATTTTACTAGTTGGACTTGTTTTCCCCAGCAATGTCCAAAGCATAGTAAACAATGTTTTATTGTGTCAGAAAATGCAGTCACCGCAGCCTTTCAGATTGCTTGAGCGAATTCAAAAAACATTTAAATGTATATAATTATATGTTGTATCTATAAATCCATGGCATATTAATCCCAATGAATACTGATAAAAACATAATAATTAGTAAGGTCCAAAATACTGTAATATACACAGTCACATCGCAATTATATTATTTTTTTCATTTTATTGAATAACAAACTGAAGATATTTTATTTCAGTTGTCAGTTAATGTCATCACTCATGGGCTCTGTGTGTGTCTACGGACATGGATCATGAGATGAGACCACTTGTTGGCATAGTTATCATATTTATCGTTGGAAAGGGGCCAGAGGACATCAGTTCCTGGTGCAATCAAACCTGCAGGACTGCAAAAAAGAAGGAGAACACTATCACCTTGTGCAGGACTTGCGACCGGGCCATGACGGTTTCTGGCGCTACTTTAGGTTTACCGCCTCGTCTTTATCTTATGACCCCACATCGGGAGAACAGGTACCAGGTTAGGGTTTTACATCTGACTCGATTTGATTCCATTGAGTGTCAAAGTCAAAGTCAACTTTATTGACAATTGTGCTATATGTACAGGACACACAGAGAATTGAACTTACGGACAAAAAGGAACAAAAAGATGTACAAAAACTAAAAAGCTAGTGAAAAAATGTACTTATAACGCACATAGAGTATGACCTATAGAAGATATATGTAATGAGGGATACAAGATACGAGATTAAATTTACACTTCGGTGCAAAAAAATGTAGTGTTCTACCTATGTTTCTACCTGGTACTTTAAGCGTTTTACCCTTAACAATGACACATCTATCCACTCGTTCACATAAATGCACATTCAACTAGTGGTTCAGTGTCTTGCTCAAAGATCCTTCCATTTCTGGTCCATGCACTCTGTTTTGTGGCTAACCCGCTCTTATCAACTGAGCCACAGCCCCCTGCTGCTGTCCTTTTTGTCACAGAAACTGTAAAAATGAACACCTGTGATCGGCTGACTCAAAAAAAGTTGAGTCCAGCTCAACCCGGATTTGTAGCGCATTACACCCGTCACAAGGCGGCAAGGTTTGGTTGTCAGCTCGTTCCCTCATGTCGCCGACTCACATCGAAAAAAAAAAGACTCTCAGCCAGTTGCCTTTTTGCCGGTTGTCTGAACACAACATATGGATTACTGTTGCCGTGGCAACCATATACATTGAAGATGTATGCAGTTGACTTCCACAAGGTTTGCAGAAAAGGCACAGTGTACATCTCCGTAAGATGCTGCAGTATGATAGACGTCCAGATTCTGGCTCTTTGAGCTTCTCTATTGCAGGTCATACAGCGTATGTTCTCACTTATTCACCAGATAACTAGAGAATAGTAGCTAAAATATCAGCTAACATTTATACATGTTTAAATGACAGCAAAACTGTAGAAAGGAAACTGAAGGTCATGTTTCTGATGTTGTCTGTCGAGTCTTAAATGCTCCTCACAAGGGAAAGACACTGCCATTTACCAGTTAATATTTCTATATCACATAATTTTATGTAAATGTAGTCTACTGCCCTTGAATTCTGCGAGGAAGTGTCCCAATATATATTAATTGGTTGAAACAAAGCTGGCTAACAATGTGTAACACGGAATTAGGTGATACATAAATAGTCAAACAGACTGAGTCCTTTTTGGCACGGGAGGACAAAGATTTGCATGGTCGACTGGAAGACAATACGAGCATTAAGTCTTCTGTAAACCATGAAAACAATTTGTCAGTCATTTATTTTTTTACCAGAATTTCCGTTGTTGACTTTAAAGCAGCACCATAGTTGCTGTTTCACATAAAACTGCACTCACTGTAAATGTAAGGCTACTGTATTTAAGCATTGCCCCTCCATGCTGCCTCCTGTGTTCAGGTGACCTGATAGAAAAAGATACACGGTCGCATTCCGGTGTTTTGGATCCTGTCACGCAAAATCTACAGCTGGCAATATTGTCACATTTAGTAAATGTCAATCAGACCATAATAGAACCCCCTGCTGCATCTGTTATTGCCGGTGTATAATTCAGTCTTTAAGCCTTTTCCCACTATCAGCCAGAGTTTTCTCAGCAAGTCTCGGGTCATGCAAAGGGAAGCGACGGAACAGCGTTGCGAGCTGAGATGTCATTACCGGCTCTTTGCTGCTGTTCTCATTATAAAAGATCAAGTGAAACAGCAGCTGCTTTGCTGCCTCTGGAAAGCTGTGATAATAATTGTGTGTGTGGTTTCAGTGTGTGTGTGTGTGGCTGTGAGAACACTGCATGAGTCTGAGAAAGAGAAGAAAGAACCATAAAAACAGCGTTTTACTACTTATGTCAGTGGTACTGTATCATTTCACCTAAATGCTTTGCTCCATAAAAAGAAAGAGATGTTTTCCAATATAAGCAGAAGCAGTAAATCTCCTGACATACTATACTATCCACTGACAGATGCGCACCTATCAACTTATCCCAGATCATCTCAAGGTCAAAGTGAATTTTCAGCGAAAGGCAATACACTCCGCCAAGCTGTTCCAGGGTCTGTTTAATATGGCGGTCGTATCATGCTGAGTTAGCCTTTAAAGCCAACCGCCATTACTTTCTCAGAGTGAGTGATGAGAGACCGCATTGAAACGCATATGTAGTGGCAGAGTCAGCTGAAGTCAGTCTTTCCTGTTATTGCTTCACATACTATATAATATAAATTTTCCCATAAACAATCATTATCTCCACCCAGATAGTTTTCCCTGCTTGTGGAAGCACATGTGAGCCCTTAAGGTTCGAATCTCACCACAGCTTTCGCTCCGCTTTGTACCTCACACTGCACTTTGTCTAAATAAACTCGAAGAAATAAAGAAATGCTGATTGGATTGAATGTTCCAAACAAAGAGTGGAGTCACATTAAATCCTGGATTGAATTAAAACCGGTGTGTTCCCTTGTTAAATTGCAGTTTCCTCAGTAAACCATAGTCAAAATACACTGTAGAAAGTGATAGCCCTATTAATCATACCATTATGTCTTAATATGTCTCAATGTCCAACCAGACAGAACAAAAATATGTCTTACTTGAAAGCAATAATAAGCTGAGAAGATTGATAACAGTCTCACGCCCATATGTTAAGTCTGAAGCAGAAACCAGCAGGGTTTTAGCTTCACATAGAGATGGAAAAAGAGGGAAACGGATAGCCTGTCCAAAAGTAGCAGAATCAAACTACCAGCACCCCTAAAGTTCACAAATGAACAGAGGGTTGTAATTTTTCAGCCAGGCTCAGTCACTAAAACACCAGAATGTCACTCCAGCCGGCCACGGAACAGTCCTGAATAACACCTTGCTGTTTTTACTTGACAGTTTGTGTTCCAATTAAGCTAATGAGGTGAAGCATTTTAACGTCATTCACAATTTTAATTTCGTTAATTTTCAACACACAGGTACTGTATGCGTTCCTCATTCTGTCAACAGTAGCGTGCGAGCTATAGCTCCAGGGTGTTAACTGTTGCTTGACGACGGCTGCTCCATGTCCAGAGTTTGTCTCGTTGGCTGTTGTGTTCCGTGCTGACATAATCACCCAGATTTCTGACACGTTTGATAGCAACGATGGCAGGCCAGACGATTGGGCGAGCGGTTTAAGAGGTTTAAGAGCAGATCTGTAAACCATCACAATACCAGATGATCTGGGATGAATTTCGGTAAAGAGCAAAGTCCAGATCGGATGTCCCGTCCAATTGTCGGGAGGTGTGAACTGGAGGATCAATTGGCCCAAACTCCTGTAGTCTGAGATGCTTTTTGTATGATACCATTAGCTACAGACGAAGCAAAGTCTGTTTTCATTCCTTGTTTTAAGCTAAGCTAACCATATGCAGGTTGGTATGATAGTACTATTAATCCATCACCTACTCTGTTTATTGATATGTGACTTGGTGAGAGTAAATTATTTCATATGTGGCTTGCTGTGATTTTGTACCCTTGACTATAAGAAAAACCAAACCAAACACAACAGTACTCCTGCATTGCAGCAACTATTTTCATATGAGTTGATACAACTTGACCTGTAGATCCGAAAATTAAAACGATCTGTGTCCAACTCACTGTAAAATATCCTGCTAAAACTGCTCTCTCCTGGCAGACTATTCAACAGAGCTAGTTGGCTGCATCACAGGTCACGTAAACAGTTTAACCGGAATACGACCAGTGTCCAGTAAACAGTAGCAGGGTTTAGATTTACATGAGCTCTCCTAACAACTTTGTCTAAACGGGCGATGAAGAGGTGGACCGGAGGTAATGCACCGCCAATGCTCCTCTCTCATTTGACATTTACTAACATCACTGACACGCTTCCTGTTGTTTAGGCTCTGTACGAGAGCTCGCTGGGTGATTGAAATGAAACACTTGACTAAGGGCTTGAAGTGCCGACTTTCAGCTTTTATTCGAGTCGGTCCCGTGAATGAGGTCTGAATGAGCTGGACTGAAGTCAGGTGAGTCAAGAACACTCTAGTGTTTTAGCCTCCAAACATTTAGCTCTAGTACGTCTAAATAGATCAACTTTTCACAGTGATGACGCGAACCGCGTCAAACACCCTTGAAGCTGAACAACTGCACCTTTCTTTCAGTTCAAATCCAGTGTGCTAGACTACATAAAACACAGTACTCCTAACATTATATTATCACATTAATATTACTCCCTTATCCCCTAGCTCTGTGAAGCATAGCTAGCATCTTTCAGCTCATTGTTTTGATCCTACCATCTACAACTTTACTCTTTTTTTCAGTCTCACCACTCTCAGCTGGAATGGCTCTCTCAAACCAGAGCGAAGCTTAAAGAAGAGTAAATCTTTCACGTAAATCACCAGGTGGTCATAAACTGACTGCCAGTGAATGCTAATGTTCCGTTGTGTCTGCTAATGTTTGCCATATTGACTTCACAAATGGACAATATGTAAATACGCTTATAGCTTAATCTGAATCCAAGTGTACAAACTAAGTGGTTAAACAAACTCTATCAGTACAGCTTTAAAACAGCCCATTCATACTCTCCCTGCATATGCTGAATGTGTTTAGAAAGCTATGAATGCTAGACTCAAAATTAACTATCACTTGGTCCAATAACACATGTCTTTTGTGCATTAGCAACACCACAATAACCACCTTCTCTTAGCCAAAAAGGCTAATTAACCTTGTTGAGCAAAGCTTGAGCGTGGAATAGGTTTTTAAAGTAGAAATAAGGGTTTTAAGACACCAAGTGAGCACAGCTAATCCAGGCATTTTTTCTGGTTTATGCTGCTTGTTAATTAACAATGTTATTCGGCGTTGTGTTTAGGGGGCCACACATGAGGTTCAGCAACCTGTTACTTTCCTCTCTACTCATCAAGCACTACCAAAAAGCTTTTCCTGTTTGTTTGCCCGAGTTGCCCGGTGGATGATTAATCCTTTTAATTCTCGAGAAGTGTTTAGTTTGCAAAGGCGGGCTTCTCTCTCCTGGGATCATTGCCAAGTCAAGGCCTGGAAGGGGAGCTTGCGGGAAGGATAGATGGAGCAGCGTCGTTAACCTTTACGCGTGCCGCGTACCTTCGTTGAGGTATATTTCTGTAATTTTTTTCTGAAAATTGAAAGGTCACACTGTCAGGAGAGCAATCTTTGTTTTACAGACAGCCTTCTGCGTAACGAACGGTGGAAGCGTGAGAAAAGTTCCTGTTGACCTGAGAAAGGGTTCTTAGAAAAATTGCATATTCCAGGTCTGAATAGTCTTGTCTTAAAGCAGAGAAATATCTTTTCTGATGTCAAGGTGATGTAATATATGTTCACACCATACCTCAGCGTGCCTCACCCACCTGTAGTATTTACTTCTATCATATTGCAGAGAAAAGCTTCACTCTTGTATACACTTACTGTACTGCTGCGGATGTCTTAGAGAAAATCGAAGCATTGTTATTATGCTAAACACAACATATAGACTGCCAATAGGTGTGTAGTTAACAAATGACATGTTGGTTCAATCCATTCATGATGTACTGCTGCTTCAGCTGAGCATCTGTAAGCATTGTCCCTTGTGCTCCATTCTGTCGCTCTTCACACATGTTAAGATGTAAAGCAGTCTTTGAAAAGAGTTTGCAGCTTTTGGAGTAAACCGAGCAAGAATGAATGCAGCTTCTTCTCTGAAAGGTTACATAGTCTCGCTTTCGATCCTATAAGTTACTGAAGGAATCAACATTAAGTAACAGCATTGAAATTAACAGTACAGTGTGTTCCTTCTCCTGCTTTGGAGTCACTGTGCAGTACATTTTTGGTATAGCAGAGCAAACCAAAGAAATGCAATTGACAATGTTTGTTAAAAAAAATAAAGATTATAACATTCAAGAGTCAAATAGACCATAAATCTTCGTGTAACAGTTAACCACTCAAATGCCGCATGATGTTAAAAAAAAAAGATTCTGATCTATGGAGATACCATATAAAGAAAATACATAACAGACTGTATGTATTGGGATCATTGGGGTTATCTTAACTGAGAAGAGGAGTTTGCGTTGTCCTTCAGCGCGAACTCCTCACGGTCGTTCGACCACTTTCCGCGTTCAGCAGACAAGTTGCGGGTTCCGGCTGCAGGAAATCCGATCAAAACATGCCGTGTGAGTTAACAGCATCGTACATGTTTAATAGAACTCCCTGCTCAACTTTCAAGGCCTCCGTCGGTATCTATGCCTGATGAAATGCCAATAGTTCCGGGTGGAATTTGAGGATGTGAGCGATGGGCGCAGGTAGACATAAATCCACTTCTGACAGATCACAGAAAGTTCCGAACAGGGGACGTGCATCTTGAACTGAGGGCTGCATACAAAATGCTCCGCGGCGAGCAGACGTACTTTACACCTCTGGTTACAACACATACGTGCACAGACAGCTGCAGTTGCCCAAACCTGAGAAACTGACATAAAAATGACTGAGTAATAAGCAAAGAAGTTGTGCGTTGAAAAAAAAAGAACAAGGAAATCGTCATAAGCAATCATTTAGCCCAATGGATTCATGAACTAGGAATGTTTATTCATAGCTAGTGTTGCCGCATCAGGTGGTTTCATGCACAGTTGGGCGGTTTTGAATTGTATTTTGTGGGTACACACTAAGTTGGGCGAGTTAAACTTTATTTTGTGGTCTGTTGTCACTTAATAATAAATACAAACACAAAATAATGATCTGGTTGGCCTTCAATGACAGGATGAGGACTGAAATATTGATATGTGACAGTAAAAATGTCTTTTTTCCCCATTTCATTTGACATGGCTGCCAAATTTTCAAATAGGTTTTGTATCCTTGGGTTGTATGTAATTTTTTCAAGAGGTATACAATTGTTCCTTTCCAAGGACCATCTAGAAATTAGTCGAATCTAAAGGGAGTACCATATGCATAATTTTAGATAAGGTGTCATAAAGGTTGTACCAGAATGTTCTCACCTTATTACAGGACCTAGTATAGTGCAGGAAGGAGCCCACCTGTGTACCACATCTAAAGCACATTTCAGATTTAGGCTCCCCTTGTATTCTTACGACTCAGCAGCCCCGTAACATATATTTCACTCACTAGTTTCATCTTGAGTTGTGGATCCGGCTCGTACCGTCTCTTTGTGATAACTTTTTCTTAAAGGCTGTTAACAAAAATTCTAACTCATATTTATCTTGTCTTGACGCAGCATTTCCAATCACACTGCCAAAATGCAACACTTTACCTGATTTGGGTATCTCATTTCCCAGAAGTTTTACAGTGATTAAATGAGCTGTCGCCCAAAACTGCACAATACCCGGGCAGAGCCAAAAGATATGTGGATGAACTAAATTCACTGATCTGTTTGGGATCATTTTGGCGATTTGTTTTATTACTTGTTTGTTCTGATTTGAAACAAAACCAAAGTTTTTGCTTACTAAGACAATGTGTGAGTGTGTGTGTGAATGAATTTCTATGCCGCATTGATTTTTAAGAGGCTACACCAGTGTAAGCAATAATAAGTGTTGTGCAAGTTCACACTAAACAAGAACTAGTTCAAAGTTCAGTTTTTTCCGCCAGGATCTGTGCTGCTGTTTTGAATAGCCATTGACCGTACATACTAGGAAACAACTCAGCTGTTTGGGTGGGTCAGCTGCTTCTGCGGTGCCGGAGGCGGCTTCTCTTTCAGCTGCACCAGCCATGCTGTGTGCCGTGAATCGCACGTCGGCTGACAGCTGTCGTAAAACTTTTTTTTCTTTTTCTTTTTTCCTGAACGGGGGTGAACGTCCTTGTTTGACTCCAGATTGAGCGAAACTCACGTCTACGCTCACGGTTGGAAAAAATGATGCGTTCAGTTTACAGTTCACAAAAATATGAATGCGTTCATGCACGACACTGGCAATAGTACAATATGGGTGTGCGTTTTGGAACAGCTTTTGTGCTTGAAACCATCAACTGTGTCTGGCAACACTGTTCACAACCACTTGTATGAAGTGGTCAATAGGCTGTGAGCAGTTCACCATAAAACAGGCCATCAGAGAAAAATAGACAGATCTGTGTAGTTAGTATTTCCTGTACTGCTGATAATCATGTTATCCTTCTATCATTTAGTTGGACCACCACTCAGAGATTTGGATCACCCAGTTGTTTTCAGCGGCTCTGTGAGAATACTGCAACATAAAACATGACATTCCACCACGATGGAGCATGAAAAGAACTACAGAGGAATAAGACGCTGACATAAAAACAGGCTGATTCTGTCTTCCAAACAAGCACATCTATCTATTTTTCTCAGTGTACTGATCACGACTTGATCTGCTGGGAACACGGGAGCTGAAAAACAGGATTTCCCGTCTTTTTCTCTCGCTGCGTGGCTCTGCGGCTCCGCGGGACCAGATCTCGCTTTATCTCGTGTCGGACTTTGTGCAGACGCTCACGCTGATGAAGGGCCACCGCGCAGAGTGATGCAGAAATAAATAGGCGAGACCAATGTAGGACTGTCTGCTGATTGATTTTCAGAGGCGATCCTTGTATCATCCTTGGCTCTGATATCCTATCTGTCTCCAATGTCGGCCCCCAGATACCCATCTGAGATGAAAAACTCAGACACAGTGCCATGTAATAGTGCTTTGAACCCGGGGCAGTGGGACTTTTCAATCACACCCCAGATGGAATGAATGCCCTTGCACCCAGCAAAAAAGCGTCAGCATTATTTATCCTCTCACCAATGCTTCATGCCTTTGGAATTGAAAAATAAATGGGCACGTTTTTTTGGTGTGGTACTTCTTTAATATGAAATCACATCGCAGCAGCGTATGTCGAGATGGGAGCTTTTGAAGAAGCGAGTTGAACTTTTTTTTTCTTTTTTAACAAAGAAATCTTCAGAAGTTCACCTTCACGGCTGTCTTTGTAGTTTTCCTCAGGAGATGTTGAGTTATTGTCGAGTGTTACTATCACGTTCCGGCTCGGCTCTGAAAGCGCGTCGTTCACGGCCGCGCCGCTTGTGACAGCTGAGAACAGAGCAGCGTTCCCTAAATGTCAGCAAAGAGCCAGTTCTTTATGGGCAAATCAGATTTGTTTCTGCACAAAATGCACCCCAGATACAATGAAACCACTTAACATTAAATTGGCTCAAATCAAAGTTTGAGCGAGCGCCAGCATATTAAATGAACTTAAATTCGGCATGCATTCAAAGCCAGCAAAATAGCTTCTGGGTTATTCAACAGAAGCCACTATAGAAAATAGAGTGCAGCAGCAGCAGCAGCAGCAGCAGCAAGAACGCACCGCATCCCAGAGACATTAAAGCCCTTCCTCTCAGTGAATGTGTGCATGTGCCTCGTTATTGGCCGGGGCCGCAGTGTAGTCGGAGTGTGACGGTTCAGCCTGGCCTCACTCCCCACTGCAACTTTGAAGTCGGGTCAGGAATACTTGCCCTCATGTTTTGGCTGGATAGCGGTGGAATATTGCTTCGTCTCCCAGTGTCTTAACTTTCAGAGACGCCCGGAATCGGAGCGCGCCGTGCCCCCCTGCCACCAGCCTAATGCGGGGCCATGCGGACTGATTTTGTGGGGAAATCTTTGAAATGGTAATAAGGTCGAGGGAAGCATCATCTTTCTCTCCGAAAGAGGAAAAGAGGGAGGCAGAGAGGAGACGAGGCGAGGGGGGGGGTTCGGAAGCAGCGCTCTAGGTCACAGAGATGTAATGATGGGCTGGGATGAGCTGGGGTTTGCCGGAGGATTACCGTCTGTCTTCGGAGCGAGCGCTGCTCTCCGAGGCCTGTGTTTCAATCCCCACAGAGCAGATTTGCTTCCACTGCCAATATGAAAAGAGAAGGGCGGCATGTGTACTAAGAAAATAAGCGCGCGCTGTGATGAGCTGCGCGTCTGCAGCAAAATCCACTGGCCCAGAGAAGAAAACAAACGTCTATTTTCATCTTGGTGGCGGCACTTAAGCTATTGTACAAACTGTGACCTGCGATGGCGCGATGAGAAATAGATGTGATGTGAATATTGATAACCCCAGATTGGTTCAAGACACGCAGACAGTGTCAAATTAAATCTTAAGATGCATTTTTCTCGCCACTTAAAAGCCATCTTGAAGTCTTAGTTTCACAGCTATTTGTTATTTTTTTCTATCATTTCTATGTGATGGCTTCATTTTATACTCGACTGGACAACTCAGTCCCGCATTAGAGACAAACTGAGGTAGAATATACTAGTAGACTAATAATAGTCTGTGGATTAGAACGATCATGGAGAACGTTCTGATAACACCTAATCCATTAAGCTTTTGAAACTTTGTGCTTGGGTTTAACACCATATTCTCTCGAGGGCTTTGGTAACAAATACATGCTTAATATTCTGCTAAAAGCCAGAAAGAAAAAAATAAACTCTTACTCGAAAGTGGATGAAATCAGAAACTCCCACGGAGGAGGACCGGGCCGATGTTATTCATGATATTTTTGTAATGGAAAAATTTACTTGAAACTCGAAAAACCCAAATTTGATTATTAACGGAAACCACTGCTTGAACATGTGTCATCTTTTTTTGGACAGCCTAATATAATGGAACCATTCATTCCCCTAGATTTAAAGATGCTATATTTGTGTTACTCATTGATATAGTAATTATTGTTGTAATTACACTGAATGCTGCTGCTTTCTCTTATCAAATATTCACACAAGATCTAAAGGTGAAATTCACCAATGTGGTACTATATGTTAATTCCTTTTAATTATCATATTGATATTTAATTCAGCCTCATCATTTTGTTTGTATTTCCCACACTATTATCATTGTTATTACTGTACTTTCTTTTTCTTCAATCAATAGAATAAGTTGGAAAAAGAGGCTGATTCATATGTGCAAGACAAGGTACAAATAAAAACTAAAAACTACTGAGGTCACTCCTAACAAAAGAAATTTAATAAAATAAAAAATCAATTTGAGAAAATGCAATTTATAGTTTTACTACAACCCCCCCCCCACCACCACCACCACCTTATTACAAGTACAAGTAATCTGTTTTAGTAAAGCTCTGTCTTCATTTAATAATCCTATCACTTTATATGAATGAATTCTTAGTATGTGCACACCATGATATACTGTGTACTAAAATAAACCCAGTACAGACTATGAACCTCCTGTAGCATCACATTGTTGTGATTTTTTTGTGATATTTACCAGATATTTACCATATAGCTACGTTCCAATATTCCCAACAGTCTCATGGTAGTTTTTCTTTCGTGACACGGAGCACGATTTGTCACAAAAGTCTTTTGTGTTTTTAAAGGCAACCCAGTCCAATGGGAGTTATGTTAAATAGTTACAAGTTACCTTATTTTTCATGTTTCTGACCACTGCTTGTGTAACTCCACCTTATAAGACTGGAGGGTTTGGTGGTTCTCGTCACACACAAAACTTTTTATTATTTTTAGTTTTACTTTCAAAACTTAAGTTTGGAAAAGATGTCGGCGTTATGAAGCTCGTTTAAAAAACAACAGTTGACCAAGGTGCTGTACAGTCAAGGGTTGCAAAATCATGCAAAATAACCCCACAGTCCAAAGACAAAAAAAAGTCAGACATTTAAAATACACTAATTTAATTCAGTCCTTGGGCGTTCAGCTGAATTAAACACCCAAGAAAAAAAAAAAAAGAGAGAGAAAAGAACAGTGTCTGGGGGTGCCTGTATGGAAAGGGAAAAACGTTCAGGTTTGGAGGCTGCAACTGCAAAAGCAAAAATAATCTCCCCTGTGCTTCAGCCTTGTTCTTGGGATAACCAGAAGCGAGTGGTCTGTGGACCTGAATGACCTTAAAGGGATCTGTGGTTGCAGGAAATCAGAGAGATACAGTAGGTGTAGTTGGCCAGTCCGTTCGCCGATTTTTGAGGCAAACACTGAAATCTTAAAATCAATCCTTAAACGTGCTGGTGAAGGGAGGACAGTACGGGTGGAAATGTGTATGCGCTAGTTCCTGTTAAAAGACAAACTGCAGGATTCTTCACCGGTCGCAAGGTCAAGAGATGATGGTCTGGGTTAAAATGAAAGTCAAACAAAAAATAAAAGTACCTTTCATGGTCGTGCTCTCTCTCTCAAAAAAAAAAAAGACTAAATTTATTAAATTAAATTTTCCCATTTATTTCATGAGGCTAAACAAAGACAAAGATCAACTTGAGTCATTTTTATAAAACAGCTTTTCAGCATGTCAAATAATTCCCTCTTTATTACCATCTTTATTCCTGTCATAGTTCAGTGCTGCCATTGTTGTTTCAGGTTTGAAAGCCTTCTTTAAAAATGTTGCTCACCCACAAAAGGAACAGAACGCAGAGTCTCTTCAAGGTAATTTAGGGGCTAGATTTATTTTAATGATCATATCCCACGGTAATTGCCTTTCATGGTTTAAACAAGCAATTTGCAAAAATAAATAAATAAATAAATAAAAATGTATGAAGTCAAAAAATGTCTGTAGAAATTTCTGCTGTACAGACAAGGTTTGAAATGTGTCTAAAACACTGGACCAAGCTGAGGTCCATTCGATTAAAAGTTAGCCCCGGAAATAAAATCCATCCATCGCTCTTGTTGTAATTGGAGGAAAACATCTCAGAGGCAGGCAGAGGCTCAAAATAAAAAGCTTTCAGCACGGTCACACAACATTGCTAAATTAATTTAGGAGAAGTGACCCTTTACACTGAACTGAAACCTGACATGAGCAGCTCTTATGTAGTTCAACTGGTTCCCTATTTATTACGGCGTGTGGACAGCCTCCACGGCCGCTGAACCTTTGACCACCACATGCTCTCAGCAGGCTGTAGAGACCAGATGTCAGTCAGTCAGTCAGTCAGTCAGTCTTATCGTGGCAACTACAGCCTTCTGCGCCTATTCCCCCGCAAGCTCTCCTTAAAAATCTGGAAGCCATCGCAACTATGTCGTATCTCCCCTCGGCTAGATATGAAAGTGAGCTCACATTATAAATATCTCCATTCTGTTTGATTGCCCTCCAAATAAGTCACACTGTTCAAACAAGCGCGGAGCACTGCTCCACTGCCTCCCATTGTCTGGCTTTAAGCTATTGACGCTGCAGCCGACGATTTATTATAGGCACCTTTCCCAAGTGACCGATAAGCATAGTGATGGATGCATGATTTTACTGAGCCAAAACGGCTTTATCTCTCCTCTCCAAGCTACTATCTGAGGCCAGCTGATGAGCTGCGCTCATTTTCTCTGCTCTGACTTTCTTCCTCTCTTCCCTCAGTTCGAAACCGCTGTGAGTCTTATCCTCCAAAAGGCCCATCATTTCCCCAGGAGCAAATGTATTATATTATTGACTGGTTTGTTATCTATGCTCTTTGTGACTTCTCCCATTCTTTCCAGTATATTTGCTGATGTTTATGCGCGTATTTGCCAGCGCCCGCATGTACATGCACATTAGTTTACAAGCATATGCATGTGTGCACGTGTTCATGCAGCATTCACTGCCGAGCAGCTAAACCACGTCTGCGCTCCTCTCTCTGATGCTGTTTCACATTGTTATTCTACGCTCTAGATGCAATATCCGGCTATTTAGAAACCCAACTATCAATCATCTCAATTATTGCTGGCAAACTTCAAAGCGCTTTCGTCTTGCTGCTCATTTTCTTTCTATTAGTAGCACTCAAGTGGATAGAAATACAAAGCAGCAGAAATTACAGAGTGATGCGTGTGTGTGTCTGTGTGCGTGTTTGTGTGTGTCGCAGCACAGTGTGATTTCGGAGATGAAAGTTAGCAGAAGAGTGACAAGAAATGTCTTCACTTAGCGCTAAAAGGTAGAATGTGAAGTCTTTTCCACTCCGCTTGATGTTCGGTAGATTTTGTTTTGTTTCTCTACAACAATAATAATAAAACAAAAAATATGTGTACCTTAGTGTTTCATATTAACTCACAAGGATTGGGTCTGTGTGTTGCTAACCCTGCCTGTGCAAAATCCTGCCTGCATACGTGGAGGACGGGGTCAGAATATTTTATTCATGTACTATATGGAATATATAGCTACACTACCTAAATTCAGGATGCTAGCATATCTGAACGATAATGTATCGCTGGTATACTGTTGGCCGTGTTCATGGAGCTATTAAGCAGAAGCTGTGACATAACTTAAAATACTATAATCCTTTTTAAATGCTAGGTCAAAAATAGTCTGATTTCTTCCGTCATGACACGGTCATATGTCATGGTTGTGATGTACATAGTTTTAGATTCAGTGTGACTTACGTTTCCCAAGGATATCATTACATCTGCCAGCAGTCAACAAACCCAATAAATCCCCTCGAAATCCTTTTAAGAAAAGAAAGAAAAACTAAACATTATGAGAACTCGTTCCCTAAAAAAAGATCTCCATGCCCCTCTGGACAACTTGGAAACAGACATGGAACTTTGGCTCCTTAATGCACCTCTTGCAGTAATACCAGTGTACAGCCAAGCCAGTCTTTGGGCTTGATTGTTATTCCATGTCAGATTTTGTGACTTTTTTCTTCAATTGCACTGGTTCAGTAGAACGGAACTATGTTTTGTCCCTTGTGTAAATTTGGCACCATGGTGTGGTGGTTAGCACTGATGCCTCGAAGCAAGAAGGTTCCGGGTTCGAATCTGGGGGCCTTTCTGTGTGGAGTTTGCATGTTCTTCCTTTGTCTTCGTGGGTTCTCTCCAGGTACTCCGGCTTCCTCCCACTGTCCAAAGACATGCTCATTATATTCATTGGTGATTCTAAATTGGCCGTGTGAGTTTGAGTGTGAATGGTTGTCTGACTCTCTGTGTTAGCACTGTGATAGACTGGTGTCCTGTCCAGGGTGTACCCCGATGACAGCTGGGATAGGCTCCAGCCCCCCCGACCCTTCACAGGACAAGCGGTTACAGAAGATGAATGGATGAATGAATGAAGTTAAGTGTTGGACCTGTAGAAAGCAAGAAAAATGGAAAATTGATTTTGGGAAAGATGAAGGATGATGGTTGGGACCATAGACTGTATAACGATGGACGGCAGAACAGCTCCTCAATAGTGAAGTCAAAGCAAGTAGAGCTCCCCCTGGTGTCTGGCTGCAGTATAGGTCATAAACTCCACCCCCTCCAAATTCAAACACGAAAGTACACGTCAAATCAATTTTAGGTAGTTTTAGGTAGTTAATATAACGCTGATGCATATTCAAGTGTCCATTTTTCTGGAAAAAATAAATAAATAAGTACAATGTGTAATCCAACATTTTTTTACGTGAGTGAGTTTGGCGGAAGTGTGGGCGGGTCATCAATATTGCACTCTGTGTGGCTCCACTCTCGGACCATATTGCACAGACTCCAGCTTCAAACTCGCAAGATGGCCCCGCCCGTATCCCCTGGAAAATAGCGCCAGTTTGCCCAATGCAAGCAAGTGGGTCGTGTAGTCCATATTTTTATACAGTCTATGGTCAATTGACAATATGCAGTAAACTCACAAATATGCTCATCAAAGTAATCCAGTGACAGTTGTCTGTACATCCACAGGAGCAAAATATTACAAACAGGGGCTACATGAATTTAAAATCAACCTTGCCAAAATGGTACAATTATTAATTGGTATATGAAAACCCAGTTTATGTCTCCTTCCTGTTTACTGTTGCTGAGGAATCTACAGATGACCACAGAGTTACGGGAAATCCATCCAGCTGAGTTTGAGACGATTTCGGTTAAACCCGTAAATCAACCATCAGACCTTCAGCCTGTGGCATGGCGAAGTAAATCTGTGTTCTAATGCACTCAAGTTGGGGAAAGTAATAAGCAAACCAGCGATTCAGATAATATTCATAAAGCGGAGTGATTCCACTGTCAAACTTATTTAAACTTCAAACTTTATTACACTGGATGTAATGTTATTGTAGCCACATTATTGGCAAGTGAACGTTTTGTGTCTTGGATAGGAGCGAAATATAATGCGATTTAGAGATTTAACAAGACATGTAAATAAGTTGAACAGCGGCTCAGTATTGGGCCCCCTCCCTCCTCACTCATCCGGGGCCTGTGCCCACTGGACCCCTGCGGTAATCCATCCATCCTGTGTTTGAAGTGTGTGTGTGCACAATCAATTTAGCATTGCATTCATGTGTATTTGGCAGAAATGCCTCCCAGCATGGAGGCACAAACAATCCAGATCCGCTGCGTCACTCACCTCGTCTTCTGTCCTCTCCTTCCTCTCGGCCGTATAATGTATCAGTCACTGCTACTCCAGCGCTGTCAAACTCAATTTCAAAGTTTTTCATCTGCCAAATCCAGCTGCATTTTCCGGCTCACATTCGTGATCACGCTGCGGTTGGGAAACAGAGCCAGGAAGAAGTCAGCGTGATTGGCGAATCTCAACAGTGTCAGCGTAGCATTTCAAAGCCTGCTATCATTCCCGAAAAAACACCAGCCCCGGCCCAGAGCTGGCTGCGGCTGAGCATGGAGAAGTCAATAAATTCCTTAATTAAAGGAATGCATCTCAAATACACAGAACGCTCTCAGTTACTGATGTATTTACTGAGATTAAAGTTGTGGATTTAAATTTGTTTTCATACATTCTAATTTCCTGTCATCATCCATTACTCACAAAGGGAAGTCTGGCTTAACAAAGTGCTTTGCTAACGCACAGGGAGTGAGATCGTGTCAATGCACCGACTGGTCCTCCAATTTGCCACTACTGGAAAATGTAATGCATTTGCCAAGGCTGCTAATCAAAGCAGGCTGAGCGAAAAATATGTGTGTAATTTATGACATGTTAAATTTGGCTGGTGTACTTCTCTCACTTCATTCCTCTGCATCTCCACCCTGAAATAAATTTCTTTAAAGCAGGGCAACACAGACTGGGCCACGGATTTCTAACGATGGGAAACAGTGTTATTGTAATGATAAGAATTCTTAAGGCAAGTTAGCCCATGTATTATCCCCCTTTTTTCCGCTGGGTGTTTATTTGCCTTGGAGATGAATGCAGCGAGGCTCCCTCCGGTGCAGGGCTGAGCTCTCCTTACTTGGGTTTGTGGAGTAGAAGTAGTGTTGTCTAAATACAGACAGAAAGAGCAGAACAGGACTGGTTTACCTTTATTAAATCTGCTTTATTGTGGGGGGCCCACTCTTCCATTGCAGAGTTGTTCTGCCATTCTCAGTGAGCCTTTGGCTCGTGCGTTCATACTTCTGATTGTGTGTGCCGTTGCCAATGGTAATTACGGTTATACATGCTCAAATGGATGCGCACGCCTCGTTGAAAATGATGAAATCAATATTTTAAACATGCTGCTTTTCCATCTGATGAAACATTGCATTACGTTAAAAAGCTGTGCAATTACACGGAACTAAATGGCACTTTAACAATGAGACTTGTATTTTACTTTACTAAACTAAATAAGCTGTTTGCCAGTAAAAAGCATACTCGTGTTTGTCTTCTGTGATTTGCCCGTTTTAAACTTTTCCGTGCATTTCCTCGCTGTTAACAGTTTTCATCAGAGAATGTTTCTGGTTTAAAAAAAAAAAAAAAAAAGTCGTTCCAAGAAAAACTGCTCACAGTGAGATCTGGGGATTATACTGAGTTAACAGGGTCACTGTTCCTGGAAAAACACTTTCCTGTTGAATTGGCAAGGACGTTTTCAATGTTGTAAGAATCACAAATGAAATACAGTTCGCTTCCTTTGTACTGCATTAAAGTGAACAGGCAAACAATCAGGAGTTAGGTTTACAACAAGTGTGCTTTCACATTTATATCTTATTCGGTTTCAGTGTAATAGATACCGTATTGTTACAATGCTGCACGTAACCCTTGGTTCAGTTTGTAGTTGCATGGCAATCAAGACCATGTTCTGACACGCGTTCTGACACAAGTGGAAGCACTGGATTTCAGGAAATCAGAAAATAATTACATCAGACATAGAACATCAGCAAAGAGAGTGAAAGTACTATCATTAATTGCTGGTCCATGGCTCATGCTCCAGTGCTCTGCATATGAACAGCTGATTAAGCATCTAGGCTACATGATAAGAAGCCGCATTGCTGCTACCACAGACCTCTGTCGGGTGCATACTCTTTCGAAGATGCATCAGGTAACCTAATTTGGTCATAATTATAAGGGTGGTTGTATTGGTCTGTGGTATCGTGTGTGTGTCACTGCAATTAAACTGCTCTGGGTTGCGATTGCGAGCTGGCTGAGACCACCCTCTCTAACCGGGCTCCGCTCGGTTCATTTGTTCCGGGATGGAGGGCAATATCTGCGCTCACACCAGCCGAAGCAAATCAACCAAATCAACAAGACATTTTCAGAAGAATCTGAAGATATGAAGCTGCAAACTGACATCTGGCCCTTGTCACTGTGCGATATGCCTAATGAAGGCTTCTCTTCAGTTCATCTACAAGCAAAAGGCATAGGTTTGAATTATCCACTCAAACAGAATCACCGGCATTACCAGACACAACATACTGTACATACAAACAAACTGGGAAAATACATGCTAAAGGAAAAAACGCAGGACTGCTATGATGTCACTTTTTTAATATTGTTCTAGCAAGATAGAAGCAATTTTTATTTGGAGAATGCCAATTAATTCCTATTTTGAAATGTTCTGAGATGTTTTCAGTAACGTGAGGACTAACCTGCCGCATGAAACTGCTGCATGCGGTGACACTACGGCGACTGGTCAATTAATGTCCGTCACCGTCTTATCTCTGCATGGTAAAGCTGCTCAAATATTAAAACTTTGTAATATATATGCAGATATTTGCACCGACCATCGCTTACCCTGGCGTTCTTCTGATCCGTCATTTGCCGCCTTTTCTGTTTGCACTTCTTAGCACTTTGTATGTGCGCCTCAAGCATGAAAAGCATAAACACTCAATGTACACAGTTTCTCTGCATTACTATGCAACTAGAAATTTATTTGACAGTGTTTGTACTTTACCCGCAAATCAGTTCCAGGTGAAATATGTCTTTCCAAATTCGTGTTTCTGAACTTTTCACGGTGAAGTTAATGGATCTCAAGCGTAATCAAATACCTTCTGTTACAGTCAGGAATCATATCCAAAGAATTTGGAAAGGTGAGTCATTCCAGAAACGTGAGAGATAAAAAGCAACACGGTAAGATAAACAAGACTAAAAAATGATGTGATGATATGCTCAGGCATGAACTGACACATTCGCATCTTTGCACTTCCCGTGCAGACATGCTACATTTAGCATGCTATATACATTATATATGTATTTGCACTCATGTTACCATGCTAACATCTATATAGTATTCATTATTTTTGTTACGATATAAATGGTATTGAACTAGAATTTATTTGACAGCAGTTTTCCAATTCATTTCCAATTATTACAGCAGGTGCTGGGGTAACATCAGAATATGACACTTAATATTATTAAGACACGCTCAGACACCTCTGATCCTGAGTGGAACCTGGTTAAAGTTAACAAAGCAAACACAACGGCGGGAGTATTGATTTAGTTGTCTCTTGCTGAATGGCTTCACACAGAGTTAAGCAGAAAGTCAAAGAGAGGAGAAAAAAGACAGACTTGCATCTGTTCATGATACACTAGGCAGTACAGTCCGCGGTTGTGTGAGCTCCATTTTAACCATTTTAGTGTGTCGCAATGCATACGTGCATCTTGTGTGTTAACGCGTGGGTGTGATTGCTGCTCGGACTCTGCGAGATAAACAGGACATGCTCCGAGGAGTGGGATGACGGCCAGTGGACACAGCTGAGGAGGCAGCTGTGAGGAGGAGGAGAGGTGGAGGGAGTGGGGGAAGAGAGGGGAGGGAAGAGAGAGAGAGAGAAAGAGAGTGAGAGGAATGGGAAGAGAGCAACACTATGGAGGGCAAAGTGCCCTGACAGCCACAGGAGTCGCAGAGTGGGACCTCTCCAGGCTTGACAGATGGACGGACAGGGCTACGCCCCGCTGGCAGACTCTGGCTCTTGATGGCGGCACAGACACGTCGACATGCACTTGCAAAAGCACACACTCAGACATCTATGGAGACATGGCCGCACGCTGGTGCACAAAAAACCCATAAGAACTGAACAGTTAGAAACATCAGGAAGAGACCTTATGTTTTAGAAATGAACACTTCTACTGTGCCTAAATCGCGGGAAGAATTGAGTCCGACAAAGGTATAAAGGTGAATCAAGTCCAAAGATTTTTATTTCCTTGATCCAGGACAGTGCACAAAACCACAGGGAGCTGCTGGGCATTGACTTGTGTGTAGATCAGCTAAGCTTTGCTTTTCCACCCACGTGGGACACAAAGGACCACACTGGCCAAGATATGAGACGTGCAGCGAAGCTTGCGGAGGCAGGGAAGAGATGAGGGGAGAATTCAATCAGAGTTGACCATCTGCCAGATCTCTTGTAACGCCAAAGGTGTTATTCCTCCGTGCTGTATATCTAGACGGGGCGACTGTGACGCACGTGGCAAGATTCAGACAAAGTTTAACCACCATGTGCCATGACATGCAATTTAAACTTCCAATACAAATCCAGACTTTACTCTCACTCCATTTGGCTCGGTGAGCGACTCTGGAATTAATTGTTTACAAAAACTTTGAAATGTACCGTGTCTGAAAAACAGTTCCAGGTGTAATATGTATTTCTTAATACTTCTCTCTCTGTGATGTTAATGGATCTCAGATACAATCAGATACATTCCGTATCAGTCATGAATCATATCTAAAGAATTTGGAAAGGTGAGTCATTCCAGAAACTTGAGAGATTAAAACTAGCAAGGTAAGATAAACATGACTAAAAGATGATGGAAACAGTCCAGTAAGATAAGATACTCAGGCATGAACTGACACATTCACATCTTTGCAGTCCCATGCAGACATGCTACATTTAGCATGCTATATACATTATAAATAGTAGTGAACTTTCAGAACATTAATGTCTGCACATACTGCTCTACTAAGCTTAAGTCCATTGTTTAGCAGCCTAATCTGTAAATATACAGTTTGTTCAAAAGCTTCCCACTTCTGTAACTTTGTGAAGTTCTAAAAGACATTGTACCCTAACACACTAGTGCCAAACAGCAGACAGGCTCAATAAGCACCTAGCTGGTCAACATAGTGGAGCTAAAACCCGCACATTGCCCTTGGTGGAAACCAAAAAAGTTTAAAGCTGAATGCTAATAGTGTTCTACAAATGCTAGCTATAGCATATAAGTAAGCAACTATTTTCTAGCATGGTCGCCAAATCAACTTTAAAGTAGATGATTTAAATGCTATGTTTGCCACATGTTTCTGCTACCACCAAACCTAAAAATGTTTTTGGAAAGTTGGAAAGTTTGGGTGTGCTAGCATGCCCTCATTAGTCTTTCACCTGGTTCATGATTTCATTTGTAGTGAATAACATACTAAAGTTAGCGTGTTACCTGTGTTTATTTCACATACTAGCATTTGGCTTGTTTTGCATTTGCACACCTAGCATATAGTTAGCGTGTTAGCATTTGGGCTCCTCTTCATCAGTTTCGGCTGTAGGCTACTGTGAGACTAACATGCTAATGCTTGCATGTTAGTTTTAGTCTGGCGTTGTTAAGGCAATTGTGTAGATGAAGGGATTAACAAACTCCAGACAAAAAAAAAAATATATCAAACAACAAACATTAACACCTCTCTCTTATGACCAGAAGAGTCTGAATTCACCCCTATTGGTTTCCAGGAAAGCATAGATTGCCAACACACGGTGATCAGTCATGGGTCAATTAGACGTACGTTGTTAATGGGTCCTGAATTGTCTGTGTTACCATTAGAGCTGTCCTCTTGGCATCAGCGTCTGAATTTTTATGGGAGATGTGGCTGCAGCCATCACAGTTCATTGGCCTTCTTGATGAAACCATCAGGCCAGTGAAGGATATTCTGATACTTACTATTTCATTGTCAACAGCAGCTAAGCTGACACCGAGAAGTGATCCCATCATTGCTTTAAATGAAACTTCACTTTAGGGTCAGTGAACACAGCTTCTTGAAATATCTTTTTTCATCCTCTCCATTTATTTGCAGGCACAAATCAGGCAGAAAACCCTTTGTGCGGGAGAAGCGCCAACAATCTAATTTACCAATGTGTGAGGCTACCCCTGACATCTCTTTAAATACAATTGATGCAGAATAAGAGTACTTAGATGCATAAAGAGCGGTAAATTCACCATTCCAATCACATCTGCGGATGCTAATACGCAGCATTCTCTCTCTCTACTGCACTGCTGTACGGAAAAGTGGAATAAAGCAAGTAGAGAAGAAGAGAACGGCTGTTTGAAGGCTGAAAGAGTGGAAGATGAAAAAGGAGGCGGGGAAGGAGGAGATGCAGAAAGAGGAGGAGTGGACTGATACCATTTAAATTGATTCCATGACCTGGGGGCTTGCATCCTGTCACGCTTCCTTGCAGTTCCAGTTCTCTACCATACCCATCCAGGGATCACATCTGAGTACCCGCAAGTCTTTCCTCCCCTTTTCTCTCTAAGGGTCGGTATTTTCAACCACGGGCATTTTACAGTCCTTCCATGGCCATCCTCCTTCTTTTCTCTTATCTTCCACACTGTCACAAGCATTCGGCTAGCTTTCAGCGAGGAGAAAGGGGTTTATAGTGCTTTTGCAGAAGAATTGGGATTCTTCCCTTCTCTCCCTCCATCTTGATGCTTCTATCTCCTGTCCTTTCCCAGCCTGTCATCTCAGCGGGCCTTCTCTTCACATATCCTGTTCCCATTTCTACTTTTTCTCCCTTTTGCTTCCTGTTAATGACTCCTCTTCCCCGCCTCACGTCTCCTCCTCTTTTCTGCTTTTTTTCCCTTTCCCCTCGCTATCTTTGTTCTTCCTCCTCGCCATATGTCCTCTTTCTCTCTCTGTCTCAGTCTTGAGTGCCATTTGATGAGACCTGGATTGAGCGCAGTGGAGTATCGGTGCCGTGCAGCAGTGCACCCAGGAGAGGATGTCAGGGAAGGAGACAGGCCCTCTTCACATTAAATATCATCTGACACCTAATCTGCTGCACCTTCTGCCGCCGCGATGAGAGGATGGAGGATGGAGGATGGAACTGTTCCCCGTGCTAGAAGAAACCCCCCCCCCCCCCTTGATCATTCCCCTGCTTTGGTTCATGTTGGCGGAGGAAGATGTGGCACGTAATTAATACATCAAGACAAAGGCTATTCTGAGCCTATCTGTCTATGAGAGCAAAGAGGGACAGGAAGAAATGAGGACAGACTTTTAAACAGCATCTGTATTAACCAAGGAATGAAATCAACTCAATGTTATGTAAGCGACAACAACTGAGAACCTCCCTCCTCCTCCCCGTCTTTTTCGGACAGCCTGCTATCTGTCGTTAAGTTGTCACAGTTCTGCATCATATCAATCTATCACATAGTTGATTTGGCAGCCAGATCATAGGTTTTGCAGTTGGGATGCGGGGCAGTGGCCAAGAAAACAGCCCCTTTATGATTCAAGAAAGGCTGCAGGGCTGCACTGATGCAGTTGCAAATTGAAAAATGAATGAGAACTGACAAGTCTCCCAGGGAAATCAATCCGATAGAATATGTTTCCAATATGGAAATGCAGGGAAGATGATCACCTGGAAACGGTTGCAGCACATTTCAAATATACTTTCATTTCTGAGAGATAATGGATTGCTTTGTCCTTTGGGGTTAACAACATGGATCAATTCAGATGGAAAATCAACTAAAAACAGAATGAAATTCCAATTCCACAGATGTTTGTTAATATAGTGGTTAAAGGCCCAGAAAGCCTATTTTCTCAATCAGCTTTTTACTGTGAGTGATGGGGCTCGACGAGAACACCTAATCTTCTGCCAACGTTTGAACTGAGATTTATACATTTATATTTATTGTACATAAAACTCACGAAAAACAATGCATGCACGTTGGGAAAATAAGAGTCGACTCTAGTCACCCAAATATTCCCATCCCAGGAATATATTCTTTGTCGTTAATACAAGCACAGCTACATCAGTGTTTTATGGCTGCTGCTCAAAAGTCTTGCTTCCAGTGCATTATAAGGTAATTTCATACGTCTCCCTCGGACCGGTGTCATTAAGACATTCTTAGTGTTACCACCGGTAACCACAGGTGTCTCCAAATTCAACAGAAAAGTAATGTTTAGGATTAAAACCCGATATTTCAAAATGAACCAAAAAAATGTCAGATTTATGATATTTTCTACTTTAAGGGGTAATTTGAGCTTTTACACCAGACTGAATTTGAGGCAGATCTCATATTCTATCAAAACTCACCCACGGGTGCTATCAAAGTGGCCACAAAATCACTCACACTTAATTTCCAATGAGGCTTGGCCATTTGATGCCTTCAGAGATTTGAGTTCTGCTTCCCCCTTTTTCCAGTTTGCGAGTGGGAATGAGGGCAGGGGCTTGGTCCTGTATTTATAATGGGCTCAACTTCCAGATATCAAATGTCAAACACTAGAAATCTGTTGTAATATAGCTATTTGCTTTAACAAGGAAAAAGATCCGCTACAGCCGCAGCCAAAAAATACTTTTGATTATGAAGACATCCACTGCACGTACTGCTGACAGAGTCCGGGCCTCTTCTTTGCTGAGGCGGTTTGATGTGTCTTGACAGGCAGACATGGGCCTCGACCAGCATTCAGTGCGGGTGCCAACCGGCCATCTACCCAGGCAGCTGGCTCTTACAAAACCCCCAGAGAAGCCACATGTCCTGAAAGGCAACAGTGTCTGGGAGTTCATAACAATGAGACCCGAGCTCTATATCAGCCATTTGTTTCTGCCACTTTGGCACTGAGAGAATTGCTCTCAATCTCTTGGAGCAAGTCTGCCATCCCTGCACCTCATCCATCACGGGTCCTCTCTCCAGCGGATGGACCACTTCCACGCCTGTTCCCGTCTGCTTGTCCGCTGTCTGCTGCTTTCATCAGCTGGATGCTGCCTCCATGCACTTCCCTGCTCTTCTCCCTTTGCCTGTTGCAATTACACTCTGCAAAGGCATACATCACCCGGGACACCGGTGGACGATTTTTTCCCCTTTGTTTTGGCATGACAGAAATTGGCTGTGATGTCCAGCGACCAGTGATGTGTGGCTGTAAATGCTCCCTCCCTGCAATGTCCCCCCATAAAGCACCATGTCTGACCTCCTGAGATGGAGATGCGAACTGAACTAAGATTTGTCACCAAACTCCGTGAACTCATCTGACTTTGAAGGAGGCCCGTTTTTTTCAGTTAAAAAAGTGAAACCAAACAGTGCATCTGCCGCAAATGTTTAACGCTGCAAATGCGAGGCTTGAGGATAATGAAAAATGGATCTCCCTCAAAGTGCCTAGCTTTCCTGTTTTAGCTTCAATCTATCAAGTAAGGACTCCCAGGCATGCTAAGATGTAAATAACAGCAACTGCCGCGTATGATAAACGAGACAGGATAACATCCCAGACGCCACATGAATTCATCTGAAAGGACATATATTTGATTCTTAACAGCGAAGCGAGTGGTTTATACACACAGGTGTCATACATGTGCCGCTGTGTGGTGTATTGATTCCTTTCCTGTCTGAAACGAGCTCTATTCCGGAGTTGATGACGTGATGGAGCGCTGATGGCCTCGCGCGAGCTTTGAGGTAAGAGGGAAGACAGCAGATTTGTTATAAATCCCAAGAGATAGACGAATCCCAACCAACAATAACAGGCTCTGCAACCCACCCTGACCCCCGACCCCCCCTCTGGAGGGCGGAAAAGCGAAGCGCGAACTTCCATTTGTGGCATTAAAAATATCTCCGAAAAAGGCCACTCTTTCACTCTGTCTCTCTTCACACACACGCAGTTAAAGGTTAAACTCCTGCCTACAGTCACTCATTATAGAGCGCCATGTGTGGATTGGCTAATGTGTGTGTGTGTGTGTGTGCGGGGGTGTGAGACAGAGTATAGGGGGAGAGGGAGTTCTTGGCTAGTGTCGAAAGCGGTTAAATCATTGCACATAGGACCAAAGTGGCACTTATAGCACATAAACGTCAGTTGGAATGAGTAGGTCCTGGATAGCCAGTATAATATGCATATGTGTGTGTGTGTGTAAGTCTAGTGCGTATACGTAGACGTACACTAAGGTCCCAAAAATAATACTAATAATAAAAAATCTAGGAAGAAGTGAAGGCTTCAATCAAACATCCACTCGCATCAATTCAAACTGTGAAAACATCCAAGGAAGATTTTTCCCCAATATTTCCACTCGATTTTTTTTTTCTCACGTTCCCCACATTAGGAAAATGGATGTCTTTCAAGCCACTGAAAATGACAGAACTTATAATCATTCATCGCAGCTTGAGCAAGGATTTTTTTTTCTCTCTCCCCCATCCCCGACAGGCCTCATCTTGCAGAGGTTTACAGCAAGGCTTTCGGATCAGCAAGGGCAGCCGCTGCACGTTGCACAAGCAGGTGATGATTAAAGGCTGACCTTACGCTTAATTAGTGGCAACTGGGAGATTTCACCGCTCGGCTATGAATCATGGGAGGAAAAAGCAGCCGCCAGGGAAATGTTACCTAAGTGATTAGGTGAGGGGTGTAAATCAATAGTGCCGTTGACCTGCGAATGGAGTGGCGGAGGGAAGTGAGGTGCGAAATGAAGATGGAAAAAAGAATGAAAGGACGTGATTAACACCAACGACCCGCTCCCGTCTCACGGACGTAAACAGCCACGGTACTGTTACTCGGGGCGTGTTAGAAAATTAAAGATATTCTTTGTCTTTATTTTTAATTAAATATGAAAGAGGTGATATTAATAATCGTCTTTCGTATGCACCGCTCCAGATGATGTGGAATTTAAATTCAACAGAACTGCATAAAACACATCAGGGAATATATTTGCGGACTAGAGAGCGACAAAATTCTGTTGAGGCACTGTCGAGGTGTCTGATAAGTTGTCCCCGCTGCTGCAAAGTAAGAAAAAGTAAAGCTGCAGTCATTTCAGCACTCAGGCTCAGATAAAACAATTAATCTTACACTGAGCGCTCCACCAGCAGGCTAAGAAAGGGGCTAAATGGCTCATTGAAATCTAAAGCTTTAATCGCTTCTGTGAGGCAGTTTGTGCCAAATCAGTTGTTGATGCTTCATTCCCCTTCTCCACTCTAAATGGGAGAAACTCTTCTTAATATGTAGCCAAGGTCAGGAGATGCATTAGTTATTGAAGAGTGGAAATCAATAGCCAAAGCAGTCCTTGACGGCACACGGCCTGGGAATGGCAAACTACTACTTATCTGGCTTCTGCTGAGGGTGAGTGTGTACTTATATATATGTGTGTGTGTGTGATACCGTGTTGAAATCACTAATCACTACAGTACATCTGCTACTGGTGCAGGAGAAATAAGAAACGAAAAAGCAGCCAACATACTCCGAACACATTCGGTCCCAAAGCTTTTTATAGCTGCATCTGTTACCATCAAGGTCAGAGCGAGCACAGGATGGGTTAGAGGTTGAGTTCTGGGTTATGACCACAGCCTGCTTTCTCTAAGCTGTCAATATGTTTATATTGACAAGGTTAAAACTGAATACATGTAACACGAAAGGCAGGTCATGCCTTTAATTTTCAAAGGGACACAGTTTCAGTTTCTTTTACTTGTTCTCCAATTTAAAAAAAAAAAATGCTGTTATTGATCTGTACGTAAGAGACTAAGCCTAAAACATCCTGAATATTTTATTAAAGACAGAATTATTTATGGTTCACTGTTGACGTTTTAGCAATACTGAACAAGAATAGGCAGTGAAAAAGGTGATTTTGTTGAGGCTAACAACTGGCTAGCAGAGCGACATTGTTGTAGTCGCTGTTCTCAACTTGTTGCTACTGTTTTTAGTTATATACAATATTTAACTCTTGACTCCGCCTGTAGTGTATTTTTTTTATTTTTTTACATAAATAACAAACAGCTACTAATATGTCAGCAATATCAATCATGCGTCGGTTAACCATTAAAGTTAAGGTAGCATACAAATTCCCAAATTCTTAGTTGTTAAGTCCTCTAAAAATGTATTAAAGCCGATGATATTTGAAACGACTTGAGTGCAGGGAGGACCCAAAATGCAGAGAGACTTGTGGCAGGTTCAACAAAGGTTTATTTCAGCTTCGTCTCAAGGAAAAAACAACAACTCAAAAAGCCTCTTTGGGTAGCAGAGTGCTGCAGGCGGCGGTGACTGGAGGCTGGCTGACAGGGAGGATGCTGACATAGCTTGAAAACCGAATCATCTGACATTGGTGTTGAGGGTGAACCAGGCTTTTATGGAGTAGTGATTGCTGGATTGAACTCAGGTGTGCTCTGCTGTGCTCCTCAGGAAAAGTGGATCAGCCACGCCCCCGAGCCACCACCTGCACTGCAGGAGAGAAAAATAGGAAAACCTAATGAACATAAGACAAAAAACTCACAGATATTGGTCATTCATACATCACTAACTGATGAGCAAGTAGTGTTAAAACAGAAATGTGAAAAAGGCATTGGGGATGTCAACATTACCAGTTATTAAAATGTCTGCAAGCATGTCACAACTTTTCAGTTTTCACTTATGAGGTTGTGAATACCACCAAGGACAGCCGTTCACATGGACTCTTCTTGTGAACACGTTAAATGTGACTCCTGTGGTTAATAATGGGTAACTGACAGATAATTACTGTAGAGTTCTCTCTGGCATTATGGAGCATTTAAGCTCATTGTTTTGGTTTGATGGCCTGCAGCTCACCATTAACTCTGAGCTTGACTGTTTACCTGAGCTCTCCCTGCTCTTACCAACCACTTACTCAGGACATCCAGAGGAGGGTTTCCCATACAATGTTAATGCTATGCAATTTACTCCACCATGGTCTCATAACGAATTGTAAATATTTTTGCACATCTCAAACACCGTCGTGCTTGCGTTGTTTTCCCTATTGCTTCTGAAATTGTCTCTCCCTCCCCTCCCCAAAGCCTCCTCAAGCTAGACCCTCCACACACGCCGGTCGCTCACCTGCTCTGTATTCAATTTAACCTGACGAGGAAGACGGCACGGAAAACTCACGTAGCATGTGAAGCTATTTGTGTTGTTCTGTAATAAAAATTGACGTTACTTCTACCTTTTAAAACACAATTTGTGTGCTCTTGATTTGTTTAGACCATGGAGATTCACAGTTATTTCAAGAGGCTTGGTCAAAACCTGGAGAAAGCGACTCCAGACGTAACGTTAGCTAGCTTAGCTTTATAAGCGCTAGCTAGCAAAGCTTGATTGAAAGTCACCTGTTTAATATAATTTAGATTCATTTGCTGATCCTTGGTCCATAGACTGCCACGTCTCAACAGCTTCGTATTTCGTATCCCTGTAGATGAACCAATGAACTGCATAGGCTGCTGCTGTTTGTCGCTAAATTGAGCATCCGCTTTACGGTAATTTAAGGACGGACTGATAAAAACGCATGCTCTTGTTTTATGCGCAGACATTTCATATACTGTATAAATATTTTTTTGGGCTTTTATAAAAAAAAAAAAAAAAACACAAGGGTCTCATGAAATCTTGTGGAAAACAAGAAACACTGCACAGTTGAAAGAAGAGTTCAGTTCATGTAATTCACCAGGAGAACAAAACCACAGTTCCAAGTAAATGACAATGTTATTCCATGACAGCCTTACTAACAATTTTTTTTTAGGTCATATTTAGTTAATCATGTGCATGTTTACAGCATGCTGAGATATGCCAAGAACTTTCTAATTTTCCAAAATAAAAATGAATCCATTACTGCAGATCGACTGCTGAATTTGGAGATAACTTGTAATTTGGTTAAAGTGTTACCAAGTGAATACTCCATTGTACATTTAACATTGCATCAGTCACCACTACAGTAAAAATGCTGCTTTAAAAGGTTCTTCTATGCTCATCTCTTGCACTAAATGCCACTTTTACAGGTCAACTTAAATCAAAATCAATTTACTGAATCTGCTTGCAATTAAATACCAGTTCCTAATGTCCCATATACTAAATGCGGCCCAGGCACTGCGCTGTGTGATTCTGTCAGTTCAGGTGGAGACAAGTCCCATGTGGCTCATTTCACTCTCACACACACACACACACACACACATGCGCACACACCTCCACGGCCACTCATAATTGACTCTATTGAGCAGGAACAGCATGCTTTCTCATTGCTCCGGCGCTAATTGGGTTCTGCGCCCTTACTTTTTACATGAAACACATTTTATGGAGCAATTTAAAATACGTAGCGCTGCATAATTAGAAAGAAATGAGGGAATGAGTGGGATCTGTGCCATGACAGCCGCAAGATGAAATGCCTTTTGTACACTCTGGTTGCTCGCTGCCGAGGAAAATCATTTGTCCGGGAAGAGACATTGGTTTGGACAAAAACGCCAGATCACTTTGCATTGTAATGTAAATATTAGGAGTCCTGAGCGAACAAGGCTGTAAAATCTGTTTAGAGAATGGATCCAAATGGGGTCATCTATAATTGATTTTCGAGATGAGACAGAGGGAGGAAGCACATGAAGGTAAATAATGATTAGCTCTCAGGGACATATGCTGTTACTTTCATAAACTCTGTCCAAATGACTTATTTGGCAATTGTTGTCTTGACCTGTGTAAATGTTCAAACACCGAGGTGAGGCCAGATGTTTGGCAGACATGTGTGCACATTAATAAGCAGCATGCACACACGTGCTACAGATGCTCGCCCGGATCAGCACATCCTGAAACACACAGGCTCACACACACACAGGCTCACGCACACACACAGAGACACACAGAGAGTCTCACTTAACATCCTCTGGGACTCACTGGGGGAGTCATTTTTTCCCCTCCCTGCTTGTTGATATTTGTCCTGTCAGCTCTCTAAACCGCCTGTTGGCTCCTGTACGGACCTGAGCAAAACACTTCAGTCACCGTTGCAAATATTTAACATCTTCAGATGGAAGTGAATTTACTTTCGGCTAATTGGGGTGGCACAAGTACAGACAGAAACCCAGAATGATGACGCGATTTCTGGTAACAGATAGCCCTGAGTCCTCTCTGTGAGACCAGCTCAGAGTTACAGCGTAATAAAGTTATAGAGTTATTGTCCAGTCACTCCTGTAACATTTCCTTTAGCTCAGGGACTCTTTCCCTCAGAATTGTAGCTAATTAGCTGGTGACATACTGAGCTCTATTCAGATCATGTGTTTTTTAGTTTAGAAGACCATATGTATGCAGTGTGGATCAGGCTCACTGCATCGACTGTACTTCAGTTAAATGGACACCTTGATTAGGGAACCTGTCACCAGCCAGGCTTATATTATGTAGATAGTGGCATTGTTTTGCTAGTTGCTCTAAAGAGGTTGCGTTCTGTGAATTGGTATTACAATATGTAGCTATCACAGCAGCTGGAGAGTCATTTTTGTAACAGAAGAGGACACATTAAACCCTTGGTCATATAGTTTGTAATTTGTTGACACATACAGGATGGCCTGGTTGCTTTTTATCCACCATCAGCAAGTAAGAATATAGAATGATGCATACTTAACCCATATTAAACCATTGTCTAATGGTTAATTTCAGTTGATGTAGACCTCATAGACTCTTTTTTTAACTGGGGGGTGTACTAAAATACATGTATTAAGATGGGGAAATACACCAATCAGGCATAACATTATCCTAATATTGTGTAGGTCTCCCTTGTGCCTTCAAAACAGTTGTGACTCATCAGAGAATGGACATGGACCTTCTGAGGGTGTCCTGTGGTGTCTGGCAACAGAATGTTGTTAGTGGGGGCCTTTGGGTCCTATTGGTTGAGGGGAGGGGCCTCTGTGGATCATCCCACAGATACTTGATCAATTTGGGATCTAGTGAATTTGGAGGCCAGGTCAACACCTTGTGCTGTTCTTCATGTTTTTTTAGTTGTTCCTAAAGTGTTTTGTGTGTGTGTCTGTGTCAGGCTGCATCCTGCTGGGGATGGCTGCTGCAATCAAGGAGTGTCATTGCTATGGGGTGGGGGGGCCTGGTCTGGTCTAGGTGGGTGGTACATGTCTAAGTAACACCCACATGAATGCCAGGTCCAAAGTTTCCCAGCAGAACATTGGATTGTCACAAGATGTCAATATTATTTACCTCTCCTGTCAGTGGTCATAATGCTATGCCTGATCGGTGTATGGATTCACCTTTCTACTAGGGGAGCTGTAGCTTAGCTGAAGTGCCCTTAAACAAAGCACCTAACTGATAAAATGTTTTTCAGATGCCACTTGTGCGGCTGCTCCATGTGTGCTCACTACTGTCAGTGTTTACAAATGGATGGGTTAAATGCATAGAGCATCTTACAGTTACAGTTTGTAGTACAGAAACTCAAAAATGCCCTGTTCCCCAAAAAGCATTTTGCTTGTTTTTTCCTCATAGGCAGCCTTTATTAACAGATCTGGAGATCTGTTGACAGGGCAGGACAGGACACTTCAGCTCAACTCAACTCAGCTCAAACTAGTCTTTTTTCTGTTATTTGTTTTTTATAATCCACAGAGGTTTATTTTTATAAAACCTCCCCACAGCGTAGAAACGTTGCTTTTATTTTTGTGACACCAATATAAAGTCTATGGGTGGAGCGGGAACCCACAGGCAGCAGTTGCAGCAGGGGTTGCAGTGGGTCGCACCATGTGAAAGCAAACCCAGAAGCCAGAAAACTTTTTAAGCTCATGTTCCATGTGGTCACACTTTTTGTTGTGTGGTATCCAGTTCTCTTTCATGCATCCATGCTAAGAACATTGTAAATTTCCCTTTTAGGTAGTTCCCTCCTTCCTTGTATCCATGTCAATGAAGGTTACTGCTTACTTCCACCTCCGCAACATCAGTCGACTTGTTGTCCACGCCCTCACACATCGACTGTAACTCTGTTCTTTTTGGTTCACCCTCCAAGTGTCTCCACAAACTCCTGCTGGTCAAAAACGCTGCAGCCCGTATCACCACCTGACTCCTTCCATGGATCACCCCCAGTTCTTCAGCAGCTCCACTGGCTTCCAATAAAATCCCGTAACAAGTACAAGATCCTGCTACTTCAAGGCCCTTCACAACCAAGCCCCATCATATCTATCTGAACTTCTCCAATTACACGCACCCTCACATACTCTCCGATCCTCCTCAGCCACCCACCTGCCTAACTGCCCACCATGGGTTTTAGAGCTTTCAGTCGCTCAGCCCCACACCTTTGGAACATACTCCCATCTGACATTCAAAACGCTGACTCTCTGACATGCTTCAAATCCAGACCCAAAGCACATCTTTTTAAAATAGCTTACTCCATTTAACCATCATTGCTGTGTACTTAAATCTATTTTTATAATATTGCATTGTATGCTTTATCCTTATGATGTTTTGCTGTTACGTAAAGTGACCTTGGGTGTTTTGAAAGTAGCCACAAATAAAATCTTTTATTATTATTATTGCTTATAAGTGCAGCAGATTTGATTGAGATGGGTTTTCAAGAACCCTTTATTAATTATACAGTCATATTAGAATTGATTCACTTTTAATTTCATGCATTTGTAGCTCATAAATTGCTCTTTCTATGGCAGAGTCCTTGGTTAGTGAACAACTTGTTTCACATGTAAACAATGTGCAGATATCATTCTTGTTCAGAGGGGCTAAGAAAGATCAGTTGCTTTGAGAGATTTGATACTTTGACATAAAAAAAGAGATGTCCTTGTTGTAGAGGAGCCTGATAACTGCCAGACTCCTGTGTTTGAACAGAGATAAAGAAAGAAGGAAAGCAACCATTAGTCTAATCACAACCATATAACAAATGAATGCTTATGAAATATTTCTCCTCTGCACTAAATAAACCATATGAGTAACTCTAACCATGCCCTTTAGCTTTGATAAAGTCCAGAATATCAAGTTCTATAAATAACATGTCCATGTTTAATAACCTTGTACGACCTTTACGAAGTACTTTAATAAGAAGAGCGCTGGTTATTATGGCAGTTATTGAAGTCATATGGCCAGAAGTCTGGGTCCGCTAATTCTCCCAGTTATTCAGAACTGCTGTGGGTGCATCTGGTTTCTCTCAGGTTTAAATCAATCCTTGTCATGATTCACCCTGAGAAACAGCACGGCAGCTCGGAGGTCCTCAAAGAGCTCATGTATCAGGATCTCCTCGTCTACTCGGCAGAGGGATCACAAGCGCAGCGCTGTAAAAAAAATAAAATAATAAAATTGCGAGCTTGGAAAGTTTTGTTTCGCTGTATCCAGAATGATTCCCATCGCTTTAAGACATTTTACATCAGACGTTCAGTTTTAGTGCAGAGGCCATGTGGGGATTTCAAAGAGCTGGCCTTGTATAGTGACAGTCTGAGTGCTTGATAACATACACTAAAAATAACTGTCATTCTTTTACAGAGAGCAAAGAGTCTATGAGCATTCCTCTTATTATTTTCTAGTGCATTTGTTCCTCATTAGCTATTCACCCAAAGAGTATTAAAGTAGTCCAGCTGATTCTCATTTGTTTTAGAACCATAACCACAAAACCCTTTAATTGCAGTATGAGTCATGTTGTTGACCCACATTATGAAAATTTAATCTGAAATGTGTGCAATTGAAACAAATATTTTGCCATGTATTCATAACTGCTTGGATTTATAATATACGCTAGCGATTCACATGCTAAACACAATTACAAATTGGCTATCGACAGTTTTATTGCATAACACGCAAATGAATTAGTGAATTACGTGTCTGCAGTGAGCATCACTTACTTTATTGTGACTGTTGTTATTATTCATGACTTTGTTGGTGGCCATTGGTTGCAGCAAAGGAAGGAATTGTGGGAAGAGAGAAGGCGATATAACATGTAATTCATTAAATGAATAGTTTGTATTCCCCGCCTCTCGCCCGATGACAGCTGGGATAGGCTCCCCCCCGTGACCCTTCACAGGACAAGTGGTTACAGAAGATGAATGAATGGTTTGTATTGCGGCAACATGAACACATATCTAAGAATCAAAGTGGTGATATGTTGTATCATTTTATTGTTATCCTATATGCATGTCATACATTACATACATTTATATCCAGGCTAATAGTAAATTTACCACAGTCTTCTTTCTACATGGATTGTATCTATTTTGTACTAACTATATGCTGTTATAACATTATGTGCTGTACATATACTGTATATGATACTCTATATACACCGATTAGCCACAATATTGACCATCCTATGACAATACAATGTTCTGCTGGGAAACTTTTGGACCTGGCATTCATGTGGATGTTACTTAGACATGTAGCACCCACCGAGACCAGACCAGGCACCCCCACCCCATAGCAATGACACTCCTTGATTGCAGCAGCCATCCCCAGCAGGATGCAGCCTGACACAGACACACACACACAAAAACGGTTTAGGAACAACTAAAAAAAAACATGAAGAACACGACAAGGTGTTGACCTGGCCTCTAAATTCACTAGATCCCAAACTGATCAAGTATCTGTGGGATGATCCGCAGAGGCCCCTCCCCTCAACCCATAGGACCCAAAGGCCCCCACTAACAACGTTAGTTGCCAGACACCACAGGACACCCTCAGAAGGCCCATGTCCATTCTCAGATGAGTCACAACTGTTTTGGAGGCACAAGGGAGACCTACAAAATATTAGGAAAGTGGTCATAATGTTATGCCGGATTGGTGTATATAAGTCCAATCCAGTTTTTGTTTCTTTTAAGCAATCTCAATAAACCTTCAGTCCTTCACTTGATTTGTGACCAATATTTAGTACATATGAAATAAAATGGTTTTAGATGCTTTATTAAAGGTTTCATTTCTTCTACACACTGTCATGTTATCCAGGTTAGTCCACATGTTGGCACGTCTTAGGGAAATGCTGAAATGTTTGGCTTCTCAAAGATACCAAAAATGACTCTTTCTTGTAGTAAATATCACACCAAAACACAAACTAATTATGAGCATGCATACATGATGACTAATATCTTAGGAATTCCATGAGAAGACCAGGAGCTGATATGCGCTGTATGTGGCCACTGCAGTCTATATTTCTGCTGTGAAATGTGCAAACAGGCATTTTTCGGCAGTGAATAGTCCCAAATGCACTATGTGTTCCTTTCTAAGAATAAAACTGTTTATTAATGACTACTTGCAGTAGGAAGCAAATTAGTTTAGCCACAAATTAGTTATAGACTGCAGGATTAATTTGTGTATTGTTGCTTTTTGTCTTTTCATGGGATTTCTTAAAAATAGTAAAAAAAGAATAACGCCAGCTTCATCCTCTGAATATTGATTCATTTTTTGATTGTCACTAGAGTGTTACCAGAATTACAATGAGTTTTCTGCTTAACTTTTTTCATTAGCCTTTTAATACGTTTTGAGCTTTTTTACACAAAAGCATAGTTTAGGATGTGCGATTCTATTGTACATGTGAAACAAAGAAACCTTTGCGAGTCTCTGGAAGCCTGGAATACGACTATAGCATAAGCCTTGAAATGAGTTTTGAATGCTCGTCAGGTACCTAGGCCGAGAGAAAGAACATGCGCAACACTGAGAGGCAATAACAGGTCAGATTTCCCCGAAGGTTCTGACACCGGCGCTGAAATTAATTGCACTGTTCTGAAGATGAATACAGGCATTTGTGCTGTGATTAAGTAAGGCTGAGTGCTCCCCTCCCTGCAGGCCTGAACCAACATTCAATAAGCCCACAGCAGTGCCTGCCTGCCTGCCTGATGGACTTTGCTTCCACGGAGCCGCAGAGCCTGACAGGAAACAGAAAGCCTGCACACACATTTGTATACTTCTCCTACAGAGAGGCGCTCCCACATACACATAATGCAAGCAGAAGCCGCCCCCCCTCTCATCCCCATCCCCAACCACACACACAGAGCTCTCTCCGCATGCCAATCTACATACACCAAGATTACAAGCAAATGCAAAAACAAATACGGGCCTGTCATTTGTCAAACAGCAGGAGCTATAACGGAATGCGTGGTATGTATGAAAATGCCCGTGCGCGAAGTGGAGACGCAGCAGAAGCTCTCTGAACGGCGAGCCCCGATAAGAGCGTGTTTATGATACTGTACGTGAGATCTGACTGACTGTCACGGCGAATGGAGCCGTCGTGTGATTTTAATCGTCATCCCGGGTGACAACAGGGCTGCAGAGCTTTACAGCATCTGGGAGCAATAAAGTGCAGGAAAGATAGCGGAGCTGTGATCGAAGTTGTGAGAACTGTTGTCAGGCTTTTTATGAACGTGGGCTTCAAATTTATGACGGGAAAGATGTCAGGCAATAACATTTACTTTCTTTTTTCCTTTTTCTTTTTGTATTTGTTCTACTGTTAGGAAACAACTTCAGCGGTAGACTCCTGAATCAGTTTGAAAACAGAGAATAAGAGCATACAATTAAGAAAAAAATAAAAAATGCAGAGCCTCATTTCTTCCGTGAGCTGTCAGGAAGTCTAACAGCGGTTTTCTTCTTAAGTTTTAAAGCTGTTTGGATTGCCGTGTTTTGATAGTTTGGCATCTTCTTACCTGGATCAGCGTCAAATCCTGTGAGCCTCAGAGACTTAGTCCCCCCCCCCCGAATGCCACACATTCGATCGGCCTGGTTAACTTTACGTTTCTGACCGCCGGCCAGCTCTTTGAGCGGCTCCTCACTCGCACAATTTTCCCTGTTTATGTTAAACTAATCTCTCTGACAAACATCGTTCCACTCTTCCACTTCGCCTGCGCCGCTCCGAGCCGCATTAGAAGCATTAACAGCAACGGCATTGTCATCGCGCGCAACAGTTTAAAAGGCTGTCCTAATATTCTTTCAATTGCACCCAGATATTTGGCGGCTAGGCGAGGGAGCGCTGTATGTAATATGAAGGCCCGCAGAGAGGAATGTTAATGCGTCCGTTTCCAGCTCGGCTGCAGGAAAGTCTAAAAGCATAGCCTTGGGCCCGCATTGCTCTCAGCGCTGCCATCCGGTGTAATATCTTCTATTTTCTGCTTTTACGGGCGTTCTCATTTTCTAACTTCTCCTAAAATAAAAAAAAACTCTGAGATAGTCAGCAGGGTTTACCCTTGAATTATTCAATTGATCTCCACCATTGGCTCTCTCTACACATCTTGCTTTAATAGATCCACCGCAATTATCTAATAGTGTTTTTCTTTAAGAGGCTGGGCAGGGACACGGTTATAGTTCCAGGGACAAAACTAACTCCCAGATTTTCCTTGGGAGATTGGTATTTTAGCCCATTCAAATTTAAACGCAATCAAAAGCAGGAAGATTCATCACCTCTGTGTTGATTTTTACTCGATTTTCACGCACAGTGCAATTTGTAAAACCGAAAGCTAGAGACAAAACACGTGCAGCCCGAGAGGAAAGGCTTGAAAAGCCACTCTTGGAAATATGCGACTTTGTTTTTCAGAACATTTTGAAGTCAGATTAAATTGGTTGCGCTCTTCTGTTGCATTTTAGCAGCACTACTGATGTGGCTCCGAGGACTGTAAACATGCTTGGTTCACATTTAAATGTCTAAACAAATATTGGTCAGATTGCCATGTAATTTAGTACAGACACTGATGGTTCCCAGAGGAGGAATTCTGATGACTTTAGTGACCCCCCCTGACTTTTCTTGAGTGCTGCCATGAGGTTGGCATTTGTGGTTTTGACAAAAATGTCACTACAACTATTGAAAGTATTACTTTCATGGTTCTGAACTTTGAGTATTTCCTGTGACCCTGTTTGGTTTTCTTTGCGTTTCCTGTTTTATTTTTTAAGTTCTTCTGTGTTTCTTGTCTTGTGATGCTTCCTGTGTTTTGCCCCTTTGATTATTGGATTGGTTTCCCCGTGCGTGCTCTGCCCTCATTCGTTTCACATGTGTCTCGTCACCCCTCTGCCCACGTGTATATATAGCCCTGCCATTGCCTTTGGTCCCTGTTGCGTCGTCTGCTGCGCAACCTCTGTTCTGCTCTGCAATGTTTTCCCCTGTTCTGTGATGTTACCCAGTTTGTCTTGCCATTCTGTTCCTGTGTTCTCTCTGTGTTTTGCTTTGTAAGTTTTCATTAAATACATTTTGTTTCCTACTCCCGCCGCATTCCTGTGTCCTGCATTTGGGTCCAACTTCACCAGAAACCATGACAATTATTATGAAACCTTGCACAAGCATATGTGCTTCTTCTGGATTTATTATAACACATTTGAAGACTGGAAACCAGATCCACTCCCCCAAATCACTATTTATTTATTTTTTTTGGTGGCAAGTTGATCTAGAGTCACTCTGTTCGGAAGAGATTCTGCTCCAGCAAAGCCAATCAAATTGATTGGGTAAGCTTTATGTGGTGATGGGCCGAATAGTACCAGCGATTAAGTCATACACATCATCTGAGCGCTGTGGAGTTGAACTTGTTGACAACAAAATGGCTCTGATTGGTTGTACAACTATGCAATTGTGTGCAGAGGTATTTTTACTTTGTACCGGTTAAAACGTCATCTATTTTTTTACCGGCTTCTACTGCCAGATCCCGGCAAAAGCTTCCCACCAGCCTCAGCCATGCTTTATATCCAGTTTTCAAAATCTGAGCATGCTAAATTCAGTAAACTAACACGGTAAACATGTGCACACTGGCATTGTCATTACGAGCGTATTAGCCGGCTGACGTGAGCATTTAGCATTGCTGTAGACTCTCATTATGTCTTCAGTATTTCATAGGAAAAAAAAATCAAGCCACCATGTCAATTAACTGTGAAACTGCAAATTAAATATAACAAAACGTCTTTAACGCGGACGTCAGCGCTGTTTTATGGGAGAGCTGCGTTCACTGACAGCGCACTGACAAATAGTCTGGGTTGATTGCATGTTGTCTGTTACATGGCTCTCTTCCATTTCCACCATTACACACGAAAATCTGCATCAGATTAGTTTGTACTCTGGATCTGGGACATGTGTTGGGCCGCTGAGGAGACGGGTGCTTCCCTGGATCGAGATCATGAGTTGCGCTCACGTTTCCTCTTACTGCTCATATTTTACATAGTTGTAACTGTGTGCAAATGTAAGAAAAAAAAGAAAGAAATGCCATTATTGAGTTTGTAAATATAACACTGCAGACATACCCCGAAGGAGACAGACTGTTTGACTGTCTCTACTTCTCTAAACAGGTTCTATCCCGAACGGGATCTGTATGTCGAATTTCAGTTTAAAAAAAGACGAGTGTTTAAACGTTCCATTTCTGGTGTCTCTCCAGAGTGCATTTCAGGAGGAGACGTACTTCACTCAGCCATGACCACGGGCTGAGAGAAAGCTGCCATACATTCCCCCTTTCCACTCCTTTAAATAAAAAAAAAAGAAAGGAACAAAGAGGAAAATCAATACTTCAATGCCATGTCTGCATAATCAGACACTGGAGTCAAAAATGATGATATGTGGGAAAAAAAGCAGTGATAACGTGTCTATACAGACCTGGATTCAAAATGAGGGCCATCTAAAATGGTCTGCTAACCCACACCCTGTCATGGTAAAAACTCCTACACTGTCACACCCACCGCCAAACCAGTAAGTTATGACGTGCGGCGAGATTCCCTCCTTCAAGATGTGATGAGATGTAGCTCCAGCCGCTGACGTTATTCCAAAGCTGATTGCATTATGATTGGAACCATAAAGGTGGTCTTTACAAGGTGGGGTATCTGAGAATGTTCACTTGGAGGTGAGGCACGAGTGGAGGCGCTCCATCCGTCAGCAACCTGTCGCTCCGCCTCGGTGATTCATGGCGGCCATTTTGTGTCAAAATCTCACCACAAATCAGGTTGCCGTGCGAGGGGGACTGACAACTCGCTCCGTCTGGAGGGAAAAAGCCGGCACGGGAACTCTCAGATGTGTGCCGTGGACGTGGAAAAGACGGAGCAAAGCCGAGTTCAAGAGCGGCCGCACGACGCTCACGTTGGTTTGCCCGACTCGCCATCTGCTGTCTCCCCGCAGCTCTTTAATAATTCAGAGCTGGAAGACGAAAGGCCGCCGCGTTGGTTGGATTTACGTATCTGCGCGTTTGTTACCTTAGCACCTTGCACCGTAATTGTCATACAGCTCCCAGTAAAGTCGCCAAATTATTTATAAGGTATGAACACAATGAAAAAAAAAAATTAAAAAAAAGTGTGAAATCACAATGCCGCCTCTGTGCTGCGACCAAAGAAGCACATGAATTATTTCCACTGGACGTTTCTCCCCCCTCCGTTTCCCCGTTTTCTTTTTTATCACTTCTCAAGTTTTTAAGTGTGCGTCGTCACCCCGGTTTTTCCCCATTCTCTCCCCTCTCGTTTGAAATGTATCGTTGGCAGAATAATGGAGAATTACCCTGTCTATAAAAAGCTCCTGAAGTCAGGAGGTGCGCTGCTGCCAAACGACACTGAAAGCAATTACCGTATGTTTCAACACCCTTTTCATAGGAAGGGATCTGTCTCGAGGGCCACTCACCGTGCGTATGAGACTCATTTGGTTCGCATTACCATATCCTGCCGCAGCACTGTCGAGCCCCGGCTGTCACTGCCTCATCTATTCAACGTCTTCTGTGTGTGATGTCCGCGTCCTTGTATCAACAGAGGATAAAGGAAGAGAAGGAAAAAAAAAAATGTGCACGCAAACATGTCTTTGTTTTCATTTCCCTGGCATCAAGCGAGAAGTGAGTCCCTGCTCCTCCGGTGACCCTACGTGAGTGAAAAATGAGATTAAATAAAGGAAGGGGGGGATTCTCTTCGTTGCTGTTCTGGTATTGTCAGGGAATTGTGAATTCAGCAGATAAAGGTGAGCCTCGCCGCTTTCCCCTACTCGGGGAACAACGCTATTGTTGGATGTCACAAAAGGAGCATGAGTATTCTCAATAAAATGAAAGGAAGATGGTGTGATTTGTTTCTCTTGTGCCATTTCATCTCCCTGGATATTTCCACCGCCGCCTCCCCTCACACACCCTCCGCCCTCCTCCCTCTCCGTCCCCTTCTGGCGCTTGAACTCTATGTGGGTTGGCTGTTAATTGGATTCAGATTGTGGAGATAATGCAGTCTTATGCAGAGTTGGCCCGGCAGCTTCGGGTTTTTTCCCCGAGCCCAGGCCTCTGCCGTCTGTAAAGTAAGTACAGTAGTCGCGCAGAGGAGAATGTGTGAGGGAGCAGTCTGCAGTGCGTCTGCATGGCAGGCGGCGCAGCCAGAGGGAGGAGGTCACCCAATCATTAGTGCCCTGGGGATGATGTCATCCCGCTGTGCGCCGAACGCCAGTCAGCTCCCCCCCGCTCACATGTGTCCCTGCCTCGGAGAAACGCACCACCGCCGCCGTCCTGCTGAGTCAGCTGGGTTGCAGTTTCTGTGTGCGAGTGCTTGTGTGTGCGTTTGCATAAAGTACACTGACATAATATGGATAAATAGGAAAGCACACTGGCGTAGGCGTTTGAGGCTGTTTCTGCCACATGTCAGAGCTCCGGTTGTCAACTGATGATCACTTTAAATAAAATTCAAGCTACCTTCCGCAGACTGTCGCGATGACAGCTCCAGAATGTCAACAGTAAAGTTCTACTGTTATTCCACCATTTACGCACTTCCCACTTGAGAGCCCCGAGCGGGAGGGAGGAAGACTTTGTTTCTATGGTTTTTCTGTTTGTTTGTACAGGCCGACTGACTCTGACAGAGATGAGAAAGTCTTTGTGTACTTGTTTATGGGGAAAATGTGCGTTTGCTTCTGTTAGGATGAGGAATGCGAGTCTCTGTCTTTGAGAACAGCCGGGGCGGAATTGGTGCAAAACAAAACAAACAAAAAAAAGAGATGGCAGAAAGAGCTGGAAAAAAAAAAAGCAAAGAGCGGTGGCGCATCAAAAGCTGCACATTTGCTTTCAATTTCCCTGAAACCAAATCAGAGCCATTGCACTTGAGGAGCGAATTGGCACGAAGCGCGCTCTTACCCTCGTACATCACCCCGTTCTGCCGTTCGCTAGAATAATATTTTCTTTCACAGGCAGAGAACATGTTTGATCGCCTCTTTTATTAGAGAGGAGGCCTCCCTGCCGCCCATTCCCACCGCTGTCGCTGTCTGTCCGTCTCTGCCACCACACGCTGTGCAGCCTGGCGCAGGGAAGGGGAAAGGGCCCACGCTCGAGGGCTCAGATGTGGGATAAAGTGCCAAAGCGGGCCTCGGTTCTTCCATCTGAAGGGTCATATTATGTTCTGAGATTGGCTTTCCGCACCGAAGCCGCGCTCCTCCTTGATCAATAAGACAAGTCACCCGTTTGTATTAATCCCACAAGCCGCCCACATGAAGGAATGTGCAACGCAGGGAAAATCTTACAAGAGGTAATTTCTTCACGGAAAAAGTTCTACAACTTCTGCTGTTTTTATATTTCCCCTCATTGATACTTTTATAAGTGCACACGCCTGGCAAGCAAAGTCAGCTTCCCTCCCCTAAGAGCGCAGGAGAAAATGCCACTTAAGGTCTCCCCTCTTTGTTCTCCGCATCGATCCCTGAGGTTGGGTCAGACCTATTGTTTGAGGGTGAGCTCAGAATTCCAGCTCCATTGAGCGCTTCCTTTAGTTTTTGCGTACCGTTAGCACATCTGGAGCACGACGAGTAGAAAGCGCCACCGTGCCCCAGGTCAGTGGTTCAGGGACAAGTGGACAGCGGTGGGCTTCCTGTCTGCATTGTCTGAGGAGAGTATCCTGTTTATTACAGCTGCATGAGCCCCTGAAGAATGGCTGGGCAACACCTACGCTGTCCATGGTCATGCACTGGATCAAGACTTTTAAAGGAGATAAGCAGAAGCTGTATGTTTATGGGCATATGTTTGAAACCAAGTAAACAGTCTGCTGATTACTGGCCAAATGTCCCCTATCTTTTGTCTTCTCCGACGTTCTGAGGCCTTTCCTGGGCAGACATGTTTGGTAAATGTTTGCTGAAGGCAACTTGTGACATACTTGTTCAACATACTTGATGCCCCTTCTGTGTATTCACTCTCTTGAGGAGGCAAATGTTTATTATGGAGCATTCTCTTGTTTTTTTTTTATATATTTTTTTTTTGTGTTGATGGATTACCTTGTTGAATTTACAGGAGAACGTATTATAAATCACTGCTGTGCTGACCTTTCCTTATAAAATGGGAATCAAAAAAGGAGAGAGCTGATTTGCACAGGAGGATTGGGCGTAAACCTGAGACTGCTCCGGCTGGGGACGTTTGTCAAGGCGTATGTCGGACATGGACATTACAGTAAAGCAGCGGCGTAAAGCAACGGATGGTAAAGAAACTTGTGAGTTATGGCTTTGGACAGAGCACTTCTCGTTCCCTCCATATACGGGATTACGGTCAATGACCAGCAAAGCCCAGAGTGTTCTCACTTTACAGTATGTGGCCTTGTTCTGACTAAATGGATGCTGCAATTAAGGGTCTATGAAAGTCAAACCATAAATCCACATTGAAGAGGAACTGTACTTCTTTGTGCAGTACAAATCACCACATAGATTTGTGTTGTACCACTGTGGACAAATGCCATGTTTGCTTGTATGCATCTTCCTGGAGCATAAAAGTAAGAGAATTGACTTGATTGGAAGTAGCCTTAGTCATTTTCTTGCCGGGACTTAGATGTGAATGTTATCTGCACAGTGAAAATAAAGCTACAGCCTGTAGACGGTTAGCTTAGCTTAGCATAAAGACTAGATTCAACATCACACACACATCTAGTGTAATAATGAAATGAGTATACACTTTAAAGGTCCTGCTAGGCATACTTTATCATTTAACAGAGCCAGGCAAGCTTTTCTAGTCCTTGTGCTAAGTTAAGCTAACTAGCTCCTGGCTCCAGCAACACATTGACAGTACAAACACAAACTTGCAGCAGAAAATTGAACAAGCATATTTGTCAAGATGACACATACCCTTTGACCACATTTCTCATCAACGGCAAAACATATCCAATACTATAAAGAATGTTTGATTTGTTTTACCTGTGCAGCTAATCACATCAGTAATACTTGATTCCTCTGTATTGTCAAAGCTCAGGCTATGTTCAGTAAATTAAAGGTTCTTAAAGGTCCCAATGTATACCCCTTTTAAACAAGTTAATGTAAGTCTCACGGGTCTTTAAAATGTGTCTTTAGAGTTTTAGCTTAAAATACCATACAGGTTGCTTATTTTGCCACAATTGTATACCCTTGGTTGTCGCCATCTCCTAAATGAGCTATTTCAACGTCTGTACCTTTAAATGCAAATGAGGGCTGCTGTCCACGCCCCCTTTTCTAGACAATAACAGTGCCTTTCCTGCCACTGGCATGAATACCACTGCTGGAGAATCCATAATGCTGGAAACAAAAAGGAGTTGAACTGTACACATTTGAACCAGCTGCAGGCAGCTCTTATCCCCTTATGAAGGGTTGTTCAGGCAGACTCCCTTTGATTGATGGGGAAAGTAAAGACACAGGGGTATGTCTTTTCTCATTTTTTGCGGGTCTTTAAACACACTGGTCATATGTAATTATATTCAAAACTGTAAAAAAAATAGATTTTGCATAACATGCCCGCATTAGTGCTATAGTCAAAGCCGTGCTAACTCCACAGTTTAGCGTTAGAATTACTACAGTTTAAGGATATTTTGGTCATGCTGCTCAATAATGTCGTTTACCCTCAGATAAGTACGTTCATTCTTGAGCCTGTTGCTCCAAATAAGGTAAACTATTTGACAGAGATTATCCTTAGGAGAGGCTGCCAAGCAGGAGTATTAACAAAGGGCAACTTTCCCGCCACGCATTTTTCACGCCAGCAGCACAAAGTGAAATTGGTTTCTGAGCTCCTAATGCACCGGTCCCCCCTGTCAATGGGTGATTAGCTGAGAGGGCTTTCATATTACGGCCAAAGTTGCAAGGCTCCTTTCAGACGAGAGTCTCGTAAAAGTTCGGGAGGTTCACTTTTCTCATTAGGTCGGAGTCAGCTTCGATTTCCTGTGTGAGCGTGGAGTGGCAGGCCTTGGGTGACTGTTCTAAATGTAAATCATGGCTGAATGGAATTACACCGACAGTCAGACATCTGTATTTTAATTGGCCCCCGGCCACTGCCCCCCTCCCTCCGCTCCCCCACCCTTTCCAGCCCCTAGCAACAGGCTCCCACAAAAACATTAATTTATAGCCCTGGCGCAAAGAATACACCCCGTTTGTGTGCGGGACAAGGGGAAAAAGAGCCCATGGCCTATATAGCAAAAACAATATTTAGCAGATGAGATCACTGCTACTATCTCCATTGTAGCATCGGCATGACAAGGTGGCCCGAAAATATTTCACTTGGCGGATTGCTGTGAGTTTCTGCGCTCTTCGTCCGGCTGTGTTTGTTTTGAGTCGAAGCTGCTTATTTTCACTATAGGCTATCTGGACATGGGCTGCTAATTGAGAGGAGATCTGGACGGAATGAATGGTGTGTTTTGAGGAAAGCGATTATTCAATCGGTCATTCCTTCCAGTGAAGTGCATGCAGTGGGCCTGCTGTTTGAGCAGGGTGGTCGCCGCGCAGCCTCGCTCAGAGGCGGGGAGGAGTAAATGGAGGAATACAAGAGAATAAGAGACTAATTGAATCCTGCGGAGATGAAAGAGATGTGGGCAGATACGGTGATGATGAGACATACTCGAGTGCAGTCATTAGGATGTGCGGTAATCCAGATGCAAACCTCAATGTGTTGTTAGTTAATAGTGACAGGAAACCACAAGGCAACAGACGGCTGTGTTGTGTGGAGGACTTGGTGGAGATGGGCTTGAGCTGAGACCTCAGATGGATTTATGGATAATGGGTTTATTGTACAAGCTAATTGTTAGAGGATCTAGGCTGCATGGTGCGTTTGGAGAAAAGGGATTATTCCGATCAGTGTAACCCACTGGCGGAATGTGTGGCTGGAGTCCAGTTTTTAGTCTGGGTGTATGGAGGACAGCATGTTTGGACGGGGTGGTGAGTAAGAGGTGGGCATGTGGGACGGAGAGAGATGCGAAGGGCAGGGAGCGAAGTCTCGGTCGACCCCCGGAATCGCTTCAAACATTGGACGCCTCAGATCGGAGCAGAAGGCTGATGAAAACGCCTCAAGCTGAGAACTCAACTGAATTTACAGCGTGGGAATAATTGTACTATGGATTTTCTTTTGTTTGTGTACTTTCTTTTCTTGCTTTTATTTATTTCCCTTAAGATTTTTTTCACTCTAATCTGCCATTTGCCACAGGATTTACATCCCAGTATTGAGTACACCCAGAGAACCACTCAGCGGAATAAGTCCATTACTCACTCAATTACTGGAACAGCACGGCCTGCTGGGTCGGGTTTAGGGAGAAGCAGGAAGGAAGGTCTTGTGGCTACTGGAGGGTTTTAGTATGTCAACGCTTTTGGCTAAATTCAGCTCCATGTCTTTCTACACTTCTCCTCTCCTAACCAGGAAGCAATGCATACCATGTATTTAGGTCGCTTTGATCATAGGCTCATATAGGTTATTTGTCATTTAATTTGGTGCTGCGTAGCTATGCGGTGATGAATATTAACATAATATACCCTTCCCTAGGCGTTCTGTTGTTTTTAGCTGTATGTATTTAGATACTTTAATTACAGAATAGAAAATGTGATTTATTACAGAGTGCAGCACATGCCCCATTCCTCAGGGCAATGGTGAACAGCTTGCCATTGTTGCAGCCTGTGTGATACTGAGTAGCTAACGCACTGGGATCCTTTCTGTACTGTATGTAACCATATATGGAACAATCACTGGTGAAATTATTTGCCTTCCGTGGGACTCCTCTGAGAAAAGGCACACACACACTTTTAGGTCTCAGCTCTCCGTCCGATTGTTTATTTCAGCAGCGCAGCGCGAGGGCTATCGGACACCATCTTAGCTTTCATCTTTATATCATGTAGCCAGGGATTCCTCCTGCTCGGTTCGTGCGGACATCTGGTATTGTGGATTTTGGGTGAGGGGCCCTGTTCAGGAGAAAAGATGAGATATTAGCATGTGGAGAAACAGAGGGCGAGAGGTAAAGACAGACAGGAAGGGAAGGGAAGGGAAGAAGAGAAAGTGTGTGAGAGAGAAAGCGAGGCGAGCACATGTGCGTTTGCACACATGCGGCATAAATCATCACAGGCCCAAAGATAATAGAAAATGGCAGTCCCTGCAGCCTGCTAAATCAAGCCACTGCTTCCTCGGTCTTTTCAGTAATTGCAGAGAGTGCTGATCGGGTTGTTTTGCGGCTGCTGCATAGAGCTAAACGAAAACAGTCAAGAAGGAACAGACAGCCCCATATCGTCCGTGGGTCAGCTTTGCTGGGAAAGGCAGAGATTCTGTGGCAGCAGTGGTCACCAGAGGGTGGAGCAAGCTAGAGAGATTGCACTGGGATGAGTTGGTAGCTGATGGGGAGGGTGTTTGACGGGTGCTGTCCAGACATCTGGAGAATCAGCAAAGGTGTCAGTCAGGTCTGACATGGGCTAGCCCTGCATGACACTCAGTAGCATAAGCTTCCCTCTTTGTGGAGCCTAATCATTTGTCTCCATGCCCACAATTCTCTACCTATTAGGACAGTGAAGGTCTATTTACACCACACCATTCACATATAAAGTGAAACAAAACGGTCAAGTCCCACAATCAAACTGCGGTACTGCTTTTTTTTCAGAGCTCTATGGGTGGCTTTGCTGCTCAGTCCACTGCTAATTAGCAAACATTAGCATCCAAACATGCTAACACCTGCTAAAAAACGTGCTAAGCTAAGGGGATGAACATTTTGCCTATTGCATCAGCTTGTTAGCATCATCATTGCAAACACTTTAACATTTTTAAATTAGCATTTATGACAGCTTTATGGCTTGGATGACCTTGGACTTGGATTGGTGTGCTTGGGTTCATTTGATCTGACCTTTGTTAGTAGGTCAAAATATTTTCTCCTGTGTTCATATAGACCCAGGATCACATCACCCTTACAATAGCTTTTCCAAACTTGTTCCTAATAGATTTTAAGATTGAGATTAAATACGCACACAGTATGTGCTACATCCCAGTCAATATGTATTTAAGATTAGAAAGTTTGATTAAAATTAGTGGTTGAAGACTCAGTTTTTCTCCACTGAGATTAAAACCTTCACTTGCAAGATTTATTTTTTTGTGTTTTTTATCATCTTAGGTTTTTACTTGTTGTTGTGAGCAGGGCACCCCTAAATAATAAATGAAAGCAAATTCTTTAGTTTTAACAGAAACCTGAAGTTTCTTTCTCAGAAAACTTCATGAGATGCATCTACCACTGTTTTGACTTGTTCTGACTTGTTGTGCATGCTTGCCTTCTAATAAAAGCATTTTCCACATGGTGAAAAGGCAGCATAAAAAGAGAGGCTTTCCAACAATAATGACGTCAGTTAGTGCTAGTAGTTTTGGTCACTTGGTAGATGGAAACAAATCTCAACAAAATACTTAGATAGCGAACTTGATTCCACATCCAACCATTATGTGTCAGGAAGGGTTGAGCGGTAAGGGGGTTAGGACCCAAATGCAGGACATAGAGGGCTGAGGCAGGAGTTGACAAAAACTCCTTTAATTTAACAGAAGGAAACTAAAGGCACTGTATAAGGCAGAATATCCAAAAACAAAAAACAAAACTCCATGAAGACTAGAACAAGACATGAAAATCTATGGCATGGGAAGACATGAACATGGCAAAGAAACAGTATGACACGACAAGGAGCAAAGGGGAAGGCAGGGCTATATATACACACGGAGAACAGAGGGGTGACGAGACACAGGTGAAACAAATCAGGACAACACAAGGAGAAAGCAATGACCTAATCAGAAGGGGAAACACATAACAGGAAATCAAGACCTTAACAAAATAAAACAGGAAACAGAAACCCAGGAAAACTCGTCACAAAATCATGACATTATGCAGCAGAGTTAATATTCACTCATCATTTTTCTGCCTGCAAAGCAATGTCATATTCTGCTACACATTCCTGATATAGATATCTACATTTAAGCTACTAAATGCTTCGCTATGCTAACCAGATAGTAGCTTACTTTTATTGCGGTTAGCTACTATCGTACGGTGTGTTTTAGATCGTCTTGAATGGAAATAGCAAAGAGACAAGATGTAAATCAGAAACAAAGCAAGCTCAAACATACTAAAGTGCTCTCCTTCAGATGTTAGGGTAATGCACCTTCTCATTATATACATCAGTGAGCCACGACATTAAAACCACTGACAGGAGAAGTAAATAACACTGACCATCTTGTGACAGTTCAATATTCTGCTGGGAAACTTTTGGACCTGGCATTCATGTGCATGCTACTTAGACATGTAGCACCCACCTAGACCAGACCAGAGACCCCCACCCCATAGCCTGATGCAGCCTGACACAGACACAAACAAAAAAAAGTTTTAGGAACAACTAAACAAAAAACATGAAGAACAGCACAAGGTGTTGACCTGACCTCCAAATTCCCTAGATCCCAAACTGATCAAGTATCTGTGGGATGCACTGGAACAAGCCTGACACCACAGGACACCTTCAGAAGGCCCATGTCCATTCTCTGATGAGTCACAGCTGTTTTGGAGGCACAAGGGAGATCTACACAATCTTAGGAAGATGGTCCTAATGTTATGCCTGATCGGTGTAAATTATATACTGCTTGATCAAACTGATCATCTTCTTAATATACAGAGCACTGGTACATGTGATTTTTTTCCTGATTTCCTTTTTGTTTCTCACAGAATTATGACCAGTCACAAATCTGTTTGCAAGAACGTAGTGTCGAGGGCGTGTCAGTCAATTTCTCAATTTCCCTGTGAACATGAAACCGAACCCAGGTTAAATGCAACATGGTACCTGTATCAGTTGCTCCTTTGACATTACTCGGAACAAAATAATAGGTGTGAGAAAACAAATAATTGGTTGTCATCACTTTTTTTGATCGTTCTTGCTACGTGTATTGCTGTGCTTGAAATATTGCTGTATCTGTTGGTGTTGTATGTGCTGGTGTCCTGAGTATTGGCATTTATTTTCTTAAGTTGCAGAGCGTGGAGCTCTCTAGGCCACCGTAAGTAATAGTAGTGAGAGTGATTTGGCCCTGTGCGGAACATGAATTTGAGGGACTGTCACATCACATGCTGACAGACCGAGAAACAACACGCAGGCACTCAGCCGTCTGTCTCATCTGTTAAGCCGCCAGGGCTTCAATCACCCTCTCTTAAGCCCAAAGATTGAGGCTGCTTAGAACATTATTCCTTCATCCGATTGGAAGTTGGGACAAATACAGCGATGGGCTGGAGTGGGGTTTGCTCCCGTTTCCCTTAAGAGCCTGGATGCAAAGACAATTACCAAGTTGTGGGCACAGTGCTGGGGAAGAAAACCACTCTAAGTCCATGTGGGCTGTTCTGTCTTCTACTAATCTTCTCTTCCCGAAGTAGGCCGGAGTCTTTCTGGAGAATTCAGAGGAGCTGTCAAGAACTTTGCCATTTTCTCGACTCCATGAGAATGTTAACTTTCCGTCTGTCCCGATTTCAGCCTCAGAATCTGAGGGTTGTTTTAATCAGGGAGACGTAAACAGCCGCTGTGAATCTGAGACAACTCTCACGCATGACATGTCTGCTCTCTCTTGATTATAATAAGATATTAGACAACAATAGCATCAGCATTTCAAAAAAATAAATTATTAGCAGTCCATATCTGTTCGTGCCCATGTTTGACCTGCACGCGAATAACATTCATTTATTTAATCACAAACCGATTCATAAAGTAGGGCCTCGAAACCATGCGAAAACGAAGACTATTAATTTCCATGTCACTGAGTCTTTTATCTTTTGTTCACTGTAAAGGAGATGTTGATTAATGTGAAATGACAAGCTGAGAGACACTGAACGTGGGTTTCAATTTGAGCAATAATCAAGTGGGTTGAGAGTGACCCTGGCACAGAGGCAGACAGCCATACAGCTGCCAGTGGTGTGTGTCTCTTTTCCCCCCATTTTAATTACAGGCTAGACTTAATTAAAAGTTTCTGTGACATTTCTTGGTGGCTGCAGCATCGCATCAATTAAAACGTGATTCCTGAGCCTCAATCCGATGTGGACCGGGTTCTCTTTTTACTTATTTAATTTTTTTTTTTTTCTCCGCTGTTGTTGAAGAGAAAATGTCAGCTCCGTTTATTCGTGCCGCGCAATTCCTTCAACTGCGTAAGTTAATTTGTCACATGCTGTATGCGTGGTTTCTTCTCCCGGGAGGGCTGCGCGTTCTGACAGAATCAACTGTAACTCTTTGCGATGTCAGCTTTCATGGTTTTAATGCACATCTGAAAGTGATGAGCCCCTTTTAGTTTCGCACACTATCATTCGAGTATCCATTTTCAGTCCTCAGTGCAAAGTATTCTAACTTTTTAAGCCAGAGTTACTGAATAGCATCTTTAGTGGGCTTTAACGTACTTGGGGTGGACGGGGGGAAAGTGAAGTCACAGCCTCCATTACTGGCTCATTTTAAGATCTCAACTCCAAATACCTCATACTGAGATCTACAAAATGGGCCGTGTCTTATTCTTGCACTCCTTGGAGTAAATTTCTCATCTCGAGGAATAAGAGCAATTTCGGCAAGGCACTCTGTGCATCACATATTGGAAATCTAAGCCATCAAAATAAGTCTCGAATGACTATTTCTGATTTTAGACCTTCAAATGGATTCAGAACGAACATGTGCTTGCAAAGGCCAAAAAACATCAGTATAAAACTGATGCTTTCAATAGTCTTCTTATTCTTTCTGACTGCAATGCTGAGTTTAATAACTGCGATGCCAGTTGAGTGACTTCAAAGTGTATGAATTCATTTCCCATGTCAGTAATATTAGCTAAAGGTCTGAAGCCATGCTGGGAGCTGGCACTGAAGCTGTACATAGGCACAAAGGAGTTGTTTTATGGTAGGATGCTAACACGATCACAGTGGTAATGCTAATTATATTTCTGATGTTTAAGGTGTTCAGTTTGCCACATTAACTACATTAGTTAATGTGCTAACCATCATTAAACCAGAACCTGAGGCGGATTGAATGCCATCACTTTAGTTAATTTCACTCGAAATCACCAATGTCAACATGATGCTGCTGTTAAAGGAACAGCCAGGGATCTCCAAAGTGACTGAGGCTTATGACTGTTGTCTGAGAACATAGACTGTATATAAATATGAACAATGCGTCCCCACTTCCTTGCATCTTGCGACTTTGGTGCCAGAGTCTGTACGATCCAAGCGTGGAGCCACACGGAGCTGCATTACCACCCACACTTCCGCCCGATTCACTTGCATTTTCATTTAATTAATACTACACTCTGCTCTACCTCCACCAGCAACAAAAAAATAAATAAAAAATGTTGAATTATACACTGTACTTATTTATTTATTTTTTCCAGCTCTCGAGGCCCTACAAGACCGCTTCATGGAGCGGTTGGCACGGCAACTTGTAGTGATCATGATGTCACATCCTGTTTCTCTAGCGTCAGATAACTAAAATGAAACTTATCAGAAAAAAACACAGTTGAGTATGCATCACCATCATATTAACTACCTTAAATGGCAGAAACCATCCTTGAAAAAAATGTATTTGACGTGTACTTTAGTGTTTTAATTTGGCCCAAGTCCCATCCACTAACGTGGAGGGGGTGGAGTTTATGACCTATACTGCAGCCAGTCACCAGGGGGAGCTCTACTTGCTTTGGCTTCACCTTTGAGGAGTAGTTCTGTCATCCATCTTTATACAGTCTATGGTTGAGACATTTTCCTGAAAACCAAAAATGTCATGGCAGCTTAGACAGGAAAGTCAGATGACCACCAAAGTAAACAGGTTTCAACCTCGCGTCAACCATGAAAATTTCATGACCACCTTTGGAACAGTTGCTGAGGCATTCTAGGCTAAATCGGAGGACAAATATGGCCAGTCCATCAACCACTAGACAAATCAAACTGATTCTTTCAATGATTTTACTTCCACAGTTATACGCCAAAGTTCCAGCAATGTCACTGCATGTCACAAGTATTATAAAATGATTTCTTTTGAATTCAATTTAAATTCTGCTCTTGTAAGGAAATTACCTGCTGGCTTAGAAAGTAAAAGCAACACAATGTGACGTCAGCAGGAGAATATGACTTTTAGAGAACTCCCAGATGAGACTCAGATGTTTATTTTCTGTACATTATTTCCTCTGTGGAAGTACAGATCAAAAAGATGTTTCTCTGGCAGGATGCTACAGCGTCCTGGCCGTTACAATATTAGTCCAGCAGTTCACAGTGTGTAATTAGTAGAAGAAAGTTAGTGGTCACAGAGAATTCACAGATGAAAGCAAATATGGCCTCAGAAGCCTGTGAGCGACTCCAGGGAGGGGAGAGGCACAGGGCTTTCGATAAGTTTGGCAAGTGTGCACACAGTTTCAAACCTCAAGGCCGACGGCCTTTGGTAATGGATGCTCAAACCAAACTGGAATGATGTACTCCCCGCCCAGAATCACTGCAACCAGCTGAATTAGCACAAGGACCTCTGACACGCTAATGTAAATAAAAGAGGAGCAGAATTTACAGAGCAGTCCTTTTTTTTGTACCTCTGAAACCACTCAGAGATCGAAAGAAGAAATTTATGTCCCCCCCTGCCTGCGCGGGGGAGAGAAAGGAAACGCCGCAGAGAGTAACTGAGTGTGCTTCATGAGCAGGATGCTACAGAAAGAAAGGAAGGACACCTTTTATCTGATCTGAGGCACTGTCAGTAATGAAGCCAACCGATAGCTTCAAAGAGAGAACCCATTATGGATTACAGAGAGCTCATGTTGAATAAATACATGCTGTGCAGAACATATGCTTCCTCTCATATAATATTTACAATCCCCCCACCCATTTTACACATAGAGGCTAGTTTAATTGTCAAGAGGAGCTCTACGCAGCCTGTTATACATTGTCCTCTATGGCTAGGACTGGTGACCTTTCCAGACACGGAATATGCAACGTCACCATCTCCATGCTATTTTCAGTTTAAGTGATGCATTTTTATAATATATCAAAATGTTATTATGAATTTAAGGCCTGGTCACGCCATAAATATGGAGGAAAATCTGTTCCTTTCTGTAGAATTACTGCAATCGGGGAAGTGGCTCATTGGTCCAAAATAAATCTAGAGAAATGAACTGAAATGAACAGCTTATTGGGAATCGAGAGCTGTCTACCTAACTTTACTTTTGTAAATGTATACTATTAAGCTGTAGAACAAGATATGGTGCCTATGTATTTCGGGGAATATAATTCCACATTTATTTTGAACTAAATTTCACAATAAGTATTTCCTCATCGGTTAAAGCATTTTATTATATGTATTTATATAACTAAGCAAAAACAGCCGCGCAGAGAACCTTGAGAGGACTTCGTCTCTGATTGGTCCCAAAGAAATATCGGAGCTGTGTGTTAGTGGTGGCAGCAAAATCTGCATAATCTGTGAGATAAACTGCTAATAATCTGTTTATAGAATTAGCAATTTGATCATAAATCACTGCTGACCGTGGTAACGGGCATGAACGTCAATGTACGTGAGTGCAAGGGTATGCGATCTTTTAGCAACCGTCTGTTGTAATAACCTGCTAATTTGCTTTGTTTTGATGAGAACTTTGAACCACCAGAGGACATACATGCAGGATGAAATCACAAAAACAGGCCAATCAGAAAATCTGTACATTCACTGATAAAAAAAATTAAAAAACAGTCAACATGAATGTGAACCAGACAATTAGTCCCCCAGTTTTATAGTTGGCTACCATTGTGAGTGTAAGCGAGTGCAGAGTCCACTGTTCTTAAAGACCATTAAATGAGAAAACATGGACTGCTTATTACCCAGCGAAAAAACAAGAAGGTCACGGCCGCATAAAATGCAGTGGTTTGCAGTCATGAGGCAACATTCAACCGTACTGTGTCTTTTGAATAAACCATGCGAACTTAAAGTTCAGTTGGAGAGCAAGCTACAAAAAAAAAAAAAAAGATTTTGATTTTTGTGCTTCTTTCTCCACTCAGACTTTACACAGTCATGAAAGGACAAGATTCTCAAGCAGCGTTTGGAGGAGATGAAATAGTTGGACAGTAATAACATGAGGAAGAGTGCTTTCTGTTTTCTCAGGCTGCCGCTCTGATACTCCAAACAGTCGATGCACACGGCCTCTTTCTCGATGTGTAAACACATGTATAGATCCTCCTGCTGTCTGATGACTGCAAATATTTTAATGAATGAAGTAAAAGAGCTTGATCAGAGAGAGAGAGAGAGAGAGAGAGATGGACGGTGTCTAAAAGAGGACGCCTTAAAGCCTGTGGGGTCAAAGTTGGCCACGCTCCGGTGGAGTGCAATCTGGATGTCATGAGATGGAGTTCAGCGCCGACCCCGTTTAACCTTGCGTACAGTATACTGCGTTAAAAGTGTTGTAGACACGTCCCTAGATCGGAACTAGTGACACTTCATTACTTTTTTTTTTCAAAATAAGTATATGTAAAGCATCCGCAATTGCAGATGTTTCCCCACCCAGCAATCTGGTCTATAATTGACGAGTTTAGGCCACATCATTAAATGGCTAAGACATTACATGCAGAGATAAATGTCTGAAAGGGGCCTGAAAAATGTAGTGATATCATCGGGGTTTGTCACGTAGTTTGGAAGACACAGGCATTTACCACTGAGGAGGGATGTAATAAAAGACAGAACCGCATTACAGAGAAAGGAAGGGCCGGTTTTTGTAGTCTTGCCTTGTTTTCAGCAATTTCACGCCGACGTCATTTATTTTCTAAATCTGTCTCTGACTTAATCACAGAAGCTCATGATGCCAGATCAGCTGAAATAATAAGATTTGGTAGCTAAATTCTGTTATATTGTTATATATATTATTAGCAAAGACAGTGGTGAATCATTAGTGTTGATCCTGTACGATATGTGTCTGTGTGTGCGCGCGTGGGTGGCCGTGCTCTGTTGGGCACAGTGAATATGAGAGATATGAGATAAATCAGAGTGCCACACAGTAATGGTGCGTGGGCTTTGCTGAGCATGTTTCAAGTCAAGAGGCTCGCGTGTGTGTGTTTCTTTTATCACTCGCTCACGGCTCCTCTTTTATTTTAAGCCGGGATGACAGGTGGGGAGAACGGAGAGAGCTGAGGTGGTGACTCACAGCGAAAGAGGAATAGATGGGAGAGGGCGTCTGGTGCACGCTCAGGTGTCTCATTCATTACGCCGGCGTGCGAGGGAGAGACAACAGAACGCGTACGTTCAGTCGGGATGGAATTGTGTTCCACATGCTTAAAAAGCGAAAGTTTGTTTTCCCGGGTGGTCGTTCTTGAGGCTGAGAGGGAACACTGGAAATTAATGGCGCCCGAGGGGAGGATGGTGGACAGCTGCGGCTTTAATTGTGTCGTGTTTCCAAGCGCAAAAACTTTACAAACCCGAACCCTAGCCCTCACTGTAATTGTTTCACCTGGTTTAACTTAACGAATAATTCCAGTTTATTACAACGTGGGCCTTTTATTTTGAGCCCTCACTGAGTACTACAACAACTGGACACGTGCATACAGATGCTAAGATGTTCAAAGTTGTCTATGTATCTAGCCGTTAATGGAAACTAGTCAAGCAAGTTTCTGTTGGGCTACACCCACATATGTTCCTATTCAAACCTCAACTCCCCACCAGTCCCTGAAGAACTGAAGAAGCTACTCAAGATGAGTGGGGAAACATCTTCAAGAAACTCTTCAAGTCCGGTTGTCTTTCTGGAAACACAGAAGATCATTCTGATCCAAAATGAATAAAACTAAAAGTAATCTGCAAAAGTAAGCGAGGTCAGAGTCTCTAGACTTGAGGTCTGGACATGGAGCGTGTCACGCGTGCCGATAGGATTTGGACACTCTAATTCAGTCGCAAACCAAGAGCCAGTGGTCATGGTGATTTAACCGGCTTATTGTCAAAAACAGAGGAAGCAGGTCTAAGGAAATGGACCAGAACCAGGTTGTGGGGATTCTAGGGAGAGCAGGGGTGGGAATGCGGGGAGGAAGGCTGGCGGAGCTGGTGGAGCTGGGTGAGGATTCCAGGGAGAAAACGACAGAGCAGGTGAGTTGATGGATCCAAGAGCTGAAGACAGGGAAGACCAAAATAAGCAAATACAACAGAAGTATAACAACTAAAGACATGAGCCACAGCACAATACCACGAAGGTAAGCAGACGATCTGGCAACGAGTGGAGGACTGAACCAGGATTTTATGGACAAGGTGAGTAGATGGCTGATGAGGCTCCATTGCTTACAGGTGTGCATGTAAGTGGCTCCAGCTCCGCCCAGCTCCAGACCAACCTCCAGTGAGAAAAACACAGACACAACCAACAAGAAAAATATAGGAGATCCTGACAGAGCGTATTTAAAAAAAAGTGTTGGCAGAGACCATTCACTGCACAAGATGTCACTTGCTTCAACCTCTGACTCCCGTCGATGTTGCCACGTTCCCAGATTTCGCCACCTTTACCAGACGCCAGAAGTCAAGTCTCAAATGTCAGGTAAGGGTAGATTTTGCTGTTGGTGCTAAAATCGTAGATAGTACTTCTCGATGCTCTAGCTCTCTACTGCGTTAGATGCAGTGATTGTACTAGAGACGGATAAACCCTCGGCGACATCATGCCTTTTTAGTCCTGTCAAGTCGATTATTAGCATGAGTTTGCAATTATGTGATTTAATGTAATAATATTTGCAGTAGCAGCAGTAGCAGAAGTAGTAGATTGTGGGTGTTGTATGTCATGCAGATGAATGTTATTTGCTTCACATTTGCTGGACCGTATATACAGTACAATATGGATGAACACCCATAGGATTCCCGGAGAGCGGTTTGGAAGGTCAGCGTGGTTGCTCTGGCCGTTGTCTCTGCAGTGCGGGTGTGCAAAGAGGCGGATGCCCTAACAAGTAGCTAGTGACCTATGACGGCACCCACCTGTCACTTAAAGTGGCCACTCTATTATTTATGCATGACCTTAAACTGATGAGCTATGAATGAAAAAAAGAAGACACTGTGTCATGGTACATAGCAAGCCCAGCTGATTCTGTTAACCAATGCAGTCCATCCATTTGTGGCACAAATGCATTGCAACGGTGAGTGCAGCGCTGTCAGATCCTGTCATTCTTGACAAAGGCTCGTAATCCGCGCAACACAAACACACAACATGTGACATCCCCGATTCTTGTACTTGTTTCACAACAATGCACCTGTGGCGTCAACAGAAGCCTGTTCTCTGTCAGAACTGACACTGATACGCCTCTGAATTGAACATACCGTGCATGCCTCCCCAAAGATACGACCCGTGGCGGGCGGAATATAAATGCGGCGAAGAGGTGTTTTTGATGTTGGATATATCAGGCGCACACTTCAGTTTGATGGTAGCAGATGTCTACTCCACCATCTGCTTCAGACAGATATTGCGACAGTGTCCGCCTCTTAACATGAAAAGGACTGCTGAGCCTCCCGCACTTACCTGCTGAATACTCTCAAACTATTTTATTTGCCCAGAATATCTTATTTGATTTGTTTTCTAATCCATGCAGAGCCGTGCATGGGCTATTGATTCGTCCTGATGCAGCCGCGGTGTCAATAAGGGCCGGTGCTAATATAGCAGAGAAAATAGACAGTCTGGATGGAGCCGCACAGTTATTAATACCAACACTGTTGTGCTCTCCATGTCCCCCGAAATGCTTGTTAGCAATTACTGCTACTGGTAAGAACCCACACAACTGTCAATTAGACGGTCTTCTGCTACATTATCCCGCTAACAGAGTCAACGCTGGCCCAGATTCCCTAAAACACTCCTCAGTGGGGATGCTGTTGTTGTGTGCAAAGCAGCTGTGCACATCAAGTCATGTGTGAAAAAAGAAAGATGAAGGAGGCTGTCCATTAAAAAGTGTAATGCAATCAGCAAGGGAGGAAAATCGACCTTCTTGGGAAAAAGTAGGAAGGAGTGCTCGCCCCAGAAGCTGTGTGATAGCGATGACACTTAGCTGTCCTCTGCTGAGTTATGGCTGGATAAGCGCCGCACTTTGGGTTGCAACACGATTCCCAGGCCCCGGTCCTCCTCCCTACAGGATGCGGAGGTTAACTATAAGTTCATAACGCAACCTTTCGAACGGCTTAGTCAGCGCTCCCTCCCACTACCCTGACCTCCGTCCCACCCTCCTCCACCTTCGTCTCCTTCCCTCTTTTCTTTCGCCCAGACGGGAGGTTTTCAGGGGCCATCGCTGATCCCAGATAAAACATTGTTGCCACATCCTCCTCCAGCACTTCCTCTTTGTGTTCGTCTTTGAACTCGCAGAGGGCTTTAACTGTCCTGTCCCCTGGCCTGTTTGGCAAATCCTAATCTTTGTTCTCCGCTCCGTCAAGGTGAGAGGAGCAGGGGATACAGAATACCTAATCCCTTTCAGTTTTTATCTTCTCTTTGTCTCTTCTCCAAAATCAACAGCATCTTCAATTGTCCACATTATCATTGCTCCTTTTGTTTTGTTTTTTTTTTGTTCTCAGTTATATTGTGGCCGTCTGTAAAACATGTCCGTCAGTGACCCGTAGCCTGCCAAGTCCAGCTGGGCGTGCAGAGCTACCCGTGGAGTACATTAAAGCCACTCAGAGGTCAGCTTTCTTGAACTCTAACCTTAGTGAACCACAATACTGATTCTTGTGACTTTGAACTTTTGTTTTTCAGTTTGTCGGAGATGATGAGTTTGAACCTGCTGTTAGCTTTGACTTCAGACCGTCTGGTTTAAAAACACGTTGATCAGCTGGTTTGGGCACCTGAACAATATGGATTATGACAGAAATCATCAGCTCCATCACGTATCATTTAACTGCTTCACGTTATAATATTGTACCAGCAACATCTCCTTTTCAGAAGTCGTGTTAATACTGACTGGAACTCATCACATCTGGCCCCAAGCTGCCCCCGTGAGAGCCGTCAGAGGTTATCGTCCTTGAAAGCTACCCTCCACATGTGCTCATACGACAGCCACACTGTAAAGATCTCTGTATTTTCCAACTCCGTAGAGGAAAGAGACACCATTGTTCAGCCGTTCACCCCGGGGGAGTTGGAGGGATCTCTTACACGGTTGTGGTTTTACTGTAAAACATCTCTCTTTCTGCGCTGAATGCGTGTCAGACAGCAGGAAGAGCTTGTCTGGGATTTATTGGCAGGCGTGCATCTGCAGATGATGGACGCATGCCCCTCTGGAGCTCAGGTCTTGTAAAAGGCAAAGGCCGGAATACCCCAATAAAATGGTGTTTATTTCTTTTGCATGTCTTATAGGATAGCGCTTTCTCTTTCTATTAACATCATTTTTTTTTTCTCCATCCAATGTGCATGGCCTGTGTGCTTTTCATGTGCTCTTTTATCCCCTCTGCTTTTTTTTCTGAATAAACACAGCCTTCACGTGGCACTTGACTTTCCAGGTGAATCTGGAGATGCTAACTGAAAATCACCTGGATTTCTGTCATGCTACAAGCTGTTACACAACAAAAACTGATCTCTCTCTCAAGAAAAAGTGCACAATGTGCTGATGTGCAAATGAACAAGACATTAACATATTACAAATTAAAGGAAAAAACCCTGAATTGTCTCAGCCACTTTAAGTCTAAAGTTCTTTGAAGCTCTTCTGCACACATGAGTGCCAACTTTTCATATTATATTCTCTCTTAATATGCATTCAAGTAATACTCTGCATGGAAGCATCAGCCTTTTTTCAGATTTTATCTTTAATTTTTCAGTGAATTACTATTGCGTAAAGCAGGGGTGTCAAACACATGGCCCGTGGGCCAAAACCGACCCACCAGGGCATGACTTTCCAAAATGCAAAATGCCAAAGTGCGAAAATGACATGGAATACTACTAGTATTCATGAGGGTTCATAAAGTATGTGGAATGTCTTATGTTCAACATGTTTCCTGAATGCATCATTGTCTTGTGACCTAAACGGTATGGACAGGAGTCAGATGTTAGCCTATTAGTGATGTTCAAGTTAACCAACCGGGTTTCTAGGTGGGTGGGACCGAGAGGAGAAAGACGGAGCAAGAAAGAAAGTTACCGCTAAAACTGTGATTTAGTTACGTGCCTGCCTGCACGATTTAGTGTTTTAGTTTGCTGTACAGACTGGACGCTCAGTGCAGCCTGTTTCCGTTGGAAAGTCTACTTAATTGATGCTAAACCGTCCGTGGCCACATGGTTGCTAATTAGCTCCTTCATGCTAGCAGTATGAGAGAGTGTGTGCGGGAAACATTTACTGCACCACGCTGCTGAGAACCTACTGGAGCCTGAGGACGTCTTTCTTCACCACATTGACGGGATACTGCTGGAAGAGGGTTTACAAAACTATATCTAACAGCTTTCTGCAGTCTGAAGTCCGTTTGTGATGATGGTCTCAACTGGTAATGAGTAGGGAACTATGGGTCTACAATGGTTTTGTTAGTGCATGAGAGGTGGAACTCTCTTCCAGTACTCAAGTGAAGTACCACATGCCACTACCATCACCACTGTCTTCAACCACTACTGCGCGACTGCTGTTAGCATGTAAGAGTATGAGAAAGAAATAGCTGCTAAGACAAGACGGGAAGGATGGAATTCGGGAGAAAAAAAAAATGATTTGAAAGTTAGATTAAGAGAAAATGAAGAGGCAAATGCGGGGAGGAGAGAAAGCAGTGGGGCAGAAGTTGTACAAGTGCTAAAGTATGTGTTAGTTGTATAAGATATCTCCTTCCTGCACCCTTATCCACAGGCCACACCTCAGTGGAAACCAGCATATTTGGTAGCATAAGATTTCTACTGGCTGGTGATCATAGAGTGGCCTGACATTGTACTTTGTTTTTGGGGGAAAGTCAGGGTAAGAGGATATCAGTAAATGCTCAGTCAGAAAAGGCTACTTGTTTGACTGTCATGTGTGTGTATGAAGCCTCTGTCGCTACCTTTTTAAAGGTAAACTTTAAAAGTTCTGTTTGGGGATAAAACTGTTTCCTTCTCTTTCTGCCTTTGCACCATTAGAGTGGAGTTGAAAGGAGCTTTCAGCATAGAAACAAATACTACAACTCACTGAGTGACAAAGCCAGATTTTCAGAAGAGACCTCCTCTTCAAGTTACTGGTTTTGAGTGTTCAGTTCCAACACTGTTTCAGACCTTTCCGGGCCTCGCTGCTTCTTCCGCATCATTGCTGACTGATGTTAATATTAGCTTCAGCTTGAAGCACGATCCACTTTTTGAATATTTTGATTAAAAAACACGATGACAGACTTAAACTTTGATCATTAGGAGTTTCGCTGAACGAATGAGGGGCACAAGACACAACAAAGAGATGAACACTGTTTTATTATTTTTTTTCCATCAGACACACTGATGCATAATTTCCCTTCCCTCAAGAAGCACTGCTGCTACAGTGACACAAATGTGTAGAAATCTCAGTGGGGCCACTCAGCAGTGCTCAGGCATCGGGACTAATCACTCAGCGGGGGTGAGAATTTCTGCTAAAAACATTCAAAGGTGACAAACTTAAAAGTTTTGTGTGGATCAAGACTGAGAGTGAAAGAAAAAACAATAATTCAACATTCATAACTAGTCCGAAGGTTTCTTTTAAGCCTGTAAAATGCAAGAGGAGCCGTTAACAACTAAATAGAGATTCCAGTGATATAAAGAACAAGCCAGCAGACAATGCAGAAAGCTGGTACAACACATTCTGCCCATAAATGTTTGAGCCTTCTCAGCGAGACAGTCTCATAATTATTAATGTTCTAATACAATTCTCTCCTCAAATCAATACAGACAAGAGCCTCTTCAAGGTTAAAAGGCCGGCAACACACAGTGTTTAGCTGCTCCTGTATTTATGATGTGTTCACTGCATTGCATGAAATGTCCTTGGCAAACACTGAGCCCTGTCTGCGTAGTATTACTGTAGGCAGCTCATCAGTAGGAGTTAACAAAAAGATTGAAATGACATAATAACATTATTTATTTGTTCAAACCCCAACTAACGGAAATGTCTGCTGTAAGTATAAAGAATGTTCAAGGCTGAATGAAAGGGTCGTGAAAGCAGTTTCGAGTGCTTTTAATGTTTTTTTCCACTGCTGCTAATTCATGTCTGTCTATAGATGAGCCAATGCACTGCGTGTCAAACAGGGTCACCGGAGCTGAAATTTATGTTTTGAAAAGAGAAGTTTCAGAAAAAGCTTGACCTCTGTATTAAACTCCACTAGTGCGCACTATATTGTGCTTCAACATCTTATTTCACAGCCAGACCCAATGTGAGTTCAGTCCAAAAGCAGCTGACCCAGAAGATCCAAACTAAGTAAAAGCACGCTATCAATTAATTGGATGAATTAACCAGAAGTCAGGGTGGGATGGAGAAGCAACAGTTTTATAATAATGCTCTGAGAGTTAATGCTTAAGTCACAGAAGTTCAAAAAATTCTGAAATGAATGTAACCACAATATTTAACCATTTAATCAAATACCAAAGCTATTATAAATGAAAGCATGATTAGATTCTACATGTATGCTTTAGTCAGATGTATGTATCTGTGACAGGTTTTTAAAGTAGTTAAGTATTACAGCGACGCACAAATCAAAACGAAAGGACATTATCAGTCTGGACCTGAAAACTGGAAGAAAAGGGAAGAGGAGCAAAGAAAGCAGGACCTTTGTTAGTGAACCAGAAAGTGATAATTCATAATGATAATCAATAGCCCACTCAATGCTGCTCATCTAGACTTAACTATGGGGCAGAGACATTTGAATAAAATAACTTCCACCAGAGTTGCATTATTTAACATCTTCTATTTTGATTAGCTAGCAAAGCAGCGTGTCCGGCTCTGATGTCAGAGTGCCACCAGTGGGAGCTGTATATTTTCACGACGCTGTAAATGCAGTAAAAACCTAACTCGCCATAGAGGAGGCTGCAGCACAAGTTTAATCATCTGTATTGCAGCAATGTTAAATTTCATTGTCTCTATCAAATGAAATGTACACAATAAACAAATGTGGAGGCTACGCTTAAAGGAGAATATTCAAAAGTTAAGTTCTGTAATATGAAAACCTTTTAAATTGATCTATTAACGTGTTATTTTCTAAGTATCGTATACTATATCTCTTGAGTATATCTTTCTTTAGGAAGTTTCAGCTGAAGACAGTTAGAATACCCCCTCCAAACTTGAGTGTTCCACTTTTAATTTGTTACACTGTATATGCAACACCCTAAAGACTCCTTGTGACATGATAAGCCATGTTTCGTTTTTGTTCATCATGAGTTCAGGGGTGTACCTGGAGCGGGTTAAGAACCAATCCATCTCCTACTTATCATGCTGGCGATGATGACAGCATGATTAATGCTTTTTGGAGAGACCCCCTAAAAATGTTTTGCCTAGGGCCCCAGTAGACTCCAAAATCACCTCTGAATGTAAGAAGATGTCACTGGATGGCTGTGGCTTAGGTGTCCACTAATCACGGGGTTGGCGGTTCAATCCCTGGCCAACAAAAATACTGGCACAACTACCCTTGGACAAGACACCAAACCCAAAGTTGATTCCAGTGACAGGCAATTTTAATACTGCAAAAAAAAACACATGTGTTATGTTTTTCATTCATTCATTCATCTTCTGTAACCTCTTGTCCTCTGAAGGGTCGCGGGGAGGCTCCAGCTCCAAAAGCTGTCATCAGGCAAGAGGCGGGGTACACCCTGGACAGGTCTCCAGTCTATCGCAGGGCTAACACAGAGAGACAGACAACCATTCACACTCACATGCACAACTATGGCCAATTTAGAATCACCAGTTAACCTAATGAGCATGTCTTTGGACAGTGGGAGGAAGCTGGAGTACCCTGAGAGAACCCACGCAGACACAGGGAGAACATGCAAACTCCACACACAAAGGCCCAGTCGGCCCATGGATTCAAACCCTGTGAGGCATCAGTGCTAACCACCACTCCACTGCTGCCGCCGGAATTGTGTTTTTCATAAATCAGATTTAATATGGTGATGCTGTAGGTGGTCTGAAATGCAGTTCCAATGGAAGGCCCATGGGACTTCCACAGATGTGTCTCTGGTCACTTGAATCGTGCCACACAACAACATCAAATCCAGAGTGATGCGAGTACTGAGCAGGATCCATAATGCAGAGTGCTGTAGAGGACGTCATCGAAGACAACATATGATGGAAAGATGCTGAAATAAAAGTCTCTTAGAGGGAAGTCAACCCATCCGGATAGACTGATGACGTCTGGTCTCACAAATTTGATCTGATTACTCAAAAATATAGTGAATAGTCTTTCCTAAAGATAGGATTTGAGAAGCAGATCTGATCCTGACCTGACCTGCTGCAGTAAAAATGTCACCGTACCGTTTAGAGTGGAATTTAGATTCAAACAGGCTTGGGTACCAAGTACTGGGTTGTGTCCTGGCTTCCTAGAATCGAGTGCACCCATAAACCCCTCTAAACTGTACATCATTCTGAGCAGGGGACTGCGACTTCTGATGCTGGACACTGTATTGTTTTTCCAGCAACAGCATAAACCCAGATAAATAAAACAGATGCGACAAGAGAGGCCAGGAAGCTATGTGCTTCTGCAGTGAACCTCCTCTCACTTCAACTGGAGAATAAAACGAACAAAATGAAAGGATACAAAACTTATAAATTCTATGTGATTAAGCATAAAAGAAAAGTTCAGTGCATGCAGAAGGAAAACAAATCGAAGCATGACTGTGCGTGGAGGGAAAAAGACTTTCCGGCGACAGGACTGGCTTTATTTGAAAGAACTTTTGTTCTATAAACATCACATAAGGTATGTTTTCAGCATCCACAGTTTAGCAGTTTAGCATTTAATAACACTGTCGGTGCAAGTTAGGATTCTTATCAGATGATACTAGGGTGTTTTACTGCTGTTTTAGTTGTTTTCTAGTGTAGCACTGACTATAGCTTTCTACATTTCACTGCAAAAAGCCTTGTGTTTTCCATAGTCGAAAGCTTACATTAGTAAAAGGATACATGGGTAAAAATGCACACTTCACAAGGTATTCTTGTGATTTTATCCCTTAGAGGTCCCTTTCAAATCAACAACTAATTTCCATTATTCTGAAAACTTTGCATTACCTTTTGAGTAAACCTATGAATGCCACTTCCATTTTACCATGAAGACATCTATAGAATATACTTTGCACTATAGCTGGATACATTTTGGCTACAACCCTGATGTCGATGATTGAAACTATCAGCACCTGTTCCCCGTGGTCACGGTTCTTTCTCTCCTACTACTCTAACATCTGAGCCTTCAGTCTACAGAGCCTTCAGTCTATAGCAATCCATCTATAGTTATCACCTTATCAGAGGTGAGCTCTCTTACCTTACCTTACCTTACCTTACCTTACCTTACCTTACCTGCAGTAAGCAGCATGTTTCTTAAGAAGTTTTCTCTGGGTTCTCTTACCACAGGAACCACAAGATAGCCACATGGGAAAGAGATCAAATTAATTCAGAATTTTAGCCTCTGGCTTAATCCACAAGTTCTCAGGGGGGTTGTCAACATAATAATGCGTTAATGCAAATTCTGTTAAACACCACAGTTTTCTTTTTACGGCTGATTAACCCATACACGTTCTCATATTATGACAGGAAGTGATCAAAGCAGCATTAACACCATGGAAAGCAAGCAGAATCTCAAGTGCTTTTGTAGTAAAATACATTTTGCCCTGTGGGGGGCAGTAATTCGCCCTATGCTGTCAAAACTGCAAGAAATCCCAAAAGAAGCAGAAACAAAGGAGAAGAAGAAAGCAAGCACAAACAAATAAGAAGAAAGTTCAGCTTCAAAGCACTGCCAGATGGATTTTCTGTTGATGTGAAATGAGTTGCCACCAGATTAAGCAGCTGAATATTGTGGAAACCATGGAAATCATGCACCTAATCCTGATTAGATAACTTAATCTATTGACAGCCCTACTTAAAAGTTATTTGCTATATTACTTTGAATATTAGACAGCCCTGATTCATATAGGGGCCTGTGTCCATACAATGTATTTGTTTGGTAAAATAATCACTTAAGGTATATTAGTTACTGATTAATCATAACTTGCTGTCATTTACAACAGCAGGAAGAATGTGTTAGGAACTGGCTAATGGAAAAACTGACCCCATCTATACCTGGCATTAAAACGCATCTTATTTCCAGGTTGTTTCATGATAATATTTTTTTTCTCTAATCTGTTTATGTGTAAACCTGGTATTAGTATCCAGGCTAAGATTATGTCCAGGTAACCTCTCATATCCCTCCCCTCTTTTCCAGAAAATCCAAAACAAAAATGTAACATATAATATCATTAATCTGGTTTGAGTTTTTATGTTTGGTGTGCTTACAGGTATGGAACCCATTACGTATTTCACATACGTGCGTATTTACAACACAGTTGCAGTGTGTTCACTGAAAAATGGACCACCTCCAGCTGTGGTCCTCTCTTGGATAGCTTTTAGCGAAGAGAGACAGGAAACAATGGAGTAAAAGATAGATGATGAGATGCAGCAAATAGTGACGCTGTGACGCTGCGCTGATGGCTGTAGCATCAGTTTATTCAACCAGGGGAGCTATTAGAGCGCCACATCGTTGTTGCAGTTTTTTTTTACTTGTCTTTTTGCCCTGTCATGTTGTGCACGCGTTAAGCTCCTTTTGGTCAGCATGTTGGACATGATGTGGAAGTTGTCACATGATGGGAGAACCGGTAACATTTCTGACAGGTCAGTCTTTTGAGACTTTCCAGATGTCGTATCGGATACTGTCAAACTATGACACACTACAACTAAGGCCTTATGGATAGTCTGAATGAGACATAAGTATTTTCTATGGTACTTTTCAGCCTGTGTGACTCAGGCTGAAATGGCTGCTAGACGTTGGTCTGTTGTTGCAGTAAAAACTCTCAGATATTAGACTTTCAAGAGACTTTGACCGATTTACACTAAAGAAACTCTAGTCTTAAAGAAACTCATTAGCCTAACACTGAGGCTATAAATGCTGTGCATCACAGTGTAATCAAACCCCATGGAGGTTTGTAGTTCCACAATTATCCTGAAATGACACGAGCAGATCCACTGAGACTTGGTAAATTAGGAAAGTTTTATTGTTAAATAGCTGAACGCCTTTTATGTATGCGGCCAGCCAACCTAGGTATAAAGAGGAAGCAGTATTTTCCCATTGAGCAGTTTTACTAGAATGAAAGCATATACAAACCCTATCTTTATACAGTGTAATGTAAAAAAATAAATAAATAACAACAGATGATATAGATGATGATCATGATCACCACTCACATAGTCAGTCAGGTAATTTGACACATATGGGCAGTGAGCAGGGATTTCTTAAGGTGTGCACAGCGAAGTTCTGAGGTGCTTGTAAAGTCAAACGAAACACATTTAGATACAAGATTTGGTGCACCTGTACAAAAAAATGAGAGGGAAGACCAAACCAGTCAAATTTGTCCAATATGGGCAGCGATCATGCTGATTGTGTTTTTGCCGGGCTCGGCAGTTTACTCTCTTCTAGGAGAAACGGTGTTGTTGGGTTTTTGTTCTTTAGTGAGTAGTTGGGGTTAAAGGTTGTCCTTAAGCAGCCGTCATTGTTTCAGTTGTTAATTTAACATTTTCATCACGGTAAATAAATATCACGCTAGGTATTAATTTCAGTTCTGCCTTTCCATTCAGTTTAGTCCATCTATGAGCACTTAAGACCCAGCTTTAGTCTCTTTTTGGACCACAGCCTTTCATAAGAAAGCTGCAAATGTGTTTCAATTTGTATGCTTGACTGCCACTCAGATCTGACAGCGCACAATGGCTCAGAAACACCATCTTCCTGTCTGCGTGTGTTTCCATGGCATCAATCCGTCTTTTGTTCCGCATCCAGGATCTGATCTAGACAGCTCTGACCCTGAAAATAATAATTGAAAGGGTATAAAACTTGAATGAATGTATAATTGTGTGAGCCTTTAAGGTCACAGCGACTCGGAGCGTGTGTTATAAAAAAGGCAAGGAAGCCACTGCCGATTACAAAGTTTCCTGCTGCTCGTTGTCAAGTGGTGAAAAGATGTAAGAACATGTCACCTCACCTCTTTCAAAGTGTGACCTCGCAAACTTCACATAGATGTTCTGCAGTCATTCTCCATTAAACCTGGGAGGGGGGGGCAGCGTGTGGTGTGGTCTAGCTGAAGGGAAACCTGGAGTTTGGTTGGTTGAGTTAATTAATCGCCTCGTCCTCCGAGAGAAGACTTCAGTGCCCTGCCCTTGCTCTGGAAGCTGAGAAGCTGGCCTGAAACTTTCTCTCTTAACAGGCCAACTTTAATTCTAGTCCAAGAAGGAGGAGAAGTCAAAAGTCCTGTCTGAAGTGTGCGTCACCGCTGGATAAACGCCAATGCTGACTTTAAAATACGGCTTAGTTTAATCTCCTCTTATTCAGTATAGTTTCCCATTTACGTAAACAGCTCCCTCCTCCAGACAGTGACTCACATACAGTGACTTTGTACACAAAGCATGCAGCCGTGCTCAGAAGGTCCAGGTACTGATCGAGTAATTACGAGAAGGAACAAAATCAGCGATCAAAGTGCTTCCAAGCATATTGTGATTACTGGTGTCAGACATGGCAGCTAATTCACATTCACTTAGCATCAGACCAAGGTGGTAAAAATGGATCTTTGATGAGGGAGGTCAGAGAGGAATAAAACAGAAACTAATACAGAACATAATAGGTAAATACGGCCGTCACAGTGTACTCAAACCGCAGCCATAATCAGAGCCTCCTCCTCACAGCTGACACATGACGAGTCACCGCGACTCAAATGTTCACCGTGTTTCTCTGAGTTCAGATCATCTCATTTCTTTCCTTTTACTCATGCTGAATATTTAATGTCGAGTTTCATCTCCCAGTGTCAACACCCACACACACTGTCATAGCTGTTGCTCGGCTGGGACAGTACCATGACTCAAATGCATGAAAGAGAGAAACTGTTTCCCAACGATGGATTGTGACAGTTTCACTTCACTAGAATGCACTTCTTAATCATGATCAGGAAAGCATTAAGATATCTCTTGTTTTTTTGTGAGTTGGAAAATTTGCAGTATTCTGTTTGTGTTTTAGTACTTAAAAAGAGTGATACAAAGAAAGTAAAACTGAAATCTTAATTCTCACATAGGGTTTGGATCACCTAGTTTAAACCACTGGCTTCATGAAGATACACCGATCAGCCACAACAGGAGAAGTAAATAACATTGATCATCTTGTGACAATTCAGTGTTCTGCTGTGAAACTTTTGGACCTGGCATTCATGTGGATGTTACTTAGACATGTAGCACCCTCTTAGACCAGACCAGGCACCTCCACCCCATAGCAATGACACTCCTTGATGGCAGCAGCCATCCCCGGCAGGATGCAGCCTGACACACTAAAACAGCTTAGGAAGAACTCAAAAAACATGAAAAACAGCACAAGGTGTAGTTACAATACAGTCCTAACTGCTCTCCCCAAGAAGTTTCAACCCCATTCTCACCTTGAGACTGGAGCCTCTGACTGATAATGGGTCATTAGAGCACCATTCATAGGGAAAGAGGACAGGTAACGACAGGTATCTAACTGTTAATGGACACTAGGCGTGCCAGTTCCTGGTTGTTAACAAGTCAAGCATGTTTTCTGATGGGCTACACCTACAAATGTCTGTGAAGGTTCTCAGTCATCCAAGTCATGGTATATCCAAAAAAGGTTTAAAAAGGCAACTGGACTCTACAAGTCCAGTTGCCTTTTTAAACCTTTTTTGGATACACCTACAAATGTTCCTATTTAATACTCAACCTCCCACCAGTCCATCTTCTCACACTCTACAAGTGCAGTTGCCTTTCTTTAACGATTTGTGGATAGCACAAGGTGTTGACCTGGCATCCAAATTCACTCGATCCCAAACTGATCAAGTATCTGTAGGATGATCCACAGAGGCCCCTCCCCTCAACACATAGGACCCACTAACAACATTCTGTTGCCAGACACCACAGGACACCCTCAGAAGGCCCATGTCCATTCTCTGATGAGTCACAACTGTTTTGGAGGCACAAGGGAGACCTACACAATATTAGGAAGCTGGTCATAATGTTATGCCTGACTGGTGTACATTGCAATGATAATACATTCAGCACCAGTTCAAAAAGTAACCGTGACACACAGAATCTTCTTGAAGTGATGTGCCATTTATACATAGTGTATAAATGACAACTCTGCTACAATTGTGCACATTTTTCAAAACAGAAAAACAATATTTGTGGCAGCTTTCCAGTTTTGTTTTGTTTTTTTGTTTCTTTGCACAGAATTGTGCTAGGAAATATCATACTAAGCAAGAAAAGATACAAGACAACTCAGTTAACCGGCTCCCACAAATATTACTTTATTTCAATTTCTGCAAAGAATCTTGCAGCCCGAAATTGTGGCTTGTGTGCCAGAGGAAGAAAACATGTTACTGGATAACTAAAAATGTTGTGCGCTTATTTAAGCTGTCCACAGTATAGACTATACGCTTTTAAATGATGATTATACATTTTTGGATAAATTCAGCAATTGACACAGCTTAGCATAGCCAGACTAAAAACTTCAGATTATGACTCAACAACACGACATTTAGATTTCATTATGTGGCGTGTTTCAGCTGACACAGAGATGCAGAGGCATTTCGTTACTCCACGGCGCTGAGATGATGTGTATGACTATGTCACTGTTGCTCTACTGTCCATCAGAAAAAAAATCTGGGCCTCGCGGCTGGAAATGAGACAGTGTTCCCTTGAATCTGGAAAAGTAATCAAAGCCACCCACACCATAACAAGTCAACGCAGATCCGCCCCCAGCACCAGATATCGTCGTATATTCGTCGCTTGGGAAAAATACAGTCTTGCTTTACACATGTTAAAAGCTGGATTTCTCAAAATTACTAACTTAATATTGGCTGCCAGGTGAAGTCTGTTGTTCATTGTTCAGTTAGACTACTATACGGCCACCAGCCATTACAACATATCCAAACTTCAATCTCTGTGGCACCAGTTGTATCATCTCTATAATGGTTACATCTATACCAGGGGTGTCAAACTCATTTTAGTTCAGGGGCCACATTTGTTTGATCCAGTTTGATCTCAAGGGGGCCAGACCAGTAACACAATAGCACATCAACCTATAAATAACAACTCCAAATGTTTCCCTTTGTTTTAGTGCAAAGAAGTACATTATGAAAGTGTTCATATTTTTGTACTATTACAAAACAGGTAATGAACAACCAGACATTTCTTCACAAAAATAATTGCAATTTTTGTATAGTCTTAGTAAAACTGTGTAAACCCTAGGAATAGCAGTTACTTTTATTGTCTTCAATGTAATTTTTGCACTTTGCAAATTCATCCCACGGGCCAGATTGGACCCTCTGGCGGGCCGCTTTTGGCCCGCGGGCCGTATGTTTGACACCTGTGATCTATACAGTTTTGACTGCTTTTATGGCCTCCGATTACACCTTTGACATACTAATCTTCTTCAAGTATAAATGGTGCTTGAGAATCCTGTCTCCTCTGCCAGAATCCTGGCAGAGGAGACAGGGAGTTTGGCGTCAACGCCCCCAGCTCTTGAACAATCCGCCAGAGGAGACCAGGCTTGGTCTAGCTCTCTTTCCTCTTTTAAATCTCTGCTTAAACACCGCGTTGCATTCTGAAGCTCCTTTTCATTCATGACTTTCCGCACACCTGCTGACTCGCCGACAGTTACTGTACCCTCGGCATTGTGTTTATCTCGCGCATAGAGGATGGAGTCTGCCGAGTGTTACCTGTGCCTCTTTCTTTGAGCTGATGGCAAATGACAAAACTGTCAAACACTCCTCTAACCTCCGCAAGTTATTTGAATCACAACACAAAGTGAATAACAGTGGGAGTCGCGCTGTAATAAAGGGTGTGCTCAAATCAAAGATGAGCCTTAGCAACAGCTAACAACGTCAGACCCCCAGCTGGTTAACCACTAATTACAATTTAAACAACGTAAGTACACACTTAATCCAATAAACCTCACCACTGATATTGCAGACTTTACTTTGACAGCTTTTTTATGTACATGCACAGCCATTATAAAGCACACCTAATGTGGAAATTAAATATAAGGAGTTTCCAACATATGCTGTTAATAGAATATTATTTCTACATCTGCAAAAGCAGTTCAGTTGGTCATTAGCTTTCCCACGTTGAAAACTGTGGTTTGGACAAATGAGCTTTTACTGCATACCCCTAAATCTGGATTTGTGCTCTGCACTTAATTTATGGTGGAATATATGGAGGCTGAACACATGGCTGTCTGCTGTTGACCAACACTTGGGGGGGGAGATAGCAACTGCATGCGAGACTTAGGAACTCAGTGCCAGCCCGACGCCAGCACCACAGGGTGTCTGGTCTTCCATAAACCCCCAATACCAGGCCCTCTGTCCTCCCTTCCACCTAAAACACAGGCACACTCACGTGTTTCTGCCGCTGCGCTAATCCCACTGCTATGTGAGCGGCAGTACCACAGAGACTCTGTTCAGCCCGCCTTTCAGCCCTCAGCTCTCAAGCGGCCGCATGAAAACACGTAGGCGGCCCACTTGGGAGCCAATACATCCAAAAGCCCGACGGCTCAGACTCCGTCTCTCCTCTGCGGCGTCACTTGAATCCAAAACAAATGGATGCATACCACGTGTCAGTTTGGTGTATTCCACCGAAGATAACTGTTCTTAAAAAAATCCACCTCTTAAAACCACTGACTTGTCATTTCTGTTTGTACAACAACTCCTACATTATGTGAGCAATAAAACTGCCTCGGTAATCTTGATAAGCGGAAATGTCATTGATTGTGTTATCGAGAGAGCCCCAAACAATCTCCAGTCACTCAGTTTATTATGAATAGGTAAGAGTTTGGAAAGTCAATTCTCATACAGTAGGCTGTTTGAAAGAAAATTTACATGCTGCAGCTGCATATTAGAAAGTCTTCCTTATCCCAGTAAAATAAAACAAACACAAGAACTGTCATTCAGTATCAGTGAAATGGCTGCGGGGTTGTGTTTATCTTGTCTAAGCTTCAATTCCAATGAGGAGAAGGTAGAGGCGGCCAATGCATGAGTGCAAAACAAATGCACTCTTTTCCCTCCCATTGCTGTTAGTGACAGGGAGAACAAATAGCAGGGATTTCCAAATGCTCTCTCTCTCTCCCTCTATGTCTATCTCCCTCTTCCACTCCTACACCTTCTCTCCCTTTCCCATTTACCCCCCCCCCCCCCTTCTCCTCGACTCGGCTGCAGATGGCGGATGCCATATTAGATGTTTTCTTTTTGCACATCAAACCAGAGGTCACAGCTGCACTGCTCCCAAACCAGCCACAGATGTGTCGGCACAGTTACCTGACAACCAGTGCAGATGGAACACTTTCTGAGGCTGGAAGTGAAAAGCACAAGAAAAAAAAAAACAAGTGTTGTTTAGCCAGAAACTACTTTGGTTCCCCCGAGAGAGCCACCGAGATCAGAGAAGCAGAATGCAGACAAATTTGCTAACTTTTTGTTGAGAGGTTTGCCACCTACAGCAGCTGGAGCCCTGACAGAACTGAAATGAGACAGCAAGACGAAGGGGTGCAATGCAGATTTGCAACAGTTTAAACAATGTTGTGTAAAACAGACAAGGCCTTGTTAGAATATTAATGAATGATATGATTTATTTATGTTTTGTCTTTGACGGAGCAAAGCGTGCATGCTATCAGGCTTGGCCTACAGAGCACCGAGGGGAGAAGGCCTTGTCAGCATTATGTTTGGTCTGTCAGACAGATTAACATGTTAAAATATGTACATACTAAAGACACTCAGCGATTTACATGATCAGGCCATCCCAGAGTGCTGCTTTGAGCGTGATTTCTGCACCAGCAAAGGGAGCCCGATATGTTTTCAAACACACTCCTATGATGAGATTTACATCCCAATTTTAGCAGCCTCCAATTACAATCTGCCATTTGCAAAGGCTGTACGTGACTGAGAATATATAATGAACTCATCTGAACATGGACTGGACTTTTAATCAGATTTATGTGTTTGTCCTTACAGGATCTGTGAGAATGTTTTTCTACTTGTTTTTTTTAATATTATCGTATTTCTTTAAGGAAATTCCAATACATTCAGACTTTAATCAGTGAAATATTTCCATGTAATTGTCAATTCTTGGATGTGTGATGACACATAATACCTTGTGGAATTTACAGTAACATTATTATTCTGGGCTGAGCTGTTAAAATGCATAGACGTGCAGTGAGTTAGTCATAATGAAAACAGCCATTTTCACAAGGTCTTCTTCATCAACTCAGCACTAATAAATCAGGGATGTCAATAAATCTTTTTTTTTTTTTTTTTTTTTGCATACAGGCCCTCCGTTCTTTAGGAACAATTGAATACGACACCTTCAAGATTCCTTTATAACGTGACCCATACAATAAAAATATTATGAGTGATAATTAAAAATCAGACCCTTACACAAATGGATTACTGAAAGGGCCTATAGGGAGCAGACCAAACCATGAAAAAAGATCTGAACCAAATGAGATGCAACAAATAAAAATTACGACAAGCAATAACTAAAACTGACACAAAATGGCCACAAAGGAATGCAAAACAACATAAATGAGGCGCAAAATGACTAAAATGGGGCACTAGACATCCACAGAGAAATGCAAAGGGACAGAATTAAATGTAAACTGCTAAAAAATTTAATTTAATTTAAATATTAAACAAAAATTAGAGAATTAATGAATGTCTGAGACACTAAATAACCCTTAATGAGACACAAAACAACCACAATAAGATGCAAAACATCAAAAAAAAAAAAAAAAACGCAGCAAAGAATGACCAAAACTGGACACAAAACCAGAAAGAAAAGAGAAATAAAAAATAAAAAAAAAAACTAATGAGAGAGGGAGCGATCAAAATGAGACACAATACAACAAAAATATGAAAAGATACAAGCAAAGAGAGTGTCATGGTTTTTCAGGGTGAGGTAGGACCCAAACGCTGGACACTGTACGATGAGGCAGGAGTAGGCAATAAGTGAATTTAATTAAACTAAAGGAAACACAAAGCGCTGCTGAGATGGCAGGAGTACCAAAAAACAAAAATCAAAACTTTCAAAAGACAAAAACATAACATGTCAAGACCAAAGCTAGAAAACACAGAGAAACAGTGGAAAACAGTATGATGTGGAACGCAAAGGCAAAGGCAGGACTATATATACACACAAGGGCAGAGGAGACACAGGTGAAAACAATCAGGGCGGGGCAGACAATTACACAGGTGGGGAATCACAGGACAGGAAGAAGGCAAGACAGGAAACAAGGAGAAACTTAACAAAATAAAACAGGAAACTCAAAAACACGAAACATGAATGAAACTCGACATGAACACAGGAATGTGGCTATAATTGTAAAACTTAATTCTGTGTAATTAGTAAAGGTGTTTGTTTAGTTGTGTTTACTGTGCTGGTTGTAATTGAAAATGCAGCAGTGTTCTTCTATAGAGGGTCACCATTCACAGCTACAGCCAAGTTAGAATCAGTGGTGCAGATTTATGTGAAAGGAAACAGGGAGAACTTGGAAACCCCACAGAGAAAGACTCCAGGCGGACAGCAGGTTCAAACCAAGGACCTTCAGGACCAATGGCCCGTTAATGGAAATCTATGTGGTTCAGTTTCATAGGTCAACAGATGAGGACACAACTACTTCCAACAACAATCAGATTAAATTAATTTTATTAATCCAAATACTCAGTGGTTCAGTTACAATGTGCAGCAGTTTTAATTTTAGTTCCACTTCTTCTTCTTCTTTGTTTAAGATTTTTTGGGTGGTTTTAATATACTGGTCAAATCACTGCCCTCTGCAGGATAAAAATATTAACAACCCCTGAAATTTATTTGAAATCCTGTTATTAGTTTAAATTGTAATTATTTATGACCTTCATTCCATTGAAATGTGCAGTTGTTTTTTCACTCAGACAAACAGCATGGCCAGTGTTCATGAGAAATTTTTTAAGGAAAAATTTGACATCTCGAAACCAGGTTGAACGGCTCTTCCTTTCAGCGGTCATGTTAACCAGGTGAGTAACAACATTACGAAACAGTCAAGTGCAGCCAGCTACAGTGAACTCTGGTTGACGCTGTTATGCGATCATCCATTTAAAAATGAACTGGTAAAACAAACATATACGATTGGCTGATGCTCCATCACGTCACCGGACCCTGTTTAATCCAGATGTGTCACACAGCAACAAGATCTACGTGTCAGTTTGTAGCTTCATATTATTTCAAAATATTAACATTCTTGTATCGGACCAAAATTGTGTATCCTGAAAATAATCCAGTGTTAACACTTTGTTCTCTGCAGGGTGTGATTTAGTGTTAATCTAATTTAACAGTAGTGTTAAAGTAATTATGGCTGTAACAGGACGTACAGTTTCATTCACAGAGTAATGATGTCGCCATAAGAGATAAAAAACGAAAGATACCCATTTCGCTCCCATATTTTTTATAATACATGCTTTGGTGTGTTAATTATGTCCAGTTAACACAAGTGAATTGAGCCGTTAATCTTTTTTTTTGCATTCGTGGGTCACACTCCTAATGTGTGTGCAAACATTTGTGCAGATCCTGTTATACTGTGGAAATCGATTTGAAACGTCCTCTTGGGTTTTCTCTTCTGTCAAGTTTGAAAGTATAACTTATGGAACAACTGAATCAATGTGCGGTATTAATGTTAAAATGGAGCGAACGGCTCATAAGTGGCGGCTTTCATCTAGGTTTTTTGATGCACCGATTCATCTCTTTTCAAGCATGCGGCGTGCTGCATTCATTGATGTCCGCTGGAGCCAGACTGGATGTAGTCTTTGACCCCCGACAATCCCCGAGGGGTTAGGGTTGGAGCCTGTCCTATTGGTGTTTTCTCATTGCCAGTCAACACCGCCTTGCTGCCAGGAATAAGGCTCCGGCTTCAACTGTGACCCCTGACGCTCCTCTGCGGCCGGTCGGAGCAGCCAGTCAGGTTGGCTAGGGGCCAGGCCCCCTGAGGATGCAGATCTGTGTGGTCTAGGTGGAGACCTTGGTAGAGGAGCAGCTCACAGATGTTTTTTTTTTTTTTTTTTAGAACGCATATGTATTCATGTGCATCTGCGAGAGAATAATAAAGCAAGCATGCATATATTTGTGCGTTCACACGCAAACTGAGCTCCAGCCAGGATCATGTATTTTTTCTCCTCGGCTCTCGCTCTGTTCTCTTTATCCCCAGGCAGACGTCCAAATTACAGCTAGTTTGGTTAACTGGAAATGTGAACCCAGGAAGTAAGACAGTGCCAAGAAGGTTTGTCCTTTGATCAGATCACCGGCTGAGCAGCTGGTGGGCTGCAATGCACCAAGTCGAAGGGGGTACGGTACCTTTTACTGTCATGCTTTTACCCAAGAAATTAGTTCAATAAGGAGACGATAACTGGGCGCATGATAGATTGTATTGAATTAGCAAAAGAGAAATGTAAGACGGACCTCGTTAGCCCAGGCAACATTTGAGCCAGTGTGACCCATGTGTTTCTTGCTGTGATCACTGTTAGTAATGAGGTCCACAGCCATTAAAGTTATAAACCTTAGTTTATTTCAATGGATACTGACTCGGATTTGAAGCCAGCCTCGAGAGGCCATTCATGGAACTGCAGGTTTTGGGACGTCTTCCACACTGACTTCCTTTTTAGCCGTGGAGGCGGCTGCTTGCAAAACAGGTGACCATACCTTGAAACGGCGACATTACCATCCCACAGAATACACAGAAAACCAAAGACTGCATTCCCGAAGTTCTGACACAAGCATTCGCAGCCAAGCTTGCTAACAAGCTTACAGTCACACCAGCAGCACATTGATATAAGTTATAGATTGTTAATATGTTAGTATTGTGCTGCCCATAAAAGTAAATGCAGCTGCCAGTACCAGTCAATATGTGCAGCAGAGCAAGATGATGTGAGTGATGGTTATTTCAAAGCAGCAGTGTTGTTGTTGTTGTTGGCCTGTTGAGGCGTAAATGTTCAACCAGTTGGCTACAGAGAGAATCAAGTTATTGATTCGAAAGTAAATGCTAGTTTAGAACTACAGCGAAACTTCATGGAATATATTGGATTAGAGATTCAGCCCTGAACTGAGAACAATGGTCTCCATTTAACTTACAAGGTTGCCATTAATGGTATTATATCAGTGTGATATGAATTAATATTTTAAGAATAAATATTGTTGGACATATCATCCAGCATCCTGATTCACTTTAGGTAACTTTTCATAGCTCGATATTTGTGCTTCATAACCTTCTCCATTCTGGCTGCATGCATCCCACACAATCAAGCTGTGCTGATCTTCCCCAGCTAGTCTTGCCTTGTTAGTTTCTACATCGATAAAGTCAGATCAAGTGAAGGGTGTGAAGCACTGAACTAATTTTTTTCATTGAATTCTTTGTAGGAACCTGACATCCATTGATTTTGCCAACTTTCTTATTTTGTATGAGTCGTCGATGACTCTTGGACCTCTAGGTGTTGGGGTGATTCAGCTGAGAGCCGACCTTAGTTATAGACATAGTAGACATTTTTAGTGTTGTGACTTATCAGTTTCTCTTTTGAAGAACATTGAGGATGTCAGTGACATGCGTCGTACCTAAAAAAGCCGTAAAGCCCTGGATGATTCTTCTTGCACAGGTCTAGTGGTAATGTGAGCCGTTGCCTCGCTGCATAATGTTGGTATTCACCGAGCGTATTAGCATTAAAAATGTCAATGTATTCCTCACATCCAGTGTGTGAAGCGCGGAAGATTCCGATCTGTTCAGAGATGCGGCGATGTAAGGGCTCCACAAATTTGCCATCTGTACAAGTCAAAACTGAATGGCGTCATCTCGGCGCTCAGTCTACTCCACATGTGTAATGAGGGCTGCTGGAAGCCTTTCAGACTGCTGGGAGCGGAGCGGGCACACGTCTCCATCCAGCTACCTTCCAACTGACAAGCCATCCCTCCTCACCCCCCTCCCACCCCCCCCCCACCCCTTTTCCACCAATTAGCTCCAGTATTAGCATATGCACTCTATTTGCATGAGCAACGACTAATTCCTGGTGTCATCGCACAGCTGTCGATGCAGATTAGCCAGGCTAGCAGTCAGAGAGATCTCCGTCTTATCTTCTGCCTCAGTGTTGGATAGGGCTTCGTCAGAAATAAAACTCGCTCGTCGTCATCGCTTTGTAATCATCCGAGGAGGGCTTTGCTGCCACTCTCTGCACCGTTTTAAGGACTTGAGAATGGCAGGCTTTAGCCGTGTCAAGGCCACTGACTCTAGTGTGGGTTTCTGTTGTCATTTGGGCAAAGGGAGCAGCAGATTCCGAGATAAAGTTTGAGTGTGCTGGAGGTATTTCCTGTGTGCTTGTGTGATGAATAACACCGTCCTGGCCCTGTGCCATGGTAAATATAAATGAAGAAATATTTGCAGTTTGCGTTTCAAGTGTTTTTGCAGAGGGGTGACTTGCCGGGAGCTTGTTCGGGTATGCTGGTTCGCAGTATCTGAGTGCATTCTGACATGTTTCTGCCTGATTTATACCGAGATCAATCTTCTTAAAGTGGCCCACCAGCGCGCATGCTGTAGGCAACCTTGGGTTTTTGAATATGAGTCTGTCCTTCAAGGCATCTCTTATTAAACTTGGATTCCATCACAAACAACATGCTGTCTGAAGTCACACATGAAAGCAGTATCGTTCAAGTTAAAAGGCCAGAAAAAAATCATCTTTGTACACAAAAAATGTGCAGCAAGTCGGTGTTGGCGATTGCGATGCCTACTGACAACAAAGGAAACCAGAATAATCCTATAAAATATTTATGGAACTCTTTCATGTCATTTTTCTTTTTATGAAAACAAAAAGTTGTTATATATTATGTCTATGTTCATTTTAAATGGAATTCCTGCATGATAAAAGTAATACCTGATCAAATAATAATAAATTCATGAGATAAAAACTTTTTATAGATATAGATTAGATTTTTTTATTATTAATCTCAATAATTTCCTTTCTTTTTTCCAGTCAAATTATATTAAAATCATCAAATTAAATTAAAAAATATATCAACCTGGAAAGTAAGTAAAATTAGCATTACAAATAAAAATGCATATTATATCTCATAATTTTATGAGTCGTTCATACTGTACGGAAGCCAGTTTTCACCAAGAAGATTGAAAAAATATATATGAACATTTCTGTGACATTATTAAAAATTCTCCTGACTTTTAATTTGTATGTGACATTTATTTTTTTTATATTTATCTTGCTTTACTTTTTTCTATAATTTCCCCTCTTGTTCTGGCAGAAATAGTCTTACACACACACACAGACACGCACAGTCTGCACACTTCTCCGTGTTTTCTCTGCCGCTGTCAAACCAATAAGGATTTAAATAAATAAGTACAGTTATTAATGTGAAGGGAGTGCTAAATGCTTCTGTGATTAATGACATCTTTGGTAAAAACAACAGCTTGTGGGCCAGAGGACGGACTTATCACGTGAAAGAAAAACAAAGATAAACTGTGAAAGCAGAGGGTGAGACCCGCTGGCTGCGGCGACCGTTAACTTATTTCCTGTGTTTACTGCACTATGGGTCCTGGTAAAAATGAAATATTGTGTTTAATTTAGATTTGCTCTTGTGTCCAAAATCATTTCCCCCACCCCATCCCCTTTTTCTTTCATGTACGTCTGACTTTATTGCTGTAAATCTGCAAAAACACAGTTTCCCACAGCCTCATTTCCAACAACCCAGATCTTCTTATATTGTCATTTGGGAAATGGGAGCCTTGTCTTTGACATTCATCCAACTACTTTTCATAAAATACTTTGAAACTTGCTTTTTTTATTTTATTTTAAGTAAATAAATGTGTTTGTGCTGCACTGTAGAACAAGGATTTTCAACTTAAAGATCAGGACCCTTTAAATGGTCCTTAACTTATTAATAATGTAACACAATAATAACAATAGTAACATATTTCTGCTACATTGCTTCTTGTCTTTGTGTTTGGCTTGCGACAGCATACTCTTCACTTCATGACTCAAAAAGTATTAAACAAGATAAGAAGGTTAAACGTCCCGTTGCTTGAAATCCACACAGTGCCAAATAAGCATAACATTTTTGTTGGCGAGGTTGGAGCAAAGGCCTCCCGCCAAAGTAAACGGGCAAACACTTTCTTTTCCATGAGCGCATCGGGTCTGGTAGAACATACAGACATGGTGATGTTGTGCGTGGGGCTTTGCAGGTTCATGGCAGGTATGTATCTCCAAATCTGAAACCAGGCAGGACCCCTGAAGTGCTCACAGCGCATACAGATATGGAACCCCCTTGAAGACATGTAAGTTAAATCTTTATCATCTGAGACAGAAAAAGACAGCTTACAACAAAAACTCATGGGTGCTCAGTTTCCCCCTGAAACGCCTCTGAATCCCAACTCCTAACAGCAGAAGTAAATGTTGAAATATGTATGCCAAATCTTGGTGAACATCCTGGCAGACGCAAGGTGACGCTACACGAAGACGTCCTCTCTCATTAATGTAACTGGAGAAGGAATGACACAATCCTCTGTGCTTGTTAGTTTTATTTTAACTTGGATCTCGGCGTCAAACACCGTGAAGGATTATTACAAGGCACAGTAGTGTCTCTCCCCGTCTCTCTGGTTGCCATCACACCGTAATGTCTGACAATTAAGATCTAATCTTTTCCACTGGCTCTCACAGCTAGCATGCCAGCCCACCGCTGATCAAGATAAGCAACAATCACTTTGATTTCTGAATTAGAGCGCAGGAACTGCCATCCCCATCTACTCACATTACCAAGTACACTGCAACAACCTTTTATTCCGCTAATATTATACTTGGCACAGGCTTCAGGTTGACGTGCAAAGCAAGGGGAGCAGGAAGAAGAAAAAAAAAAGTAGCATTCCTTCTCTCTGCATTTGGAATGTTTCAGCGTTTTTGACCGAAACCTCAGCTTTTGTTCTGGGCTCAGCTTTTTCAATAATAAATAATGCATCTGGTTCATTAGTTTGTTCACTCTGAGGTGGACCGGGGAACTCTGTTTCACCTTTAGGCCATAAATCAAGGAGAAAAAGCTGTCAGGAATAGGAACTTACGGTTACAACATGCCTCCACTGGCTCAGACTGTGAGATTCTGTAACATTTTTGGTACCCGCATGTCCTCACAGGCACGCCAGTCTCCGCTAACAATCAGACCTGTGACAAATATGTGTGTGTGAGACATTTGGCAAAGAGGACTTGCGTTTGATTTAGTTGGCTTTGAGAGCTATATTTCAACCTCCGAAAGGCTGGCAAGTTCAGCCTGGCAAGAAAACGTCCCAAGTTTTCCATCAAGGGCTCACTAATGACGACGGCAACGGACCCCAGAGAGGAAGCCGGACAAAAAAGCTCCTCCTTTATTAGCTGTTTATTCTTCTGATTATTAAAGGCACACAGCACTCTGTATCGTATAACCCCATGTGTGGTGTTTGGGGCTTCATGCTGTTATCACACCCCGTTCCCTTTGGATACACACATTTATTTGCCCTGCGACGGTCATTATGGAAGTTTGCGCCATTTTGTCTCCAGCCCTCCATCTGTTGTTCCTTGCAGCCACTCGGCCACATCGCCATGCTGTCTCTGCTTTTATATTAGGACCAATGGGATGATGCCACTCTTTCCATGGGCAAAACCAAGCTGTGCTCTCACTCTGTCTAACTGTTGGCCAGCTTTCTCAGCATGAGAGTACATCGCATGCCTGTATGTGTGTGTGCGCATGCAACGTATTAATTTGGGAAGTTGGCTTTTGCAAAATCATTCTGTCATTTCTGATCTAAATAAATTTTGTTCATTTGAGTTACTTTCCCAATGCATGGGCAGAGCGGGGCAGAGATCCAGCAACCAATTCACTATACCGCATGTATTCCATTTAATAAAGCCTTTGTATGGAGTCCATTCATTCAGCAGGAGTGACTCCGAGTACATGTTCCTCCAGCGTGTGCTTGGGGCGATGATCGCCTGACGTAAGTCTGGTCACATTGTTCTTTGTGAGTAGATCTCACGCTAATTAATTTTTTTGAGAAAATCATTCCACCACAAGTCACAAGATTGTCAGGACAAACTAACTGGATGTGTGGACAGTGCTGTACGCTTGCCTCTGTCTATTTGTGTCTGTGCATGTGAACTGCATGTTACCTCTCTGGGTCCGTTTGGGTGCCAGCAGCCAAGAGAGAGTCGTACTCTCATTAGGAGTGCCACAGGCCACGCAGCATTACTCCATCCATGACAAAAGGTCTACATGAGAAATGATGAGGGTGTGTGTGTGTGTGAGAGAGAGAGAGAAGGAGCCAGCTGGTGACAACAACTCACTCCTCACTGTCTGAACCATGAAATGTTGCATTGTCTCTGACAAAGTAATTGTTTCACCAACTACTTTTCATAAAGCAACAGAATTATTATGGTCAGACAAAGTTTATATTAGCAGGTCAAGAAACAGTATCACTATTAGTCATGTGAATTCACACATACTAGCAATGAATTATGTAATATGAGCAAACTATTTATTGTTCTTGAAATTCCCCTCGGCAGAAATCTGTGCAGTACAAAGGCGCTTGACACGACACTGCCAGATGCTACAGTAATAAATAATTGCACAAAGAATTGGCTGATTGATTTCACTGGAAACTATTGTACATTGTACATCCAAATTGCAGAGCACCAAAACACTGAGTATGTAGCGGTTATGAATCACAGCGAGTGATTCAAGGTCTGCGCAGTGTTTCACAGTACATCTGCAGGCAAGCAAGTTGACAGCACTGGCCTCCGATAAAAGAGTTTAGAAGTGGTCGTGAGCAGCAAATGTCTCATCAGATGTCAACAGAGATGTGACTGAATCATTAATGGGAGAATCAAAGTGAGTTTTCTGTAACGTATCATTAACACGGCTGCAATTTGAAAACTAATCAGACTGGTTTCAAACAATGACTGTATATAAAAGCTGTGATATCACCTATAGAAATCCGTAATGGGGGTTTGAAGCTCAGTTTCTGGCCGTCATCATCTTTGCAGTACCTGTGCTCTACTTGCAGCTAATTCAAAAATGAGGTGGAGCATGAGTGGAGCTGGGGTAAGCTGGTGATGCCTAGGTAGACAGCTAGTAACCTGACATAGCTCCCACCTCGCACTCAATGAAACCTTATTGTGCATAATTTTAAAACTTAATAAGAATTCACTGTCATACAATTAACATTAATAGGAGGTCAAATTTGCTTGCTTGAGACCAAAACTTTATTTTACTGGGCTGTAATCATGTTTATTTCTACTGTAAAGGCATTTTGACATGGAGATGTGGGGGATTGGTTTACTTTAAAAACTCTAGTGGCCATTTGAGGAATTGCAATTTTTATTTTTAACTGCATTTACAGTATATACTGGGTTTCTACCTTGGTACTCAAAACGGTTTCACAGTCACAAGCACTTTGGCATTTGGGATGGACTGGGGAACCCGAACCGCTAACCTTTTGGTTTATGGACAACCCACTCTACCACTTTTACATTGGCTCAATTTCTCAGCTCCGGAGCCGGAGCAGCAATTTGCATTGCACTATAAATAAAGCTTAGTTAAAAATATGGATATTGTCATATCTGGCGAACCTACTTTGACATGACAACCATGGCTTTGAAAGGCCACAATGAAGCAAAAGTCAACATGTCACACCATGGAAAAAAAAAAAAAAGTCTATTGCTTTCTTCAAGTCACAAGTCAAACAAGTTAGGAACCACTGCTATAAAGGACGGTATCTTTAGTCAAGTGAGAATATCTATAAAACAATCTCCTGTGATGCTACAATAGACAGTATAAAGATGGACGACGGAGCAGCTCCTTAAAAGTGAAGCCAAAGCAAGTAGTGGTGACTGAGTGCAGGATAGGTCATAAGCTCCACCCTATCCATGTAAGTGGATGGGACTTGGGCCAAACTAAAACACTGAAGTACATGTCAAAAAAATGTTTTCAAGGATGGTTTTTGTCATTTTAGGCAGTTAATATAATACTGATGCATATTCAAGTGTCTATTTTTCTGATAAGTTTTGTTTTAGTTAGTTATTTGACGCTATATAAAGAGGACGTGACATCATGACATTACTTTGTAACTGGCGGAGGTAGAGCAGAGCGCAGTATCAATCAAACAAAAACGGCGGAAGTCTGGCGGAAGTGTGGACAGATCACCGATAACGCAGCTTCATGTGGCTCCACTCTCAGACCGTACAGACTCTGGCTCCAAACTCGCAAGATGGCGACACCCGTATCCCTGGGAAAATAGTGTCAGTTTGGCCAGTGCATGGAAGTGGGGACATGGATGCTACCCAACTATTTGGTCAATGTGCTCCAAACAGCAAAAACATATCTTTGCTGGAATATGATGACAGCTTTGATTGATGACAGATTGGTTTGCTGTGTACCTTGGTCCTACTTGAGTGCGCTTGGTTACAAATAACAAATGCAGACAATAAATGCATACACACTGCCTGTCATTGAGAAGTTGGTAATCTTTATTCACATTAAAACTGAGCTGCATATGGAAACCACTGCAAATTTTGTGAATTTGTTCAAGTTCAGTTTACTCATCATGGAGAGTAGTGCACTGTCTGTAAAAACAGCTCTATATGGTCTTGATTAGTCTTGGCCTTCCAGATGGCAAACCTTAAGGTAAAGCCTGCATTTTAAATTAGTTACGTGGAGTACTGAAAGACAGCAAAGGGCAGGAAAGGTCTGATACAAGATGCTGCTGAGATGCATTAGGGGAAGTGTAGGCTGCTTTGATTTTGGGTGTTAAAGTCAGGATAAGCTTGTCTTCTGCACCATTGATTTTGACCGTTTTATTTGACCTGTCACTCACGAGTCCTGAAGACATCGTGGAAGCGTAATGCTTTTCTGGGGAAGGGATTGTGTGGATCCTTGTAGTGCAATAAAAAAATGTTACAAAGACTAAACCTACAAGAGTGTAACTCTTTAGAGACGGGGCGCAGTCTGTTCACATTTTCACAATTCACAATTTCTCCTTTCAGCTCCTGTTTAGCAAATACATTCACAATATGAAATTGGTGATCTCCTACCCTGAAACACACTACCAGGGTGGGTGAAAAGAATAGAAAGCACCTGATGCAGTGTGGTTTTACGCTCAGTACCTGAGTTACCTGAAAAATGAGCCAGTAACTCTAACATGAGGAGCTGGAGATAATTTGAGCCAATCCAAGCCCATCTGTTAGAGACATGAATTATGGAGCAGACAAGTGATGAAGGAGATGTGAGCATTGATTAATCAGCTCTCTGATTGGATAAGTTAGTGAGATAGTGTACAGTACCGGTTTGTATGCATGCACACGCCTGTCTAGAAACATGTTGGGAAACGCACAAACACGGCTGCATCGTGTGAGCGGCTCGCCGGTGCAGCTGCCTCCCATCGCCTCTTTGACCCCGCGTGGCTGTCGACAGCAGGGGAAACAGAATTTGTCAAATCAGAGCCGCCGCTGATGAGGAAAAACACGAGATCCATATTCCACACATTAGCCGTCCAATCAGAAAACAGGCCTGCCCTGGGAGCAGAGGCAGCAACAGAGCAGCGAGGCAGTGTTGAACGCGCGTGTGCACGCACCAACAGAACGGTCCAGGGGCGACTGCACACCCACGCCAGCTCCCCCGGCTGAGTCAGACGGGGTGTCGGATTGCGTCTGGCTGCCGTGTGTGCACATATGTGCATGTGTGTGCTTTCCTCTGGCCGGCTCTCGGCTTTCACTCCGCTCGGACGGCTTGCCATGTGTGCATCTGTGCGCGTATGTGTGCGATCGCCCAGCGGGTCAGGTTCCCTCCTCACCATACGACACAGAAAGCAACGACAAATAAGAGTCTGATTAGTTCCTTCCTTCCTCAACGGCACAAAGCCCGACCTAATCCCTGAGCAAACGCAGCGTCTACAGGGAGAGGGAGGAGGAGGTGGAGGGAGGAGAGGGTCCAACCTGTGCAGTGTTTGCCTTTAGGAGAGATGGAAGGAGAAGAAGAGTGGGGGGCGGATGGATTGATGGAGGTAACGGGAGAGAGAAAGGCTGAGGGGAGGATTGAAAAGGAGGGATCAATGAAGTGAAGGTAATGAGAGGCAGGATGAATGAGGTTTGGAAAGAGGCAGGAGGAAATATGAACAATGCAAGGAGGAGGACAAAGATGGAGGTTTGCAAGAGGAGGCGGAGAGGGATGAAAACGGGATTAAACGTGCCAGAGCCGAGGTGAAATGGTATCACTCCTGGTGACCTGTGCCGAGGCTCAAAACCTGACGGGGGAAATGAACCAGGACTGTGGCTTGATTAATGCACACTCCTGTTTGCCAAGGCTAATACTCTCTGTTCAAACACCCAGCGGTATGCGGGGTGTGTCTTTATGTGTGCGGAAGTGTTTTAGGTGTCCATGCGTGCCTGTAGGCAAACAGAATAGAAGCCGGCTTCATGACGTCTGTTTCCAATCCGTCCCTGACGGACTGCGCGATTTCATCCCAGTAATCTGCTTTGCTTTGAGCTCTGGCGGACGAATGAATCTGGAGTCCACATGGTCGATCACTTTTGCGCTAGCACAGAAAGTCATGGCACTTGTTCCTTCAAGTGGAGCAGGTCAGGGCCCTCATTCATGGCAGCGTTTCACAGCAACAGACGGCCTGATATTTGATTTCCCTATGATGAGTTAAACGACTGAAGGAGTCGAGAGGTGCTTTTGAAAATGGAATCTCAAGTATTGAGTTTGGTTTATACTACTGTAAGTGGAGCCTACGCAGTAGAGGTTACACTGGTGAAAACATTTATACCAGTGAGCTAGTGTGTTGGTATTGGCCTGTAATTACAAAGCGCTAGACAGCAACTGGTCAGCTGCTTTGATATTCACTCCATAATTCACACAATGGTGAGTGGAACTGAGCAGATCATGTGGAAGCTGAAGTTAAAACTTGAATCAATAGTTACTAAAAAAAAAAAACAGAATAAAGAGAAGATACCTGAGTAGATGGTAGGTAGGAGGCTAAGCAAGATAGAACTTTCTGTGCATGCATTTCAGACCGATCCCAGCCATTGCATAGTGCATAATATGAAATTACATGTCAGGGCAGGCGCAGTTCGGGTCACGCCACAAGGTTACAGTGTAGGGTCTGTGACAAGCCACTATAAATGAAGCTTTAGTACAGGTGAGGGATACTCTCCAAAGTTTTGCAGAAAAACAAACATGTCAGATTTTTTACATGACACAGTAGAAATTTTAAGTGATCTGGTGCAGCACAGCAGTTGTTTTCAGCTTAATTCACTGCAGCCGTCGCAGCGCGTCGCAGCGCGTCGCAGCGCGCTGCAGCGCGCGTCTGATGGTCTGAGTGGCAGCCAAGGAGGGGTTTACACGAGATTTCGGAGAAGCCTACATCTAGATTAAGCCGGCTGATTTCTCAACTCCATTTTTGCGCCTGGGAGACGTGCGTCCATGCGCTTCAGATCGCCAAAGGCGGGTAACTTGATGCCTCAGAGGCCAAGGCCAAGACACCGTTACCATCAATTTGCTTCTTTTGGCTGACCAACAATCCCAAACAAATCCAAACATAAAGTAAATAAAATTAAATAAAATTGCAGCGATATAAACATTGGACAGGCTTGAGCTAGAAAATATTTGGCTTCTTCTTCAAGCAGCTGTATTGGAAGTCTGCTCTTCCTTGCATTATTTCATTTTTTTTGAAAATATATATATATATATATATTTTTTTTACATTTGCACAAATCCATAAATGTTAAATCATCAGTGGGTTTAAAGAGGCCGTGCATTGTCATGGTGCCAGGGCGTAATTTGTTCATTTTGACTTCACTGCACATATTGGAAACCAATAAAAGGTCTTTTGACGTTAAAAACAAACTGATGAAGCTTTTCTGTTTATAAATTATGAATTAATAAGGAGCATGTTCTATTTCCCTGTTATTCATTTAAGATACTAAGCATACTTTGTGGCATTGTGGGCCCCCAGACAGCTTTTACTTTCTTAATATACCCTTCTCTCCCTTCCTCTCTTTCTTTCTTTGCCAGCCATTAAAAAAAAAGAATTATGATCTTGAACAGCATCACGCTGCGCTTGAATGTGTCCTACGTGGTTTGACATGTTTATATGGCTTCACTTGCACATGGAATAAGTGTGTCTGTATTGTGTGTGGGTGGGTGTGTGTGTGTGTGTGTTGAGCAGCAGTCGTTAGCAGAGGAAATGAATAGTTGCCACCATCGTTCATAGTTCCCTAATGAGGCGGCTGGGCCCTTGGTTCTCCTCATGCCTCCTCTTTTTATACGTTCTGTGTGGCCAGGTCTCCTTCTCATCTCATGTCCTTAGAACACCCAGGGGCCTCATTACCCTACCGCCATTGTTTATTTGCAGGGAAGAAGAAAAGAGGAGAAGAAGGATCAAAGAAAGGTCTGTGATCGACTGCTTCCTGTCGCCCAACCTTTCACAAGGCCAGGTCTGCTCTCGGGGTCCACACTTAAAAACACACTGCACAGTCTCTACGGGTGCGCGTCTACGGCTGTAAACTTTTGATGGCATTCACTTGATCAGCGCCAGATTGCTTCTCGGTGTCATCTAATCCTTTCTGAGGGTTATTGTTTTGCTATTTTGGGGAGAACCCAGCGTCAGTCTTCACTTTGAAGGAACATGATGTCATGGCTCAAACCAGAACCCCTGTTGTAATTAAAAATGAACTGCCTGTGATCACATTACGGGATTATATTGTTACACAGGAACATAGCTCAAAACCTGACAGGGAGGATGAGAGGGAGGAAGAAAGGAGAAAAGAGAGGGCGTTTTTGAGCGAGAAGGAAGCATATCCAAGAGAAAGAGACAACAAAAAGAAAAGTTCCCCTTGAACAAATTCTGGTGCTGAGCAGCTTTTTGTTTGATGCATTTTTGCTACACAGTGTTTGTCCCAATTTCCTGAACAATTAGCCAAAAATAACTGGCATGATGTTATGCAGAACATTTCCATTGTTAAGCGTTGTCTAAAAGTTGTCCAAAAGCCTGGTTCCCAGTTGTCTGGATATATCAGTAACACAGAATATGTAGGTAAATTAAAAATGTAGGTTTTCATGCCAAAATAATTGACATTTAGTGAACTGTAAAAATAAAACAATATTGAGAAATCCCAAGTAACCAACTCTTTTGAAGAGTCACAGATTAAAAGTCTGTTATAAATTATCAAGAAACTCTTAGAGTTGTATGCTTTTTATGTAGAGATAAATTTGTATGTACTGTGTATAGTCTGTTTTGTATTATGTTTATGTTGTATATTAAGTTGTAATTTTATAAAAGAATAAAGACTTGACTGAGTCATAACTACAAGTTCAATTACATAATGCATAAATAGCCGAGATGTGCATGTAAAACAAGGTCACAGTTTTGTATAACTGAGAAAAAATGAACAAAACAAACAAAAAAAAATGCTGCTTTAATAAAAGGAACAATCGACAGCTGCTGAAACATTTTCTATTTTTGCAACTGGGCAAAACAAAAACTATCAGATTAAAGAAACTAAAACGTAAAACCAAATCAATCAGCAAAAATAAGCTAAAACTAAAACAATCAACTAAAAAAAGCTAAAACATAAAACCAAAATAATCAGCTAAAAGAAGCTAACACGCAAACCAAAAGAATCAGCTACACGAAGCCAACACACAAAACCAAAAGAATCAGCTAAAAGAAGTTAAAACATGCTATACAGCTGAAGAAAGCTGCACAGTTAGGTGTTAATTTGGGGTGGGTTCATCGCTAAGTGAGCACTCAACACAGAGTTATTTAATGTTTTGCTGATCTAAAAATCAGAATTAGTGCAGCTGTAAAGAAAGAGTTTGTTAAAATCATTTCTGGCAATGGATTTAAATAAGAGAAGCAGAGGTTGAGTAACTCCTGCAGTGAACTGAATGTGACAGAGTAATGATATCTGGCGGTGTAACAGTGTTCAAAGCTAGATTCTCATCTTTCATTTTATTCCTGAACTTTTTAATATGTTGTATTCTGGCTTTGCTGACAAATTGGAACAAGGGTTTAAAGGGGACGGTTAGATTAGAAGCAGTGCTGTGAAAACTGACAGCACTGTCATGTGAAATAGCGGACATGTTCACCCTGACTGTTCAGGGGTCACCTTGAAAAAACAGTGCAACTGATTATAATGATCACCTTTAGCGAGCAGCTGAAAAATGCAGAGAGGACCGGCTCGTGAAGCACAGTTTTTCTGTTTTGTTTGCCAAAAGACAAGAACTCAAGTAAACGTAGTCAGTAGGTGTTGCTGTGGTGTCCTCTATTGTATAGTGTATCAAATGCAAAAATCCACAGGACGCTCATTAAGGCGAACGCTCACAAAGTTGGAACTGACAATGCAGACCAAAGCAGCATTAGCAAAGAGTCGCATATCGATTTTCATGAATCTTTTCTCCCTTTTCTCTCAGATAAAAGCCTCATGCGTCTCTGAGAACGCGGCAATGTATGAGTCAACTGAATTTAATAGGAAGATTAGCATTTCAATAGCTGTTCGGCCCGCGCACACACACAGAAACACACAGACACACATTTGAAACATTCCGGTGAATAATGAACCATTTCCATAATCAGGGCGAAGGTGATTGAAAATACTGGACCATTACAATCACTTCAGATATTAATTTGGTTGGTTTAAGGTGCTGAAACAGTTTTAAGTGTTTTGAAATGATTGTGTTTAACCGTGTGTGTTTGTCTGTTTACGTGTAGAGACAGAGATACAGTGAAACAGATGCGTTTCCTGAAGAAATTAGTGTGATTGCTGCCGACTGATAACTGCCGACTGATAACTGCCATATATAACGGATTACTTCAATGTCTTGTATCAGTAATGTGTGGTGATATCATGTCAAGCTAACGCAGTAGCACACTAAAGCATGTAACAGGCATTCCAGTCCATTATGTCAGTGTCAGGTTTTTCCTCTCCTATATGTAAAAAGTACATGCTTATAGAAGGTGCAGTACCAGCAGTTAGAAACACTGACACAGATTATTAGAGAAAGTCACACACAGGACTTTCACCCAGAATTTATCTGTGAAGGTCAACTGGGCAACCGGACTTGTGGAGTTTCTTGAAGACGTTTCCCCACTCATCCAAGTGGCTTCTTCAGTTCTAAAAGAATAATTGGTCGCTGCTTGGTTAGGTTCAGGAAAAGATCGAGGTTTGAGTAACAGTAAATGCTGAAAGCTAACATCAGATTGCTGCTGGTACTGCACCACATGCAAGTACGAACCTAAGCAATTCTTAATATGAACTGGACACGGTATCTTCAGGTTTATACTGTTTATCACTCATGCTTTGTTGTAATATTTTGAAATGTGGAGTGTGCACTGTGTCACATGCTGACAATGCTGACAAGGTTGTAAAGACTATTCTGTTTGTCGAATTCACTGCTGTGCCATGACACTTAAAGCATCATGTTGACCAGTCGCCGATCACATGACAATAACAACAGGGACGCCTCCGAGAAGACAGGCGAGGAGCCCGGTGGGTCGTTGCAGCAAACTAGCAGCGGTTCATCAAGTGTGTGGAAATACTTCTCCAAAAATGAAGCCCATACTACTGTGACATGTCAGTCCTGAAATACAACAAAAGTACTACTACAACTGACCCTCATCCGAAAAAGCATCTGCTAACGCTAGCAGAGGAACGTTCCAAATCATCTCGACAGAAGTCAATTAACGACTTCGCTTAACACCCTGTGCTAACGGAGAAGGAGGCTGCAAAACAACAACTTGCTGGGGAATTTCATTGTCAAAGATATGACCTTTAGCTGCAGTACATGAAGAAAGCTTCAGAGAAATACAGCTTATTTTTTATTTTTTTTACCCGGCTACAGTATCCTATCTTACAGCACGTGGCGAAATACTATTAAATGCTATCAACAGTGCTGATTTTTACAGGCTTTACGTATCTGCAGCGCCCAGTATGTAGCGCATGACCTGTCTATTCTCATCATATGTATGCAGGTCGAGAATATAGATTTTGTTGTTGCAAAGCATCACTTTCTGCTGTGTTTTTATTAGTGATGTCAACGCCGACTCGACTTTCACCACATAATAGTCAGCTTTAAAAACTCTGAACTCGTGCCCCCTCTAAATGATGACTATGACAGTTTATCATTGTGCATGAATTTAGTTATTTTTAAAAAATATCAAGGGCCCGTGTGTATACAAGTGCAGGTTACGAAATACAATAGGTCTACATAGGCCTCCATACACTGGATATAATACCTGAGTGTCATGCATTCAACCTGCTTATAATACCTCATATATTCATACATAACTCACCTGGTATAGAACTCCTATTGTCGCTGACATCGTTTTATGCCCCCGTACTCTTGTTTATTCACATAACATTAACTTTATGAGTTCATAAGCCTTTCTACAGTTGATACTGCTGGCTCTATCCATTCTCTTGATCCATCATCCTTCCACCCAACATCCGTTACATCCCATCTCAAAACCCACCTGTTCCTACAAGCCCCCCCCCCCCCCCCCCCCCCCCCGACTGTCACTCTCTCCAGATTTTTTATCCTTTTTTTTAAACCAAATCTTTTATCTTATCCTTTCAGTGTCATATACTTGTAGTTTTTAATACTTTTGATGTCTGTTATGTATTTGAAACCCTGTCTTACTTTGTACGGTGTCCTTGCGTGTTTTGAAAGGCGCCTATGAATAAAATGTATTATTGTTATTATTATTATTATTATTATTATGAGTCTCCCCTGTATTGTGCATCACCTAGTATCATGTACTCGTTTGTACAATGTTTATATGCTGAATACATGCATGCATCTTTATCCAGATGCATGCGTGTATTCATCTTGTTCCTCCTGCTGCTCTCTCCTCCTCCCTTCTCTTCTCTCTCTCTTTTTCCTGTCTCTCTACCCGACCAGCCTCAAGCAGATGGATCTGTCCATATGAGCTGGGTCCTACTTAAGATTTGTTCCTGTTAAAAATTTGTTTTTCCTTGCCACCATCGCCTGCTCACTCTGAGGGTTTTAGGCTCTGAGTTCTGTAAAGTGCCTTAAGATAATTTGGATAGTTATTAATGCTATACAAATCAAACTGTCGAACATAACATATCGGCATGTGCTTCTAAATGTTGAAATACAAATAAAGTAGGAAAGTCATCAATGAGAAAAGTCCTAGAAGATGTCGGCAAAGGATTAATTAATTAATTAATTAATTAATTTAATGTCTTTAAATGTGAAGCTGAACACAGCAATATACACAGAATATGTAGATGGATGTATAGTATCTGTACTGTAAGGATAAGTTATACCACCTTTTAAATATGAAATAGTTCGTACAAACTGGGAATTTCAGATTAGTGTTCAGCAGTTAAACGTTCTTAAAGTCAACAGTGTACTTTGCCACAGTCTCTCCATGCGTCCCCGATCTCCTGTCAAAACCTGTGAAGCATAGAGGAGCATGTTGTTTGTCCTTCCTCCTCCTCCCTTTTCGTCCTCCTCTGTCTGATGTTCTCTGCATGCTTCCTTTGCTTTGGAGCCGGACTAGTTTCAGCTGTTTTTGGCAGGAGGGCTTGTGTGTGGACTCCCGGGCTGTGTTTTGTGTCGGTGCATGTGCAGTCATTGTGCACTTGTATCTACAGTCACGCCTGTATAATGACAATGACTGCCAGGCAGTAAAGCCGTCGTCTCTAAATCACACGGAGTGCCAGGTGACTGGCGGTACCACACTCCTGATTTAAAGCTGCTCCATGATTCAAATGACGTGTTGCTTGGAACGCTGCACAGGGCTGCTTTACTCTGCTCACACCCGGGTGGAACGGCTGATCGGTTTTGCAAATTTACAGAAACTAAATATCTGACATTCTACACCACTTGACAAGAGGCTTGGGGTAATTGTCTACAAAGTTTATTTAAAATATCTTCTGACACTGTGTTTACTACTCAGCTGCTCACAGGGAGTAGACACTCCAGGAGATTGTTTGCATTCACCAGCAGCTGCAAAACAAAGGATTTGCTGTCATGCAGAGTTTTGTTCCACTCCTACATTTATGTTCTTAGAGTTTAGACTCACTGTTTCCAGGTCAACTCTTCTCGTACTGGTTAGCCTTGGCTAAAAGCCTTTTTAAGAATCCATACTGACTTTGCATATTATGCGATAAACAAACAAACAAAAAAAAAGGTATTTATAAAAAAATTTTGTTGTTGTTTGTAGCCATCAACAACAGCTGTTTTATGATTCTGTCTAGGTGTCTGCATTCTTGTCTCTTTTTTGTTGTTTTCTGTTTGTAGTAGTTTCATGACTGTTTGATGCCTGCAGCTTTGTCTCTTTGTAGTTCCTTTGTGTCTCTTTGTAGCTGATTTGTCTCTGTTTGCCACTCTGTAGTTGTTCAATATGCTTTCTAGCTGTCTGCAGTTTTGTCTCTTTGTTGTTGTTTTGTATCTCTTTGTAGTTGACTTGAGTCTCTTTGTAGTTGAATTGAGTCTCTTTGTAGTTGATTTGTCTGTTGTCTACATTTTAGACTCTCTGTAGTTGTTCTATATTGTTTTTAGGTGTCTGCAGTTCTGTCTCCTTGTTGTTGTTTTGTGTCTCTTTGTAGCTGATTTGTGTCTCTTTATAGTTGTTTCTCTTTGTAGTTGTTTTGTGTCTGTTTGTTCTTAGCCTCTCTGTAGTTGTTTCATATTTTTTTCTAGGTGTCTGCACTTTTGACTCTTTGTTGTTGATTTATTTCTCTTTCTATCCGATTTGACTCTTTGTATTTTTTTTGTGTCTCTTTGTAGTTGATTTGTGTCTGTTTGTTATCTGCATTTTCGCCTATCTGTAGTTGTTTTATACTTTTTTCTGGGTGTCTGCAGTTTTGTGTCTTTGTAGTTCTTTTGTGTCTCTTCGTAGTTGAGTTGTCTCTGTTTGTTGTCCGCATTTTTGTCTAGTTATATGTCTTTTTCTAGATGTCTGCAGATTTGGCACTTTGTTGTCGTTTTTTTGGCTCTTCCAAGCCGCTTTGTGTTTTTTTTGTTTTTTTTTTGTATTTGCTTTGTAGTCGATTTGTGTCTCTTTTTTGTGGTATTATGAGTCTTTGTAGCTACAGCATTGTATGGCTGTAGCAAAACAAGATGTAGGTTACACCACATCATTCTGCGTGGTGGTTCATTTTTAAAATAAACTAACTTCAACTAGAATCTAGTCCAATCCATATTAGCAGCATTAAGCCTTAAGGTGTTGAAGGACAAATTCCTTAAAAAAGCAAATTAGATGAGATCACTTTAAAAATACATTGCAGTAGGCGTGAAACAGATGTCCAAACATGTTTTTCTGTCAATCTCCAGTTCATTACTCAACATTTCTCTCCATGTAACAACAGGTTTTATCCTGAAAGGACTGGCTTACTGTTATAGTTGGAAGAAGTGACTAGTGAACTTTTTCGGAAGCTATTATTCTTGTCCCTCTGAGGCTCAGCATGATCAGTGAGGCACATAAAAACTCATTAAGTGTTCAATTGAAAGTGATTAAAGCCTGACACTGGCCTGAAAATCCTGCTTCTACCTTACAGCCTCCATATCAGTTTCGGGTTCTCTGCACCTGAGGCCCACTGAGCCCACCAGGTCCCGAGCAAAACTCGGGCAAGGAAAGTGGGAAATTCAGAACGGGCCAACTCTGCTCATCAGTTCCTGTCAGGTCCTGTCAGATTTTAGCGTAAATGTCAAGCTCCTACCTGGATGGCTGAAGAATTTTTTTTTTTGAGTGTTTCTGGAGGGATTCAGGGATTCGCCGTGCTGTCCTGCTGGAAGGGCTGAGCATGGAAACATGTTCTCCTTCTCTCACTGTGCTGCTTCGTATTGGGAGGAGGATGGAAGCAATTACCAGCGCCAGCAGCTGAGAGAGGGCCAAGCCTCTGCACATCAATCAGCATTACTCTGCCCCCACTGTGTGTATGTGTGTGAAGAAGAGCGTATGAAAGAGCACCCCCAGGTGGTGACATGCTTAATAGCATCTAGTCTGTTTGAATACCATCACATCCACAATCTGCTATAGGGTCTTAAATCTGAATGGAGGGCCATTTTTTTCCCCTCTAAATTAATTTTCACCACCTAATTGCCATGTTCATTACCAGGGCACAATAATGTCAAAAAACCACTGTCCTGATTTAATTTCCATGGCTAAATGTGAAATGAGTCGGAAAAAGAGGCAAAGCGCTGCGTGTGCTGCTTGTCATTTAGCTCGTGTTGAACTGCAAAGCAGAGGCAATTTAGGTTAATGTGGAATGAGGAGGAGGAGGGGAGAGGTTACAAAAAAAAAAAAATCAGGGGTAATTTGGTGTGGCAAATTGATGAGTCATCTTTTGTTCGGCGTCTTTGATTGACAAAAGAGCCGGGGAGCATTAGCGCTAGAGGAGCCGGAAACAGTCTCGCCGTAAATTTGTCATTGTGTCACTCTTCTTTTCGTATAGCAACACACTCTCCCCCTCTCTCTCTCTCTCTCTCTCAGGCTTTATGTCTCGCCTCTGTTGTGTAGCCCTCCTGTGTTTAGGCTAATTACAGTTCCACTAAGCCTGAGTGTGTCATCTGTGACATTTCCACTGTTGGCGTAGCAACATTAGTGTTACTCTCCCATTATGCCCGCATTAGGGACATCACACATTAGGCAAACTCTCCTCTAGTTGATTTTAGGCGTGAGGAAAAGGGGAGGCTTAGGTGCAAAAAAAAAAAAAAAAAAAGGAAAAATAATGCCAAATGCTTTCACAATTTTATATTATCTCGTCTGAATTCTGCATTGGCACTTCATTTAATGTCCCTAAAATTGCACTGCCGAAAGGTGAGTGGGAACAATCATCCTCCCCTGATTAGTTCTCTGCTCTTGGAGCGCGGTTATCCGAGCCATGTCACCTCATGCATACTAAACCGATGAAAAGCACGACAGCCAAATGTTTATGCTTTGTGTCTCTAAGGTAGAATGAGTTAAAATAAAAGCCTGTTTGTTGTGCGTTTTGTCTACGGAGGATTGGAGCGAGGCGAGGGTGTGTGTGCATCATATTCAGGTCGTACTTCAAGGCCAAACTGGAGCGAGATGAAAGGGAGAGACGGGGCGCTCTGTCCTGTGACGAATGATTGTTAGATATAACTCAGCCCTGGAGGTAAACAAATGAGGCTGATTTTCCATGGGGTAAAAGGATTTAGGGTCTGGATGTGTTATCCATGATGAGAGACGGCGAAGTGTCGCAACATCAAGGCCGGGACTCTCTGAACTGTGCTGGAACATGGACATTTATTTAATGCTTGATGTTGCCATTGATTGCGCATTATTATATAATTAAGTGATGCTGAAAGCCGATACGATGCTGCGAAACATTTCCACCTTTCAACTCTGCCCCTCCTGGATGAGGACATCCATTTCTTTTAGCTGTGGCACAGCCAGGCATCTCATCCATTACACAACTGTCAGGGCCCCGTAGAGAGGAGCACGCTGCTTTTAAAGGGAATGAGACCAGCTGATGTGATTGGTCACGGCTGGCGCCAGCCCACACTGCTCCCACAGATAATTTATTCCTCCTTATTCAACCTCTTTTACGACTGCATGTACTCGGCATGAGTGGCACCACACATTCAACAGCTCTGGTAAAAAATAGGTAAATAAGAAATCGTGAAAACCAGGGGGGCAGGCATCTCTAGTGGGGCGCTGCAGGGAGGCATGGAGGACTGTGGGAAAAATGTGGAGTGGAATTAAGTGAATGAATGTGATTTATGTTAGGGAAAATGAACACGAGTTTGCTGATGATAGTGTGCCAACCTGAATCACTTACTTAAAAAAAATAGTAATAATTCAACCTAGAATTACAGAATTACTTCACTAATCCAAACAGGACTCTTTGGATTTATATAAACAGGATTTATTTGGAAATGCTGAGTCTCACACAAACCTTTTCTTGCACCTAGAGTTGTAAATATACTCAAAATAAGTTCTTAAAAGCCAGGGTTACTCAGCAGCAACCATATATCAATGGCGCTTATTGGCGAATTTATCAAGGGTCTAAAAGTGCTTCAGAGGAACCTTACAAATAGTCAAACTAGGGCAAACCATTGACCAATCAGCCACAACATTAAACCAACCGACATATAGTAAAGTAAATAACATTGACCATCTTGTGACGATATAATGTTCTGCTGAGAAACTTTTGGACCTGACATTCATGTGGATGTTACTTAGACATGTACCACCCACCTAGACCAGACCAGGCACCCCCACCCCATAGCAATGACACTCCTTGATGGCAGCAGCCATCCCCAGCAGGATGCAGCCTGACACAGACACACACAGAAACGGTTTAGGAACAACTCAAAAAACATGAAGAACAGCACAAGGTGTTGATCTGGCCTCCAAATTCACTGATCGAGTATCTGTAGGATGATCCACAGAGGCCCCTCCCCTCAACCCATAGGACCCAAAGGCCCCCACTAACAACATTATGTTGCCAGACACCACAGGACACCCTCAGAAGGCCCATGTCCATTCTTTGATGAGTCGCAACTGTTTTGGAGGGACAAGGGAGACCTACACAATATTAGGAAGGTGGTCATAATGGTTAAGCCTGCGGTTTTAAAGCACAGCGTGGTGGCTCTGGAGGTTGCCATCTTGGCAGCGTCAGATTTCTAATTCTACCATGGGCGTGATGAGGAGCATGCGCTTGATGTTTAATCTAAAATATTACATCATCATCTGGCCATAATAATCATTCCTATCCAGTGCCCAGTGTCTCACGTCTCGTATAAACAGTTTTAGGTAGACTGGCCTGATTATGATTGTGTGCCCTGGGGCAAAAATGAACAAATGGTCAATTACCATTATTTTTATCCTAGGTTTGCTAGGTTGGGTTTTAATGAACTACAAATTAATTTAGCAAAAAATGTATTAGATTTGAACACAAGGCCCATCTTTTAGTCCAACTTGCTTCACATCTTCATGATGTGCTTTAGTGATTGGCAAGGACATTTTCATGAAAAAGCAGTTGACCTGCAGTAACTTTGGTGTAACCCCTTGAGTCTTGGGGCCATGGCAGTTTCCTCATAAGCAATACCCTCTGGTTGTGAACCAGCTCTCCATAGGGATCACTGAATCTTTTCTTTTACTGTCCAATTCACCTTTCAGCTACACTCCCGTAGCCCCGTACAGATGGCGGAAATTAGCTCTGCAACATCTTCCCGCTGTGGGTTACATCTGTACATGTGCCATCAGCAAACACCTAAATAGATAAAACAGGGATTGAGGTGAATTCCCAGTGTCTTAGGCCTTTATTACTCTCTCGTGAGGACGTGCACACGAATGGCTGAGGACAGTGCAGACGGTATATATGTCGTGCCGCTCTAATTATGCTACTATACAAGTCCGCTTGGAAGATGCATGTGTAGTTGAGCCTCTGCAGAGCCTTGTGTACACTCTTTGAAAAACTTCACAAAATTCACATCGCTCAGACTCTGGCAGGTGCTCGCATGCGTGCAGATGTGGAGTATAACCAACAGTATAACATTAATTTCAGCCTTGAATGCTTGATAGAGTAAGTATAGGCAGGACTGCATCTCTCAAAAGTTTCTTGGCAAATAACCCACACTTCTATGAATCAATAAGACAATATTCAATAGCACATATTGTGTTCTAAAATATTGGAAAACACTGCCAACCAAAGTATTTCCTTTCCCAACATACGGTGCATCTGGAAAGTATTCGCAGCGCTTCACTTTTTCCACATTTTGTTATGTTACAGCTTTATTCCCAGATGAATTCAATTAATTTTTTTCCCTCAAAATTCACACAACACACATTTTTTTTTTTAATATTCCTTCCCATAATGAGATTTTTGCAAAATTATTAAAAGTAAAAAACTAAGAAATAACATGTATATACGTATGTACATGTATAAGTATTCACAGCCTTTGTCATGGAGCTCAGAATTGAGCTCAGGTGCATCCAGTTTCCACTGATCTTCCTTGAGGTGTTTCTACAGCTTAACTGGAGTCCACCTGTGGTAAATTCAGTTGATTGGACATGATTTGGAAAGGCACACACCTGTCTATAAAAGGTCCAGAAGGACAACCATCTCTGCAGCAATCCACCAATCAGGCCTGTAGGGTAAAGTGGCCAGACGGAAGCCACTCCTTAGAAAAAGGCACATGGCAGCCTGCCTGGAGATGGCCGAAAATCACATGAAGCACTCTCAGACCATGAGAAATAAAATTATCTGGTGTGATGAGACAAAGATTGAACTCCTTGGCGTAAATCCCAGGCGTCATATTTGCAGGAAACCAGGCGCTTCTCATCACCAGGCCAATACCATCCCCACAGTGAAGCATGGTGGTGGCAGCATCATGCTGTGGGGACGTTTTTCAGCGGCAGGAACTGGAAGACTAGTCAGGATAGAGGGAAAGATGAAAGCAGCAAATAACAGAGACATCCTGGATGAAAACCTGCTCCAGAGCGCTATAGACCTCAGACTAAGGCGACGGTTCATCTTTCAGCAGGTCCTAAGCACACAGCCAAGATATCATAGGAATGGCTTCAGGACAACTCCGTGAATGTCCTCGAGTGGTCCAGCCAGAGCCCAGACTTGAATCCGACTGAACATCTCTGGAGAGATCTGAAAATGGCTGTGCACTGACGCTTCCCATCCAACCTGAAGGAGCTTGAGAGGTGCTGCAAAGAGGGATGGGCAAAACTGCCCAAAGATAGATGTGCCAAGCTTGTGGCATCATAGTCAAAAGACTTGAGGCTGTAAATTGCTGATTTAATTACATTTCTAAAATTTATAATTAATTTGCAAAAACCTTCAAAAAGCATTTTGTCATTATGGGGCATTGTGTGTAGAATTTTGAGGGGAAAAAAATGAATTGAATCCCTTTTGGAATAAGGCTATAACATAACTAAATGTGGAAAAAGTGAAGCGCTGTGAATACTTTCAGGACGCACTGTACATATTATATATTTGAGTGTTTGACAGTATTAGACTGTGCTTTATGTGTGAAATGTACAATGGGAAATGAAACTGTGGGCGGGTGTGACTAATTTAATTGCGAGTAGCACCTTGATTTTTTTTTTTTTTTCTGACATACTAACAACTCACTGTTCACCAAGCAATCATGAAGGCAACACCTTTCAACAAGCCCGCAACTGCCATCCAAATCCTGTCCCTTTCATTTCAGGCCACCTATTGAGTGCTGCCAGAGTCACAATGAGATTAAAATGACTTTTTCAGCATGTTAACTACATCAACATGTCAGAATTATACAGCTCCTATTTTACACCCCTGGCCACTACACTGTGTCTCATTAACACCTGCTTTTTTTCTCTGTTTTTTTTTTTACAGTAGCTGCTGCATGTCTAAATCCACTTTACCATAATGAAGGGAATTATATAAAATTGAGAAGATTGGATTATATGCAATTACAAATGTATAATAGCTATCAAAGCAGTCTGGATGAGCCTCTAATCTGCTTGATCCATCATAGCACTCCTTTTAAATCTCAATTCATATTCTTTACTACTTACAGCTTACCTCTAGGAATAACAGCTTCTGAAACAAAGACCTTGCAACCTTTTGTGAATAATGCATACCAAATATTTCCTGCCCACTTATAACACTTTGTCACAAATCCCTGATCACAGAGCTGTCTTGTCTTTTTTTTGTTTTTTTCTCTTCCTTACGATGCAAAGGTGACAAGTGGAGTGAGAGGAGGAGTGAGAACGTGGGAGAAAAGGGAACATATCGCTGAGTCAGAGACTGGGAAATGACCCACGTCAGCTAGGCAAGTAGATCTCACTTAGCATACATGCATCTGACACCGGAAGGCGCTCTGGGAAATGTCCCTGGTCGGTCTCATTTTCACCGACACTCTGAGGATGACTCTGTGAATGTGCATCAGCATGGAGGAGATGTTCACTCCTCAGAGACAGTGTGCGCTTTAAAATAGTATCACCACAGGCAGTGGCTGGTTTAAGATTCTTTTGAAGAGTGAATGTGAAGTTATAATGAAGCAGAAGGACCACCACGGAGACCACTAAAAAGTGAGGTTAATCCCTAAGGTGTTGAGTTGTAGTCTTTCTGATGCTGTGGGCCTTGTCTTGACAACTGAAACTTTTAAAGGAGTCACTCCGCTGGCTTAGAATTTATATTTAAACATTGTGTAACAGTGATGGCTTCACGATTGACAATTTAAAATGCATGATAAATTATACAGCAGGGTCTTCATTTGAAATGCCTTTATATCAAAACCTGGCATCCTGAACTGCCAACAGTTCATTAGGTGCGAATACACTAGTAGAAGCTAATGGTGCCTCAAAGATGTGAGCTACACAGCTATGTCTAGTAAGTGTACACATGTATGACTATTTCCACTACTATTTAGTTTCCAGGCTTCCAGATTTAGTTTTTAATGTGTAAAATTGCAGTTTGGTTAACCCTAGTGATCCTATATTGGCCTAAAGTAAGGTGACTAATGTTACAAAAGATTTTCCCCATACAGAGTAAAATGTTACTATTGTTAGTACAATTTGCAGATAAAGAATGTGTTTTATTATATGTGTTTTTTTATATTTATTATGGCCTTGCTCCAAAACCTTGAGGGTTGTCCCTCATGTCGGCCCGATTGCAATCACTTCCCAGAGTGGTTTATTCGCATGTTGTATCGGACGGTTGCATGTTACCGACCATCCGAGACAACTGTCTTATAATTATGTAATCATGTAGTCTGCCTGATGCATCTTTGGGAGGTTGCACACCTGACAGAAATGTCTGGCAGCACACTGCTGCTCCTTCTCATCATATATACGTAAACTGTACACATAGCCTAGATGAAACTAAACATGTCTTTATATACAGAGCTCTGCTACATCATCCACAGAATGGCAATAAATACCAGTGCGCACACTCGCTGCCTACCCTCCTTTTGATTGGTCTATTTCCTGAAATCCATTTCCCCACCCTGCAAAATGATCACAACAATGTTTGCAAAAACGTAGTGTGGAGTGCTTGTCAGAACTTTGCTTCATTTTTCCTGTGAACACAAACCAAAGCCAGGTTAAATGCAACACTGTAGTTGTGGTGTGGTGAGGTAGGACCCAAATGCAGGACACAAGGGGTAGCATGGAGCAGGAAACAAAAGAACATTAATGAAAACTTAGAAAAATTAAGTCCAATAAAAAGAGAAAGCAAAAACCAGGCTACGAGAGGAAATAAACAGGTTACTCAACAGCTGACTTGACAAAGGACAAAGGGAAAGACGGGGCTATATAAACACACTTGGGCTGAGGGGTTGAGGAGACTCAGGTGAAATGAATGAGGGCTGAGCACACAAGGAGAAACCAATCAAACGATTAACGGGGGAAAACACAGGAAGTAAAGCAGGACAAGAAACACCAAGGAAGAGATTACAACATATGAAAATACAAAGAAAACAAACAGGGTTACAGAAAAAACTTGATGGAAAAAAAGGTTCTAAAATCAACACCACAACAATTGTAACAATATTGTTTCAGTTACTCCCTGAATCAGAATATATATAGGTGTGAAAGCACCCTACAAAATGACTTGCCTTGTGTTTTTCAGGTTGGGTTTATGGAAGCATGAAATGTGACTAAAGAAAGCTTTAGCATGTGGACGGCAACAGACATCAAGTGCATTATTGAAGACAGTGGTGATGGTAATGATCAGCTGATTGCAGTAAGGTAAGTCCAGGTTAAGTGTTACAGGTTAAGGGTTCATTCAGGTGCAGGATAAAGTGCTTTTGTCTGCAGTGCTTTTGTAAATCACCAAAACGGTAAACATTCCCTAGCCTAGAGAACATGTTGGTATATGAATGTCCCCACTTACAGTTCAGACGTGGTCTGAGGTTACAGCCTTAGGCTTGCTCGTACATAACATAACCAGTTCAGCACAGAGGTTAACACACTTTACATCTTAGAATAAAAGAGTCCTGGTATTGGATCAGTATTCACTTTTAGTATAGACGCTGGGTTCTGGAACGGAAAATATCGATTGGTGCATCCCATGTGGGGACCTAAATAATTAAATATGTAAATTAAAATGCAAGGTTGTGCACATATAGAAACATGCTATGCAGTGCAAGAACTGCTGGACAGCGAGACTATTTTTTTTGCATACTGCTGAGCTTAGACTGTTCGGTGACCTTCATGATATGCACTGCCTTTATAATCTCTATAAAATGAGACAATATGCTCACCAGGGACCAGCTTATCATGCTTACTAGCCTCAAATAACCCTACAAACATCTGGGGAAACCTGTGGAGAAGTGCATACATTATTCCCCACTTATCGGAGCACAAAAGAAGCGGGATGATGTGTATAGATAATTCTCTTTGACAATGTAAGCACACTTTAAATGCTGGTGCATGTGCGAGTGAGAGAAAGACAGGCGGGTTAATGTATTGTGTGGCTGAATGAGGACTGGTGATAAGGGCTGTTCAAACGGGCATGTCCTTTTGTGGGATAGTGCACACACACATTCAGCCATCATTTCCAGCCTGATTAGCTCTACAAGCAGCAATATCCTGAGGAGAAGACAGAGTGTTTTGTTCCACCCATTAGCAGCTTCACAGAAAAAGAAGCAAAGCAGGAGATTAAGAGCAACGTTTCTCTGAGAGAATCTTTGATGATGGGGCCTTTCCATATACATGTTTTCTTTAAAGCTATAGCGGATGTAATATATATCAAATAGAATATTTTTCTGTGATGTAAATGATCTAACATGAGGATGTGGCCATGCTTATCACCAGTCTAGATCACAGACTGACAGGCTGAGATAAGAAAAACGTACCGTGTGTGTGGAAGTGGCAGAAAAGAACACATTTGACTTGTGACAGTGTTTCTGCAGAAACAGCCGCCTGGGACAGTTCCTAGCCACTGAATGTGCACTGTGAAATGTCAGAAAATGCATATGCATTAGTGATGAAGTCAACACATTCTTCACTGACCCTCAAACATTGACTTCAGGGAATACAAGGTAGGAGCGGGACACAGAGGATCGGTTTTAAAGGAACTGCAGGAATATAAATTAGCGACCACGGTGTAGCTGATACACTCCACGTCCTGAGGAATATGCTGAGATCATTTCAATTAGATCTAGCAAAAGGCCAGAGGTGAACAAGAGATGATCAACTTCTTCATATATGTACTGCATCAACCTAAAATGTACAGTATTTGCATAGCTGGCTTCAGCCTTCACTGATTAATGAAGCTAATAAAAGCAGCAAGAATTCATCTTGCGCGTGTATGCTGACAGTTTCTTTTCTTTTTTCATTGGGTGCACGGGCAAACACAAGCACCTTCTTGACAAGATTGTTTCCCAGTAATTTGCAGGCCAAATCCATAATTTCTTTCCAAACCATGCACATGTCACCACACATTAGCATAATCATTCGCAGTGCCACAGTAAATTTGCATGGCAAAACTCCAAGTCACTACTGATGCATTTCTTTTAAAAAAGAGCCCATGTCACGACCAAAGCTTACCTTTTACCACAAATCTGCATAACAGCTCCACTGTCACCTTACATGTCCATTAAAATTCGCTCTGCCATCCTAAAAGTGCATCTAATGCCCTGCCTTTGCCAAAACTTTACATAAAATCTTTTTTGTGCATCACCAAAATGACATTTTCAGGCCTTTACATGTATATTTCAGCTTGAAAATATAACATTTCAAATTGCACAGTGCAACAGCACATAACTGTACCTGAAGGAGAAGATTTATTTGTCTGGAAGTAAAGTTGTTGTTTTTTTCATAATGTTGGCACAGTTGCACATTAACCTGAAGTCGCATACAAGTCGTACACTGCACTAGCCCTGCTGGGCCGCCCTTGTTGGCACCTGCACATTTTGGCCTAGCAAGATTATATCCTGTGAGATCAGGGGCCTCCTGTACGAAGGATGTGTGCGCACAAAAACATTCCGTACGTTCTTGTTCACAGAAAAGTTCAGATGTATCAAGAGTGAAATGTCCGCGAACTTGCACGTGCCTCACGCCAACGCCATGGCTGGGGTACGCTGGCTTCTACAGCTGTTGACCCTTCGGCGACACTTAGAGGTGATGCTGGGAAACTGTCTTAATAAATAAAGGTGAAAACAATTAGTGCGACCGATCGGGACTGTGCCGGTCGACCCTGAGCAGAGCCATGCCAGCCGTGTGGGACGGAATTATCCGAATGTCAGTCAGGTATATCAAATTCCCAAACAATGCATCTGAACAGGTCAACATTAAAGCTGCAATTTGCAGCGAGAGCCAGTTTTCTGAATATAATCAGAGCTATCCACTGCACACACATTGCTATAAAAGCGCCATCACATGATGAATTTGCCCCAGGTCCACTAGTAAGAAGTATTTCAATACCCATATTCTCCATATGCTACTGGCCTGTTTAAAAATATGGTGATGCATCTTGTGTTACCATTTTTTTTTTCAATGTAAATGTCTCTAACACACACACACATACACATCACAACTCTGGAAATAATGGCTTGCATTAGAAAAATATGGAGCAATCAGCACAGTGTATTTTTTTCCTCTCTCCTGAAAGCCCAGTAAATATGCGTACTTTGCCAATTATGCAGCACGTTTTATTTTCTCGTGCCAATGCTGAAAGTACCGATCCCTATACACCAGCTTCACAGACCTGCAATCAACGGCCGAACTATAAAATGATTACATTAAGAGAAATAGCACAGCTTTGACGCATATAATAAGTTAGAAATGACTAACTCGCTAGTGGGACACTAGATTGTAATCGGAGTACAAGTACTTGTAAGAAGATTTTTTTTTTTTTGCCTAAATGGAAGCAAATTACCATAACCTTAGTCTTCACATTAAAGTTACCCTTTTTGCTGCAACACAGGATAACTGCTAGATGAAGCAAGCAGTTATCCGTGCTTTTCAGGCTGATCAGTAGTGTTTTGGTCTAAACACTAACGGCAACATTTTCAAAATGACATTTACCATGTTAGCGTGAAAACACTTCCCAATTAGCCAACATTCAGACTGAAATTACCATCCCTAGAGCCACACTTCTAGAAACCATTAGCACCGAACGTAACATTAGAGTGCTGCCGAACAGCCCTCTAGGAATTATTCTTGTATGGCGTTTGGATCGGTGTTAGTTAATGGTTATGGATAAAAGACATCAAGCTTGAGCCTGAACGGGTTAATGCCTCTCTCTTTTCCAATGGCAAAGGCAAAAGCACTTGAAAAAGAGAAGTGTCGCTTCATTAAGAGCCTACATCATAATTTAGGCTAATAACAGAAGCAGTGGTATCATGGCCTTATTCCTAGATCTGATTAAACTACGAGAGGAAATCAGAAGTGAGACCACAGGCAGATGCTTTGAGCGGGGCAGAACAATCACAAGTCTCTGAGGAGAATCTGCGGGGTTGGAGAGTGTGAAGCCAAATCCAGCCTTGTTTTCCCCTTCCCTTTGTATTCTCTCAGATCTCTGTGGCCTCAATCCCTCCGTTTCTCACTTCCCGCCATTTCTCCCACTTTTCCGACAATTAATAAGTTATTAAGAATTCAGCAAGCCACAGCAGAAGAACACATGCTCGCAAAAAGACGAGCGGTCCCATTATATTTGATTTTAGCTAGTGTTTGTGAGTTCAGTGGCACAGTTTTTGGAAATTGCTCTAATGTCTCTTCTGAACTTTAAAGAGCTTGAGCGATTATTGAAGATGACTGCATCGAGGTAGGAGGCGGAATTGATTATTAAACTTAGAAGAGGGACTAGGAAGATAGAATACTTTGCCTTGTGGAACGGTTAAACTCTGTTACCAGCTTCATATTATGCAAGATGACGTCCATCAATTCCAATCTATGGAATCCGGATATAAAGGCAACAGCAAAGAGTTTGATCAAGGGCATGTATTCTGTATTCCAAGTGCATGTGGACCCGAGAATCCTGCACAGTCGAACTCGCGCTGAGTGGGATTTGAGCTTCTCTCCGGAGACATAATTAGAGGGAAAATTTTTGATGATGAGGAATGCTTCTAGGCGGATTTTCAGTGCAGTGTATATGGGATTAACTGTACATTACATGGAGTTCTAATCCATAGGCACTCTAAACCAGGAATTAGCATGCGTGATTAGCGTTTTAAGCCAGCTATTAGCTGAGAATAATACTGTAAACCACCTAAAATGGCTTGCATGGTCTTGACTGCTCTATATACTGTGTTAACTCCTCTAGAAACGGGAGATATAAACAGAGTCTTGGAGAAATCCAAGGCCAAAAATGAACTACGGTAATGTTTATTTACTCATGGAAGATTTTACAGCATGATGTACCTTTTTCCAGCTGTAATCTCGTTCTTATTTGAGTTATACATGTTGCATTTTTGGAACCACTCAGTACAACCAGGCTTCTGCTTTTGGCTTCTGAACTGCACTCTGGCAGCAAACGGGGCTTATTGATGTCAGCTGTAGAGAGAGAGTGCTTCTAATTCAGTTTCTCTTCACAGGCTACCAGATGTCTGTATGGATCTGAACTGGCTTCTTTCTGGTCACAAGTCTTCCCCTTCCAGCCTCAAAGCAACCCCCTTATAGTGGGATTAGAGAGTGAATGTGTAACATCTGGTAAAGGAAACGTCCAACTGTATATATGACATACCACTTTCACATTTTAAGGAAGTGGTGTATTGTCGCTTCTTCAGAGTACATCGTGTTGTGATTGCTCTGAGCCATCTAATAGTCATCTAGGAAAACGAAAAACGCTGTGCATGATTCTCTTTTTTAAATAACTTTCGACGAGTGTGCTTTTATTTGTAAGGCTCAAAAAGAGTAATGGTGCATTCACACTTGCTGTGACAGGGCAACAAGCTACAACACATTTTCAGTGGAGGCCAGTGATATGAAGCAACAAGATGACGTCCAACACTGGCGCGTCAACCAATCACATGCATTTGCTCCAATCAGTTCCCATGTTATATATACAGTCAACACCTATTTCTAATTGGTTGCCACGTCACTGCGTCATTGAAGCGACAAAAAAAGCTGAAGTCAGTTCAACTTTCGTGTCTCTTGTCTCATCCGACACTTAGTGGCAAGTGTCCGATGTGAGTTTGTTGCCTTTATTGGATGTGTATTGTAGGTTGTTGCTCTCACGCTGCTAGTGTTAATGCCCCGCTTAGACTGTATAAAGATGGACGGCGGAACAGCTCCTCAAAAGTGAAGCCAAAGCAGGTAGAGCTCCCCCTGGTGACTGGCTGCAGTATAGGCCACAAGGGCTCCATTCTCGGGCAGTACTGTGCAGACTCTGGCTCCAAACTCGCAAGATTGCACCGCCCATATCCTGGTGAAACTAGTGCCAGTTTGAAGAATGCAAGGAAGTGGGGATGCATTGTCCATATTTATACAGTTTATAATCCACCACAGTAGTCTCCAGTCAAGCTGTGTTGGCCCTGTGACGCTTACTGGAACACTAAATGGAACTGAAACATTTATCAGAGATTTCAGTCTAGACTAAGTGACATGGCCGTCACACATTTCAGTGTCCCAGAATTTTCCTCGACTTTGCAAGATCTGCTACGTACTTTTCTTTTCGTCACAACAGATTTCTCGTTTTTTAAACTACTGTAGAACTTTTGCAACAACAGAACCCTAAAGGTCAAACCCCACTGTATTTCTCCCTTGACCTCTTCTTGTGCATCTTCCCACAAACTCATACTCTACTCCAATATTCTTGGTATTACTCCACAAAAATGCAATCCAAGTCCTGCGGAAAGCTTCTTTAAGAATTCATCCCTTGGCCTCCATGTTCTTGCAGCCTCTCTGAGCTTGTCCTGCAGATGCCCCTGCTCCTGCATCAGTATTCCACAGATGGAGCTTGCTCTCCCTCTCTCTGTATGATTGTGTTCCTGTGCAGGGAACAAGATCTGATGTGGCTGTCTACAGGTAGTCCAGCACCTCCCCAGGGTCCGGCCGGCTTAGCTTAGCCCCTTATTCCTACAACGTCGCCTGGGCAGGAAGGGGAGGGGTGGTGAGTGCCGGTCTGAGCTGACGGACGAACAAAGACAAAGGGTGGACAAAGGTAACGCAGGAGTGTCTTGGATTCAGTCGGCCATGAACACACACAGTCTGAGAGGCGCTGCCATGAAATCGTCACAATACCTTCGATCGGTGTTGCCAGGACTTAATTTTTATAATGTGCCACAGTAAACGTGTGCACACTTCAGTAGTAGCAGTTTGGCAGTAAGGGAAAGGTACTTGGAGCTTCAAGAGTGCCTGGCTTTTTCAGGGATGCTTCAGCAGAAATTCCTGTGTGTGAAACTGGGTTATGCATAATTTAAGAATATAGAATTCATTGGGTAGTGTGTTAAATCTCCCATTGTGTGTCTTGTTTTTCAATATACATACATGATAACCCACCCTATGAATGGATGCATAATCATGTCTGAGGCAGTGAAAGGTGGATTTGCAACACAGCCATCCTTACACCTCAATTCCGGTATCTGTCTTTGAGTATGGGATTAACGTATTTCTTTGAACTAACGAAGCTTGGGAGAAACCCGACGACAAGCTGAAGGCTACAAAGTAAAGAAAACCGAGGAAGACAGATTTATGTCCTTAAAAGTCAGGTAGGAACGAGTAAATACACTATTTACTCTCTCGATTCTCCAATAATAATGTATTCATTAGCATTGTGATGGTTTCTTGTCCAAAAACTGTAGCGATAATGATCGATAATGAAGAAAAAGACCCAGGAGTTCGGCTAGGATCTTGGAAGGAGAAGAATGTAGGACTGTCGGTGCTCAAAACCAGTTGACCCAGACTTGGATCAAGGGAAACACAAGGGCAGTTCAGTCAGATTATAAAGCTTTATGCTTTTCTTTACTTTTCCTCCACTGACACTGGAAGTTGGCATTGGATGTAAACAGACCCTTTGCTGAACCTCTTCCCTGGACAGGGATCGTCCATCCGTAACTAGACACATCACGCCTGTCAAGCTTGGATTTCTTCTTATGTCAAAGTGGCGAGAGAGGGGCTGGAGTAAGAGAGGTAGGCAAGAGTTCAGAAAAATCTGGAGCGGTGTTCCTAGTGTACACCTAGTTACATTTTCAAAATCAAAAATAGGTGCCTGAAGTTGATGGTTGAGAAATGAGAAAGAAATGAAAAGCAGCTTTTGTTTACAACTTCTGTTTCTAAAATGACTGTTACATATATGGCAGTGTTACTATTTCTGTTTTAGGCTATACCTCAGTAGAAGATTATCCAGCAAGACCGTTTTAATCCACACTTTATGGACAGTAACAGCACATAAAGGCATGGAGAAAAGTATTATTGCCTTATTTTCTACTTGCTAATGATTCCGTCACACTTAAGCAACCAGTTAATAATATATTACCCCCAAAAAACAAAGCCACCAACGCAGAGGCCATCTACTGTATACTTAGTGTTGATAACATGCCAAAAAGCTGTGAAATTAACTTGCTCTCCACCTCTAATTCCAAGGGAATCGAGGCGCCGCCGCTGAAGAAATGGGCGAGAGGGCGACTGTGCAGATGTGTGCCCTGTGTGTTCGTCTGCTTGCATGAGCACGTGTGTGTGTGGAAGAGGGAGATGAATGTGTTCTATTGCCGACCATGTTTAATTACAGCCTCAAGAATAGAATATGAAGGCATCAATTATACCCACTCACCTACCAAATGTTCTGCATTAGGTAAACAGGAGGATACTGTTTACTCTTGACAAATGTGCTCCAGAGAGCATGAATAATTGTGAAGGGCACAACCTCTGCCTTACGCAGATTAATATTTATGAAGGCAATTTTGTTTTTTAATTTTCTCCAGGAGCTCGGCAATAGCTGCGGTTTATAGGTGTTTATTGGAGAGAATCAACCCTCTGTGGAAGGATATGATGGTGTAATCCTAATGTTTTGGTTCTCACTCTTTATTTTCCCACTTAAAGCAGGCCCGTCCCTGGCCTTTGCTTGGCTGAACCTGCCGATCGATCCCAGCTAACATCGCATTTTATTATCTGCGACTAGAAACTCTCCCTCGCTCCGTCTCTCTCTCTCTCTCTCTCTCCCACTGACGCACACACCCAGAGCTTCTTATATCTTACCTTTGCGCAACCTCATCTCAATAGCGCACCTCTGTCTTTGTCTGAACTCTCTGTGCAGAAGTTCTACTTCTACCCATAGTTCTTAGGAAGCTCATGCACTATGTATGGCATCGATCAGAGAACAAACACGGCACTTCCCTGCCTCCTCTGCTCCCCTAGCTTACCCCCGGAGACATTGTTTATCTTGTTTATATGTTGCACTGGTTGCGTGATCTTGGTGAATCTGTCTGTTGTTTGTTGCTGCTCCCCCTGGCAAAAATCACAGACAGTGAAGCACAGATCATGGGCACAGTCCGATCGCTTTTCTTCTCATGGATGTTGCATTTCACGCCGCCAAACCAAAACCTAGCGGTCGACATGACACACGCACACGTAAAGGAGGCATGGAAAAGTATGTACAATAAGGGGAGACATTAAAGAGAAACTTTTTTCCTTTCTGCCGTGCTGCCAGGTGGAACATTTGGTTTTTTCTATACTGTCTGTAGATTCCCTCATCCTTCATTTTAAAAGCTCAACCTACACACTCTCAGAAGTCGCACTTCTTTCAGCCACTCTCGGGAGTCAATAGTTCAGACTTCACAGTCATGTAACTTTCAATGGGACCAAGTGAAACCAGATCACTAAAGCTACGGTTATCTCTGCAGATTCAGAAATAATTTCACAGACTTAATATTGACACACTTCAGCGTACACACCGCCGTCTCCCGCAAACAAATGAAACCCAGTATCTCCCTAACAGACTGCCGTTTAAACAGCATCGCTCCCCTCCAGAGCCCTCTACTTCACACATCTGGTGTTGTTGTGGTCAGTTCACTTCACACAGAGAGGGGAATATGCAGTTCAATACCAACATAAATTTGACCGATCACCGAGACATGGCACTTTTATGGCGGCGGCGAAAACCTCTATTTCACACATCATCTTGAAACCTCCCATAAACGCTCAACTGAACGCATATCCAGTTATTTAGAGGACCTGCACTGAATGTTCAAAATATTGAAGAGACATTTCCGTTATTGAATCAAAGCCCTCTTTTCTGCTCTGCCTAAAAGCTTCACAACCTCCCTCCTGCTTTTCTTCATTCCCTGGTGAGTGGCATGCATTTAATAAGGTAAATCAGTGAGGGATAATGGCTTTTACCTGGATTCACCTCATTAGTATATTTCAAGGAAAGAGCATATTTAATGCTCACTAAGTGTGCCGTATATATTTGGCACACGGGTAATATCGCGTGTGTGTTTGCCAGCTACTTATTCCTCATCAATGGAGAGCTGTCTTTCTGGAATGATGCATCTGCAGAGAGGGAAATGCAAGAGGAAATGAAGGCGATCATCTGGAAAAGTTATGCCGGCTGTGATTAGAATTCACTTTGCCGTTCTTTGGGATAATTACGCTGATTACATGTCAATAAACGTTCCCTTCATTAATTCCAAAACCCGAACGCGGCAGGCTGCCTTTGATTGTGGAGAGAGTGTCTACCCTGCAATACTATTGACGGCACAGCTGAAAAGCCTCTAAAGAAGCATTTAGACAACAAGATGCTAAAACTGTCTACAGAGACCCAGAAAGCCTACATTTAAAGTCTTATTGTCATCATAAGTAGAGCCAATTCCCATGTCAATATACCAAAAACTGGATTTATCATCCATTTTACTAATATAACATACAAATACAAGTGACAGGAAGCCATTTTAGTGCATTCATAGTAGGTTTATATAATGCAAATCAGTATTAAATGATTAAAACAATAATTTTCTCCTGTATCAATGTACACAGCAATCTACAATCAGCCACAACATTAAAACCACTGACAGGAGAAGTAAATAACATTGACCATCTTGTGACAATACAATGTTCTGCTGGGAAACTTTTGGACCTGGCATTCATGTGGATGTTACTACCACACATCTAGACCAGACCAGGCACCTCCTGTGAAGACTTGAGTACAGGGAGGACCCAAAATGCAGAGAGACTTGTAGCAGGTTTAACAAAGGTTTATTTCAGCTTCTTCTCAGTTCAAAAACAACAACTGAAAAAGCCGCTTTGGGTAACAGAGCTCTGCAGGCAAGCTGTGACTGGAGGCTGGCTGACACCGAGGACACTGACGTAGCTTGAAAACCGAATCATCATCACACATTAGTGTGGAGGGTGAACCAGGCTTTTATGGAGTAGTGATTGCTGGATTGAACTCAGGTGTGCTCTGCTGTGCTCCTCAGGAAAAGTGGGTCAGCCACGCCCCCGAGCCACCACCTGCACTGCAGGAGAGAAAAATAGGAAAACCTAATGAACATAAGACAAAAAACTCAGGCCATAACACCCCCACCCCACAGCAATGACACTCCTTGATGGCAGCAACCATCCCCAGCAGGATGCAGGTGTTGACCTGGCCTCCAAATTCACTAGATCCCAAACTGATCAAGTATCTGTAGGATGATCCACAGAAAGCAAGCCTGGGATTAGTTATTTCACAGAAATTTTCATTTATAATGTACACTATTGGTAGTTGTAAGAGCAATCACAGACTCCAACATGAATGTGGCCAAACATCAATAAACAAATTATATTAAGTGATGCCATCCCTTTACTGTTTTGTTAGACGACAAGAAGATATATAGATATATTCAATTCCATGAAATATCTTTAATGTTGGTATGCTGAATGGATACTTCAACAGTTTTTTCTTTTTTTTTCTTGATTTAAGTGCCAGTACAATGATAATCAGGATATTATAATTGTAATGTATATTATAGTTAGGTCATTTTAGCTAAGTAGGTAGGTTGGTTATGTAATTTTATTCTTAAAAGTAGCATCTTTAAATGCTACTAAAAGATAAATAGCCCACATTACACTTAAATGCAGACGTTAGCACTGTGTCAGCTAGAATCAGTCTTAAGGATGCAGACGACATAAAAGCATTAGTTAAATGCTTACTCATAGAGAGCTCCTCCTGCCTTCCTGTCTTAAACTCCTTAAATCACAGGTGTCTCGGTAGCAGCTGGAAGTCGCTTGTATTCAAATGCTGCGCTTCCCCTGAGCACACATGGCAGATTGTTAATTACGACAAGTCTGGGGGAAAATTACTTTATCGATTTGCATCAAGCTAGGTATTCTGAGAGAGTATACAGAGAGGCCAAGGCTGAATTGGAGTGAGTCTGATCTTTATAGAAAATAACCTCTTCTGTCCCAGCTGCCGTAGCGAGTGTTTTATGTCACTTGTGACAAATTTACTTCACCCCCATAACATCTTTATTTGTTATGCATCATTGGTACTTTGCCTGTGAAGTCACCCAGCTTTGGGCCACAGCATTCCTCCATATGCCTGTCAGTGTCTGATATGCGACTGCTGGCTTTCTGGCCACAGCACCTCTGGGAATGCTGCAAAAGTTCAGAGAGGAAAAGAAAGGTTGTGCAAGAGAGGTTGAGTGGCAAAATTGACTGGGATGAAAGTGGAAGGGACTGAATAGAAAGGGGAGAGGGGCAGTGAGAGAGGAATAAAGAGAGGTCAGAGACCCAGGAGGGAAGTTGAGGGACAGATTGAGAGAAAGAAAAAATCTAAAGCGCCAAGGCCAGCGCTAGATAGACAGAGCCTCTCTGGGCAATGGAGACATCAGGGCTGACAGAACTGGCCACAGTCCAGGTAAAGAGAAAAAAAAGAAGACAAGCTGTACGGGGAATTAACTGAATAGCCAGGGGCATGACTTCAACAGCCACGTCTGGAGAACTGACAACTGCAGATGAGCCAGGAGACACTGAAGAAATATGTCAGGCAATCAGCTAAAGTTGACAAGCGTAGCCATGGTTGCTAAAAATCTATTGACTCGATAAGAGCTGACTGCTTGAAATGTTTCTCCCGCAATGGTCACTGAGGTGGAGGTGGTGTGGCGGCTCCGGTATTACTTTAAGCGATGAATCAACTTTTCAACGTGCAAAGCAGCAGAAAAGGCAGCTAGCAGTCATCACAGCTACGCTCTAATTGCACTGGACTCCAAAAGCTATACATAAATCTCCACCTGCAAGCACACTATTGCAAGGCCACACGGATATATATATATATTTTATCAGTTTTTAATAAATCAATCAATTACACTGTTAATGACCAGAATACAGAATTTGAAAAAGTCTTTCATTTCTAATGGATCTGAGAGACATGGTTGTTTTAGCCTTTGGCCAGTAACAGTCACATCATGTTCCTGATTTGAGCCAATCCAGTCTCAAAGACTAAGCAGATCTTGATGTATTCCCTTTGATGATCATACATGAGAACTGGTTGAAACGGCAAACATCCCAAAATACATGATGAAGACATCTGAAAATTTTGCTTCCTTCTAAGACTAAGACTACTGATATGGATGGATCTTTCTTTCTGGAACACTCATCTCATCTGTTTTCCACAAATAATGTAGAGTGTCTTTTACCCTTGTTCAAATTCCAAAGGACGACCTCTTTGCTTCGTGAATGTTGATGAGTGCTGATTAAACACGCTCCATGCGAAAACACCTGTGACAGCCAGCGATATTTACTGGATGTTTATCTACCTCAAAGCAATCTTATTATCTCATTATCTCATTATCTTTGCATTCTGGTGAGCCTTCATTTGCTGCATTGTGCTAAATGAGTCTTATTAACAGCCGCCTTTGTCCTTGAGAGACGAGAGAACGAAAGGACAGGTTGATGGGAAGGGATAATCTCCACTGTAGCTTCTCTTTAAGTGGTGATTTGTTCAAATTTGCTGAAGATGTTATTCTCGGGGCGTCGGGCGGCATCATATTGATAACAAGCACATTATGGCTGGATTTAAGTACATAAAATCCAAATGGGATAGACTCAAGGTTGAATACTTCTTGCGGTAAGTGCGGAGTTAATTAAATTCTCATAACACATTAGTTTAATGCAGAAGGTGAATCATATAAGGTTTCGAATTTAAAGAGGCTGATGTGTGCAGAGCAAAGAGGGGTCAACTCAATTTGGAGTCTCTGGCCATGCTAGTGGCTCTGTGAGGTTAACCTAAGGCCAGTGGTGCTATGAACCAAATGTTAATAAAAGCATTCTTATATAATCACAATGACAATGTCAATATGTTATGCCAACCAGGCAGGTGCATTTTACTTGCATTGTTGAAGTTGCATTATTTATTTATTTTTATTTTTTACACTGCATGCACAATTATTAGGCAAGTTGAGCTTTTGAGGATTAGTTCAGAGAGGTGTACTGTTTTCCTTCACTGTACATCTCGCGTTTAAGAAGGGCCCAAAAGTTCTCAATAGGGTTTAGGTCAGGTGCAGAAGTTGGCCATGTCATTATTCTTTCACCTTTGAGGCCTTTACTGGCTAGCCACTCAGTGGACTATTTGATGCATGAGATGGAGCAGTGTCATGCATAAAAATCATGGTCTTCTTGAAAGATGCAGCTTTTTTCCTGTACCAGTGTGGAAGAATGGGTCTTCTAGAAACTGGCAGTAGGTTTGGGAGTTGAGTTTGAGTCCATTTTCAACCAGAAAAGGTTCAACAAGCTCATCTTTAATAATTCCAGCCCATACCAGTACCCCACCTCCACCTTGTCGGCGTCTGAGTGAAGTTCTGTGCCCATAGCTGATCCAGCCACGGGCCCATCCATCTGGCCCATCAAGAATCACGCTCATCTCCTCAGTCCGTAAAACCTTTGTTGTTCTAATGGAACACTGTTCTTCTGTGTTTTTGTAAAATTGGCAGTCTCGCAGTTATACATCAGTGCTTTGCATCTGTTTATCAATTACCAGTTCCTAAAAGCAACATTCCAACTGTAGGCGTAAGCATATGGTTTGACTGTGGATTATTAATTGTCTAGCCCACGTTTTCCAGGCACACAACAGAGCCACATTGGTCTGGCTAACACAGTTACTTCACTGGAGGCCAGCGTAACAAACTAAGCATCTGCCATCGCTCCCTATTCTCTGCCTCTAATGTCATTACACATGATTCAAGACACTTTGTTACCATCGACTGTGGAGTAATGATGCATGGTTACTGATCACTTACACAGTTTCTGTCTTTTATAGGCTTGCTGGGTTGCTGTGGCCTCCCTAACAAGCCCTTTTTGAAACCAATAATCCACCAAACCAGGAAGCGCCTGTGTAATTAAGTATTGATCGCAGAGAGCAGGTAAAGTATTCAATATCTAAGTATGGCCGGACATTTGTCATGAGGTAAGACTAATGAACTCTCGTCAATTTCCCCTGAGCATGAATATGAAAGCTGCAGGTCCATTTCAAATTCAAGACTTATACGCTTAAAGAATGAGTCATTCTGTATATCCAAGGCAATATAAATTCATCAAATTAATCTTATCATTATTTGCAAACTCACTTCCATTCCCAAAAGAACAATGTGAACACCCTTGGCTCCTGTGCTCTAAATAAAACCTTCTCTCTGTGAACTTTGCAATATTGCATTTTGATGGGTGACGACGGTGAAGAATCTTATGAGAGGGAGCCAAACAAACTCTCAGCTGTGTTTGTGTGCATGTTTGTGTGTGTGTGTGTGTTTTTATCAGGCAGTCCTGTCTGTCATAAAGACTATATTTTCTTTGAGCGTGGCCTTTACGGCATGTTCACAGTTGGGAGTGTTTTACTGCTGATTGGATCACATTGTGAGTGTGTCTTTTATCCATTTATTTCTTTACCCGCCCCCTCCCCATGTGCTTCACACACGCATAGATACAACAGACAAGCTGAGTAAATCCTTATGACCGCATGAATTTGACCTCACATCATTTTTTTTTTTTTGTGGGACACTAGCTTTACGGCCACTCAGTGAAGAAAATTTTATGACAGAGTTTTTATTAGTATAAACAAAGTTTTGAACTCTGTGGATGGCTAAGGCCTCGTCCACATATAAAGTCATCTCATCGCTCATTGTGTTGCAGCTGACAGTTGGTTGCTAGTGGATGCTCCGTGCTCCGGTTGTCTAGATCACCCAAATGAAACAAGCGGAACATAAAACTATTACTAGTGTATGGATGGGGCTAGCGCTTCTTGCTGTCACCACTATCTATTTGAAAAGCTAATACCCTCAGTGCCCCTGTCACTCCATCTGGGTTCACCCAAGCCCACTATCAGCGTTTGGTTAACTTTATCAGTTGCTCCCAATGGTCGTTGACAAAATCGGTTATCTCAAAGCTGAGATTAGTTCTGCTGGGTACATAGGTGGTGCAAAGCTCACAAAACTCCTGCACAAATCATTAATCATTATTAAGTTGGCCATGAACAGTATGTCACACCTTCAAGTGCAGTACATCACTGCATTCCTTGAATGCAGGCGCATCTGATTGAATAGGCCACGCCTACTTAGGCCCGAGAGTTCTTGCCCAATATTGAAAAATGAGCTGCTGCTCCACAACAAACTAGTTATTATTATAATAATTACTACTAAACTTGCAGAATTTCATTAATATTCCATGGTCTCTTGTAACCACGTTGCTGCTAGTGCCTTCTGTTAATTTTGTAGCAGATACATGTATGGCTTTGTGTTCTTCTTAAGTTTCTGAAGCACGTGAGTCCATGAGCTGCAAAGCTAAATGGCAGCCTTCAAAACAATGACGTCTAAAAGTGGATCCGGGTGCGCACATCCAAATAAAATAGTTCAGGTGCTAGACAAAAAGGATATATATTGAAAAAATGGTCTGCACACTGTGTATGCTCCAAGTGCAATTTATTTATTTATTTTAAACAGGCAACGTTTCGATCCTATGGGATCTTCATCAGGCATTGCCTGATGAAGATCTGTTTAAAATAAATAAATAAATTGCACTTGGAGCATACACAGTGTGCAGACCATTTTTTCAATAAATAGCCTTCAAAACAATGAAGCCTCAGAGAAGTGCCAAAAACTGCGATTCATCTAATAACCACTTGAGGCTTCAAAATCAAGTCAAAAAATATATGCAAGAGCATATAGTACTTTGTTCATGACTGCTCCCCTGCTCCATGTTAAAATTATCTTTCCAGATGATAAACATGCTTGCTGTCTATATATATGCCCATGCGGTAATCCGTCTATATATGCGCTACATCATGGAGGGATTGCCCATCTTATAAAAAGTCAATGTGCAGAGCCAAAATGTATTTGCATTCAGGTCTTCTTTTGGATCTGGGGATACACAGCAGTGACAAAATGAAAGGGGCGCAGCAGGGAGGGTAATGACACGCATGTTTCCTGCATTGCATCCTGCACTTTATGACATGTTTATGTAGAGGGGCGCCTGCCTCCTGTTTGCCGGCTGTGCAGGAGTGTACGTGTGTGTTTGTGTGTGAGTATGCAGATACGGTTAGAAGACAGACTGCTCCCCTGCTGTTCCCCACAGAGACTGTGATTAGCGACGCTCTCCAGGACCGAGACCTCAGCCAGCATCTGTATTGCTGCTCTGTGACCTTATTGATGAGATGCCACCGGTTATGACAAGCGTGCCTCATGTCACAGCACGCCTCCTGTAGGAGAATCATGGCCGATGAGAGGCCTGCAAGGAATTCTGGGCCACTTCCTGAGACCAGATTCTAACTTATTTACTTGTTCTGACACTGGACTTTTATGAGTTCAATATCATGTCTCCTTAATGCTAAAATGGAGCTTCATTACTAAGCGATATGCCTTCACCAACCTTCTGATGTGGCAGTGGCTACCCCTGGAGCTGAGTAAGTGGCTGAGGTATCATTTAACTCGTGATGTGTTATTCAGCTCTTTGCATTATTTAGAGTGTCTAAGTTTCTCGTGATGAGAGGCTCTGAAGTGTTTTCTAGTGTCTGCTCTGATGAAGGCCACTGTTCCCTCTACACGGCTTTTGTTCACTTAATGCTTTATTGCTAAATATGGAAAGTAAAATTGTGGGGGAGCCCAGACCAAAAGATTGTACAATAACTCAATATCTATTATCTGCTTGAAAGGGAACGGATGTTGCAATGCTGCTCCTATGCACGAAAAAGCAGGGAGAAACATAAGAAAGAAAATGTCTGCTCTCTCCTACCAAGCATTCTGGCAAAAGGAAAAGGCAAGAGTTACAAAAAAAAAAAAAACTCAACGTGAAACAATTACAAGATGAACGTAATTTAACAGCAGCACCCCGACCTCTCAGTATTGAGCTGGCAACAACGTACAGGGGAAATATTTCTGCACCAAGTTATAACACGAATAGCGCATTTATTCAGTCAGTCCTCTCGATGCACGCTGCTTATGAGCCACCAGATGGTCTGTGAGTTCACCAGCCAATAGCAGACGCACCTTAAGACGGTGCCCGCAGAGCCCGGGGAGCAAATCAGAACGTACGCTATTAACACATTTTTACATTAACACATCTACCTCGTGGTGTCTGGAACAAAGTGGCAGAGAAAGAGAGAGGCAGGAAAAGTAGATATCTTTGATTTGCATCACTATTTATATATACAGTAGAAGCATATCCGTGAGCGTGCAATTAGTTTTTTTTCTTTTTTTAAGATTGTATTAATTTCATCATATTATCAGGAGAAAAAGGCTTTTTGCATTTAAGCACCTTCTTGTGCTTTTCTTTTTGTTCATGTCGGATCAAATCAATAATTCTGGCCTCTTGATTGCATTTTTTGATTCAAGGGCGCAAACCCGTTCACAGTTGTTTGACTATGCTGTCTTGTTCGTCCAACAAAAAGTCGCGTTACAATGAGGTAAAATTTATGGAAGACGATGGTGCCATCTATTGTCGCCTAGGGTTTTAGGGTATAACTTTTGTAATTCCAGTAATGTTTCTCTCTAGTTTGACTACAGAATGGTGCATGTTAAACACAGCTTCTTGTATTTAGGAAGAAAATAGGCATAAAAAATGGTTTTCTGTAAAATGGATTACAAAGAATGCAACTGGCATTTGCTCACAATACCTGCTTTTGGGAGTGGGCTCTGTATCAGTGTTCTTGCACCATTTTATTAGTCAAATTTAATGCTTTTTAAGACCTTTTTAAGACAATTGACAATTTCTGTGGTAGAAAATACTACATTTATTTCAATCCAGCAAAAAGACTTTTTCATTAGGGACTCTGTGCTCCTCTTGTAAGAGTTCAACAAACTTCCAATTAACACTGGGCCCATCCATTGACACTGAAAGCATGTTGTTCAGATTCAGCTCCTTTGTGACTTCCTGCACATATGGGAAAAAAGAAGGAAATTATCAATATATTTACAACATACCTTGATTCTGCTTCTCTATTTACAGCTCATTAGTCCTTATGCGAACGTTTACTAAAACGTTTACTGTTGCTATGGCAACAAGATACAGCCGACGCTACATTTGGCCAATCATCCGAAAAACATCCCATAAAATCACAAATCGGCATATTAAGACAAAATCAACTACAACTGCCAACTGTTACACTCCTTAAACTCTGAGCTAATGTGTTGTTACCTTACCTGTCAGGTTGTCAAAGTGACCATAGACTCAAACACAATCGTGACGTTACTTACACTGAAATGACCCAACATGTCCTCGGCTCTGGAGTGACCCATGAACTCATAGTAGCGGGAGATGACATGGTGCGTGCCCGTCTCATCACCAGTAGTCCAGTTGTTTGCTCTTTGTCGTTTTATTCATGCTTTCGTCAAACATGGTAACTATGGCTTCTCACTAACGCTGCGCAACAGCTCCTTCTTGATGAATGAATCGATGCCATATTTGGCGATATATGCCGTTTTAAATTCACCAGAGGTGAATGACTTTGCAAACTGGAAACGGGGAACATGGCAGCAAAGACGTCACTCGTTAGATTTAAATTAATTGTGCCTCCATATGGAGAACCCACAGTACCTCTGCCTTTTGGGTCTCTGGCGGTGAAATCAAGCTTTTCATAGCCGACTGAAAGGTGGCGTCTGAACTTGTAACGTTAGGTCGTGCTGCAAACAATGCAGGGATTAGCCTGGCCCCGCTCAGGCTAGCTTTCTGCAGGCGTCAGCCACCTCCTAAATAAATCCTCTTCCATCCATTTGTCGTTAAATTTGCACTTCCCCACCTTTGCATGTTTAAACGCTCACCTCGACAACCGCGTAATGGCGACACACAGCATCTGTCACTGACGTACTTTAAAACAGCTATTAATCGCGGAGTCTCTAATTTACTACACGGTATTTTTAATAAGTTAATCAAACAAATACACGCTATTAGCTGTTTTACAGTGGGCCACTGTGCTTTCCCATCGGCATTAAACGCACCATCTGGAAATTTAATACCTACAGCAAATTTAATGTCAATTTAAGACATTTTATGACTTTTTAAGGACCCGCGGGAACCCTGTGTATCTTATCTTGAGGCTTTGAGCTAGAAGGGTGGAAAGATGTTCATGAAAAGGGACTTTTTTTTTTTTTTTTTAAATAGACAAAATGAATGCCTATTTCTAACTGTACTTCCTTCATGTGCTGCACAAACTGTGTAGAACAGCGGTGCTGGGTCTCAGCTGGAAGTGGTTGTTTGCTGAAGTGCCTTGTATCAGTTAGGCGCTCAGGTCATTCTAAAGTTACAATCCATACTATGTCTTGCAACAACCACTTCGATTCGCAGCATTCTCTTTATCTGTCTGCTCCACACATCTTCCCCCACAGTACAGCCCTCCTCTGTACACTCGCGAGCATCTTATCTGGGCAGCGCTGTCTTCAGAGGCTCACAGATGTTGATATCAGCCCATTGCATCACCACTCTCTCCTCGAGACAGGTGGGAGAAAAGAGCGCACTACAAAAGGAGCCGGAATAAATCATCCGGCTTTTGTTATTATAATTCAAAATGATGGAGGCTGAAGGACTGGCTGCTAAAAATACAGAGTTCGTTAGCAAAGCACAATTATTAACAGTGTCATGTTGACTCTGTGCAGTCAGTTCAAAAGTTAGAAAACAGGTTTTACAAGGCCTGTCGGAAAGTTAAATTTATTCATTTAATGTTTGCTATATTTCTCAGTAAACTTTGCTTTAGATTTGCAAATGCAAATAGCAATTCCATTAAGAGAATGCAGAACTAATAAAATAGACGTTTTCCTCTTGTTCTGTACTGATCTAAAGGGACAAAAATGATCTGAACATTTACCAAGCTCATTTCACAAAATTGGCTTCTGTTAGTGGCACAGCACCTAAAATGAATATATGCTCTGAGAAATATACCAGGAAGCAAGACTGTGAGCTATGCTAAGTGCTCTGTGATGCTGCAGCTTTAGCAGATGCTTACTATGTTTCCCATGCAAATGTTAGCATGTTAAAATTTCCTATCCATCTCTGAACACAACACAAGTCACACAACAGGGTCATTCCTGCTATTGCTACTGAGAAGTTATACCTAGGAATGTAATGTTAGCGTACTAATGTAAGCATGTCCACGTGCTCAAAATTAGCAATCATTAGCTAGTCACCTTTTTTCCCGAGGCGCCAATTTTTCAGGATGTTTGTTTTCGCAGGTATGTTGCCACAAACCAAAAAAAATTACTCTAACTGGATTTTTTAAATAATGACGGGACAAGAGGGAACTTCAGAAGATGATCATCTCAGTGGAACATTTCTGGACCAAAGTTTTTGGCAATCGGTCTGACAGATATGTTAGTGACCCACAGATGTCAAATGATGGTCAAATGTGGTAAAATAAATTTCCAAAGATGACCTTAAGTCTTAGGATTCAACCATTAATATCTGTGATTTATTTTGCGCTAATCCATTTAGTAATGAGTGTTGTGATATTTAAGCAAATACAAGGAGGAAAGATCAGATGATCTCCAACGTCAGCATAGTTTATCCTTGGAGTATCCTTGGGGAAACAGACCACCAGTTTTCAGCATAAATAGGGCATGTATTTCACGTGGCAACCTCATCCCGCTGCGGTATGTGTTTGAAAAGGGTATAACATACACATTATACACAGATCAGGCATAATATTATGACCACTGACAGGAGAAGTAAATAACATTACCCATCTTGTGACAATTCAATGTTCTGCTGGGAAACTTTTAGACCTGGCATTCATGTGGATGTTACTTAGACATGTAGCACCCACCTAGACCAGACCAGGCACCCCCACCCCATAGCAATGACACTCCTTGATGACAGCAGCCATCCCCAGCAGGATGCAGCCTGACACAGACACACACACAAAAACATGAAGAACAGCACAAGGTGTTGACCTGGCCTCCAAATTCACTAGATCCCAAACTGATCAAGTATCTGTGGGATGATCCACAGAGGCCCCTCCCCTCAACCCATAGGCCCCCACTAACAACATTCTGTTGCCATACACCACAGGACACCCTCAGAAGGCCCATGTCCATTCTCTGATGAGTTACAACTGTTTTGAAGGCACAAGGGAGACCTACACAATATTAGGAAGATGGCCATAATGTTACGCCTGATTGGTGTATATGTTGTTATTAGCTGTTATAAACTATTATTGTCAGATAATTCATTTGAAGTATTTCATTTTGCACTGGCTGTTGTTTGCACTTCTGGTTAGATTCCAAACTGCATTTCGTTATGTATCTACCCGTAATATTTGCAATGATAACAGAATCTATTCTACTCTAATCTAAAGATCAGAAGAAGAATATATATACAACATCTGCTGTCTGACTAGACTGTTCTTGCACGATCTTGCATGATTTTCTGACATATCCATTGTCATTCAGAGTTGATCTGTTACATCTGGCAGCAGTATGAGCCGGTAACACTGACTTGACCAATGCACAGATCTGTTCCACTAGACACAAGCTTCTGTGATGTTGGTTTAGCAAATTTCTGCAACATACAGCCACCAAATCGTCTGGGGTTTTAATGAGTACAGTGAGCTCCTCCAGACCTGAAGTATAGGAAAGCGTCACCTCTAGGGCACAGATGATCACATTAAGTGTTCGCAGGCACTTTTTCTTGCAGGAAATGAATCGTCCTTACCTTAGCTCAAGACAATGGTGAGCGGTTTAAAGGAATACAAACAAGCCAGGCTATTCTCCTGCACTGACACAGTTCGTTGGAGATAGCTCTGGCTAAGCAATCACCAGAGGATTTCTCCTCTGCTCGCTGTGAATATGTGTGCCAAATGTCATCACTATCCAGCAAAAACTCGGGATATTTCTGTTTCCTATAGTCGACCACTGCCGTGCCTACAGAGAGATATTTTTGTAGTTTAGATGTTTTCCTCCCATACCGTTTTTGTTTGTCTACTGCTGCACATTCTGCCGAGCGCCCTCAGAAAACAGTGGAAGTGGGCGTTAAGTGTGACCCTTAAATGGTGAATAGGAAACACTCTGAGGCTTGTGTCTCGACCAGCCAGAACAGAGCAAATATAGGTTTGCAGTATGTCAGAGGGAGAGTCCAAACAAGCTATTACACAGGGAGTGGGCCTGTACAAACGAGGTGGATGAAAGAGAATACCAACCCTCTTGTTAACACAAATAAGGAGACACACACCCACCAACTGTTTTTTAGAAAGTAACCAATCTACAGTTCCTTCTGAACACAGCAACCGCTGCTCTCCGGAGGTGTTTTTTTTTTTCTTGCACACATTCAACTAGTTAAACAAGCCTATTGAGTATCTTACAATGCAGCCCTGTCCGTTAAATCGCTAGCAAATAACTTTTTATGCTGAATACAAATTCCTCAAATGGCAAGAACTTGCAGACATTTCTCAGCTGCATACCTTGTGCTGCAGCCTGCACACAGAATGGACGGCAAATAATAAATCATCATCATCATCATCATGTATTTTACCTTGAAGCAAGTATTTATTTATTTTTTTACAAGATACAATATGTGGAGACGCACAACCCCAAGACACAAGCCTGGCTGTGTATAAACAAAGCCACCATGTTGATGTTTGTTTTCCCAGCAGAGATTGCAGTAGACCACAGTGACACTAAAACCTGGTCGACTTTAAGAACAAATGGCAGGAGGAGAGAGCGTACACACAGCCAAGGTCCTTTCTGCCCCTGTGGCTGCTCACTGATCACGGATGATAAATGGCTGAACATGGCCAAACTCTCATTTGGCTCTCACAGCATCAGGTGATAAAAGTGGAGCCCTTGTCAGGGATGGAGTGTGCTCTGCTCTGCAAGGACAAGGCCTTACACCCACGAAGACACTAGAGGAGAATGGACTTAATATTCACTGCAGGCAGGCAGAGAGAGGCAGGCAGACAGCACATTTGGAGACTAGCCGTGCAACTGTAAGAGATGTGTCAAGATGCAACTCTGTAGCAGAGTTCAGGTGGAAGTATGCACTGCAATCAGACACCAGGATGGAACTGCTGCGGCTATTTATAGCAGAGCTCATCATCGGCTGTCAGAGCAACATTAACCTGGATAAGACTGTCGAACCCGCTTATCAGGGACTCGCTTTAACCTGAAATGATAATGACTGAAAGCAGAGGAGAGAAGTTTTATTTATTTTTTAACTCATCTCTCCTGACTAGTTGAGGATATAACGCAGCTACATCTGGGGTCCACACAGTCTGTATGAGCAAGGAGGACGCGTGACAACCCGCAGCACACTTTTGGACAATTAATTATCTTAGCGAGTCTTACCAGGCTAATCAGTCATCAAACATCGCTGCATAATGCGAATCTACTCCGACGAAGAGAGAGGAAAAAATCTTTTAATTAAAGGAAGCGAGTAAACAAAGTAAAAGCCACCGCTAATTATATTCAATCAGTATGCAATCATAATGTTGCACGTCTCAATTACAGGATTTCAGTGTCCTCATCACTGTAATCGCACACACAGCATGGTTAGAGTTGAGCAACCGGCCCACTCTGTTTAAAAATGCCCACCCAGCTTCCTATTATAGCATGCTGCCTTTGGGATAATTGATTTGATTTAATACAATAGAAGACAGTGAGCAGGAAAGCCTCAAAGGAAATAGGACTGTCATGTGCCTTCCATTCTAATATAACACATTGTACGTTTGCCTCAATCTCCTGATCTCTAAAACTAATGAAGCTGTATTTGCATACAGACTGACACCGCACCCAGACACACTTTTTACACGCCTGTAGATGTTCAAAATGATTTTTTTTTTCCTCTCCCCCCTTCAAGTACATATCTATTTTTGTGCATGTCGTGTTGGAAAAATATTTTCCTTCTCTTTGCAGGTGAGGAAACAGAAATGCAACAAAGAAATCTCAGCTTTCAGTCGATGACAAATGGTTGGCTGTTGATGGTATTGTTTAAACTTAGGTCGTGCATGCAGTGTCAGGTGATGGGGAATGTGGGGTTCATTCCACAAAGGGTGTTACGCAAAACTACTGACCCAGACTAAAACAAAACAACAGAAATTCACATGTAACATTTAGTTTATTTATGTACCTAAAACAAGTGATAAAGCAGGATTTGGGTTCGAACCCCACCTTATTTAGAATTATTGTCAATTCTGCTATGATGCTACTATGTCTGCTATGATGTTATCTCAACTATTAAAAACAGTATATGAGATGTCTGCATACAGAATAAGGTCACGCTTTTGTATCAGTCCATCTTTAAATTACCGTAATAAAGGTATGTACGATTGATTAAAGTATCAGCTAATAAAATAAATTTAAAGAAAGCCGTTAACTTTCAATTTAACTTTGCTAGCTAGCGCTTATAAAGTTAAGCTAGCTCACATTACATCTGATGTTGTTTCCTCCAGTTTCAACCAACTCCCTTAAGATAATTGTCAGTCTCCATGGTCTAAAAAAATCAAGAGTGCAAACATCGGGTTTTAAACAGTGGCAGGGACGTCAATTTTTATTAGTAAACAACACAAATAGCTTAACATTAGCAATGATTGAAAAATGCTAGCATACCATTTAGCCTGTTAGCCTGCACACTATTACATCGCTAAATAGCTCATTAGAAAAAATTCCTTGATTATTTCTGGTACCATCTTAACATAAAATAAGTAATGGACAAGTGATCTTTTAATTTCTTGGAGGGGTTACATAAAGTTAATGGATCACCACAGTCTTTTGAATTTTATCCTATTGGAAACATGGATTTCAGTGCATTAACTGAATCAATTACACAGATATAAGAGACTTATATAATCTTTCTGGAACTGAATCGAAGCCCAGAAAGATGGTGGTCGACTCCGTCTTTTCCAGTTAAAGGACCTTCCAAATATAGGAGGAAGCATGATTCAGGGGGTGGGTGCACTATTGGTGTATGAGCTAAGTCGGTAAGATGTAGCATGTATGTATGCTACTTGATGCTAACGCTACATAAAAGGAAAATTAACCTTACATTACAGAAAGAAATATTCAAATCCTTAGTGCAATTGACCAAAGGACAAGCTTTACCAATTTATGCTGAAAATGATTAGGACAAGCTAAAGCACGAGAATAATCCATGATATCATAAATGAATGCAACTGGTGTGAATACCTCCTACACCTTGTCAATCACTGAAGGCCGGGGACATCAAATGGTGTTATTTTCAAAATGACCACCCAGCACACTGATCAGAAGGCATACATTTAGCTAATGACACTGCAATGAAAAATAAATATCTTTTGGTATCTGAATGGGAGTCTATTGAAGCGAGAGATTTTAGGAGCCAGCACGCCAGCCCTCAGTGAGGGTGGTTTGTTACCATTCGGTCTGCGCCATCCAAAGAAAATCATCATCGGCGTGGGTAAAAATGAGCAGACTACTGAAATAAAACAGGTCATAATAACACATTAGTCCGTATTCAGGTTATCCAGATGAAAAGGTTTAAAGCTCTCTTTGAAACTCTCTTGGCCATTTTGTACGCACTTTTGAGACAACGCCTAACTTTGGCTCAGTTCCCCACATGTGAAAGGTATGTGGTTAAAAAAGAACATCAGTAGCATATTATTATTATTATAAGACCTAGATGCTGTATGTGTGTGTTCAGAGGGCATATCTAGGTGCCGCAAAGGATTTAGGAAATTTCAACCTGCAGCCTGCATGGTACTCTGCTTCTTATTAGAGCAAGACAGTAGTGGGAATAGATTTGCCACTATTACAGGTATATATTGTCAGTATGGGTGAGCTGTGGTCAAAGTAGCAGACTGTAAGGTCACTGGTTTGAATCGCCTCTACGTCCATGGCTGAGGTGCCTTGAGGGAGCACCTAAACCATCCTTAAACTGCTCCCCATGCACCGCGTGTGTGGCGCACTCACTGGATATATGGAGTTAAATGCAGAGAGCAAATATACCCATGAGGGTTTAATAAAGTTTATATACTGTATTTGACCTATCTGTAAATGAGTCAGTTTTAATTTCATGAGCAGGTTTAATATTCTCTATTGATTGCAGCTAGAAAAGCTTCTTATTCAATATACATTGGAGTTTTTCACATACATTATGAGCTGATATTTATGTTTTGTGTGTGGTTTTCTTGTGAACTCTTGCCCTCATAAATAAAACTGAAATATTCAGAAATGTTATCGTGTCGGTGTCTGCTATTATTCAGCCCATTAAGCCAATGTTTAACAGGCTCTTTCAGCATGGTTGGGTCAAGATTGAGTGGCACTTACAAATCTAATCCAATAATGGGATTTTTATTTTATTTTTTCTCCATATGAAGTCAGGTTAGGAGAAAGAACAGACCCGTTTAACATATGTCATGTATGATATGATTATTCTAATTATCCTTTTAAGCCATAGATTTTCTTGCAATTATTCATGCAAATATTAATGTCAATATGTCAGTGCTCTAATTTGCCTCCTGTCACTCCAGAGCTGCATGCCAAATATTAGCCATCTGGTGTGGCAGTGTGTGTGTGTGGGGAGGTTCACATCTATCCTATCTGTATACTAAGGAGCTGATTATGAATGATGTTTAATAGCCAGTGTGCTGAAGCTTTCACGAGCTGAGAATTTCCATAACTCATTATCCTGCAAGTTCAATAACTGTGATCACATTAATCCTTCCGAGTACAGACACATAAAGCAAACATATTCGCATTCAAAGGATGTAGGATTTCTATTAGCAGGTGTTTATTATTTTCTGACGGATGGGTCGGAACTGTCCGTCATTCATCTTCCGTCAGGTCTCGTGGAGGGAGAAAACTGAGTCAGTCAAGAAAATTCAGTGCAAGTAAAATGATGCAAGAGTCAGGTTAAAAATATCATAGCACCTTGACTACAAATCACGTTGGCTTGTGTACGTGTCACGTACATTTTTGCAGGATTGTTTTTCTAGGTTGTAGATTTACTGAATGTTTTTTAGCCAGCATCAGAAAGTCTCTGATGTCCTTTCAGACTTGTAAGACATGGAAAATCAAGTATTAAAAGCTTGCATGAAAATGTTTATTCCATCTCTCTGAGCATCAAGTGTATTCGTCAATATTGCATTATCATTAAGTGGTAATGCAGCATAAGTGCAGATTAATCTTGCAAGTGTTTTACCTCATTGCTGTTACATAGTGTAGCATACTAAAGGAGTAGCCTTGATGTTCTTTGTGAGGGATTACATAGCTCAAGCAAGCTTCAAGGGAGAACGCAAATTCATTTTCATTGCTCATGGATATGAATGTAGATTAACTGGTGCTGTAAACACAACGAGAAAAATAAAACATCAAAATTTTCCAAAACACAGAGGCGTCTTTTGAAAAATGGTTTGCAGCAGTGTGATTTATAAGCATCATTTGTGGTAAACAGGCAAAACTGCTGAGCGACTTTTTTAGTCTTCTTGGGGGTTGTGCAAACAAGCTATAAACACAACATGATTTTTTTTTTGTGTCAGAAACATTAGTTAGTTTCCACCTAGTGAATGTATGTATTTATGACTTTCTGCTCCCTCTGGAGAAGAAATGCCTTGCTCTTTAGTTGCTAAAGGCTCTACCGTTTTTGTATCTACTTGCTAAATATTTCACTGTGTGTCATTCATCGCCGGTGAGGCATCGAACGCTGGGCTTATCAGAACTCTTTTTCCAAAAACAGCTGCTGCTTCTTCTGGAAAAAAAAAAACTCAAACAGCCGTATGTGTAGTGACTTGTAAAACCAAAACAATGTGCTGAAAGATCCTAAAGCATGGCATGGATCTGAGAAGATCTCAAAAGAAGGGGTGCCTACACTCTTTTGGATTACAAACTACTTTTTCAATAATCAAGTCAAAATAATCTACCTACATTAAGAAATGAAACAAAACAATTCAATACATTTATGGTCACTTACTTTAATCTGATGACCTGCATTGCACTGGTGTCTTGGTCCAGCACTCCCACTCGTTTTTATTGCCTTTGTTTACTTGATATAAATTGGAAGGCTAACTACTTAGCTCGCTAGAGTTTTATGTTACAAGTCTGACGAGCTGATGCCTGTCAATCCGTCGTTGTATTGTATATCAACCAAGTGTCAAATGACATAGTGAGGATAGATGATAGACTAACATCTAAAAAAAAAATTTTAAATGGCATGTGTGTTAAGACTGGGACTCCACAAAAACAGGACTCAATAACACAACTCCAAATGGTTTTGGGTTTCAAACAAACACAGTTTACTTTCAGAAGGGTAGTTCGGTACACGATAGACAGTCCATAAAGGCAAACAAATCCAACGGAAGAGACAAAGGCAGTAGTCAGCAAACAGGTAAAAATCCAAAAAAAAACAGGTAAACAGATCACAAGAAGTAAGAAGACTGCTGGCACGTAAGACACTGAGGTACAAAACGAACTTACAAAGAGAGTAGGAGTAACACACATTAAATACACAAGAGAGGGGACTGATAATGAGGAACAGGTGCAACCAATGAGAGTGGGGCAGACAATCAAAACTGGCGGGAAAAGACAGGCAGGAAGTGAAGTGGTCTGAAACGAGAGGAGAGGTAAGTTTTCACAATAAAACAGGAAAGAAAAACAACGAGACATGACCTTATGATAAATGACGAGATGTCTCAATGTGACCTACACGCACTACCTTTGCGATCTACCACAATCAACATATTGGTCACATCTGATCTAAAGTGTCGTGCTCTGATTTAGGGCTACGGTCGAATGGTTGTTCAACAAAATTCCCATTGCCTGTGTTACTTTGAACTCGCCAAACCTAATGGAGACTGCCAGGGCTAACTTAGTTGACGTTTACTGTACATATACTTACTGACACCATGTCAGAGAAGTCATTGGTGTGAATCCGCTTAAAGAAAACCTGAAATCATTTTATATTTCTTTCAATAGTTCTCTTGGGAATCACCAGTTGATTGTTGATTGTTCTTAAAAATGATATGAATATGGTCAGGTGCATGCTGGTCGGACGTGGTTAGAGTCTGTTGCTGTCGAAAAATAAACAGGTCAAGAGGTGAAGAGATTAGGTCAAGAGATTTTTACAGTTATTTCTAATTAATTTAGGTTTGAGTTCAGTTAACACCCCCTTCAAATGGCTCTCAACACAGATGGAACTTGCATTAAACCTAACCCTAACCCCATATAAACCTGATGGGTCAAAATAACTAAATGAAGAAAAGCCACTCAGGCCAGCCCAGAAAGGGCCGTAGGACCTGGCGTCTCCCCTCTAAACCTACGTCCAAACTAAATCCTAATCATAAATAAGGCCAAAAAAGTTGGACCTCTGAACCTATTGCACATAACAATCAGCAAATCAAAAGCTACAACAGAAACCACAGGTAACATGCACTTTTTTGACTCTGTGAAGTTAGCCAGTTGAAAAGCTGGTTTGATCAACCAACATTTGCTTTGGTCAACCCCAGCTCTTCTCTGAAGGCTTACTATAACAAACAATGTTTGCCATTACAGCTATTTCAGGCGTGTGAAACATACAAACAAACAGCCTGCGGGCCAAAACCGTCCCTTGAGATCAAATTGGGCTGTATGTGGCCCCTGAACTAAAATGAGTTTGACACCCCTGTTCTAGATCATCATGTCATAGCTTGTGGTCGGATTAGATCGAAATTGTTATTGCCATCAATTCAACATGATTAAACAGCTGAAAAGCTGGCGACAGGGCCCAGACTGGTGCCAGTGGTGAAGGACATGCTGCAAAACCCAGGGTCACAAATGCTCACTGACAGCCCAACACCAGAAAACAGCTGAACGTTGGCTTAGTGTGTCGCAGCCTATCTGACTGCCTGAGTAGTTGATCTTTTTGGACATTCATTGACATCTTGTGAATGTTATGTGATTTAATCGAGTCGGATAACGGAATCTAAAGTGTTTCTGTTCTTGCTTGACTGAAGAGATGCTAGCTTTTAGTAACTTTTTATGGTAACCTTAAACAGCATTCCATCCCAACCTAACAATTCATTTCAAAAAATCTTTTTCTGAACCTGATATTACATGAAGCACACCTCAAGTCAACCAACTACTGTACAATTCTGCTTAATTCTCCATCTGTATTCCAGAAAGAATTAAGAAGTTAGTATCTCTTCATCCGAGAAGTAATAATGATAGTTTTATATCTTTGTGTAACACGGGGAAATCTTTAATTATGGAGTCTGGTGGCCCCAGAGTGTATCTACAGAGCAATGAATAGGTATTAAGTGTGCCCATGCTGCCTCTCAGACCCTGTCCCCCAGAGAGGGAGATGGGGTGATGAGATGGAAAGAGAGGTGAAAGGAAGTATGATAAGTGCCAGAAGAGCTTGTTGTCCAGTTGCAAGGTCAGAGAGTGATATTCATCCAGATTGGCCATGCAGCTTTTGTCATCAAGATATTTATTATGCTAATTCTGTTTATTCTCCGGGGGGATGCTAGGAAGCTGATCGAGTTTCGCATTAATGCATACTTTGACTTTTCTGTACCACATTTAAGTTAGGATGCACTGTAAGCCAACACAGAGGGATAGAAAATGTATTCCATACATATGTTTCCTATTATGATGTGTAATCGCATCAGATTAGTTACATGCAATCTTCACTGGATATGACAGCTTAACAATTAGCCACAGAATACATCATTGTGCGTGAAACACATGAGGCAATTAGAGCTACCTGCTGTTCGTCTTTTGTCTGTATTGGAAACTTGGTGAAGTTGGCACTGCACTGTGTTTCAATCACGAATGACAACCATGTGAATGACAACCAGTAGTCAAAAAGCTGTAATATAGATCATTTGAAGTGTTTTAAAACGACAGATTCTTTTTTATGTTTTTATTCTTTGGTGTGAATGAGTTTCTTAAGTAAAAGCCTGATATAAGAATTACATCTCAAAGTTCAGTAGATACTTCTGCAATCTGCAAACACATCTTTTCAGTGTTATGCAACTGCGTTTTATTGCTTGTCTAAACAACTTATCTGTTCACGCTAGTGTGTCATCTCATAGTGCTCTTCAGTCTTTACACCGTTAAGCTCACATGGTCTAGCTGCACTTTCAGTGGTTAATTAAAAGCAGTCCCGTAGGCTTGGATTGCACCCTACAGACATGCCATGGTTTTAATTGATGTGTCTGCTAAGGGTGTGTAACTGGGATTTGTGTAGCACTATCTAGTTGTAGATTAATAGGTTGTAAATTAATTAATTGATGTGACTGCTGCATAGGGTCAGGGTGCGGGTTATTATATGACAGCTCATTTATCAAGTACTATACAGACTTTTAATATTTTTTTTTTATTCTTTATGAATTAAACAGTTTGTTTTTAAATCAATCAAATTAAATGCAGTAATAGCTACATAGATCAATACTTGATATGTTGCAATGCAAAACTGAAAATATGAGCTATAATACTAAATAATCTTAACTTTTAAATTGTATTGTGTTGACACGTTTCTATTATTTTGACAACCCCATTTTAGTCAGAAGTAACTCAGTCCAGTTTAACAGCACCACAGACTACATCCTCTAAGACAGGGGTCTTCAACGTTTTCCAGGCCAAGGACCCCCAAACTGATGGAGAGATGGAGCGGGCACCCCCTACTTATGTATATGTGTATTTAAAGATATTTAAATTTGTGGAAAAAATTGCGGGGGGAATATAAAAAAAATGTCTAATCAAGAGACAAATTTCGCGACCCACCTGCAGTACCGCCACGGACCCCCTAGGGGTCACGGACCCCCTGTTGAAGACCTCTGCTCTAAGGTGATCATCCAGTTGAAAACCACCGTTCTGACCAATGGAAGAGTCATGAAGCTAAGATTTAGTGGAGGACTGTTAAATTAGAAAGCATTCGATTTTACTAGTGTACATAATGAACTGGCAAGTGAGTGTATGTGTGCGTGCAAGTTGAGTAAACACTATGCAAACAAAGAGTTTTGCCTAAAATGTGCAACCTGAACCCAACCTAAACCCAACACCGTTTTAATTTATTGTCGGAATAGTTCCTTTTCATTCAACCTTTGCAATTTGTTACATCACAATTTGCATAAACTTCTTGGACGGAAAAGCAGCCATTGTCTGTGGCAATGAGAACATGCCTCTGAGGGCATGTGAACATAAATAATGCATTGTGTTTTTGCTGACAATGTTCTCCGTGGGGTATCCGTGAGTGAGGTCCTGCAGACTGAGGCGACGCTGCGGCGGCATGAAACAGACGCGACGGACCACGCTGCTTCTCTCTGGTCCTCGGCCATTTTGTAAAACATTGTAATCGTCACGGGGGGCTTGCTGAGGACAAAGAAACCGCCTCAATTGTTTCAGCACACCCTCACTCCCGCTGCTGCCTCCTCGCGCCGCAGCCTCAGCTCTGACGGGGAGTGTGTTTCAAACCTGTCTGTCATGATGGATTGGCAGGCGGGAAGGTGTCTGAGTATGTGTGTGAGAGCGGGAGAAAGGGAGAGAGCACAGATACATTACCTGAGCGAGCAGGTTGATTGGCAGGTTGGTGTCTCCAAGGAGTGCCACAGAATTGTCACTCCAGTTGATGCGCTGGCTTGTGTTGCTGGTTGCTGCGGTGTTTTGGGCATAAACTCATTCTTTATTTGAAACCACACTGCTAAATGTTTTTTACAATTATATATTGCCACTGAATAAATGTGTTTATGCAAAATATACAATGTGTTTATGTCCTAATAACTACAAGGCCAATCCCTTCAGTAGTGAATATATTCACCACATTACTTGGAGAATATGTACTCTGTCTGCCATTCTATTTATTTTTATTTCACATCAGAGGTGTCCAAGTGTTTGTCACTGAGGACGACATACAAAAAAATATACAAAGGACTGGGCCTCTCGGGTGAGGTATATCTCAAATAAATGTAGGTGGATTATGCTTGATGTATTGATAATGCGTTAAGAAAATACATCACAGCTTTTCATTAAAGGGTCTTCATTTATTTAGTTCTAGAAACAGCTGGACAAAAACCAGCAGGATGATGGCTGGGGTGGGCTGCTGTCAGTCACACTGGTTCTTAAGCTGCTTTTAAGTAATGATAAAAAAAAAAAAGTCTTCACATGCAATCGACAAGTCTTCTTTTCCAAGCACATTATTCCTGCGACTTTATTGGGGCGCTCTTCTATGAAGTTTACTCAGAACTGGCTACTGTGACATTTTCGTGTTTTGTTAGCATTAGCATTGTGATGGCTTCTAGGCTTCTTAGATAGATAGATAGATAGATAGATAGATAGATAGATAGATCTCTCTCCTCACACACTTTGGTTTGGTTGAACTTTTGGTTGTCTTGTGTTCTTCTGTGCTAGCATTCACTCACTCAGACACACACTACTGACTAGACTGATACACTGACTGACTGCATATTTGATTCAATACAGAGCTTGCGGACCAGCTGCCATTTTCTTAACGTTGTGCGCCAGTGTCGGTCTGACGTTTTTTTCGTAGTGTCGTTGTATATTTTACTCTTTCATCAAAGCAACAGCTTCATTGCATATCATACAGACACACTTCTAGGAAAATGTTCCTAGTGTTCTAAGGAAGACATCTTTGTCCAACATGTCTGAAATGTTTCTGGTTCTTCCATTTTTTGGTCACCTGTGTCAAAAGTCTTCTTTGATTGATCCTGTTTTGTGGAGATGCTAGCTGCATTCAAGACGCTAGCTCCAACCACTGCTATAATTAAATAATACAATACAGTCAAGTGCAAGTTCCATGTACGGGTCACAATCCATTTTAATGTTTGATTCTCCTGCGGGCTAATTGTAAATGGAACACAGGTCACAGTTGGACCACGTGCCGTAGTTTGGACACCCGTTTTACAGCAATAGCAAAAAGGTTAGAGAAGCGCTAACAAACTTTAGCTAATAAACTTTAGCTAATAAACTCAACTTTGACCAACTGCAACATAAAAGGGCTTTTCTACACGTCAGTACATATAGTAATAATACTCTGATTATCCAGTGCATGATACAGTAATACAGGCTAACACTGTTGCCAAACGAGTGCTTTTTCTAGGTGATTCCGAACCATCCCTTATGTATGCTGCTATTGCCCCAGGTGACTGGAGGACTTCCCATGATGCACTGAGCACTTGTCCTCTCCTCTCCGTGTATTTATATCCCACAACTGCACGCCATCAACGCTGTGTCTTCTCTCTCCTCTCTGTCCTCTCCCTCCCTGCACCTTTCTGCAGGTATCTCGGGCTGTGGAGCCGAGCCGCATGTTTCTGATCCGAGGTCACCAACCTGCTCCGTGTTTATTGTTTGTTGTTTCTCGGTCCTCATCCCCTCTCTCTCCACTCTCTCTCACACAAAACAACCAGAGTGTGATTTGTTGCTCTGGTTATCGGATTGCCCGGTGAGAGCCCCTCCCCTGCTCTCACACCACCAATCAACACACATATACCCATGTACGCCTCCCAGAGGACATTGCTGCAGAACACTTTAACCAGAACTGTGACATTTCTTATTCTCCAATTCAATTTATCCAGTCCTCTTCCTACTCCAGCTATCTCTTTTATAATTGTCTATTAAAGCAAAGAGTAAATGCACCTTGAAATTGTATTCGGCAGTTCATTCAGGCAGGTCTTTCTCAGGTTTCTCACTATACACCACAAACAGTGCCATTTTAAATCACAATGTCCCACATGGTCCCTTATCATATGGATATAGAGTACTAATACTTGATATAATAATTGGCAAAACTTCTATGTAATTGAACTGCTATTGTGCTAAATACACATTTTGTGCAATAATACCTATTTTTCCAATCCATTACCATAGTTTTGAGGATCAGCGTTATCTTGAACTTACAGGTTCATTTCCTTCTCAGAAACTGGATTTGCAGTCATGTCTCCCCCTAAAACAGAGGTGGTGTGGTCTGAGGTGTATTTAAAGCAGCACAGTCTCTACTCACTAATCATAGAAATATTCTCTATGAGCCTCTTGCTCTTCTGCAACTGCACACGTCTGCTTGTCACTTTTATAATGAAGATGGCACTAATCTGTAGTGTAGGTTATAATATACAGTAGCACAGAGTTGAGTATTCATAGTACATACTGTAATTTGAAGAATATTACAGATCCAAATCTGTCAGCTACCTCAGCACCGCCATATATCAACACACAACTACAGATATTTGTGAAAGTTCTTGTAGAGAAGAGGAAAACTGAATTTTAGGATGTATTCTGGTGCTGTGCTCTCCATGTTCCGTAAACCCACTAAAACGTGTCTCCTAGATCTTTCCAAGTTATCTAAAATTGAAATTTGAGGAGCAGGCTGTTTAGAGATGGTATTTGTTGCTATGTGACACTAGAAAGGCAGATCATTATTTCTGGGTGCCCGCTTTATTTCTATAGTCAGTTTGCACTGCAGTCGAGTAAATGATGGCAAAAGCAAGATACTGGATGTGTGCTGTTGCTGATTGTTCAGCTCTGAAAAGTAATTCCTGATGAGTCAAATTTATATCAGGAATGAATGAATTCCACTTATTGGAAATGATTATCACTCTGTTACTAGAAAGTAGTGCTCGAGCAAAGCTAGCAACCTCTCTTCTTACAATTCTGAACCCTAATCTGTGCCACAGCAAGTTCATTCAAGATGAGACTCCAGTGCATTGACCACTATTATACATGCCCCCACATCTCTCGCTGTAGCCATTAAAAGACATTTGTTCTATTCTTGCAAGCAATCAGACCGGCTGGAGGTCTGCTGTCTCCTTAAAGCACCTTGTGGAAATTTCAGTAGTATTTAAATCACATGTTCTATAAATGCATTTCTAATTATATTATTTCAATTCTATATATGATATTTAGGTGTTTTAGCTCAATGCGGCTTGTTTTGCTTAATAAATGCACTTTGTACAGAAGAACTAGCATTACCAGAGGAAAAAAATTATTGGAAGATCTTTGCTTGCAGTCACTAACTTCTTGAAATGGTTGTGTAAGCTATTATTATTTCAGGGTTTTGCTTCAAACCTAAGTCTTTCTTACTTCTGAGTGGCTCCCATGAACTGAAAGCAGTGAGTGTGGGCTGTTGGCCTGAAAGCAAAGCCATAAAACTGTTGTTCCAGTGGGTGCTGACGCTTGTGTCAATTAGTCACTCCGAACAGCAGGCAGATCCTTCATGGTGGTAGAAATGTACGGGCTAAAGTGTTTTAAAGTCCGCCCCCACTAGCCTCTTCGGCTCTTTGAAATCACTAAGCTCGCCTGCAAATGATTAGAGTTAAAGAGACGAGGTGCGTTAAGGTACATTATGGCCACCACAGTCTGAGGCCATGAAAAAATCACATGCTGTACAACAGATTTTAACGTTATGCTTGATGGCAACTTGGCAGCTTATTATGTTGTAATTTTCTGTCAGAGTTACAATGAATTGGAGACAAGTGTTATTCAGTATGGAGTTCTTCTCACTGGTTGGACAACGGCAGGATTCTATATTATGCTGTCATTACAATAAAACAACATCCACATAGTCTTGACGTCATCTCAGTTTTTCACTGTTAAACGACATACACAGCTGAGGATGTTTAGTTTAGGACTTTAAAGGTCCATAGTGTGTGGTTATGTGACATCTAGTGGTGAGGTTGCAGATTGCACGAGTGTCTGCAAATATACTCGTACATGAACTGGCACACAGGAAACTAATGTAATTGGGTACCCCATAGAGTACTGGCTAGGCTAGCAGAGTTAGCGTCATGCTTTTCAACTTGAAACAATTACTAAAATGTACACACATGAATGAATTAAAATTAATTCAGACCAGCTTTAAAGATGTGACAGGAGCATTAACAAAATAGCAACATAACCTCCTTATATCAAAATGTAGCACACTCTAAACATGTCTGGTTAGCTAAACTAGCGGACACTGATTTTAGCTGTAGCATGTTTGATTCCAAAACCCCAAATACTCACATTCTGACAATAGAGCAGTAGAATGGCATTTAACTTCACATGGTACAGAAATGAAATTAAAATCCATTTTATTATTTTATTAATTACTATAATAAAAATGATAATGAAATGAATAATGAAATAAGTTAATGAAATAAGTTAATGAAATAATGATGAGATTGACGGTAGATGCGTCGTTCTCTCGCTTCTGCCAGTCTTACTGATTACACCAAGCCTTCTCCCAATTGAGACATTGTCCCTTTGTGACACAGACTGGAATAGTAACCAAAATAAGATTTCACACACCCTTACATTTACAGTTTTACACAAAAATAAGCCATCCATAATATAAAAAAATTAAACCACATAATGTGACCACTCAAAGGAGTGTGTCATACATGTAAAAACATGAAAGCCACTGTTTGGATTGTCCTGTCTGGGCAACTGTAGAGACAAGCAGGTGTAATATGAAGGACTCTGTGGAAGAAGACCCTCTCCCTATGTACAGTAGATACAAGACTTGTGTAAATTTTGTTCTTACTTAGATTTCTTAGATCACTAAATGCTAAACAAAACTTTCAGGGGTTTAATCAAGCTGTGATACAGCTGTATGACAGCGGACCACTTGCAGTCATTAAATTCTGATCATGTACAGCAGTAATCCGTGGTCTGATTACAGGTTTAAGCAGGTAATCTGTAAATAATTGCAGTTTTCATTTTGAAAATAATCCCCACAACCGGCGCTTTCAGTGCAACAGTGTACCTGCTCTCTGGTATCTGTCACTCTCTGCTGATTGGCAGGTTGCATTCTGGAGGTGAGCCATGAAACTGTCACCTCAGCAGGTGCCTGAGGGCCTGGCTGTGCTGATATGATTTATGTAGGTGCTGATTGTGTCACTTGTTCTGCAAATTGATTGTGTCACTCCTTCATGTAAACCAGTACCCTGCAGAGGCTCTCTGCCAAAAAAAAAAAAAAAAAAGCAGGACCATTTTAAAGAGGAAGGTGGGGTGAAAGGTTTTCTGCAAAACTTTCACATTTTTAAGAAGTGTCAAATGCCTTTCTGGTGCTTCTAAGTGTAAATTTTGTCTTTGAGGATGTAGGTCAGCAAATCCTTGAACACTGCAACATGTCTGCGGCTTGAAAGGGAGAGAAGGAGGTAGATCTGTAACCAAACACACGGTTCATCACATAGTTCAGTATCCTTCATTTCAAAGACACTCAGCTTGTGCATCAGTGCGCTGCAATTAAGTGGAGAGAGAATTTAGATGAGGGCTGCTCTGGCCTTCATTTGGTTTTATAATTCACCCAAAGGACATCATCAACCAGAAAAATGGAGAATGGTGTAAAAAAAAAAAAAACAGGGTGACAGGTTGATGAGGCAAAAACTATAACAGATCAGGGGGTTAAAATTTCAGCTTCGATATCTGCATAAATCTGCTCTGCTATGATTTTACCGATACGCTCGGGACAAGCGTTCCAGTACATGTGTGGACTGCATGTATTTCGCTGATTATAATTATTAAAGAAACACAAGTGATCAAAAATAAAGCTGAAAATAAGTATTTTCAGTGTTTAACAATTAGAATGTATGAAATAGCCTTGTTGAGATGAGACATGTTGTTAGCTAACTGTGGTTTTGCCTTGAAGGAAATCTCAGTCTAAATCAGTACAGCTGTACAAAACCAATATCTGGAATCACAGTGAATGTCAGGTTGCCAGCGCGGGCAGAGTGATTATACAAAGAGCGGGGTTGAACTTGGGGACAGTGAACCACAAATTTACTCTGGTGGGCAATTCCAAACCATCATGACAATGCTGACCTGAACTGGAAACACCAATTGTACTTGGCTGAGCAAGTGGTTCAGAGTGTAACTATTCATTCAGGGAGCCAGTGCTCATTCTGACAATCCATTTGATATGTAACTGGCTTTTCTGGTCATTACAATCTCTAGATGAGAGACAGTTACGCATTTACCATGGCTTGGATTTTAGAAGCTAAATCAGTTGATGGCCACTCAGTAGTCTATACTGCATGGGTTGCATAATTCTTCACTATATAGGACTAAGCTTCAAGAACCACTGTTTTGAGTCAGCCTATCTCAAAAAATATTACCTGTGCTTACTGAGAGACTTAAAATAATTCTCAAATAATTTTCTAAAGCTCTTCATTATATCAATAAAGTGATTTTTATATATTGTTATTTGAACTGTGTTGCTTCCTGTAATGGCATTTTTTATTTCAACTGAAAGAGGAGCACCCCCCTTTGTGATAGCATCTGGAAATTAATTATTATCGGTTAAAACCACCGGCTCACAAGATATAATTGTCATGGTTTTCTGTCATGGTTTGGTAAGTTTTCCTTGGTTTCTGTTTATTGTATTTTGTTAAGTTCTTGGTTTTTTACAGTCATGGTTTAGTGTTTAGTTTTTCTGTTTATCCAACAAAGGTTCAAAAAAAGGCAATAGTCAGTTCTTCAGTTCAGAACTGAAGAAGCTACTCTGATGAGTGGTGAAACGTCTTCTCAAAAAACTCTGCAAGTCCAGTTGCCTTTTTTGAACCTTTGTTGGATATACCATGACCTGGATGACTGAGAACCTTCACAGAGTTTTTCTGTTCTGTTTCCTGTTTTATTTTGTTAAGTTCTTCATTTCCTGTTGTGTTACTCCCTGTGTTTTCCCCCCTTTTGATTAGGTTATTGGTATCTTCTTGCGTTGTCTTGATTTGTTAGACCTGTGTCTCATCACCCCCTGTTCCCCGTGTGGATATATAGCCCTGCCTTCGCCTTTGTTCCTTGTCATGTCATACTGTTTCTATGCCTCCTTTGTGTCTTCCATGCCATAGATTTTCCATGTCTAGTTCTAGTTTTCATAGTGTTTTGATTTTTATTTTGTTTTTTGGATATCCTGCCACGTCAGCAGCACCGTTAGTTTTTGTTAGCTTTGTCTTTTTTTGTTAATTAAATACCTTTTTTTTTTTTGCCTACTCCTGCCTCAGCCTCCTAAGTCCTGCATTTGGGTGCTAACCTCCTTAACCCGCAACCCCTACCTGACAACAATGAATGAATATCATAAGTCACTCTTTACTGCTTTCATTATTGCAATAGAAATAATCCTCACCGTAAAGAATAATTTCTAAAATATTACCATGACCCATTTGTTACTTTGTGACATGCAATGTGAAAGTACGCTTATACAGAACTTAACAGCACACATGTATTAAATATAAACTTTTTTTTTTTTTACTCTAACCCCAGCTATATCCACCATATCAAGGACTATTACAGTACAGCTGCCATAGTACATTCACTGCAGGATGGAGATACTTGCCATGGTAACAGTTCTGGAAATGTCTGGCCTGCCTTCAGCAGCAGTTACTGCTCCATCACAACTCCACTGTTCTCAGTTGACATTTTAAAAACCAGGCTGGACAAGGCCATTTGCATTCAGAGACCATTTGTGGGGCTAACCCTAATCCTTTTGTTATAATATTACTGCAAGTGAAGTGTGTGTGTGTGTGTGTGTGTGTGTGTGTGTGTGATACATTCAGTTACCACTGGCATTGTTTAAATCTGTAGTTGAGGATTTCTCTCCAAAATGGAGTATGAGTCAGAGAAGTAGATAATGAGTGAACTCCCAGTCCACAGCCTTGTTAGTCAAAGTGGAGGCAAGTCAGAACAGGAAGTAATACAGGGCTCAAGCTTATATAAGTGTTTTGAATTAGTTTTACTTACTGCTGCTCTACTCCATAGATTTACATTCTCCAAACAGAAAATAACTATGTGTAAAGCGAACAGATTAGTTGGCAACCCAAATGCCCAAAGAGACTGTGAGGGAGCTGCACTCACTCCCTCACCTGTCAGGCCAGCTCTTTCTTTCTTTATTTGAATATTTACTTTTATTTAGTATATTTCTATGTGTTAACTAAATATGGATCCGTTTCGTTTAATACATTGACTTAAGTTAATTTTTCTCCAGGGTTTGTTTCAATTGTGTTTTGATTTGAACCATTTTTTCTTTTGGAGGTTTTCCGGCAGAGGTAATGTTCAAGAAGCGCGCACTTGAACGCCACATAGTCATCAGGTGCTTCCAATCTAGACTACACCATCTAGTATTTGAGGGGGAGAGAATGGGATTGCTTTATTTTTTATTTTATTTTTGTTAAGGCTAATATTAATTAAGATTAAATTATTTGTTTTGAAGTTAATGTATTTAAAAGGGTTTCTTTTAAAAACCTGTTTACATTTGTAGTTTCTAGGTTTGGTTGTTTCCATTTCTTTAAAGATGGTTTAGTCCAAAAACTCTTAAGATCATGTGTTAAGCCATTCTCAGTCTCTTTTGTGTGTGTGGACTTGGAACTTGATACCATTAACATCTGCTGCCAGGTTGTAATTTGTTTTTGGTATTAAAAACGACCAGAGCTCTGAGTTCTGCTGTCTGTGGTCATCAATTTTGGGAAACTTCATGCTTTGTCAGAAGGCTGCTCTCATTCTGGGTGGGGGTAAAAGCATCAATCCCTAACAGAGACTGATTACTTATCACTAACTTTCGTCTGAGCACTACAAAGATTTTTAGCCACTTTCCATCCATTGTTTTTGTTTTACTGCAAGCAACTTTAATGTTTGCAGTGAGTCGCCACTCTGAAATGTATTCTCTAGCCACAGTACGCAGGTGTTATCAGAGCAAAATAATCTCTGATGGCCCCTGTGTACGCCACCTGCCCAACATCAAACAACAGTGGAACATGAAGCAACAAAAAAAACAGAAATTTCCATTTGGTGGAAGCCAAAAACTGAGCAAAAAAAGACCGTGAATATGGTACTTCAATACATCAAGCTAGATGCATAGAGGCCTGTCTTCTAGATGACTGGACAGGCCATTTCTAATTATAATAATAATAATACATTTTATTTATAGGCACCTTTCAAAGCACCCAAGGTCACCGTACAAGTAAAACAGGGTTTAAAATACATAACAGACATCAAAAGCATTTACCAAACTACAACTATAAGACACTAAAAGATACGATAAAAAGATAAAAGATTTGGTTTAAAAATAAAAAATAAAAATCTGGAGAGAGTGACAGTCAGGGAGGGTAGGCTTGCAGAAAAAGGTGGGTTTTGAGATGGGATTCGAAAATGGCCAAAGTGTCAATGTTGCGGATGATGGGTGGAAGGGAATTCCAGAGGCGGAGGGCGGAACGGCTGAAGGCTCTGGACCCCATGGTGGTCATGCGGGCAGGAGGGATGGTGAGGCTGATGGATGCTGATGATCTAAGAGTCCGGCTGGGTGTGTTGATGTGGAGAAGTTCTGTCAGATAAGGAGGGGCGAGGTTGTGGAGGGCTTTGAATGTTAAGAGCAGGATTTTATAGGTCATCTCTTTGCAATAATGACTTCAAAACTTGATAAAATGTTACACTTTGAAGGAGAACAGGCAGTCTCACAGAACAGCATGGGCAAAAGAAATTGCGATTTCTGCGTTTTGTGCCTGTGTCAGGCTGCATCCTGCTGGGGATGGCTGCTGCCATCAAGGAGTGTCATTGCTATGGGGTGGGGGCGCCTGGTCTGGTCTAGGTGGGTGGTACATGTCTAAGTAACATCCACATGAATGCAGGGTCCAAAAGTTTCCCAGCACTACAATATGAGGGATACAAAATATTAAAAAAATAGTTGTTTGTTGTCACAATGATTCAACCACGGCAGTGCAGAGCTGATTGTGCTTCTCTTTGGCCACTTCCTTATCTGTATTCTTAGCTGTTTCTTGTGTCAGTCTGCAATCAGAGTAATTTAAAAAAATTAGAGGTTTTGATGTTTGCGCTACAAGTAGCTTGATTGCAATTTCATCTCCTAGGAACATGAATAAACCTCCTGGGTAATGTTGACACACTCTCCCAAGGCAACAGTTGAAAAGAGACAAAGCAGTGTTAGTCTTTATGGTTTTTAGGCAGTTTCTTTTTTTTGTTTTGAAGTAACTGTTGTGGATTGTGTTTGAGTGTGCTCACCTACACACATACACACACAAGCTGAAGGGTCCTGCAGAACAAATAATAAGTCTGCATGAGCCATAGCTCTCATACTCATCATTAGGTCAAGAGCAAATTTCTTGTCACTCACATTTTGTGTCACTCCTCAGTGCTTCGGTGGCACAATAGCACATCCCACACTGTGGACAGCACATCACGACCTGATCGTCCACCCACACTGTAACAGATGGTAATTGTCTGGGGTGAAGACCTACTGCGAATGACTGTCGATTAGTTGTATCAGCATAAAACATCTCCTTTAGTGACTGTTTGCACGAAACAGCAAATGAATGCTTTAAAGCAAGAATTCATACAGTATATATAAGACATCGACACAGGCTGCTGCTAGATGTCCTCATATTTTAACATGGAAGTAATATCCTGCGTAAAGAAGATTAATGCCTCCGGCTGGAACTGCATTGCCATCTAGCTGAAAAACATAGCCTGTATCACTCTCCGTGTATAGTTTTGCTTAAACGTATTAAGATTTAAGCAGCAACTGTTAAGATCTGCCTCTGTCAGTGTCTGAATCTCCGTCTTCCACTTATGGATTTTCCCTGCCGTGTTTTTCTAATCCTTGAGAAATCCAAGTTGAGAAAATTGTAAAGCTGTGAAAATGTAGTGAAGACGAGAGGGTGTGACTTTTTGCAACAAGGGTGAAGAAAAGCTTGGCAAAACTATCGGAGGACTGCTAAGCTTAGTTCAAAAAGGGAAGCACTGGGACCTGAATTCATTTGGCCAATAGGGCTGTCTCTACAACATCAAAGATAAAAAAAAAAATCATCCATATGATTCAGATTCATTTAAAGTCGTGAACCTTTTACATCCACAAAACCTGAAACAGATGCAGCTGAAAAAGTCTCTGCTTCATCTGCGCTAATACAAGGACAGGAGATAAAAATCTCTCTGGCCATTTGCAGGAGCCCCCAGAGGGCCTAAATCCCCAGCAGGCCCTCTGCACAATTGGCAAAACAGAAACATCAATGACATTCTCCACACCTCTAAGCTTGTGAGAAACTGAAAGAACAGACCTCCGGTCTCATCAGAAGCGGCGTTGCCTGGTTACGTGCAGAGGGGTTGCTCACACAGCGGCCGTGTTAAGTTCAGATAGAAAGGTCAGCCACGGGTCCTGCCAAGACTTTTATCAAAACACACAGCTGTATGGCTGATGAGGATTGGAGGGAGAGTGGCCATGTGTGATTTCAGCGGAATCAGCTGTGCCTTACTCGACTATCCGTACATTTGATGCTGTCTTTAAACCTGGTACCTGAAGGCATATTTTTGTTATTCTCAAGAAAATATACTTCATCCTTGACCGAACATGTTTTGGAATTAGGCGATACTACAGAGAGACGGTGACAACAGAAAAGGAGGGGGGGGGGGGGGAAGTAATTATTAGTGCAGCAGCCCTGTGCAAGCATGATTGTGTTGAGACCGTAAATCCCATCAGGTTTGGAGCTTTAGCATCCGGCTCTCCTCCGTTCTCTGATCAGAACAACCAAGCCCTCTGAGATTTCTGAGAAAGAGAAGGAGTGCGAGGGAGAGTGAAAGAGCGGAGAGCCTGATGAGCCAGCTAGAGATGTCAATGCAGCAACATGAAGACATAAACAAACAGATATAGGCCTTTCGCTTCAATCAACAGCGGAAGTGTGCTATATTCGGCTTTGCTTTGTCAAACGAGGCATGATCATAAATCGTGGTATTTTGTTGGTTACTGTAAGTACACCACTCAATATCACACATCCATAACACACACCGCCTAATGGGTTATTGCAGTATAGGCTATTTTGATTTTCCATAAACTGTCAAGTGTGAATCCTCCTGTGAATAATGAATAATGAGGCGGTATGAAAGTTCTTCAAGTCATGAGTCCATCATAGCAGCAGGGGTCCTGGCAGATAGCGTTAATGATCATCAGGCGAACAATGTGGTGTCATTCAATGAGGCTATTACAGAGAAGCCTGTCAGAAACGATAAACATCCCTCATTATCAGGGTACACAGTATAGTGCTTTAATTATACCAGCAACAGTAATTGTTCGGTTGCTTTCATGCACTTTGTGATATACGGTGGTGATTGGGCGCTTAGTGTTGCCCGCTAACTAATTAAAAACTAAACCACTATAGCTTTAATAGCAAAAACAATCATGTTTGGATAGATACACTCGTATACATGCATAGAGTCATGTGTTTGGTATTCAGTGATGGAACAGGTAATCTTTTTTAATTAATCAAAACGGTGATAGAAGTGGAGTGCGGAAACTGTTTATATACACAGCGGATCAAATGACTATGTGCAATGTAGATAAACTTGTTTTACGGCCATGTACCTATAGTAGTGCAGTACAGTTAGAGAAAAAGCTCTAAAATCTGCTCTGCCTTGAACACCAGACAGTCAAAGGTCACAGCTAGATGGTGAACGTACAGCATAGAGGAGCGTTTAGCTGCTAAAGTTACATCTTTCTCTCGGGAGGTGGAGGAGACCAAAACAGAGCAAAGAGTAGAATGAATGTTGACATCACTCCCAGATGCTTCAATCATACACAGATCAGCCGTGACACTGGTTACTGGTTATCACGGCAGCTGTCGGTGGGTGGGACATGTTGGGCAGCAAGTGAGCATTTTGTCCTCAAAGGTGATGTGTCAGAAGCAGAAGACTTGGCTAGTGATTTGAGCGAACTTTGAGCTTTGAACTCTGACAAACTGTGATAGCTAGACGACTGAGTGAGAGCATTTTCAAAACCGCTGAAGGAGTTAATGCTGGTTCTGGCAGAGAGGTGTCACAGCTCTTAGCGTGGGTCTGTTTAATCACAGTACAGTCAGGAAGCCCATGCGGACCCTTGTCCACTGCTTAAAACACCTACAGTGGATACATAAACATCCGACCTGGACCACAGAGCAGTGGAAGAAGGTGGCCTGGTTTGATGTGTCACATTTTTTATTTTTTGTTTTTTACATCATGGTGAAAAACATATACCAGGATGTGAGGAACATCCCCTCGTTATTGTTGTTTGGTGTGCAACAATGTTCAGGGAGTGGTAGGTGTCAGAGTAAGGACTGTCATCTCTGGCATCTTCTCTCCCTAATTCCTTGTGTTACCGGTGTGTGTGTGTGTGTCTCTTGTCAGTGTTTTGCCTCTGAGCGTGGGTGTGTGAGCCTCTGGATGTGGTATAATCCAGAACCATTTCCCACCAGCTCAACTGCCAGATCTTCAGCACTACTCCTCCTTCTCACGGCCATGCAGTCCAGCTTCCTGCCTATCTTAGCCTGCCACTCACAACCAATCACTGACAGTAGTCTCACCTCAGCCTCATCATCATTATCTGCCAAGGTTAAAATAAATATCACTATTTACCACTTAACCTCTGGATCCGTGTGCTGATTTTAGGTCGGTATTGCTCTGCCTTGCGACAAGAACATTACAGCTATCAGGCGTAACATTATGACCACCTTCTTAATATTGTGTAGGTCTCCCTTGTGCCTCCAAAACAGTTGTGACTCATCAGAGAATGGACATGGGTCTTCTGAGGGTGTCCTGTGGTGTCTGGTAACAGAATGTTGTTAGTGGGGGCCTTTGGGTCCTATGGGTTGAGGGGAGGGGCCTCTGTGGATCATCCCACAGATACTTGATCAGTTTGGGATCTAGTGAATTTGGATGCCAGGTCAACATCTTGTGCTGTTCTTCATGTTTTTTTTTAGTTGTTCCTGTTTGTGTGTGTGTGTGTGTGTGTGTGTGTGTGTGTGTGTGTCTGTGTCAGACTGCATCCTGCTGGGGATGGCTGCTGCCATCGAGGAGTGTCATTGCTATGGGGTGGGGGTGCCTGGTCTGGTGTAGGTGGGTGGTACATGTCTAAGTAACATCCACATGAATGCCAGGTCCAAAGGTTTCCCAGCAGAACATTGTATTGTCACAAGATGGATAATGTTGGTACTTCTCCTGTCAGTGGTCCTAATGTTATGGCTGATTGGTGTACATTATGAGATCATCAGTGTTATTCACTCTACACCGTAAAACTGACCATCATCAGCTATTGAACTATACCAATTAAGTAGGATAAGAAAACGTATTGAAAATGGAAACACTGCTACCTACTGTATTTATTATCAAGAAACCAGTGTTCTGTGATATTACATGTGTCATTTTAAAAGGCTTAAGACCAAAAAGTTAAAATATATAAATAAATAAAAAGAGTAAAAGTGTAATTTGAATTGTTTAACCTTTTAGACATTTTCCACCACGACTTCATCATACTTGTAACCAGGCCTCAGGTGAGCTCAGTTTAAACCTTAGTTAATTATCACCACAAATTATTTCTGTCTCCGAGAGCAGCTCAGGAACACATCGCTGATCTCTCACATTACACGGTAACACAGCCTTTGATTGAAGGAGAAAGAGCCAACATGGCTGTCAGGGATTTCATTTACCAGAAGTGTTCAAAAATAAAACAACGACTCCCTGAGGGATTATCAAGCCCTGGAAGAATTGTAAGACAAAGTTACTGCTTGTTGGACCAGCCACATCTGTTTTTTTTTTAAGTAAATAAAGGAAACCTATATCGATTCCAGAGGTACTATTAAAAGTATTGAGTGCTTTTGCTGTTGTGCACCACTGATTAGACCCCTTAGAGAGAGTTTACCAATGGCAAAAGACAATATTGTCCACTTGTTCAAGGTGACTGCTTATCTCCAGTGTCTTTTTATCTTTTCATCTATTCTGCTTGCCATCGTCCACCGTACTTAAGGTGTCGAGGTTATGGAAGCATGATTTGTTATCATGAAGGTGAATGTTACCGGTTTATCATGGATCACAGACACACACTATGTTTTGTATGTGAAATAGTGATTTCCCTTTGACACACAGAACATCGAACAAATAGAAACACTTGAGTATATGTACCTTGAAACTACAAGGACAATACTTTACAAAAAACACCCTTCGAGTTGAAATGTTGGTTTTATTCTCAGCAGTCTTCACTGACAAATGTTGCGTTAGTCTCCGAGGATGTGCTTGTTAACTGCAGTGGCAAAGCCTCATCAGCTTTTAACACCGTTGTCGCGATGATAAAGCGATGGTGTTGAACTGTCATACAGCAGAGTCACATTTCCAGCTGCTTTGCAACCACTTTTGTCTTCACACCCCATGCTAAATATACGTACTGGTGATTTAAAATCAGTCCTGTTCATTGTATATTTTCGCAACAACACGATCTAAGCATGGCGGTATACTGGCTTGCTCACCTGGTGCACGTTTCCAATTCCGAACTCTGGTTTCAGAAGGCGAGGAACGAGCAAAAGCGTGAAGTGTGACATTGAAAAGACATCAGAGAGATGATGTGACTTAGCAGGCAGTCTGGTGCTTGGTGGGACACCCAGGTGGTGCATTAGTCTACTTTTTTTTTTTGTCTTTTTTCTATTTCTGTATTACCCCCTGCCTTTGTCCATCCCTGCCGGGTGCTGCTCACCCGTCTGCCCGACAGTTTTTTGCAATGAATCTGTTCAGAGAATCCCCTCTTTGTGGAACATGATGGATGAGGACTGTGGAAAAGGCTTTACATTCATCGCTAACGCTTTCCCCTTGACCCACTGGCACTCCACCGCGTACGTCTATATTTTGCATTTTAATGGGCTCTGAAAGATCCAGTTTATGCAGCTGACAAGTAAATGCACATCCTAACAAAGGGGAGGCTCTCCGTACATTTTCATAAACACCACCTCTCTCCCAGGAGAGAATGCATTCTCCCGTGGAGCACGATAGATCGACAAGCAATCAGCCGACTCTAAGAACTGCTTACTTAGACCATCGCTGTTGCTGAACTGTGCTGCTGTTAATACAGCTGGAAGGGATTTGTGGAAGTGCTTCAGCATAGTTGTTGCCTCATTCCTTCTTCCCCTCCTGTGACATTTAGTCAGTCAAGGGAGACATTAGTGGAAGGAAATACATTATGCAAACTCCCATCAGTCTTTGGAGAGTAATGAGTGTAATGTTGCTTCGGAAGAAGACATCAATCCGCCCGACCACGAGCTATAAAAGTTTGTTGAGCCCGCGTCTGCTGATTCCTGTGATACTCGCCCAGCTCACGGCCCAAATGGATCGAGTGAAAGCCTGTGATCCAAAGTGAACATCAGAGCGGTTTCCACTGGAAAGCGGAGGCAGCAGAGTGAGCTGAGACATTAACAATTCACCGCAAACCCCTGAGTCATGTCTGCTACCGCTTACAAGAAATCGCCTCAAACTTTACCGTCAAAATATGTGTTCTTTTCTTTTTCTGACTGCGAACGCTGAATTATTTTTTCACGGCTCACTGCGGCTACAAAAGCTTTTAGGAGCGAGATCGTGGCTTTTTCCTGTCTTTTGAAGTCAAACACCGGGTGATGTGGAGGAGGCAGGTGGCAGTGCATTATGAGCTACATGAAATCACGTTACGGTTATCTGCTGTGTACGAGGGGAGCACTGGTTTTTATTAAGCCCGTGTGTTGTTTTGGGCATCATGACAGAGAGAAGGAAGTGCTTCTTCTTCTTCTTTTTTTTTTTTGGCTCTAGCTTCCAGCCTCTTCGGAGAGGCAGGCACAGAGAGTGTGATTCCAATTTGCTTGCCCCTCAGTTTGCTAAAATGGATGGACGGCGCGTTTGGTTCCATTAAATTTTTACTGCGTGGAGAGGAAGGAAAGCAACCTGGCTGCCGCGTGCATTCCTCAAAGCTGACTTTACTGGTCCGCTGGGGACGCAATAGCAGGGAAGCTTTCACCAAAGGCTACGGCGATGACAGAGAGCGCGGGAATTCATTACGGGGAACTCAGGAAACGAGAGCTGTTATAAAGAACTGCACCGTCTGCTGCTACTGTCCTTGAGGCTTAGGGGGAAAATAAATAAATAATAATAATAAAAAAAATAAACTGCAGTGGATCAATCAGTTATTAATACACTCATTTAGCTCATGGATCCTCATTCTGTCTTGGAGGTCGAATTAAGCAGTGAACTAATGAACACATCAGTAACACTTGGCTTGAGGTGATAAAGGATTATAACACATCATAAGCACACGATAAGAACATAATGAGGGCATTAGCATCATTATTATTGGGACATTATATAATATTTGCAAAATGTGCCAAATCCCAAAGGATTTAGTGCTTTCTAGGGCAAAGGCATGACTAACAACGTTTTTATAAGGCAGTCATTACAGATTATAAACGTCTTTTTCATAATAATTGTCATATGCATGTCATTTTCCAGCAGAGCCATAAGAACCTACGCTAATAATGCATCTCCAGTGAAGCCGGGACCATAACTTCACTGATGCACCCCTCATTACTCATCAGTCAGACAAACTCATTGTTGCGCAGCCATCAAACATTTTCAGATGAAATTACACCATCCCCGTGGTGGTTTTTCGCAGTCATAGAGATGAGGAGGCGAGCTAATCTGAAGTGTCAAACAGCTACTTCTAATTGAGCGGCATTCCTTCCGCGCAAGAGATCTCCTAATGAAGAATGATGAAAACTTTACAGCCTGCTCCTGTAGGTCTTGTATAAATATGACAAGAAAATGAATGGCGCCCACAGAAGCGTTTTCCCCACGCCTAAAAACGCTTATGTCATTCCAGGCGTTCTCCGTGCGTAATTGGGTCACCTAAGCAGTCGGAGCGCGTCTCGATACGGGCCTTGGCAGCAAAAGAAGTCCCACGGAGTTTGAAGTGCGCATTTTATTTGCCCATTAACGGTGAGGGTGTTCAGACAAAACTCCTGCAAAACAACACTCTCCCTCTTTTCCTACGGGGGGTTAGCAGAGAAGGAGAGGCAGAGAGAGAGAGAGAGAGAGAGAGAGATTAGAGAGGCAGTGGGGAGTTTTAACACGGAAAGCCTTGTAAACACGACGTGCGCCCGCCAGTGTTTGCTTAATGTTGCAAGTGCCTGCTACTGTTTCTCCACCAGATCCTGCTTTTTGCTCGGCTAGAATATAGTGAGAGTGGAGGAGGACTTTCTGAATGTGCAGATGAGCCAGGAGATGAGTCTGAAATATTTTATCATCTCAGTCACAGCCTCCCTTACTGTCGCCATCATCGCCTCTGTCATGCATATGAATTTAGCAGTTGTAAAAATGTCCTTAGGAGGACATTGTTCGTGGCAATCAAACTAAGACTTTATTGCCCTCTCCTGCTGAAATTATTAGCTTTTTTTTTCTTTACGAGTCTAGTGCAAGCCCATCTGCATGCATGTACAACACAATTTCTGCCAACTGATGGCTTTTCTGTACTGGACGTTTTTTTTTTTTTTTTTTTTTTAAGTTGTTTTTAACCTTCATCTAATACCCCGCAGATGCTCGAGCTCCCCGGTGCACATCACAATCTGTGTGTACCGCGTTTCTTTTTCCTCTCAGTGGGCGCCGCAACAAGCTAATCTCTTTCCAGCTAAGTTGTCCTACCGGTCCATTACAGTCAGCTCACAGCGAGCCGTGCCACTGGGCCTGATGACAACAGGACCCGATAAGCTATGAACATTCCCCTGATTTTGGCGGTGTGATTGGACCGTCTGGCCTATCAAACCCCTTCAGTGGATCAGTGCAGGTTGAGCACCCACAAGAAAGTCTCTCTCCCTCCTCGGCCGAGTTTCAAACTCGCTTATAGTTTTACTCGCATGTGGGTCATGTGCGAATAAAGTACGTCTGTCTTTAAAATGGCCAATATACGGCTGCAGATTGAAAGAGAGATTGCCAGGCTTAGCATCAGCGACCTCCCCCCTTCCCCCTCCCCGCCTCCTCTGCTGCGCCTCTTGTCTGTTTTGCAGCGATCCAATATTTCTGGCTCTGGGTATTTATCTGTGGCCCAAATATGCAGCTCGTGTCATGCAGTGCAGCAGGCGTTTCAGCGACATCACAAAGATGGATTAAGTCATGCGTTAAATTGCCTCTTTGAAGGAAATGAATAAATAAATTTGAGGGACTAATTCCTTGACTGTTCCCCATCTCATGTGTGAGTGTGATTGCATAATACTGGCTTAAATGTTCCCTCTGCTCTGCTCTGTTCTCTGCTGTGTTCAGCTGCTGTATTAATTCTCTAAAATTACATTTCTGTTGACCTAGTCCTACCAGAAATCTGTGCATGCATTTGTCTGCAAAAAATGTATGACTCATTAAATTAAAAATGCAGGCTTCGGCCAAACTGCACAAATTATGCAGTTTAAAACAAAACGTGTCCTGTCACTGCAACCTCTCCACACCTATCTGTTCGAAAGGTCCTCTGGTTTGTATTGTATGTTTTATAACGTGGTATTATTAGAAAAAACATGGTCCTGGATTACATGAGGTGGACTGTGTATTCCAAGGAAAATTTCTCAGTGCATCAATGCATCAAACCTCTTTTCGGAAAACAGTTTCTGAAGCAAGAGAGCACGCTCATTAGCATGAAAAAACAATTTTGACCACTAGGCCGAACTCAAAGCACAGCCATGGATATTTTAAAACCCTATTATGCAAGATATATATATATATATATATATTTCAGAGTGGGTATACAGTTGTCAAATGCAGGTCAAAAACATGCAAATGCACACACAGCTAAATATCAAGGAAAACATAGGAAACTACTTAGTAGGCCAACTACAAGTAGACCCGTTTTGTTTTGTGAAACTCTTGCCAGTGCATAGTGCAAGAACAAGCGATTGAAAGTCAGTGTGCCACCAAAGGAGCTCTAGAAATGATAAATAAAATAGTTTCATAGGTGTATGCAGCGCCACCCCTCTGTCAGTGGCCACTTGAGGTATTGCAACAAAAAGATCCCCCTTGGCCCCAAATGTATGTTTTCCATAAAACTGCTGACACGACACCTCCAACTGCAAACAAGGTCGGGTTTTGCTATTTCTCTCATGAATTTTTAATCCACGGAGGTTTATTTTACAAAACTTCCCAAGCGCCAGGAATTATTTTCGTGCCACCCTCTCAATGTTAAGTCTGTAACAAGAACACATTGGCAGGGCCGGAGGGGGAAACGCTAAAGCCCATGTGCAGTGGGCTGCACAGCACTGAAGTAAACTCTTATCTGGAAACTTATAATGTATCCATGCACAAGGGCCAGCGCTGCTCCTGGGGTTTTGTTTTAAAATGTTTTATTCATTTGCTGTCAGCCAAACTTCAGAAATGAAACTGTTGGCTGCTACCTAGTGAACAAGCACTTCAAAGTCGTGTCAAAGCACTCACAAAAGCTGGTTTGCAAGAGACAGAACCAGATATAAAAGTAAGGATTGCAGCCCTTGGGTGTTCAAAAATACAGATGAATCTGTCAATCAATAACGAATGTAGTGCTAGCTCGCTGTGCACAGATTTTCCCTTGCTCGTATGTTGTAGCTACAGTAGACAGCGGGTGGTTGACAGTATTGTTAATATCCACAAAGACCTTTTGCACTGATTTCAACCCTTCCTAGAAAACCAAACCTTAACCCTGTACAGCGAGACTCATGTGGCGTGCGATAATACACATATTTCACAATAATTTGCAAATGTTCTCATTCATCATTTTAGCAGCTAACAATAACTGAACACATCTGCCTCAAGAGCGACAAAGGCACTGAATTTCAGAAATCCGGTCGGTGCCAATGGGAGACACGCTCTGGAGGTTTATCGAGATTCCAGCCTCCGTGCAGACTCGTGCTGTCACTCTGCTCTTGCACATTCTTAATTGATGCTGAACATCTTTTTTTCCCATATCTTATGAGTCGCTCTACGCATTATTAACAGAATAATTGTCTTTGTTCCTTTAGTAATTTCTTCTCAAAATACCCCGAAGGTCTTCTCTAACAGTGATTTAAATGTCATACCCAATGAACCTCATTCGTTCACAGATTTATCTTGGCTTACAACACTTGCAGTGGTACGCGTTGCAGCGATTCATCAGACTCAGACATGAGTGCGGGAGGCTTTGAAATAATTGTAATCAGAGAATAACACAAAAATTAGTAGTGCACTGCCTCAGGAAGAAGCCTCCTGTGATTTCAATCATGCTAAACTCTGTTTTTCTGAATTCATTACTGCAGTGCCTGTGAAATAACGTGCTATCAGCGACCAACAGTGTGGTGAAACACAGTCTTTGAGGTTTTAGGGAATGTATGTACACTTTGGGGTGGGTGGAGCTATGGGTGGAAGAAAAGAGGCACAATTTATTTTTTTTTTTCCCTTTGGGAAGTGATTGTCTGAAATGCAATCCATTGCAATCAACACCAAGTTGAAGCAAAACCCTTCAAAGTCTGCTGGAGCACAGTAGTCTACCAGTTTATGCATTGTGCCCTTTTGGAAGTCACAGCACACGTCCACACTAAATCTACAACATATGCCACAAAGCCAGGGTCTACTGATGGGAATAATTCACCTTAATAAAGAGAGCCTGTCGATCAGATTAAAGTGAGACTGTCATGCCACTGTGGTGCATAAGGCTGGAAAAAATGTGAAAGAAAAGAATCACATTGCAGAGAGTTAGCGAGATTATCCATTAGCTTTGGCTTGTTGCTGAAGGCATCCGAGCATTTTCAAGGCCTAATGATGGAGAAAATTACTGCTGACCGAAAATAGAACTTAGTTGGAGGCCTGCATACTCTGAAACTGCACTTATGAAGGGATGCAAAAAGAAAAAAAAAAAAAGGAGTTGGACCAGACACGAATACCAGGGGAAGCCGCTGCTGTGTATAAACCCTGACATTCAGCTGGGAATTATATGACATGCTTATTAAACACTTTCCCCAAGGAAGGACAAGAGAGTAAGTCAAACGCACACACATGCACATGTCTATACCCTCTGTACATGGCAAAATGCCCAACCGAGTCTGTGTATGACCCCTCCGTAGAGTGTTTGTAGTGTTTGTTTTTTGCTGTGCAAGAAGAAATTTTAGCTTGAAACCTGAAATAATTATTTTAACCCATTTGAGGGAAGAGCAACAAGCTATAAACCATCATATGATGCAGTGCATCTGTGAAGTATTCACAGCGCTTCACTTTTTCCACATTTTGCTATGTTACAGCCTTATCCTAAAATGGATTAAATTCATTTTTTTTTCCCTCAGAATTCTACACACAGTACCCCAAAAATAAAAAATCATATATACATAATTATTCACAGCCTTTGCTCAATACTTTGTCGATGCACCTTTGGCAGCAATTACAGCCTCAAGTCTTATTGAATGCCACAAGCTTGGCACACCTATCTTTGGGCAGTTTTGCCCATTCTTCTTTGTAGCACCTCTCAAGCTCCTTCAGGTTGGATGGGAAGCATCGGTGCATAGCCATTTTCAGATCTCTCCAGAGATGTTCAATCGTATTCAAATCTGGGCTCTGGCTGGGCCGCTCACTCAGGACATTCACAGAGTTGTCCTGAAGCCACTCCTATGATATCTTGGCTGTGTGCCTAGGGTCGTTGTCCTGCTGAAAGATGAACCGTCACCTGAGTCTGAGGTCAAGAGTGCTCTGGAGCAGTTTTTTTTTTTTGTTTTTTTTTTATCCAGGATGTGTCTGTTTTTCATCTTCTGCTTTCATCTGTCCCTCTACCCTTTCTTTAAACATACATCCAGGACACATCCTCAGTGATGTCACCTGGGGTCATGGAGTGTCTGGGTCTTTCGAACATCATACACTCTCTCCCAGGCGACCCAGCCAGGGTTGATCAGGCCCCAGCTTGTGTCCAGGCAGCGCTACCTCGCCTACGGCTCTCCTCTCCTCATCCCCCAGTTCCTGCCGCTGAAAAACATCCCCACAGCATGATGTTGCTACCACCATGCTTCACTGTAGGGATGGTATTGGCCTGGTGATGAGAAATGCCAGGATTCCTCCAAACATGATGGGATTTACACCAATGAGTTCAAACTTTGTCTCATCAGACAAAGTCTGAGAGTCCTTCAGGTGCCTTTTGTAAGCTCCAGGCAGGCTGTCATGTGCCTTTTCCTAAGGAGTGACTTCTGTCCAGCCACTCTACCATACAGGTGTGATTGGTGGATTGCTGCAGAGATGGCTGTCCTTCTGGAAGAGTCTCCTCTCTCCACAGAGGAGTGCTAGAGCTCTGACAGAGTGACCATTGGGTTCTTGTCGCTAACAATATCTGTGTTTGGTTCTGGACATGTAGAACCATCTTGCGAGTTTGGAGCCAGTGCACAGTATGGTCCGAGAGTGGAGCCACACGGAGCGGTGTTATTGATGACCTGTCCATAATTCCACCAGTTACAAAGAAATGTTGAATAATACACAGGACTTATTTATTTATTTTTTATCGTTATTTTTCCTACTCTCATGGACCACTTTACGGAGCAGTTGGCATGGCAACTGGTCATCATAAAATGCAATTTATCAGAAAAATGTACACTTGAACAGGCATCAACATTATATTAACTTCCTAAAATGAGAGAACTATCTTCTATCTTCTATGTGACATGATGTTATAGTTTGGCCCAAGTCCCATCCACTAACATGGAGGGGGTGGAGCTTATGACCTATACTGCAGGTGGTCACCAGGGGGAGCTCTACTTGCCTTGGCTTCACTTTTGAGGAGCTGTTCTGTACCATCTTTATTATGGTTTGGAAGCACATCACACTGTTGTTCATTTAAAATTTGTGCTATGGCATCTATGGAGTCTTTAATGAATGCATAATTTAAAACCCAGTCTTTTACATTAGGTGTGTGTGTAGTCAAGTATTTCATATATACATGGATTGATGTTGCTTTCTTTTAATTAACACACTAAGTGAATGAAATCAGATTGTCATGGCCTCTAATTAAAACAGAGGAAGTTGATGCTTGCTTTAACCTGGAGTGATCAGATCAATATCTATCTTTACTGGGTAAATTATCAGAAAGGCATGGGAAAACCAGGCGAAACTCGAGATGAAGCAGATATGTCGAGAGCAATGATAGGCAAAGAAACACCTGGATGGGCATGAGTGTGTCTACCTTCAGCAGACATGATGGAGGGCAGAGAGACGTCAACAGCTTGGCCTATTATCTGGTCTAATGGAGGCCCTTCTGTCAGAAACAAAAGCCCTCTGTTGTTTTGCATCCGCTCTTCTGGTGACTGGCCGACGTTCGTCCCACGTCGATGGAGTCAATTAAAGGCTCCATCCGTCAAGTGGCTCCGACTTCCTGACGCCGAGCCTCGGTGGGAGATACGCACGCTGTCGCTCACTCACCAATTTACAGTCATGTGTCTTTTTTCCTTTATTTATTTACTCTCCTCTGGTCTTTAATTTCTTCTGTCTCTCGCTGCTTCCACTCTCTCTGCGACCATGCCAAGCTTCTAAAAGCAATTTCATCCTTCCCGTGCTGTCACGCTCTGTGTGCACAATTTCCCATTGTTTGGTTTCAAATGTGATTTAAAAATTTTCTTTGTATGCTAAATCTATTGGAAATATACCACCTGTGTTGAATTTAATGTGTGAACCTTGTGTGAAATGACTTGAATGCGGAATTTGCAGCCGCCAAGTGTTAAGAGACATTTAAGGAAAATAAGAGGTACGACAATGAGCTGATAAAAATGTACATCCACATATTTGTATTTGTGCCTAATAGGATTATAAGGATTGTTCCTGCCAGTCCTCATCCTGGCGCTGGCACAGCGAACCTTTATGTCCAAACACACACACACATGCACACACAATTACGCACGGATACTAAAATGTTCGTTCCAAATGCAGAATTCTTCGCCACATAGAAGGGCACTGCACTGTGCTTTTATGCAGTTAATGCAAAGAAAAGGATAATACAAGCCATAAAACCCCAAATACGTTTTACACTCCAGAAAACCTTTCAATAAAAGCTACGCAGATAAATGTACTATGCTTAGAGGAAATTAAGTGTGAAGCTTGTGTTGCTTGGTTAAACTGGCTTTTCCTGTGGCTGTTTCTTTGCACTTGGACATGCCATTTGCAAAACTTTGCAAACTTTTGCCAGTATTACAGTATTAAGCAGGCGAGCCTATCACTCAGATGCCCAGATACCTAACAGAACGAGACGAAATCAGCATATCAGGTCCTTGTAATAAAGACTTGCATATTGATAAGTGCTTGAAGAGCTAAATAAATCCCTGAGCCATATAATCTTAGCTTCAGGCTAATATGCTAAGTGATTGTAAATGCAGATGAACATGACCATGATGAGCTCATATTCATTACTGTACAACGAAAGGAAGGTGTTGAGGGAATAACTGTAGACTTCCCTGACAGCTTTGTCAATGCAAAATAAATAAATAAATAAATAAATCGGTGTCACAAGGCGAAGAAATTTCCCTGTGAGACCAGCTTTAGAGCATTTACTCTGGATGTTGGTTCATGCACATTAAGTCTCGTCTTTTCAGCCATTTGTGAAAATGTAAACTCCAGTGTGCCTATAATGAGCGTGATTTTTATTAACAGTATAATGACTGTCAGTAATGTGAAAGAGGTTGCTCGTGGAGACAAACCACAGAGAATTATCATCCATTTCTGCAGTTCCCCTCAGCTCTATGGAGCATTTTAGCATCATTTGGATCATTATTTCGTTTTTACGGCTGAACTTCACTGTTTTGGTTCACTCTTGTGGCACTCATTAGTGTCACTTTCAATCACAGCTGTTCTTAGCATAAAAGCTACTGCAAATCCAGCGTGCACTGCCTGCATCACAGAGGGCCAAACAAAATTTGTAAGCTGTAAAAAAAAAAAAAAAAAAAAAAGAAAAGAGAAGAAAAACTGGATTTAACATTCATAAGGTGGCCAGAAACACTGCTCCAAAGGACACCAGATTGTACTCTACAGCTGCTAGTTGTGCGGACAAGATTTGATTATATCAAATTTAAAATCTGTGCAGGTTCTCACTCATCTAGGTCACAGTATCCAAAATACAGTATATTTAATTTGATCAACTTTGAAGGTTATCATATTATACCATTGTATTGACATATTTTTACCACAACACCTAAATGAATGCCTGAAATGCCAAAAGGTTGTCAGATCACAAGAAACATTGTAAAATATTAGAAAGAAAAATCAACCTGATAAAAACCAGCATCTCAGTCAAACTAAGAGCTAAATCAGCTTGAAGGAGTCGTGAACATTTTTACTGATGGGTCAAAGGATCCTGTCTCGGGGAAAACTGGGGCTGGGATTTTTGTTGCAGATGAGAATCTTCAATTCAGCATTCGCTTATCAGACAATTTATCTGTATTTTCAGCTGAAATGTTGGCAATTTTAAAAGCTTTGGATTGGATAGAACAAAATAAGCCTCAGAACAGTGTTATTTGTTCAGATTCTGCTGCCGCTTTGGTGGCTCTAGAAGAAGGCTCCTCTAGTGCCCGTCCAGATCTGGTAATGGAGATTCTGTGTTGTCTCTTAAGAATTGAGAGATCAGGGTGCCATGTATGTTTTATGTGGGTGCCTGGACACTTTGGGATAGAGGGAAATGAAGTTGCTGACAGGTTGGCTAGAGAGTCATTGTCTAAAGAAAATATAGAATTGAATGTCATGATGGGTAAGAGTGAATGTGTGAGTATCTGTAATGTAAAACTTGAGTTGCAGTGGCAGAATGAGTGGAACCAGGAGCAGAGGGGAAGGCATTATTTTTGTTTACAACCCTCAGTAAAGTGTAAAAAATTGAGAAGTATGTTTGGGCGGAAGGATGAAGTTGTTTTAACGAGGCTGAGGCTGGGGCATTGCTGTCTGGCCAGTTGCTTAAAAGTCATAGGTAAGCATGAGACTGGGTTGTATGAGTGTGGAGAATTGGAGACGGTGGTGCATGTGCTTCTTTCTTGCAAGCTATATTCCAGTCAGAGACGACAGCTATTTATAGACCTGTATGATCTGGGTCTGTCTGTGATTTCTTTTCGAGGTATCTTTGCATCAGGAGGAAAATCTAACTCCTTTGGGAGGGCAGTATTAAAATTTCTGCACTCTGCTGGATTGTATATGAAAATTTAGTTAAGTAGTTCTGGGTATGACCGGTGGAGGGCAGCATTACGCTGGATAGCGTACAGCCTGCCGGAAATCAAGAAGAAGAAGAAGAAACTAAGAGCTAAATATACAACACTCCATGTTACGGTGTTGTCCGGGGAAGTGGTAGGACCCAAACGCAGGACAAAAAGTGAGGAGGCTGGAGTCGGCAAAACAGGTGTTTAATAAAACAAAAGGAAACAAAAAGCGCTGCTGGAAGAGCAGGAATACCAAAGGTAAACTAAAAAATCCCAAACTCTCAAAAAGACAAAAAAAGGAAACAAGAAACTAAAGGCGAAAAAACACTTGGAACACTGAGGGAACTGGCAAAAACACAGTAGAGCAAAAAACACTAGAAACACTGGAAAAACACGAGACTCACAGAGTAAAAAACCATTGGGACACACAGGGGAGACTCACAGTGAGAAACCATTGGGAATGACGCGACAGGAACAAAGGGGAAGCCAGGGCTATATATGCATACACAAGGAACCAAGGGGTGACGAGACACGGTTGACAGAAATCAAGAGACACAAGGTGAAACCAATTACACAATCAACACAGAAACACAGGGAGTAAAATCACAGGAAATCAAAAACTTAACAAAATAAAACAGGAAACAGGAAGACAAGAAGCAAACGAAACTCAAAACGTGAACACAGGAACACAACCATCACACTCCATATGTGGGGAGGGTTTCAGAGTAAGAGAACCAAACTTGGTCACAAAGGCCTCGTGCAGACCTTGTATTAACATCTGTCCGGGGAAATCCGATCACAAGTGACCAACGTAAAGTACAGGTGTGATCACACCCAGGATACACTGAGATCACATTTGAGAGATCCGATCTATTATCACATTTGGAGGTGGTTGAGGCAGCATGTGTCTGCGTTCCTTTGGCGGTGTGAACGCAACCCCTGAGTCACATTAAAGGCCACTTATACTCAACAGGTGCTAATGCATCGGCGGAGTTTTGCCTCATTCATTCAGAAAAAAACACGCAACCACTATCATACATTTTTATAGTAATGAGAGCCTTTTAAAACCTTCTGTCCTTGTTGCTATTAACAAACAAAAAATAATAAATCTAAGTAAGAATTTACAAATGAAAGTATCCAATACGAGGTCAAGAGTGTGATTCTGTCGTTATATAATGTGTCGGGTGCGATTATGTTGATGTATGATGAGCCGTGTGTGGTTAAGTATTTCCTCAATCACAGGAGTCTTCGTTTCTGTTTATTAAAGGAGACTACTGTGCATATGGAAACTTCTGGGGTCAGAGTTATAATCTCAGTTTTGTGCAGGTTTAACATCGGGGCAGAGATCAGTACATAGTATCTTAACATGTGTGCCAAAGTCATGACACACACACAAAACAGCTCTGTTCCTGGTTCTGAAACAGCATTCATGATCCATTAGAGACAGCCACTGTTAAAACACTTCTCTGCCGCCCAAATGCCGTCAGAGTTTGAGATCGGATCTGAGGAGCTGGCTCAGGACACATGTGGAGAGGTATGTCAAAAGGGGATGGGGAACTACTGTTTTTTACAAGCTTGACCTTATTTCTGGCATAATATACGATCGTTTACTCACCCATATAGCTTTTGTGTCATTTGTAGTCATTTGGGAGATATTTAGATTTGCATATATCTATATAGTGGGAGTGACTGGGGCACCGAAACACAGTTTTTTGCAACATGGCTGAATATTTTTCCGATTCTGAGGTTGTGGATGAACCGTAGCAGTAGCAAATTACAGGTAAACACGGCGCTCAGAGATGACATCATCCAGGTCAGAAGACAATATCCAGGGTCTGTAGGTCAATCTACAGATATTGGTGAAATGAACGAGTTTCGCAGCAGATAATGTGTTATTTAGAGGCTGCATTTCGGTGCCCCAATCACTCCCAGTATATGGATATACACGGATGTAAATATCTCCCGAACGACTACAAATGACACCAAAGTTATATGGGTGAGTAAACGGTTGTATTTTATGCTAGAAATAAGGTCCAGGTTGTAGAAAACAGTAGTTCCCCTTTAATGCCATGTGTGAACACAGGCACTAAAAGCTGGCTACTTGCAATCGGATTGCACAAGGACTGATGTTAATGCAAGGTCTGAACGGGGCCAAAGAAAAACGCAGGCGGCCCTTATCTGCCCCAAATGGCTCACTGGAACATAGCTGTGCCTTCTCTCCCAGTTTTATGCCCTCTCCTCTTAACAAGCAATTGACAGCACACATGTGAGAAAAGACACACATTCATTACTTTGTAACTACTACAATGAAGTGTACCCGGGGCCCCTTATTTCAGTAAAACCTAGGTTAATCATGAAAATCAATAAAACCGAGGCGTACAGGACATGGCTTTTTTTTTTTAAAGAGCAGCCTATGTGAGGGAAAAAACAGCAATAGCTAGAGTGATAATAAATGTTTTTTATTGAGCAAATAATCCACAAACCCAAGTTGCCAACAGCAACTCTGTGAAGTTTTAGCCTTCCTCTAAAAGTAATTATTCTTTCTTTTCATCTGGCAATGAGCAGACATTTTATCTGCTCTGTGAAACTGTGTAGGGAGATTGTCGACTGATAAGCAAGAAGACAAGACTGTAATGCTTCACGGAGTGGTAGATCAGAAGCCGGCGATCAAGTGGGAAGCTGTAAAGCACAGTTATCCAGGTGTTTCTTTGGTTCCTGCTTATTGCCATGTGAGACAGTTATAAAACAACATTCACTATAAACAATGAAAAACTGATAAAAAACGACTTGATAGGCAGAAGACTCAACTTTATTCAGTAGAAAAGCTGATTGCTTGCAGCATATTGGTTAAATGATCTGGAAACAACGAATGAACTAGTTGAACTCGAGGAGACAGCGCTCGAAAATAAGTCTCACTCGGCTTAACACTCAGGAGTTGCTGACAGGGTCTAAATTGAGTGTGTCTGTCCTATTCATCTTGACCGCCCCTCATCATTTCCCAAAAAGCTATGAGCTACATTGATTGAGTTTAACAATAGCCTTGTTAACACACGACGCTGACAAATGAGGAGGGACTGTCGCTGAGCCAAAGTAATTACATACGTTCAAAGTAAAGATGCCTTTGACCGAGAAATCCTGCTGCTGAATGAATAAAACTTTGCATGCGGCGTGCTTTGATGATAGTGAAAAATATGAGCACTTAGCTTTAATGGCTGTTTACAGAGACAATGAACATGATGATTAAAACGACGTGAGAGGACGTGTATTGTGGAATATGTTGTGGGTTTTGCTAACATCACTGTACAATATTTGTGTTGCAGTGGTATTTGTGGTGTTGTCTGGTGTTTGTCTGGTGTTTGTCTGGTATAGGTGGAACTGTTAGTCTATAATGTCAGGCATGCATGGTTAAGTATCCACTTTCTATATTTGGTTTTCTTGTTTAGAACAAGTGTTAAAGACACGGACACAACAGAAATGGTAAATTAAGTAAATTAAATTGTGTCCATGCCGTTAAATTGCTTATCCTTGAAAGGCTGATGACTACAAAAACCACATGCCACACAGATTTTCAGCAAGCCATCTTGACACAGAATCAAAACCAGGGGCAGACTTAGGTATGGGTGACTGGGGCGGGCTCCCAGGGACGCATGTCACAGTTGCACGGTTTCATTTGTATGATTGGTTTTCTATCGCCTTGCACGTGGTGTCTGTTTGATATGATTTGACTTTGTGGGTTGAAGTGGACGCTCCTCGACTTTATGCCAACAAAAAACTCTTGTATCTATATAACATGTAACATGTCATGAATACATCTGATTCTGCTCTAACGCTTTGATAAATGACATGTGGTGCAAAAATCCATGTATGATTTGACACTTTTATATGATATTTATACTTATATTACCTTTTAATATAAACTTCTTCTGAAGTATTTTGGAGCCCCCTCTGATCTGGATGAGGAGCCACCCACCTCCTACAACTAAGTTATATTAATCTGTATGTTATTTGTATTTATACACCAATCAGCCACAACATTATGACCACTGACAGGAAAGTAAATAACATTGACCATCTTGTGACAATCCAATGTTCTGCTGGGAAACTATTGGACCTGGCATTCATGTGGATGTTATTTAGACATGTAGCACCCACCAAGACCAGAGCAGGCACCCCCACCCCATAACAATGACACTCCTTGATGGCAGCAGCAGCCATCCCCAGCAGGATGCAGCTTGATACAGATACACACACAAAAACACTTTACGAACAACTCAAAAAACATGAAGAACAGCACAAGGTGTTGACCTGGCTTCCAAATTTACTAGATCCCAAACTGATCAAGTATCTGTGGGATGATCCACAGAGGCCCCTCCCCTCAACCCATAGGACCCAAAGGCCCTCACTAACAACATTCTGCTGCCAGACACCACAGGACACAATCAGAAGGCCCATGTCCATTTTGGTGGCACAAGGGAGACCTACACAATGTCAGGATCAGGTCATAATGTTATGCCGGATCAGTGCATGTTCTTTCTAGTTGCGTGCATATTTATGAGAAATTTGTGATGCGTAACTTTAAATGGTATGTAAAAAATAAGGATTTACTTTGTGTTGTTTTTGTCTTTACATTTTTTGCTTTTGTGTGCATGCATTCGGGTGGTGGGGTTGGCATTACCGAAGTCCGGCCAGGCCACTAAACAGATTAGAACCACCTTAAATAGGCCGAAAACAGAAGAGATTATCATAACATATTAGCCATGTTTCCTCGGAAAATTTGTTTACCATGAGCCTTGAATAAACTGTGTGAACAGGTTGTGCTGTTAGTGACTGAGCTAAGCTAATGAGCTAAGCTAATGAGCTTGCTAATCAAACCGACAAGCAGAGAGCTGTTACCTCCAAAAATAACTTTCCAATTGTTTGCAACTCTGAACAAAATGCCAATGAGGATTTAACTGAACAGTAGCCACAGGAGCCACAGATTGATTAGCAAATGGTTTGCTAGTTAAGGAATAAAGCAGGTTGATGGTTTGAGTTAAACCAAGCTGAACAGTAGAATCTGGAGCGGGGTAAAGAGGATTACTCTTGGAACAACAGATCATCGGTTAAGTTAAACTGGAGAACTGTGGTTCTTTCTCCGTCTTCACACATTTCGAAGCACAGGAAAATATACAGCTTGTACGTAAATACGGGCAAGTATTTCACACTTCAGAGACACAAGCAGCTCCAGCCATCATGGACTGATGGATTAAATATTAAAAGCTAAAACTAACATAACAGATCATCTTCACATTTTCTTTTCGTTTCAGTAATTAGGCTGCAACAGCTCTACAGCCGGACTACAAAAGCCACTCCCCAGCGGTGTTTGAAAAATATCTGGCTTGCAATGGTGCATGGGTAACCACAGCAAGATTAAATCAGTTTTAGAAACATAAAATATCAACCACACCTGGAGGAAAATAAGTAACCTACTGGTCAGTGAAATTAGCTTTAGACATCTCATCCATTTCTTCCCCAGAAAAAAAAATCACTATTTCCTTCCAGACAGCCATTCCCACAGGCATTTATATTAACATGCTACAGTAATTAGGACATGTTCGATACTTTTTTGCTCAAAGCTTCTCATTGAAAATGTTCTGATTTGTGCTCAGCAGACAGTCTGTGTTCATTTGCATCACTGTCCAATGAGTTAAACGATCTCCTGTTTGTTCCTCCATATATCCACAAGTCACGGCCACATCCATTACAGAATATCTCAGGCAGTAATCGCAAGCCATTTAGTTTGACTATTAACCAGTCCCATTGACCTATCCTTTCTATTATGGAGTACTGCCCTGCATTAGCCTCTCTGCATCTGTAAACATTAACCTTTGCTGGTATTATTACACATGCTAATCCAGTTAGCTGGCTGCCATCGACATAAGCCCTCCCATTTTGCTTCCTGATTCACTTACTCTCCCTCGCTCTCTCCACACTTCAGCATGCAGACTGTTGGTTTGAAGCTCAGAAAGTCATCATTTGATAGCCTCCGGGCTGTGCTTATCTGCTCCAGGGTCATCAGACAATATTTTTCTCTGTTATCTTCAGTCCCTGCATCAATCCATCCATCTGGGCGGCTCACTCGCGAGCTCATCACTTAGGCTCTGGATGATACATTGAAAATGGGCAATCTCAGAGGAAAAGGTGCTTCTTTGGGAGCGAATCTGTTTCACATCTTATGATGTGAAATAGGTTTTTTATTTTTCTATTTTTTTGTTGTTTTAAAGCTGGCTTTGAGGATTATTTGCCCACTTGAGTTGCCGCTGATGGCGTTGCAGATGCGAAAAATAAGCAGAAAAGTGGCAGGTTAAAATGTAAGGAAGATGATGTGTTCTCGACTTAGGTGTAAAGTAGTGCTGGGTTAGCTAGGGTGTTTGTACAAAAGACAGCAGTGAGGAGTTTAGCTATTTTACCAAAAGAAAGAAAGAAAGAAAGAAGAATCCGGACTCTGCTTTCCTTTTATGTTTTAGTGTCCAGCGGGTCTGTCGCTTTGCTCCTCACTGCTCCAGACATTTTTTGAACAACAATCGGACGCACTGCCATGAACACGTTCATGGCCCCCAGACGACTAAGTGTAGTGTCAGTGATAATCTTCCATCCTGATTTTAGTTTTTATTTGAAATATCTCAGCATCATCAAATTGTGTGCATGGTCACCTGTTTACTCTTAATGACTTTAGTTAATTCCTACCACCCAAGTGTTGCCACCTCTTGCCATTTGTGGTTTGTAGTGCAGAGAACTCCCTGTCCAACTTTGATGATACCACACATTTTCTTGAGGTCAAAATTTGTTTGGTTTTTGACCAGATACCTGCCAGGCGACCAGATCCTTTGCTAATATTTAGTGTTACTTAGTAAATTATAGAGAGCACAGGGCTGATACACTCACCTGAGAATGTGAACATTAATCAGGCCACTTAGCATGTTAGACTTGTCATTGTTAAAGGTCATTGATGAAGGTTGCATTAGCATGCTGGTGTTGACATAAGCTGTTGCTCAAGGCATGGTTGTGCCTAAGTACTGTGTCACTTAGTCAGTTTATATTTGTTCCTGTGGAATATTTTGTCCAAAATACTGTAGCAACTAACAACCACCTCATATAAAGACGTCAATTGAAACATGGGATGACGATGTGGCAGAAAAATCTGATTAGTTAAGTTATGCTAGCATATACTAAATCAAGAGTATGTGCATTCACTTGTCAGCATTATTGCTGTCTGCAGCTTAGCATGCTGACATTTACATTTACAGCAAATAGCTCAAACCTCTGGTTCTGAATACAGTCTCGCTATTAAGATCATTCGAAAAAAGCACATAACATTTGTGGGTGTATGAATCTTCTATTTAGCGTTAATGTCAACAACAATTGTCAGTGCACCTCTCGATGCGTAGCAGCTCTAAGACAGGTAACACCACAATGGCTGCAACATGGCTGCAGCAGTAAATACTAAATGACAACAGACTGCTCAGTGTATTGTGGTGCATATAGTGCGTCTTTATGTGCTACTTGTTCATAAGATTAAATTGTGAACCAGAATCAATGGTTGTGCCCACCGTCATTTCACTGTAAATGTAATTTTTGATCTTTTCATCCACATATTTGAAAGGGCCTCTTCAGAAAACTCCACAGGCAAACCTTGCACCTGGGATACAAAGGTTTTACAAGTACACGTTCTGGAGAGGGGAGAAAATCTGACCTCATGGACACGCCACCTGTTCAAACGATCCTCAGAGGCAGAGATGAGGTTTTGCAGTAACTCTATTCCCTTCGCTGCCCAAGCATAGGCAATCTGAAGTTGTACCGCACCTTCTGTGAGAGCATATCCCAGCATACTCAGGAGCTGCAACGAGGCCCATCTTACAGGAGCAGAGGGGCATGTAGGCTGATCATCCACCTCGGGCAATGTTCCTTCTCTAAGAGTTCCTGTTTCTCCTGGTGCTTCATCTGCTTCTGTCCTCTCATTTTGGTTTGATAACTGGAGGATAACTGTAGGGGAGGATATTGTATACTGTTTGGACCTCTAAAAAGCAGTCCCTTGAAATGGGGTTCGAGGGAGGAGGACTCATGAAAGATGCTCTTCTCTGCCCCTGTCCCTTAAGGGCATGTGGGTTTTGCCTCACCATGCATCTGATCTGATGCATCATCTCTTATAAGAATATAATTAACATAATTGATAATTAATGAGTTTGTATTGGAGTCTGTGTTCTAAAGGAGTCCTGCATTTAGTGGAACAATAAGACACTTTGCCCTGAGACCATTTAACTGTCATCATTCATTGGCTGTAATGCCTTTGCAGCTTTCCTCTAGATCTCATCTTTTCCAATGCAAGTGCAAAGGTCAGACTCTCCTTTCCTCCTTTCAAAACACAGCACGGTGGCACAGATTGCAGGTTGCTGCTGTTAAAAACCTCTCTGCCAGGTAATAGGCAGTCTTCCACCTGGGGGAAACATTAAGACTTAAACAGGGTTTATACCTCTGGACATAGATGGCATAACCAATGCACGCAGACTACGCTGGTGCGAGTCATTTATACTTGTGTGCTTGTCAGTCTGGCCTGCTCGCCATGGCTGGCATTAAAAATGCCACCCAAACACCAGTCAGCGCTGTGTCTTTTTTGCCAGTCAGGTTCATTTTAGTTTCTACTTCCTGCTTCACTTTCAACAATGGAGACTGAAACTCTGCTTAAATTTCACTGCAATTTCGAGTCCTACAAACGTTTGTATCTCTAAACTTCCTCTGTTAACCTTTCCTCAATGTGTTCCATCTTTATTGATCCAAAACAATCAACTTGCGGAGATGGAGAAGCGGCTGGAAATACTAAAGTGGAAACACGCTACTACCAAGCTGACCAATCACAGCTCTTGTACTCTGCGTCGAAGCATAAACCACATCAGGATAATTGATTCTGTTTTACTTGGAGATGCAGATAAGCTGCAAGGAGAGGGTAACTTAAGCAGCATCCATTATACGGATGAAGCATTTTATATGAGCACATTTTCTGACTTGAGCTGCTGCTACCACGTTAGACACATTGTCTGTGAGCAGCTCTACATCTTACAGCCATTCTTCAGCACTATTAAACAGAAGCTCTGACAGGTGAGAACATGCGTGGCTCTGATGAATGACTCTCGTTTGCGGCACATGTGATAAAAGCTGCCAGTAGTTCTCCTTGCTAATATAATGTTCTGTTGTGTCAGTCTTGACCGAAGTCCAGGAACCATGCCTAATATCTTCTCGACAAGATTTACTCAGTGCCTGGGCTTTGGTTTTACTGGACAGTGTAGATCTAGCTATTTGTCTTTCAAGACTAAGGTTTTCAGTCTTCCTCAGAGTTGGACGGGAAAGTTTACAGCTCCTCCTCAGCTCTTGACTGGATAAGCTAGGCTCACTGTACTCCTAATGGTAGCGGGGTGAAAACATGGCTCCTTGAAATCATTGTAATATTTGTAGTATATAATTTTTGTGAGGTGCAGGGAGGAAGAGATCTGCAGCAAGTGATGAAAAACTAATATAGTACAATCAGATCAACTTACTGGACCAGCATTGACTGGGTAAGCTGAGTGCTGTGTGTTAAATCTACCTCCCAAAACTGAAATACTTTGGTATTAAAATGATTTCAAGGAACCATGTTTTCACCCTGAGCTAATGTCCACAAGATGTCAATTTCAATTATCTTCCATCTATGGACTCATTCAAAATCTGCTTTCACATCACGATGCATCTTGAAATCATTATGTCTTCCTGTCCCGATAGCTGACAGATAAAATGTCTGAGAAACAAGAGTTTTGTAAAGGGTAAGTGGATAATGATGTTTACTATGCTTAAATCATATTTTTTTCACAAAGATAGCAGATTGGTGCCCAATTCATGTGTCTCCCACTTTGCTGGAAGAAGGGCAGCCATTATCATTACACAGATCAGACAAGGACCAGTGAATAGTAGCCTAAAAAGAAGTGCTGTGTTTGTGAAAGGGCTTAGCATGATTCAGAAACGAAAGTGGCTTACTCAGTCACTTAGTCCGGCCTGACCCTATTTACCTTCCACCGCCCCGTTGCTGTTAAAGCTGGACCGCCCCTTGCTTTGCTGAGTGGATTCCGTCCTCTCACTCACTCTGAGATAAAAATCTATGCTCTCCCACAGAGCTGTAATCAATAGCTCGGCTTCCACTACAGAGGCAGAGAGGGCTGCAGGGAGCTCTCTCATTATCCGTGTTTGTGACAGTTCTTTTTCTTGGAAGGTTGGACATCTTGATTGACCAGGGCCATTACCGTAATTTCCAGCTCCAACACGGGTGTTAAATAAATAGATAAGCTGAGCTGGTTTTGAAGTGCTGCTTCTCAGAAACCAATAGACACATTTAGCAAAATGACGAACAGGAACAGAGAGCTCGAAATGATTAGTCAGAACAGAACTACTTCTTGTTTGTAGCGCCTTTTGCATCTGTTGATGTTTCACAAGGTAATGTGAGCTTAAATATGTTGTTTCTAAGGTTGTGCATGTTAAAATCACATTTTCACAACATTTACCAAATGTTAAATCTAAATGTTCACCTTTTTTAAAAACCTGTTGACTAAAAAATTCACATTTGGAGCTAAATGTAATTAAATTAAATGTACATGTAATTTTGATATGCTCAACTTTTCAAAAGGCGTTCCATAAAATGGCAAGAAGCATTAACAAATTTAGAGGAAGTTCACAGTTTGGTCCGTATAACAAATGTACAATTTTATGATAGCAGCTAGATAACTACAGCAGTATGATAACCCTAGATTTGTATAATTAATGGGTATTTTGCACTCTTATCCACTAGATAATAGAAAAATAGTGTAAGCATTCAGTCATTCATTCATTCATTCATCTTCTGTACCCGCTTATTCCTGTTAAGGGTCGCGGGGGTCTGCTGGAGCCTATCCCAGCTGTCATCGGGCGAGAGGCGGGGTACACCCTGGACAGGTCTCCAGTCTATCACAGGGCCAACACAGAGAGACAGACAACCATTCACACTCACACTCACACCTACGGCCAATTTAGAATCACCAATTAACCTAATGAGCATGTCTTTGGATGGTGGGAGGAAGCTGGAGTATAGTGTAAGCAAAAACTGTATAATATATGCAAATGTACAACTCTACAAGGAATAGAACTAGAAATAAATATACACTATATACATAGGAATGAAAAACGATAAGGTGTAAAAACTATGGATGGAGGAGCATTAACATGAATAACATGGAGTTATCTGTTACAGAAAGGTGAGTTGTTGTACAGCTGGATAGAGTAGGCTATGAATGATGTTCTACAGCGTTCACTGTGGGAGCAGAGCTGGATGAGTCTGTTGGAGAATGAGCTCCGCTGCCCCTCTATAGTCTGGTGAAGAAGGTGTGAAGGATTGTTCATGACGGAAAGCAGTTTGTCCAGTGTCCTCCTGTCCCTCACTGCCACAAATGTCTCCAACTCACTGCCAGTAATGTGTCCAGCCTTTGTTTTTAAAATGTATTAACGTAAATGCAGGTATGGACGCAGGTATAAAGGGAAGTGTTTTGTGTCAGATAATAGCAAATCTCATGACAATATGTAGGAAATTATGCCTCGCGCTTCATGTTCTGTGCTGGTGAACAAATTCATTCACCCCTCAAGAACCTATAGTTCTAAAATGATACCTATGTAGCTAAAATGCTAATGTTACTAGAGATGTTTTCAGAGACTCAAATGTAATGTTAACAACATACATAAGAAGGAAGCATATTTTTTTTTTCCAGAATAATGTTCACTTACATTAAAAGTCTACGGCCACTATAGAAGCTCCGTGACACTGTACAAAGCAGAGCGTTAAGCTATATGCTAAAGTCATAATGCTAACTCACATTTAACTAACTTGTTTAGTTCTAAACTAAGATGTTCATTGTCTTAGCTATGATTTGACATGCTAACATGCGCTACTTGCATTAAACACAAAGTTTCACCCAAGCAGATGGGCTAAGATTGTTAGTTCTTCAGGTATTTAGTCATAAAGCAAAGTCCTAAATTTACGATGATTAGCTGCAATTTGGCATTTTTACAATACGAGTCAAATAATCATCTCATCTGCAAATAAACTGTATGCATCTTTTTTTTTTCATGAGTGCTACACGTGTGCGAATCTTCCCTCATTGTACTCCAAGAGAACAGACTGTCAGGACCACGTAGTGTCTGTTATTTTTCTTTAGTTCAGTTTTCTGTCCTTTTTGTCACTTCCTGTTTTATTTTGTAGTCTGAGGGTGCATCCGAATAGTCAGTACATACTAACGTCGGTTAGAACGTACTACTCAACCGTCAATTTAGTACGTTATTTATGTATGCGAGCGAGTAGTAGGCATACAATTCGGACGTACTGGGCAGCCATCTTGCCTGTCCTTTGACCCCGGATGTTTACATGTGACGCCGACACATATGACGCATACCGACGAATGCCGCAAAATTTTAAAGCCACCTCAGAGAAGTATTTTCGAAACAACCAACATTTTAAACTCAACATTTATCCTAATATACTTACATTTATAAACTTCGGTTGTCGTAGCTGTAGCTGTCACAACGTCTCAGCCATTTTGTCTGATTTGATTTTCCCGGCGGCTCGTCTTCTTCTACGCTTAGCGGGCTCCCGCTGAATTGTGGGATAGCGTAGTGAGCTACCGTTGTATACTGTGGAGGTAGTAGGCCATCCGGGTATTTTTCGCCTACTAGTCGATGTCTACTAAGAATTCGGACGTACTACTACTGTGATGTACTGCGTCTCGCCTACTGAACAGTACGTTAGTATGGGTATTTGGATGCACACCGAGTCTTCTGAAGTCTGCCTTCCTGTCTAGTTCTGTCTGTGATTGCTTTCCCCGCCCTCATGTGTTTCACCTGTGTCTCATTGTCTCCCTCTCCCTCGTGTATTTAAGCTGTGTTCCCCGCTCCTTCTGTGCCAGATCGTCTTGTAGGTTTACCTTAAGTGTTCCAGCTAGTTTCTTGTTTGAGTGATTTCTTGTTGTGACTTTAGCTATCCTATATCACCTGAGCTTTTGCCTGCCGGACCTCTACTCTGATTCTTGGATTCCTGGTTTTGACCCTGCGTTCGATTCAGCAACCTCTGAGCCTGCCTGATCCCTGACTCCTCCATTTGTGTTCACCTGAATTGGACGTGATACAGACGTGTTCATTCAACTTTGTCTAGGAATGTCATCTAGTTCCTGGTATAAACAATGGACCAATGGACGCTAGTTGTGTCCACTAGTTGTACCAGTTTCTGGTCGTTGACAGAAACAAGTCAAGCAAGTTTCTGATGGGTTATACCCACAGAGTTTCCTATTTAAACCTCAACTTCCCACCAGTCCCTTAGAACTGAACAAGCTACTCGGATGAGTGGCGAAACGTCTTCTCCAAATACTCTACAAGTCCATTTGCCTTCATTCAGCTTTATTGTACGTCCAGTACTTCTTCATGCTCCCAGCAGGATGTCTGTGGCTAGCCCATCAGTCCTGCACGGAAAGTCCTTAGTGCTTTTCATGTAACATCTGGGGTCACTCAGATGCGCAGTTTGCTTTCTCAGTGTTTTTTCAATGCACGGTGTAGTCATTAAGAGCAAAAGAAAGAAAGAACAGAAAGAAAACGAAAGAAAAAAGAAAAAAAACAAGACCTTGAATGTTGAGTTTTCTGCTGCTCTTCAAACTATGCATGCCTCATAGGTCACTGGGTATAGCACTATTATTGTGGTAATGTTTTATTAATTTCATCCAGCTCTCATAAAATGATAATTTGAATTTTCACTCATCATCTGAGTCTGTGCTAGAACAATCTTTTTTTTCCCCCTTGCTGTTTCTAGTCTCTATCATCAAGGTTTAGTATTCTAACATTTGAGCAAAACACCTTAAGCACTTTTTTAATGTGAAATGGCGTGTTAATGGAAAAAGTTTCAATTTTCATCTTAAAAATCTATTCATACTTTTGCTGACAACATCAAAATTGCACTGTAATTTTTCAAACTCCAGGCCTGCGAATTGACTTTCACATGATGGAAATCTGATTCTCTTGCAGCCTCATGGGAGTAACACCTGTTCTCAACGCAGCAGAGGGTCAATTTATAGGTTTTCTACAGAAAATACCAATTGATATCATATTTTGTGTCAGTAAGCATGGATTACATGTATACCATACGACAGGGAGTTAATGTGAGCCCGCTATGACAGCTTATTGCTGATTCATCTTCTACTCTATGTAAAATGTGTTCATTGCTGTCTCATCTCATTTGGGCACTGCGTTTTTGGAGATGTGCCACCAACAGGGTGGATCATCCAGAACATTAAATACAACTTTATGGGTGGCGTTTATTGGAATTGTTTGTGTCATTTGAAGATGTGGTTTCCAACTTTTTCTGCTCCTTTTTTCTTGCCTTGGTGAACTCATTATGGTATTAATAAAAGCGGTATTACCCACCCATAAAACTACAGCCTTCGAAACTGCATATTTCGGCATAATTTGGTGAAATTCCAGTTTGAAATATTTTAAAAACCAAGCTAACAAAATGATATTTATTTATTATAATATATTACAATATATTACAATGGTAAACCATGGTATTGAATGGGTGCATAGACTTACAGTCCATTGTGCGTGTCATGCAGGTCATGGTATATCCAAAAACACTAAAGAAAGGCAACTGGACTTGTAGAGTTTCTTGAAGTCTTTTCTCCACTCATCCTCTCGTCCTTCTGGTGTAGGTGGACCGTTGAATTGTTTCCTGATGAGCTGGCTCTCCTGTGTTCAGCCATGCATTTGTTGTTTTATTTCCCCAGTGTATAGGTCTGTGCATTCCTCACTGCACTGAACAGCATAAACTGCATCGCCCTGTTTTTGTCTGGGTGTTTTATATTTGGGGTGAACAAGTTTCTGCCTCAAGTGGGGAAACAAAGCAACCCATCCACAAACGCATGGCTCAACGATTCAGCTACCCACCTACACCTGAAGGACAAAGGACACTCCTTTTAAAATAACAATGTCCGTATTTTAGCCAGAGAAAACAGATGGTTTGTAAGAGTAAAGGAAGCCATCTATGTCAAATTGGAAAATTTCTCATCTAAACAGGGGAGGCCGATTGAGATATAATCTGACATTCATCTACAACGCAGTCTTAGTTTCTGTCCCGAAGAAGTTTCACCCCAATTCACACCTCACAACTGACAATGGGTTGTTCCATTCATTCAGTACCATTGAGAAAGATTGCAGTGCAGTCAAACAGTCTCCTCTAACGGCAGGTAAGTATCTGGTCATGAACAAATACTAGTAATGCAAACCCCAACTATCCACCAGTCTATTAGAACTGAAGAAGCTACTTGGATATGTGTGTATATATGTTACCTCAGCTACTGTAGCTGACAAAGTAAGTACACAGAGAAACAAATTAAGGGCAATTCTGTTTGCACATAACACAGCTATTTGGTTCTAAATTAAAACTTCTCCCTTGTCTCACAGTCCTTGGAAAAAAAAACTGAAAAGTGTCTCAGACGGAGCTGCAGAAAGTTTGATAAACTGCCTCAGGGGGTGTCCCTTGAGTCAGCCCCAGCTGTGGGAAAATATAAAAAGTGTGGAGCCTGAAACAAGCAAGCAACCATCCACTGTATATAAAGGAGGACGGACCAACCCATGGGTCAGCCATGATGAGCAATTCTGGAAAACAGTAGGGTGGCTCTGGCTGTCACCATTTTAGCATTCCTTGGATCTGCCTAACTCCTGGCCATTTCAAAAATAGATGGAGTGTAAGTGGAGCCGAGGAACCACACAAGACAGCTAACAAACTGTGACAGCACCCACCTGACAGCGACCATGCACCTAATTATGTATAACTTTAAGCCTTGATTCAATTTTAAACTTTGTGATTTTCGAATGGGGATATATGTGGGCTGTCTGGTTTTTAGAACCAGCCTCAAGTGGGCATTCTTCGTGTTTCTGACACTTCGGTATTGGCTTCATATTTTAGCCATGAAAGTTTTACCTTTGTTAACTGCTCCAGGCTACAATACCCCCTACTCGCAAAATATACTCAAATCTCTCACTGCTGCATTGTGGCTTATGCAAGTTTTATGTTTTAACAAAAAAACATAAAAAGTAGAACTCTTTTTGCAAAACCGTGTATCCAGAGTCTGCCAATGGATTTGGAGTAAACCAAGCTGCCAGGGTATTCCTTCTTCACTGGTTAACCTGTGTGATTGCTCACTGTGCTTCACAATATTGAAGTTCTAACCAATAACAACACTGTCACTCTAGTGCATTTACTTAGACTCAATTATTTCATCAAATAAACAGCATGTGTCTCATTCTGTCACTTCCTTGTCTGCTGAAATTTGTGCATTGATTAAATGTTTTTTCGGCTTGCTTGGAGTAATTAGTGAAAACTACAAACAGGCTGGATAAAATGACACTTCAATTTACCCATTTGTTTTGAAAAAGTCAATTTCATGACATTCATTAATTGTTACGATGGGAAAAGTGATTTGAATAGGCTTATAGAAAGGTATCCAGGACACAAAAAAGTCAGACATACACACTTTAAAAAGCAAATACCAAATTATGTCGTAATTTTACATACCTGTCTTTCAGCATTTTTTACTTTTACTTTTTCTTCTGGTGGTGAAGAAAGTGCTAAAGATGTGGTAATGTGATCAAAGTCACATTACACTTTCTGCACAATCGGGTAACTGAGAACAAGTAGGCCTATTTTCAATGTGTTGAAATGACAATCCCACCTGTTCTCCAGATATTTCCTATATGACATCCTTTACATATTGCTAGATGTGTTAAGGGAAAGAGCATATGGGGACGTTTTAATGAAAGATCAATAGGAAGAAAAAGAGAAGGAGGGCCCCGGAGAAGAAAGGAAAAAAGCTGCTGTCAAACCCATAACTTTGCCACTACACAGAGGCAGTTAATTAAGGACCTTAGTGACAGCACGTGGCTTTGAATTAATCTGTCCTCATTACCGTGGAAAAGCTTGTCAGTTTATTTCCATCTTTTCTCTTTCAATCTGTTTCTCTTCATTTTTTCATCAGTGAAACTCACTCACTCGCCATTCTTGTTGTTTTTCTTCCCCTGTGTGTGTGTGTGTGTGCGGATTCGCTGCTCATCCAACCAATTTAGACTGAATTCTCTCCCATCAGCTTGTCACCTCGAGTTTCTGCTGATAGCTTTATGTGAGTTAGCCCATGAGTTTGTGTCACAGCAGATTTACTGTGAGTTGTAGTTAGGCAGATTGTGTTGTGGGTAAAATGGAAACACACAAGAAAGTGAACAGTGAAGAGCGTGTCCGCTTTGCTCCTTGGGACAATCCGGCAACGGTCCACCAACAGGGCAATGACTGGCATTTTTTTCTACCACATTACCGATTCACAGTGTTCGGCTGGCTGTCAGTGGCTGTTACTGGCCTCTGAATACAGTCTGATCAGCATCAAGTCATGTTTCATGGAGGGCTGCTGACTGCCCCTTTCGGCCAATTTCAGCCTGGTTGCAAATGGGCCTTATCATTCTTATAATTGACTCTCATGTAAAGACAGCTGTTAACAAATGGAATTGGATCCAGATGAGCTTGCACTAAAATGCTTTCATACCTAACCTATTCATTGTAGTGTAAAACTCATAACAGATATTTGCAATGAACGCCACGATGTAGCTATCCACAAATACTCAAAGAAATATTCAAATTGTTACTAGTGCTACTATCACCTGATTAAAACAGCAAAAAACAATAGTTTAAATGAAGCTGATGCATAAGTGCAAAAAAAAATGCAGTTTCCCTGGTACAGGTGAATGGTTTTGGTTTGAATAATTACAGAACAGGTGGTAAATTAGGAGGTGAGCTACTTTCATATTACATCAAGACATCAAGTGCATAACCAAGGGAGTTTTTGAGTGACAGGTGGACGTCCTCACAGGTTACTAGCTGTCTGCCTAGATGACACTCAGACCTGCTCAAGTTCCACCTCTTTATCCGTTTTTTGAATTAGCCAAGAGATAAGATGGTCAAGATGGCGATGGCCGGTACCAGCCACGCTGAGCTTCAAAACTGCTCTTCAGAAATTCTTGGCGGGTGGCTTTGTCTGTTCAGTCGATGCTAAATACACAAAATCATGCCAAAATATTAGGCACATTAGTGAAAACAAATGCATTCTAGCACTAAATTCCTACCCCCACCAAAACGAAAAATATATACGATTCATGTTCCAGTAAAAAACAATTCAGTACTAGAAACCACGGACTCCGAGAAACAACAGCTCTTTCAGTTATTTTAAACTAACACAACTCCCACCACAACCCTCCTGAAACTAAGATTTCATGCAGGACTCTTATGTTAGAATGCATACATTTTCACTTGTGTGCTTAATGAACTGGCAAGTGAGTGTATATGGAAGGTTCCTTTAGAAAATTCAGAGGAGCATTTGACCAGTTATACATGTGCTTGTTACCAGCAGAGGTGTGTCCAAGCTCCACCACTAACTGAACACACCATCTATTAGAGGTCAGAGGACACGTGCCTTTGGATCTAACAGTTAAAAATTGTTGTTCAATAAATGTTGTAACTTTGTTACTAAACTACAAATATTACAAATCTGGTGCCTTGATGTCTAGATGGCGTCATATAGTTATCATTATTGGTTATTAAGGTGATAATAAGTGACACCGACATACATTGCAAACTTGTAATTGTAAAAGACTGCAAATATACCCTTAACTCCTTGGTATTTGTTGACAGTTCACTCAGAATTGTTGAATCATCAAGCTTCATATTTTCACAGTTGGTTGTGGTAAAGAAAGGAGAGGTAAAATGCAGGCCCTTCCCCTGCTGTGAGGTTAGTGGAAGCTCAGAACTTGCACACAGAGTTATTATCAGCTCTTTGTGAACTAGATGCTATCTCCTGCTTTCACATCAAAAAGAGATTTGATTTTTCATTCGGGTATATAGATCAGTCAGGGGGCTGACAGAGCAGCTGGGATTTTTAATTCCAGATTTCTGCTGTTTCCTCCAGTGATGTTTGACCTGATCTCCGGTTTAAAGGTATTCCATTCCTCTGTGTGGAAAGCTAAATCGCATGCTTAAATCTTTACCACTTCTGATAGGTAATGGCATGGTGTTTCATCTTCTGGTTCTCCCGGGTTATCGGATGAACAGCTTCTTGGTTTGGTAGTCTTGTTCAAGGGGGTAATTTATATAAAAGGGTGGGAAAGTATTTGCCTTTAGAAGACATGGAGACCTTCCTCTGTTGAGGTATCTGTATAATTGCCTCATGCATAGACTGTATATAAATATGGAGAGAGCATACCCACTTTCTTGAATGGGCCAAACTGACGCTATTTTCCCTGAGATGCTTGTGGTGACGTTTTGTGAGTGTTTTGCTAGAATGTAGTTAGCTGGAACCCCTCAGCGTTTTTGTACACACAATTGTATCTTTACCTTTTAATCAGGAAAAGACTTACTTTCTAATGCAGAGGTAATCTTTTGTGCGGGTGATTTTACCAGGAGACTTTCAGTCGATTCAATCTGCTACAACTGCGACAATGAATGGAAGACTTTTATGTTAACAGTTTCAGATTAGCGTGTTAGCATATCACAGTTTTGCACTAAATTAGAAAATTAGCACAAAACACAAAGTAAAACTGGGGTTGATGAGAATGGTTTTCTGGTTTAAAAATAGAACGATGTACCTGATAAATAAAGTTAGGATTCTGCAAAAAGAAAAGCAATGATCAAAATTCCTGTCAATCTCAACGGCTGTCAAGAAACTTTACTCATAAGAAAACCATGAATCCTGCACAATTTATTTTTATTATAATTGATCACATTGATGCTGTGATATTTTATATAAGATTTTTCTCAAGAATCTCCGTAGGAAAACAGCTTTTTGGCATAATGAATGTCGGCGCCACATTCAGTGTCAACCACATGGTCAGAGGTTCACCAAGTCATCCACGTACATGTGGAAACTGGAAAGGCATCCGGTAATTTCCAGATTTCAGTGTGAACCAACCAAATACATTTGTAGTGAATTCTCTTACTTAATGATAATAAAAAATGCATGTAAACAAAATGTTGCCCAAATGACAAGGACGACACCAACTTCCACAAATTTGTCTGACCTCTCCTCTGCTCTCACCTCAAACTCCACAGTGACTCTACCAGCAGGAAGAATGTCCACTCTGCAGTTATATGGGCTGATATGGCTGCACAATGATTTTTATTGGTCCAATAAAGCTGTGGCTTAATAAGTGTAATCTGTCCGCTAGCCCAAAGGTTAAAGCCCAGCCATATATCAGTGTCCCATCGCTATATTGCTGATCCGTAATTGCCTTGCTGGTGGCTTAATTGTTGAGGTGTACGTGGAAATCATTTGGAAATGATCCATCACTCAGTACTGTAATAATGAGTTTCCAATGGTTGGCTGGGCTGAGGCAACCTCCCTCGCTCCCCACAGAGGGAGTTGCTGAACCAGAGTGCTGCACTGTGTGGTGAGGTGCAGCAGAGTGGAATTGTAAGAGTGAGACTATGTGTGTGAAGGGAATTGTAGGGTGGGTTTGTTTATATGTGTATGTGTGACTATTACTCACTGCACACCTCTTAATCAAACCAGCTCTATCCCCATGCTTACTCCAATTTGTAAGTACAAACCTGCATTGCATAGAAATCAGGACACATCTTGTTCATAATCCATGAAGCTGCACCACTTGATATTATCATGAGTAGAGGCTGAACTCCCTATGTTCATTCTGCATCTCCCACCTCTCTCCTGTGAACTGTCAAATAAAGCCAAAGTGCCCGTGTCTGAAAAAGGGACATCCACTTAAAGCACCATGCCTCTGGGATGATGCTTAAGATCATTTCTCAGCAGATGCTGGCCCCATTTGCCACCATCAAACACTTCCAGCACTTATCCAGTGGACGCATGCAGTACTCCAATTTGCAATTTTCATGTTTTAAATGTCAACCTGTGGTTGATTATGCAGCATGCTTTGCCATTAAAGGAGCATCTCAAAAGAATTTAATGCACTGGATGGGCAAAGGTTCCTAGCTGCTGTTTTTGAAAGGCGCCCATCATTGTAATAAAGAGCACACCATTTCTGCAATCAAAGAACCCTGCCGTTAGCACATGGCCACAACGCAGCAGGTAATTTTGAGCTGAATTTGGAATTTCAGTAATGTTTGTCAGTGAGAAAAAAAAAATAACGCTCCTCTGCTGAAGCTTCATAATGTGACAGTTAATGATGGATGGGATGTCAGGGGGAAAAAACGCCATAAAAAGCTTAGGGGCGAGTGATAGTAGTTGCCGCTGTCATGGTGAAATATTGATGTGAGATGTGTCTCCCAAAACTTCTGTAACTGTGGATTTACAATATGAAGTGAGAAAGTGATCTGTTGTCAACTTTGACTGAAGGCGTTTACATTTGCCTGATGCTCCCTACAGCAGAGTGCCATGCTGTTGTGACAGCTGCACCGTAATGAGATATGCTGTTGTGTTTTGTTTACAGTGATATATGATAATCATCCCATGTCTTGTTATGTAGAGGCAGAATAGTTTTTTGGTAATATTTCCTTCCACTGAAACCATCTGCAAACATAATTCATGATTTTTACGGTTTCATTCAATCAACCCATCCACAGTAGATGTTCAAAATAAATTCCAACAAACAATTCCATAGCAAGGAATAAATTGCAAGAATATGTTACTACCTTCACTATCTGAGATTTGTGTACTTTCAGTAAAAATTAGGGCGGTTATGGTTAAAATTAGGGATGTCATGGTTGATATCACTGATGGACCAATGAATACTGAATTATACCAGCAAATTTTTAAAGAAAATGAAGAGAAACTGGGTCATGCAGCAAGGCAACAAGCCCAAGAACACATGTCGTTCTCCTGTATGATTAAAGTAGTACAAAATTATTTAATTAATGTTTTGGAATGGCCACGTCAACATAATCCAATAGAAATGCTGTGGAAGGACCAGAAACAAGCGATTCATGTTAGGCAAAGCACCAACCTGTTAGAACCGAAATGGTTCTGGACTAAGGAATGGGCTAAAATCAGCAGATCAGCAGTTACCGGAAACATTAAGTCTGCAACTCACATATGTAGAAATTTTCTTAAATAAACTTAATATTTCTGTTTCATTGGGTTTTCTTTGTCTAGTTTCAGGACATGGATGAAAATCTGCTGAAGTTTTTAGTAATTTTTATGTAGGAATCTAGGAAATTCTGAATTGCTTTTAAGCTATGTATTATAAATGTGCATTATGAAATATTTATTTAAATATAAAACATTTTTATTCCCAAAGAAAGCTTCTGAATAGTCCTGCTCCTGCATTTTTGTAATTGCCAACATGTACCAGGATGCATATGTCAATTATTGATATATATCTCTTTTATGCATTGTCAACATAATTTTGTGTCACCTTATAGAGTGTCGGTAGGTGGACAAGAAACCACAGTCGTTAAAGTCTCACAGCCACCCCTCACCCCTCAAACCTGTATTAAACCTCTATTTCAGCCTTTACAATACATCTTTATTTGGCCACTGTGCACTTTCCCCACCACAGCTACGTCAGGCCACTCATCTCTCTGTACAATTTAACTGTCTCATTTCTCCACCAAAAAACTGTAGCTATCACACAAGTGATTTATATCTTCCTCATGTGTGTTTTTCCTCTCTCCTTCCTCTGACTTTTCTGGCAGGCTGAAATTGCTTTATTATTCCCCCAGAGTCTGTCAAATCCCCCAGCAGCTAAAAACTCATCACCCATCACTGGGTCTTTGTCTGAGAGGAAATAAAGTGTCGGGATTTCCTGGGTGACAGATTTGTGTAATCGTCCTTTGTCCAGGCTGAGGGAACAACTCAGTGGACACAGGAGTAGAGCGGAGGAGAAGTGGAAGGAGGGAGAAGGGCGATGAGGGTGGCGGATCAGTCTGCCTTTTTAAGTGAAAATTGAGTTTCTTTGAAGGGGAGCTCCTCAGGTAGAGAGGGTCCAAGACCTTTCCTTTTGAGTCCTGCAAATAAGAGTCACCCCTCCAGTTTGGCTTGTATCCAATACACTATTATGGACTGACCCAATTAAAAACGCCTAATTAAATTTAAAAAAGACAGCAGCTTAAACACTGAGTGTGATATCTAGATGACACCCAGCAGTGGAGATAAGCTGTATGCTGTTTCACATTCTTGTTCAGGTGACATTATTTTAGTACATGTATGTGATCCTGTGAGTGCAAGGCATATTTGATTGATTTATTTGAAATAACTGCAGTTTTAACAGACATGTTTGTGGATATGAAACATGTCTGGTTTGTCACCACCATGAGATTTCCAGGCAACCGGTGAGAGGAATGCTTCCCTCAAATGGAACTCATAATTACGAAGTGGTACTCTCTAAATGCTTGGCGGTACAGTGCCACCATCAGTGCTAAGCTGTAAGACGGCCGCTGATACACGACTGCCACATTCTACAAGAACAGAGTTTAATGGTTTAGCAACAACGAGCAGGTAATTTAATATAAGAGTAAGAACATTGTCTTCAGACATATTACAAAGCTACAACAATAACTTAACATCCACCAAAAAAATGTAACTTCCAAGGCATCCACCTTTTTCTGAAAACGTCAACACGCACATTACAACCCGTGAAAAGCTTTATGAAAAGTAAATATCAGAAGGGTCATTCACTCTCATGCCATCTTAAGTTGAGTCACAAAATAGGTATTTTGTATTTTGGAAAACTTTGTAAAAGTAATGACTATGTAATGCACTATATGGGTGATTTAAAACATGCTACAGCCAAGGCAATGTGTCTAGATGTTTCCAGGATAGCTGCTCTCCTGGTTTTCAGTCCTAAAGCTAAGCCTATAGCTTACTACTACGTTGCATCAGATATATACAAGCTTCAGGTAAGACATGGCTCGCTTCTTTTGTTCTCGTCCATTCTATACGTGTAGAGTGGAGAGGGAAACAAAAATGAAATGGAATGAAAGTGAATGTTTCATAAGCTTTCCTCAAAGTTGTAGTTAAAAGATGAAAGGTAAAAGGATACATGATTCCTCCAGATCACATAAAGAACATATTTAACTGGACCCAGTAGCTGTTCGGCTTAGCTTAGCTTAGCTTAGCATCAAAACTTAAAGAAGATGGTTAGAGATATCATGAAAACAGTTACCCAAGGTGGTTCTGTTCTTTTTGAGATGATTTTCTGCTGACTCGCCGTTGGCTAGCCTGCTTCCTGGCATTTCTGCTGTTTGAGAGTCTCTAAACTAAGAGTTAGTGTTTTACTAGTTTTTGTTTAAATAATTTTTTAATTGTAAAGAGTTGCGTCAAACAGTGAGGTTTATAGAAGGTAGTCGGTGGATTTTGTTACTTTAGAGAAGAGCCAGACTCGTTTACCCTGTGCTAAGCTAACCATCTATGGGTGGCAAATTCACAGCCTCGGTAGAGGACATGAGAGTATTACTGATCTTTTCACTCCTGTTTAGAAAGATCATTACGGAAACGATTACCCTATAATGTGAGTTTACACAGACTTGATTCACCTTTAAGGAAGTTTTTGAGAGGTTTTAACCCTTCCTTTGTTATTTGTGGTGCACACACTAGGCTTATTCTGGATAACGGGAAGAACACTGAGCAGAGAAACAGTAGTAGTTTTGTAGTGAACAGATGTTTCAATAACTATCACCGTAAGTACTGATCTTCAACAAATACAGTTAATTCGCATACTTATTGTACCATTTGTACTGTAGTCATTTTTGCTTTAATCATGTCTGCCAAACAAATCATAATCAACGCAGTAGTCAGTATTCAGTGAATATCAAAAGAAATATCAAAAAGTGCAGCCGCTCTCACCATTGACCCCTTTGATGATGCAGTTGTTCTCTATTATTTTTGAGAGTTAGAGGTTAAACTGTGCTGCCTTTCATTAAGAGCCGTGAAAAACTGGGGCGCTTTGAATGAGTGCAATCAAACTGTCATTCATTTTGCGCCTGCCAGGCAAAACTATTGTCCATGAAAATCACATCGCAGGGGAAACACAGAGGAACAGAAAATTGACCGACCGTTGATAGACGAAGACCATGAAGATTTCAGCCGGGGCCAACTGCTTCTCTGCTTGTGGAGAGTTCACATATCAGCTCATTCTCCCTGGACGCCGAGACTGAAGGAAATAAATAACATGGTCCAAAACGACATTAGAGACAAGCTTAAGGGCCAACGTATGCTTTCTCACAATAGGAAAGGATTGCTGGCTGTAGCCAACTAAAATGTAAATGTCAAAGATTCCCTTTAAAAATCACATACTGAAGCACAGTGGATCCAGAGGAAAAATATTTTAAGCAAATCAGGGTCTGGCATTGGTTCCATCCAAGCTCTCAGATACTGTATATTATACATGCTCAAAAATGTTACAATTTATTGTATTCTCACTCACCGCTTTGACCTTGATTCCACCTGCAGGCTTCCTGGATGAAAGGTCTCACATGCTGCAGTGCTGCACAAATAACAGACTCTTTGCATGCAACAATGCTGCTATAACCAAGGAAAACTTCAGATTTCACAAAATAAACCCTTTTCTTCCTCGAGGAGTTGCAGACGTAAGCCAAGAAACTTTCATAATTCATGCTTTTGTGATTATTGTCGTTCTCATTTATTCAGCGATTGATTTATCGGCTTTGTCTGCTCACACAATCAGTGGCGTCGTGTTTTTGTCAGTGTCTCCTATGTCTTTTCTTGTTTGCTTTTTATTTCATTGTCATTCTCTGCAATTTGTCAGGCACCGTCTGTCCCTCATTTAAATGGCCAACAAAAGTATATCGTTTCTAATTGTTCCCTTGTCACACATCACTTTATGTAGGCTGATACTCTACATCTGATGAAGTCCATATAATGACATAGTCGCTCTGTAATTAAACTGACTGTTTCGCTCTTGACAGAAAATGTCAAGATGAAGGAATGTGCAGAATTTTTTTTTATCTGAAGATGTGCACATAAAACTTATTAACTGTTTCAAAAGTACCCTATAATACTGGGTCATCAAAACAACCTGAATGCAAAACAGCTAAATTACCAACTGGCAGTTTTTATGTCAAAAAATAAAAAATAAGAATATGGGCTAGACGCCACAGTTGCTGGTTTTAATAAACCACTGAGAGGTAGAAATGCTGAGAAGTGGGCAGGTTTTCAAATTAATGAAAGATTTTACACATCACTTAACCATCACATAACTTAGTAAACTAAATTTTATTTGCTTTCCAATCTGGTACTTGACATGTTCAATAGCCAGCCAGGAAGTAGCAATTACTACGCTTTTAATTTGATAAGGGGCACTTTAGACTTAGCATCCACTCCAAAGGAACATGCAAGATAACTTGATTTTAGAAAAGTTTTCTCAATAGTGAAAGATAATTTGATTGATTACTGTAGGATTACATCCACCTATAAACATATTCTAAACTATCTAATATGACATTTGAATAAAAGAAACTGACATTTCAACAGAAGTCCTTGTCATTCAGCAAGAGTGAAGAGATTTTAGAAAACTTCGCAATGTGTGTGCCTAACTCAAGACTCTTGATGAATGCTGCGAATCTTTAAAGATGACTGTGAGACATCTTTCATTTCCAGTTCTACCCCAACCTCTCAGCTGTTGGTGGCTTTACAGACTTAACTCTGTTGTTGCACCAGTTGGTGTATTCAGACAGTAAGCAGATGCACAACCTGTCCATCATTGTGACCCATTAAAACACTAGAGCAATATGATTTATATAACGCAAAACACAAACCAGATGCTATGCGACTTCACACTAATGAAACACAAGTTTTGATGACGAGGTATTGCTGTAGAAGCAGGGTTTCATTTGCTATTTTAACTTGATCTAAAATGCTAATTATGGCTGGATATAGAAACAAATCTAGCTCATCTGTTCTTCATAAAAGGGGAAAACAAGTAGCTGGCATGTTTTCAGGGAATATGCTAATAATATGTATCTGGCTTGATGACTGAGCATTTTGAAATAAATCTCCGGAGCAAAGTTGATGCCATCTCACACTGAAATTAAACTAAAAGTTGAGCAAACAGAAAGACTGAGGACGGCGGTTTCACGCCCAGTTGGAGGGGGTTTGAATTTTGTTTTGCGGGTAAAAATAGAGCTGGTTGGGTGAGCGGAACTTGGGCGGGCTTGGGACCGTTTAGGCAGCAATTCTAATTACTTTTTAATGCTGGTTTGACACAAAACCAGTGTGTGTTTACTCCTCCCAATACAGTGTGCATGTAAGGGCACTGAATGTGCATGGCCTGTGCCTCTTTCTAAAGAGTAGGAAAGCTTCACAGGCTTCATCAGTGGACTACGTGACTGCATCACATGGCTTCGTAGTAGCCAGATGTGAGTAGTTGCGGTAGTTGGCTGCTGCAGTTTGATTCTGGATGCTATGCTTTGACTGCACCGTTTTTATGATAGGTTACACTTTTATATCTGATCTGGGTGGTTAAAGTACTAATCAAAATATCAGTCTAATACTTGAGATGAGGTGGTTTTTTTGCGCGTTCTGGTGGTTTTTGAGCTGCTTTTGCGCTGGAAACCATGAGCTCCATGAATCTCCATCATGGAGATTGTAAATACTTTCAGCATAAAACACGACTTGTGTTCTAGAGGTATGCAGGTTTTTATTACTCCTGCCTCTCTCCGTGTGTCTCTCTTACATTCTCATATGTGAGCGTGCGCGTATGGGTATTTATGCGTCTCTTTGTTTGTTTGGGCTCAGTGTCTGTAGTGTCAGGGGATTTCCTGTCAGTCCGTACGTCCACAAGCTGTTCTAAAAAAAAAATGTTTTTTCATTCTATTGTGAAATAACTCAACATCTCATGGAAATTAATTCCTGGCCACGTCTCTGCCCAGGGGGATTGTCAGATGACAAAAAATAGTAAAACACAGGGGAGGAGTAGCGTGCTGTGACTTTGACTTTTCGCTTTGACACCCTGTCCAATCCTCTGTCTTTCTTCACTTGACAATATTACTTGGCCTGCCACACTGTAATTTCCCCAGGGTGCTCACAATTGCCAGAATAGGCATGATTATTTTATGAACCTAATTTGTGTTTTTGGCCAGCTGTAAAGCAGAGGAGAAGCCGATTCTGGGTGAAGGCTACACAATTCAGCTGCAAAGCAAACAAAGGTACACACGCTGATGAATGAGCACTGCTTTAATATCAACCCTGATAAATTATGTCAAAATATAAGCATGAGTAACCCCCCCTCAAAAAAAGAAATCAAGTTCTAACATGCTGCCCTGTGAATCGCATGCAGCGCTCTTGTTTCCCTGCAAGGTTCAGATGGGCTGCCTGTTCCACCAACTCAGTTTAATTACACTGATGTGAGGAGCCAGTGAGAGCTTGTTAAGCCTCTCTGATTGTGCTCCTCCAGAGCCCTTTGCCTATCTCTCCCCCGATGATGACACTGGCCAGCATCACACCGGCTCAATTATCCATGAAATATTCTCACACATGCATCCTCTGACGACGCTTTAGGTTGAGAATAACTCTCTGGTCGTGCTTTTCAACTACATTAACATCCTAGGATGCAGAAATAAAAAAATAAAAAATGCAAAAAAACAATAACAGCTGTAGCCGTATGCCGCTGCCAACTAGTTTACGCGGATGTCCGTCCAGATTTATGCAATATACTGTAATGACTGTTCATTTTATACTATTAGTAATTTGTTGTAATGGTTTGCAATAATTAGCACATGAACAATTTTCTTTTCATTTATTGAACACAAACGACACAAACATTTACAGGATGGGGCAAAAGAACATACAGGACATCTACAAAACATAGGAGCTGATACTGTGTGTGTGTGCGCGCTTTGTTGTGTGGGCGCATACTGAGTCAGGAGGAAAGCATATGTAAGTAAAGAAGGAAAGGAGAGATGGCAAAAAGTAAATAAATGCATGAAAGAGCAACAAAAAATAAGAAAGAACTTGAGGTATGATCAAAGATGTGTTTTGCTAGATCACAATGACTGAGACAGATGTTAGGGTACAGTGACCTCTGACCTTTGACCACCAAATTCCAAGCAGCTTATATTTGTGCCAAATTTGAAGAAATTCCCCCAAGTCGTGCCTAAAATATTGTGTCCAAACTGAAAAAGAATTATTTTGCCGATGGCTGGTGCCGGGGCAGAGGCATAGCAACCTCGAGAACACGGTGACCTTTGACCTCTGAACGAGCAAAAATGTGTGCCAAATTTGAATTAGTTCCAAACATATTGTGTCCAAGAGAATGGAACGGCCCGACGGACAACCCAAAATCATGATGGCTGTCACCGGTGTTCCTGGCGTGGAGGCATTAAAACAGTGGGAAAGACCCATATCTTGGTCTTTTATTTGCCAGCCAAAGTGATTTGCTGGCTGTTTTGGTCTGTTTCCCGTTCCCTCCTTAGAGCAGGTAGGTGTGCCACTGGTCACGGTTGCTATGACAATGGCAAGAACACCAGCGGTCATTGCCCGTAGTTTGCTTTTCACGGTGTACGTCGGCACTATTGTTCTATTTATACTCAGAGAGGGGATTTTAAGGGTTTTGGGGGTCTCAGCAATATAAACTCAGGACAAAAATAAGTTGTGCTTTTGTATGCGATGGGATATGATGTGAAAGGCGTCTGCAGCAATTCCAAGCAATCCAGCTTTTTGTTATTCAGCGCCAGCACCACACTGCGATAGCAAAACTCCAACCTCATCTTTAATTCATGTTTTGCCACTTTACAAAAAAAAAAAGCTTTTCCAAAATAATCCTGTCCTACAAATGCCGTGCATGCGTGTTCCAACTAAATCTGCTTCCCAGTTTGAATCAAGGCTGAAATGAAAAAAAGAAAGAAGAAAGAAAGAAGAACGAAACGAAGAAAGAACGAAAGGAGCTGAATGGCAAACTGCTGTCAGGTGACAAAGGTTTTGCATCAGAATGAACACTGTAGCGCCGGTGGCAATCACGTGAGGGCCTCTGGAGACTTGACGTGATTGCATGCACACTGAGAAACACCTCCGAGGCTAAACCTACACATATAAATGCAAACAGCATCACTTGCAAACACACATGCACATACTATTGTTATCAGTTTATGATCGGTGGGCACCTTCTGGTTTACTGTCCTGGCAAATAAATACTGACTGGGGCTTAGTGGATGTTTTATTACATTAAAATTAAAACATTGTGTGGTTTGAAGATGGTAAAACATTCAAACACTTACTGTATAATTATTGTGGTGGTAAAGTGTTAAGCTCTGTCTCCATGTAAACCTGACAACCACTTGAAGACCTCAGCAAGCGTGGGAATGTATATGATGCAGGGATGCAGTAGTCACGGTTAGAGGGTTTTGGATCTCGACTCCAGATCGACAAGAGAAAATCACTCTAAAATAAATCTGAGCGAAAGACTCAGGAACGCAGGTTCATCCACTGTGACTGAAGCCGAATGTGGACATTAAGCTGCACCAAGCAATGGCTTTTATATCGACGGTGAATCAGTAACATTGTCAGGGCTGAAAGGGGCGGCTCATGGTGAGGAATCCGCACAGTGAATGGGCTCCGAGGCTTTTCTCGTCTCTTTTTGCTTGTCGTTTAGATTTTTACGGCTGCAGTTTGTGCTCTCATCTGTGCCTTTTCTGTTAGTTCAGGCTACAATTTTGATGCTTTACACTTTGGAGCATTTAGTAGCTGTGCCTCACAGCTAGACATTTCCCTTGGAACTACCAAAACAGAGCTAAAAGGAGAATGAATAATGTACTAATGTGTAAAACAAATTCATTTATATCAGTTCACCCCATGATGAAACCCAAGTAGCGTGTTACCAGACTCATATTCTGATAAGAATGAGGAAGGCTAAGAGTTCCTAACTCTTCCCAGAATGAACATTTGGGAAACCATCCTCTAATTCAGCTTTAAACTGGACTCCAAACAAGAGTTTAAGTGAACAAAATGGAAGAATATACAAGTATTTGCTTAAATTCAGCTTGCATTTTTCTTGAGTGATTGTTGGGGCTCACTTATACATTCATCAACTATATCTGGCCACCCTGTGCAGTGGAAACAGAATGAAAAAATAGACAGTCCATCCAGCAGAAATGGACCATCATCTGAGTTTATTTTGAGTCAGGTTGTCCAGAGTGTCCAGAAATGTCACCCTCATCTTTTAGCACGCTAAACTCTTCAGTTGCTAAATGTTCCAAACATAGACTGTATATAAATATGGACAGCGTGTCGCCACTTCCTTGCGTTGGCCAAACTGACGCTATTTTCCCAGAGATACGGGCAGGATCAGCTTGCAAATTTGGAGCCAGAGTCTGCGCAGTACGGTCCGACAGTGGAGCCATGTGGAGCCACGATATCAATAACCCACCGACACATCCGCTAGACTCTCTCGCGTTTTTGTTTAATTAATGCTGTGCTCTGCTCTCCCTCCACCAGTTACAAGGAAATGTTGGATTATACACTGTACTTATTTTTTTATTTCTTTTTTACAACTCTCACAGTCCTACGGGACCGCTTTACAGAGCGGATGACACTGGCCCAAGTTCCACCCACTAACATGGAGGAGGTGGCGCTTATGAGCGCTACTGCAGCCGGCCACCAGGGGGAGCTCACTTTTGAGGAGCTGTCTTTCCAAAGTTTTTTTTTTTACAATCTATCCTGGAAACTGGCTGATGAAAGTTTTGAGAGTGCACGTTAACAGTGAAGCTTCAAGCCTTAAACCCAACACACTGAGCTGAAAGACTCAGTGGGTGTCTCACGACAAGCTGTGTCCTTCACATTATACGTAATCACTTGACATTATTGTTAATATATACATATTTATAATGCAGCTTTAAAGAGAATATTTCGCGCTTTGATTAACAGGTGTCTCTGCTGTAGCGGTTGGTGCCTCAGCTCAACCCTGCCTCTATTCTCGGGTCCAAATTTGAAATTTGGATGGATGACACAAGTAGAAAGATGGGGGGGGGACAGGCGATGGAGATCAGTCAGAGCTGTGTGAATTGAAGCCAAAGTCTGGAAAGCAGTTTCTGTCGGTCAGGCCAGATTTGGAGGGAGTAAAAAGCTGGCCTCCCAGAAGGTCGTATCTTTGTTGAAACTGTTGAAACGACATCTATTACCGGGGACCTGGAACATATTACCTTTTGTGCTCTCGGAAATCATCTTGTTGTAGCCACAGATTTGTTTCCGCTCTGTTTCCCAGCTATCAGATCAGTCAGTCAGATCCAAACTCTCTGCAACCTTGTATTTGTCACGGTGACTATCAAAATCATTAAAAGCAGGTTCTTGCTTACATGCAGTGATATGAGAGTATGAGATCCACCCAATGTAAGTGGATATGAATAGCATTTATATCTGCAGTGATGAAACTCATTCGTTTGGCTTAAATCAGGGGCTCTAACTCTCTCCTAAGCCAGAGAGGGAGAGAGGGAGAGGAGGGTGCAGCGTGCAGTGCTTTGTTTGCTTTGATGAATCACATTTCCCCCTGATATAAATGTGAATCTTTCTCCTAAAGTGTAATTGAAAGTGAGCAAAAGCGTTTGAACCCTAGCACCGGCCTCACTCTGCCACACTAATAAGCTACATTTCAGCTTTGATGTGGAAGTGTGTCACCTCCCGAGGAGAGGAGCAGAGGGAGGGACTCTCCCTCTTTCACTTGTTTTTTTTAATTTTTTTCTAATCTCCTCCACTGACGGATATTATCAGCGTATCCCTGAGTTGCCATCTGAAGTGGCATACACACACACACACACGCACAGTTCTGTACATCAGATTATTAATCACCATAACAAGGAATCGTCAGCAGCGCCCACAAACTGGCACAAAAGAAAGTGGCAGTTCCGACCGTGGCTAAAGGAAAGATATCCATAATTAATTGATGGCGGAGCCGCCACATGGGACAAGCAGCTTTCGTGACAAATTGCAGGGCATAAAGTGAAGAACAATGAGACGGAGGAGTAAAAGTCATCGCAAGAAATTCATTTTTCATTCCCTCACAATGTTCCGTTCATCTGACATCTCCGTCTGTCCGTCAGGCTTTACACCGCCTGCCTCCTGTTGTCCCGCCTCATTAACACGCCTTTTAACTGCGACATATAGATGACATTTAAATATAAATCCGGAGCATTAACATTTATAAACACAAGGGTTTTATGATGGCTCCGTAATGAGGTGTTATAAATCCCTGGGCCATGGTTCACACCGCCGGCGGACACATAAACCACAGAGAGCACTTTAACAAGGACACAACGTGGCGTCGCTCCACTCTGCCACAGAGACAACATCAGAGATTCAGTGAAACTACCGCCAGATGACAGATTTATGAGCTCATGCTACAGGAACATGACATATGTATCTATAAACTGTGCCAAATCAACTTATATATATATCTTGTTCACAAGACAGCACTGAATATATTCAGACGTCACTGTTCTGGGAAGGATTTCCACTAGATTTTGAAGCCAGACTGCAGGGATTTAGCATCACCAAGGTCAGGCGTCAGTGTTGGGATACAAGGACTGGCTTGTTGTTGATATTCTGATTCATCCCAGAGGTGTTAGGGGAGGTATGAGGTCATGGATCCCTACAGACTAGTCAAGTTCTTCCTTCAAGAACTCTTCTTTTATGTAACTGGCATGAAAGGGAATCAGAAATGTCCAAAAATCTGCTTCCAATCGCATGTAACATGTTTGGAGAATGGTTATATCTGCAAAAGAGTCACTCACATTGACACTGCTGCAATATGTGGACATGAAACATTAGAGTTTTTTACGGTTAACATGGTTAAATTTGGAAAACAGTTGTATTCACTGACGTCCTGTTGGCTTCCCACATGCATGACGCTCTGCTGGACTTAATATTCAGCTAAATGGCTCAAATTACATTATGTTATAGTACAAACGAGTCATTTGGCTGGAAGTGGAAAGACGGAAGACATGTTTTTTTACAATTTTGCGGGCACTCCTCACAGAAAATAGATGTAGATGACACGGCAACAGGTGACAACCGCATATGATTGCTCAGCTTGCCCGACTCTTGGGTGGACCTGTTGGGCATCTGCTTGTTAAGAATTTAATAAGAAGAAGGAGCTCAGCTGAGAAGTATATGTGCTAGGTTTCTCACCAAAGAAGATCTACAAGGGCATGGTGGCCGGACTAAGGGTGTTGGTAACTTTTCTTACAGCATGGCGAATAAATTGGATCCTTCAAGAAAAACGAGCTCAGTTGTGATCATTTTGACAGTGGTGACAATGGTGGAGGTCCAAAACACCGACATCTACAAACACTGCTGGACGGCTGATATTGTACAGTATTAGGGGAGTATGATGAAAAGTAAAGGTGCTAGGTTTATAAAACTGACATTAGGCTACAGATGTATCAGACCAGTCACTCCCTGTACTAGGAAGATAGACTGATAGATCCAGCCCTGAGGATATGGTGGTATAACTAAGGAAGGGGGCTCAGATATCACCATTTTGACTTCTACATCTGCTACAAATTTTTCAAATAACTCACCCCACATAGATAGATAGATAGATAGATGAGGTACCTTCAAGGACAAATGGCTTGTAAGAAAAAAAAAAAAAGAATCTAAGACTGGAAAAACAACGGCAATAAAGTGCAGCTTGAATGATGCTTGTGTAAGAAAAGCCATTAAGCGGTGGGTCAATAGTGGAGGACAAGCAGCCGGAGTATTAAACTGAAGCTAAAGACAGAAAAAGCCTCTGACGACTTCCTTTTGGCAGCACTTTCATTCATCTGCTGCAGAGCCTTTTCATTAAGCACTGGACATAATAAATGATCCATTGATTCTCTCTCTCTCGCTCTCTCTCTTCCTGTCCATGTCACTCCATCTCTACCGCCCGCTGTCAAAAACTACATCTCAGAGTCTCCTACAGTGGCGGGAAATCAAAAAACAAACATTCATCTTGATTATAGTCCACTCTAAGCCACGGGAACAAGATCGGTTTTGTCTATTCATCATGTCGCCGCCTCTCTCAGGAGGAACTGGGCAGGGGCTGTGTAGGAGGCAGCGGCTCTTTTCAAAGGACTCCATTCAGATTATCTCTTCATGTGGAAAATGGGTCAAGAATAAAATCGGGTCGATATGATGGGAGAAAGATGAGAGGTGAAGGAGAGGATGTGATGACGTTGTGCCTCGAGGTGGTCTGCTGATGTTGACATTACCCTGCGTGATTTTTTTCAGCTGAATCCCAAAGCTCACCGGAGCTTTTTTGTTTTCACCGTGTTGTGAATGCTGGGTCAAAGCTGAACTTGCATACGAGTCTTGAGGTTCAAATCATTTAAAGCTCCGCAACTCAATGTGAAGTGCCTCAGGACGCAATAGTACGCCCATAATGTAACAGCGTACTGCAGGCACAGAATGAACTCTCGAACTTTTATGATTGTATTCACAGCAGACTCTATATAACAGCCACCGGATTGTCAGAAGAAACCTCTGCACATGTACGAGGAGACAAAGGGACTCGGGAGGACTGAGAGTGGGACCGAGACCATCCTTCACACAGAGATGCATCTTACAGAAAATGCTGAACCAGAGCTGTTGGAGACGTCAGGAAATCTCAGCAGCCGGGACCATGAGGAGAAAGAAAAAGCCTGGCAATACAAGAAGAATGTGACCTTTAAGAACATGGATTTGACTGTCAAAAGTTTTTCTGAAGTCGCTTACAACGAGGGAGGCAGGAACGGTTGCCCTGCAAAAGGAGAACAAATGAGGGTTCATCCAGCCCTTAAGCCTGCACCAATGAGTTGTCTCCGGTACCAATAAAGTTGCGTTAGTAGTGGGGAAGATTTAGCAATTATAAAAACATGGAAGCAGTTTTTCTGCTTAACTACACTCAATTATTCCTAATTGGTGTCTTTTTAAATCATTGTTTCCCTAATTGGTAAGAGAGCTGCCTCACAACAGGAAGGTTTGGGGTTTAAACCAGAGGCCTTTCTGTGTGGAGTCTGCATATTTTCATGTGTTTTTTTTTTTTTTTTTGTTCGGTGCCAACATGTTCATGTTAGACATGGTCCATCTCAAGGCTCTCCAGACTTGATGTTTCCTTAGCTGTGTCTCTGTTTTCAAGCGAGGTAGTCAGCAGGCTGCCATCTCTGCTTGGTTTTGAGTTTTTATCATAAGTACTCCTTTAGCCTTCAGCTTATCCTCTAGAGGGTCACGATGGGCGGGAGCCTATCCCAGCTATCATTGGGCGGGAGGCAGGGTACATCATGAACAGTCTATCACAGGGTTAACACAGAATGGCAAACAGGCATTCGCACTCACATCCACACCTACGAGCAATTTAGATTGACCACTTAACCTATCCAGGAGGTCTTTGGACTGTGGGAGGAAGCAGGAGCACCAGGACGACCCAGAGAAAATGCAAACTCTACACAGAGACCTCTCTGCTGTGACTCATCAACGAAACCCACATGACATGAGAGTCACATCTCTCAGGATTGTCAGCTATATGTGAATAGTGGAGAGCCAATTAATAGAAAATATATAATATATAATACCATACTGTGCGCTCTGTTGTGCTCAGACTACTGTGAAAAAGTAAAGGAGTATTGTTGCTAGGTTACAATAACCACCATCTAGCTAGCTAACTTGTGTGCTAGCCTAAACTTACTCTCTCAAAAGACGCTTACATGGCATCCCTAGAGAGGTTTAATCCCTCCGTGCTCTTGGTTTCCAATAATGATAATGCTAACCATTGAATTTAATTTTGGGTAGTAAATACCAGTGTCAGTTTCTCCTCTGCCCGTGCGGACAGTGTCGACGAGCTCAGTCGTGTCCCAAAAGTTGAACTATTTTCAACTCGAATTCGCCCTAAGCTCAGCAGAAGCTTTTTTTTTTTGTTGCTCTGAGTAAGGGCTGCCAACACTGGACTTCAAAGGTCTGTAAAGGCATGGATTCTTTTCAGTGGAAGCTAGCGATATGAAACCTGCACAACTGGTTTGAAGTGCAACAAATACAAGCTGAGCTGACCTTTTTCGACTTTTTCCAGCTCTCCAATGATGCAACCAATATGTTTGTTTCATCAGTTACTCTTAGGGTACTCTTAAAGATATAAAGACGGGAAAAAAGAAGTTTTCTGTCTGTTAAATGGAAAAAAAATGCAGTTAGCCAGTACTATTTAATCCAACTTTCCTCACTCCTAACTGAATCAAGGCCTACAGTATATCATGATCACATTATACCCATAGTGTAATTTAATACATAATTGTGACCTGGAAGTCATGATTACTGACTCGATCTATAAAAAAGCTCAATGCTTTATATAAACAATAGGTACATGTACAGTATATTAGGCTAAATTATTATAAATAACTGCATTTAATGACACTAGGGCTTTAACATATAGGAGATCTCCTTTCGTGACATACTCTGTGTGCCTGTAAAACATCATTAAAATGAACTCTGAATAAATAGCAAAACAACACATTAAACATCAATACGGCGTCTGTTTCAACGCTCCTATACTTCATAAATAGCACAAAAACAGTTACAACAGATTTGCGCCATCACATCCGGGGCAACATTTCTATTCATAAGTTGCAGTGCATAATTTCGTACAACAACGACGCTCACCGTAATTCGTTGAATTCATAGTTTTATAATAAAAAAAGTAGCTAATTTTAAATTAGAAGAGCTAGACCACACAGTATGTTCACCATTTAATTGGCTAGCACTCAGTGTTAGCTAGTCATTTGACTTACGGATGTGGATATTAATGTAAACATGCTCAGAATCGATAATCAGTGTTTTGTTTTCTTCTTGCCTGGTTTGCTGTAGTTGTGTATTAATCATGCAAAGGAAGTAAAATGAATTACCGATTATATGCCTTTATTGCATATATATCATTAGGATAATCAATTACAGTGAAAAGAAATTGTATTGTAATCTTATTAATTCGATTAACATCGTTTTTTCATTTGTTTCCTGTTGGGCCGGCATCTCCTCAACTCACTGGGCTGTTTTATTTTCCTGCGTGTCCCGCTGTTTTGGGTGTCCTTTAACCGGATTTTAATTGGACGGCCGCCATTCCCCCTCCCGCCGCCCCCGCCCCCCCGCGCGTTCCATCAACGCTCGATGCCTTGAGTGTGCTGCTGTTTCCATTACTACTTGATGATATTCCCGGGAGTGTCCTCTTACCAGATAATTCAAGAGGAAAGTCTCGGCTCCTCAGTCACAAGGATGCACATGACAAGGCTCCGGGGAGGGAGAGAGGAGAGTTTATTTGGGCTGCTTATGTCAACACCCGCAGTGTATTTTTTACGATCCTGTAAATCTTTACTGATTGCCTCTATCAGACAGGTCGTAGGTGGTGGCGTTGCGTATATGTATATGTGTGCGTGCGTGTGTGCGCGTGGATGACTCTAACAGGCCGGCGGCAGTTTCACCACGCATTAGATGTGATGGATCAGCCACACAGTGCCACACACCTTAGAGCTGCAGGTGTAAAAAAACAGTCAACACATGTATCAAGAACCCGGGGAAAGCAGTGTGATCCTGTATGGTGGGATGCGATATGACAGGGGAATAATAATGAAACACAGCTGCTGTCTTACCACTGACCTGGATTGATACAGTACAAACCGAGATACTGAGGCAGTCAATCCTCCAACACAGCGTGCTTCTAAGTTGAAACACGCTTCATCTAATCCCATTTGTCAACAGCAAAGACGCGCTCACATTTCGGGGTCGTGGCGTCAAACACAACGTTCAAACGGCAGCCATCGCCGCGCGGGACGGCTTTGCACACAGAAACATGTTCCTGCGCAGGCACAGACGCGTAGGTCAGCACAGTTAGTGAGTGATGTGCTTTGGACTGTCAGCATGACTTACAGTAATAAGACATCACAACCGGACGAGCCGTGCATATAAACATTTTTAGCTCTTGTGAGTTTATCCTCTTTCTGCCACAGAGGCCTCAACAGCAGCAACGGGAAAAAAAGGTGATATATTTTTCATTGTACATCTCGACTTTGTGTGGGAAGCCAGGCATAAATAATAAACAAAATCAGTTTCCTTATTGTTTGTCTTTGATGCGGGAGCAGCCTCCTTCTGTCAACCTGGCTTCTGCTTTTTCTTTTTCTTCTTCTTCGTTGGCTTTGATGCACATTTAACGAGGCTATACTCAGTTGTTCAGTATGTTAAGTGGATGCCGCTCCGCTGAGTGCCGTGTACTCAAAATGCCGTGTGGATTTTGCCATTGACTCTTGTGTACTGTGGAACCTTTGGGATTTGTTCTTGATGTGTCCTCCCGGCTTATTACAATGTCAAAACCTTCTCCAGACTAAATACACAGCACAACAGAATCTGAAACTGAGATCACTCCAAGTGGAGGGGGAAATGGCACTCTTTTTGAGAAGATTCCCCCTTTAATGTGTTTTCCTTGACTGAGGGTGAGGAGCTGACAGGAACAGACCATAGGTGACTGAGCCTTTAATGACCTTCCAAGCATTCAGCTCATTTGACTTTGATGTGTAAAGTAGAACAATGAATGGGGGAGCGGCTGCACTTTAATTTCGGTCTAAATTACAAACTCAAATGAGTAGAGCATTAAGTGAACAATAGCAAAGTGCAAGGGACTTCCCCTCCGTTGCCGTGACACAACAGTGCCACCTACTGGTGTCTGTCCATGACTGTATGCGTGCATGTGTATATCCTGCTGGCTCAAGATGTGTTGTACTCATTTCCCTGTCTGAGAGAGAGGTTTATACGTTTTTTTTTTTCACACAATAAATACACATCTATTAAGGTCTACTGAGGTTTATACTGATCAGCCATAACATTAAAAACACTGACAGGAGAAATAAATAACATTGACCATCTTGTGACAATACAGTGCTCTGCTGGGAAACTTTTGGACCTGGCATTCATGTGAATGTTACTTAGACATGTACCACCCACCTAGACCAGACCAGGTATCCACACCAAATAGCAATGACACTCCTTGATGACAGCAGCGATCCCCATGTCCATTCTCTGATGAGTCACAACTGTTTTGGAGGCACAAGGTAGACCTGCACAATATTAGGAAGGCAGTCATAATGTTATGCCTGTTATGTCTGTGTCTGAAATTAGTGAACAATGTGACCTCCAGTGGATAAGAAGTATAAACCTGTACTATCATGTAGGTTTAGGATAGAACTAAACTGTCTATTCTTTGCCTCTCTCAGTGCTGGTCAGTGCGTTGTCTGTGCTGTGAGCCCATCTACACATGCTGAAATAAACACACCGAAAGACCAGAGCGTTCTGATTTCTTAATTTCCAACAGAAATTTCCACCACAGGTCCAAAGCATACACCGGTACGCTTCTTTGAGATGTAATAACTGTGCCTGTTTTTAACTGATAGATAAACCGGTAAGACAAATAATCTATGTTCACATTTCTGCACAATCCCAGTTGTGCACAGTGAAGCTCAAAGCTCATTTGATTACATTCAGTAATTATCTCTTCATGTAGTAGCTCTTTGACTATGTTTCCACGGACGATATCTAATCAACCAACTGGAATCATTCTGATTAGAGATTCCTACTCAATATCCAAACAAAGCAACAGGACTTCTCAAGTTTCTTGAAGACATTTCGCCACTCATCCAAGTAGCTTCTTCTGCTCTGTTCAAAGCTTACAGCTTGGGGCATTTTTGCCCTGACTGAGCTCTTGCTTCTGTCCTTAGTGGAATACTAGTGTCCATGTTAACACAATCAGGCAGGAGTCTCCTCAGTCAGATAAACTACCTAAGCATGGTGCAATCACAGGTAGATGACGCATACACGTAATTCAGCGCAGTTTTATCACGCTGGTAACGAACAAAGTGAGGGAAGTGGGACATCTTCTGCTGCTGCTGCTGCTGCTGCTGCTTCACATTAATCATGTTTGATGTGTGAAATACTAGCTGGCTTTTATTGTGAAGCAGCTTCAGGAAAGACAATCAGTTTGTCACCAGACAAACAGATTGGCACTATATATATACGTATATAAATAGCTAAATATTACATGTGATACACAATAAAAATGGAACATTATTGGATATTTCTTTTTAAAAAAAATACATTTTGGTGGTATTTACTGCCTACCTGTAGCTTAAAGTTAGCCACTATGATTGTCCAAAACGGTTCTCCAGAAGCTCTGTCCTGACAGCGAAGGCCCAGGTTCACGTTCACGTTTGTCAAAATCCAGGCGATTCCCCCAAGTTAGCAAATCACATCATGGACCACTCTGTCAAATGAATGCAAAGAGACCAAACTGATATCAAGATTTGATCAAGCGCTTGTTAAGACAGCAGAAAGTCAATATATTGAAGCGATTACTTGGATTATTAACTGGACTTCATTCCCTGCTCATTAATCAAACATGTTCTGTGTCTATAAAACGCTGCTACTGTTCATTTATAATATTCCGTGCCTCAGGACACTTTACTATTTAATGACGCTTACAGTATTTAGCACCTTTGATTTTTGTTTGTCAGTGTTTCATTTACATAGATGTTCAATAAGCAGGGTTTGTCAAGTGTCCTCTGTGTTCCGATGAGGGCTTTGAAATAATAAGAGAGGAAGAACGCAAATCTCCACTAGCCTTGTGTTTGTATGTAAGTAAGTGAATAGCACTCAGAAATATACTGCTGCTTGAAGAGGCCACTGAAAGTGGCTATGACAGCCGTCTGCTTCTCTGCAACTTTGTGTGCTGTTGCTAGGCTGCCCACATAGGGCTGTTGTTTCTCCATCCATCAGAGTTACTGTGACAAGCATCCATGCAAAACACTGTCCCAGCAAGCAAGCAGCCTCTCCTCTCATTTACGTTCACTGGTCGCCGGATTAAGTCATCACAAATGCTGTCTTCCTGTCATGCATCATGCCTTTTTTGAAACCCTACAGAATAATGTGATGTGGTTGCCATTGGTGAAACGTCACAATCTATACTCTTACTCTCTATGATCTTTGCTCCCTGTGTTTCAAACGTGCATGATCTTTGGAGGGATTGTTTAGTTTGTTGCAGGGCTGTCAAACTCATTTTAGTTCGGCGGCCACATACGGCCCGGACCAGTAAGATGATGGCGTAATAAAGTAACGACAACTTCAGATTTTTTCCATTTGTTTTAGTGCAATTTGGGCTGTTCAGTCCTGGGTCTCAGTGTTGTGTCCTGTCAACTTCTCTTACTAAAACACTGGACAAATTAGGGATAGCAGTTGTTTTCACTGAAAAATTGCAGTCTTCTTTGTAGTTCTCACACTTTGCAAATTCATGCCGCGGGCCAGATTTGACCCTCTGGTGGACCGTTTTTGGCCCACGAACCATATGTTTGACACTTTATTGAGTAGGTAACTCAGATTCAGTTTATGATATAGTTATATCTGACATATGTTAACATTTCATGGCGAGGAGTCGCTCACACTGAAGCCAAGCAGCGCATTTTCTAATATGGTCATGTCAACACTGGAGAATATAAATTCCAGCAGACATTCTTATTCACATTTGGTAGATACACAGCAACTGTCCAATGTTAAGTTTTAGCTTCTGTCTGTCTTCTCTGTTTATGGTTTCCACCAACCCCAGAAGGAAATATCTAAGTCTTTAGTTACCAAATGCACTGTGTTAGCTAGTTGCTAACTTTATCCATCTGCCATTTCGTGCTCCGCCTTTTGTATTCAGTGTGTTTATGAGAACTTAAAAGGTGTGGAAGGAAATGACACATTAAAGTTGCAGTACAAACAACAAAAAGAAGCAAACAAAAAAAATAATGAAGTATGAAAGGCACTGCTCCACTTAGCTGTATATTTGTTGTTTTTTCGCTAGTCTAATCTCTTATAATAATATAATAATACTATTATAATATTAAATGTATTAGCTGTAATCTCTTGAGCCTTAGGCTACTTTTTCAAAGTTAAGCCTTAAAATAAAATTTAATTAGTGCCAGCTGCAAATCTACACGGCTAAAAAGAACAAAACTAGGCTAGACTGTGGATCAGAGACACAATGAAACACAGCAAGTCTCCTCATCTTAACTTCGACCAGGCCAGAGTGAGATCTGAAAAACTTCCAATTATATCTACACATAACTTATACAGCCAATGACACCTTATAACAGTGAGTCACTAAACACTGATGATTTTTTTTTCTGAAGTTCTGAACTGCAGAAAATAACAACAATCCAACAATCCATTTATCATACAGGTAATAGATGCACTCTTCACTGGTTGTGCCATGCTTGGCAACCTTTAAACTGTTGCATTTATAACAGATATGGCTTGGTTCATGTAGAAGGACACACACCAATCAGGCATAGCATTATGACCACCTTCCTAATATTGTGTAGGTCTACCTTGTGCCTCTAAAACAGTTGTGACCAATCAGAGAATGGACATGGGTCTTCTGAGGGTGTCCTGTGGTGTCTGGCAACAGAATGTTGTTAGTGGGGGCCTTTGGGTCCTATGGGTTGAGGGGAGGGGCCTCTGTGGATCATCCCACAGATACTTGATCAGTTTGGGATCTAGTGAATTTGGAGGCCAGGTCAACACCTTGTGCTGTTCTTCATGTTTTTTTAGTTGTTCCTAAAGCGTTTGTGTGTGTCTGTGTCAGGCTGCATCCTGCTGGGGATGGCTGCTGCCATCAAGGAGTGTCATTGCTACGGGGTGGGGGTGTCTGGTCTGGTCTCGGTGGGTGGTACATGTCTAAGTAACATCCACATGAATGCCAGGTCCAAACGTTTCCCAGCAGAACATTGGATTGTCACAAGATGGTCAATGTTATTTACTTCTCCTGTCAGGGAGAAGGAAGGGACTGTCATAATAATGTGGCTGATCAGTGTATGAAACAATAAAACAAAGTCAACCTTAAACAAAGCCATACCTGTGATCACACCATGTGGCAGCTGGTGAGTGAACAAACAGAATTTATAAAGCACTTCCTCTGTTTTCGTATCGCAGCCGTGTCTGTTCTGAGTGTCATGCGTGTGTTGAACACCTGAATCTATAATGTGTGATGACAAAAATCAGAGAACACCCAGTTATCTCATCAGTTGAGTTTTTATGTCTTTTCCGGCCTTCATCTGTCAGTCAGTCAGTCTCACTGCAGCGAGATGCTCTTCCTCCTCCCGACACATGGCACAGGATGAGCTGCCGTGGGAGAGCTGCGCACTAATATAACCGGCGTTGGGATTCGCACACGCCTTAAACCTGACGGCAAATGCATTATAGATGCCCACTTCACAGCGTGTCACATCATGCCTTGATTTGCATGCGTACCACGCATTTGATCATCTTCAAGCAGGAATAACAACCAAAGCCGAGAGATCTGAGAGATTTTCAGCCGCGGAAGAGGGAGAGCCACGGAGCTCGACACTAATGAACACATCTTTGTGCCGAGCCTCAGAAATGATGTTGAGTTTGTGATGTTTCCTGAAGCGAGGGGGTGTGTGCTACAGTGCAGGCTTAACTTTGTCTGTATAATTGAACTGCAAGGGATACTTTGCAATGAAAATGGATTTTATAAGGTGCACTTTCCAAATCTAAATTCAAATAAGTGCAAAGAAAGGCGACATTTAACACAAAGAATAGCGCTGACTCAGAACAGTTACATCTTTGAACCATCTGTTTAGTCCATGGCAGTACTAGCAACCTAACAGCCCCTTCACGCTGTACCATTGTAGAGTTTATCTGGGATCCAGCCAAGTTATGCGACAAAGGAGCCATCAAATTTGACTCCAGACATCTTCAGGATTTAACATTCTCTTGCCACAAGAAATAAAATACAGGTCAAACGCGGTAAATAAGAAAATGGTGAGCCAATTTTTTACACATACTGCCTCCAGCATTCCTCCTGTCTCTGATGACCTCTTAAAAAATATGATATTACAGTTTGTTCTTCCAACAGAACTCTCTTCAGGACCTTCAGCTGAAGGTCTAGTCTTTGTCTGGCTTTCCCACACATTATTCCAGACATCTCAAGGCCTGGTTCTGTCTCTCATTTCTGTTTGAGAAACTAAAGAAGTCTAAGAAGTTTTTATTTGGAGTTTTGTATTCTGTTTTATATTTGTGATATTATATTTGTTCTCCCTAACCTAACACACCTCTGACTTTATTGATCAAGCCAGTTTAATATTCTCTATTTGATGGTGTTGAAAACATCTATGCCATTATCTCTAGATACCTGTAGACTGTATTCAGATTCATGTAGATAAACTGCAAATCAAGACCTGAAGGCTTTTAGTATACGGCCCATGACAGTGGTCTTTTCTATTTAAGTGTCAGTCTTGAACATCTCAGTCCTGGTGGTGACAACAAATGCAGTTTTAACACTACAGCGCAGCAAAACAAAACAAGTTTTCTGGTGCCTGCAGTTGAACCCAGTTGCTGGGCAACCTTTGGCATCCAAAAGCCACAAAGGCTTACAGTTTAGCAAGGTAAGCTAAGCTCTGCTTTTATACTGCACGCAGCATGAGTTTGAGAACAGCAGGGCAGTGTGAAAGGCTGAGGTTACCTGGCTGTGCTGCCTGTTGCCCGTAGCTCTTCCTCTAAGAGATCACTGAGGCTGCTCCTTCCTGTTCCATTACTACCTGCTGTAAAAAAAAAAAAAAAAAAAAAAGTCAAACTCAGTGTTTTGTATGCGTAAGTGCATGAGCCCAAGCCCACTGTGCACTGTATTACACAATAAAAGTCAGCTTACATTGTCAAAGGTCAAAGAGGTTTTTATTATAATAATAATAATAATACATTTTATTTATAAGCGCCTTTCAAGACTCGCAAGGTCACTGTACAAAAACATAAAGACACAAAACAAGACAGAATAAACAAATGGAACAGTGCAATCAAGGTGGATAGGCTATCTGGAACAGGTGGGTTTTGAGTCTGGATTTAAAGAGAGGGAAGGAGTCAATGTTTCTGATGTCCGGTGGGAGTGAGTTCCAGAGTTGGGGAGCAGAGCAACTGAAGGCTCTGCTCCCCATGGTACTGAGGCGAGCCGAGGGGACAGAGAGGTGGATAGAGGAGGAGGATCTGAGAGAGGAGGAGGATCTGAGGGAGCGGGAGGGGGTGACAATATGGAGGAGATCCGAGAGATAAGGGGGGGCGAGGTTATGGATGGCCTTGAAGGTGTGGAGAAGGATCTTGAAGTTGATGCGGGATTTGACTGGGAGCCAGTGGAGATGCTGAAGCACAGGGGTAATGTGGTGAAATGAGGGGGTTTTGGTGATGATGCGAGCGGCTGAGTTCTGGACCATTTGGAGCTTATGGAGGGATTTGTGGGGGAGGCCGAAAAGGAGAGAGTTGCAGTAGTCGAGGCGGGAGGTGACAAGGCTGTGAATAAGGATGGAAGTGGTATGGGGGCTGAGAGAGGGGCGGAGCCGATTTATATTGCGTAGGTGGAAATATGCAGACCGGGTAACGTTATTGATGTGAGATTGAAATGACAGTGAGCTGTCAAGGATGACACCCAGACTCTTAACTTGGGGGAGGGGGAGATTAAGGAATTGTCGATTGTGAGGGAAAAACTGTCAGCTTTGGAAAGTGTGGATTTGGTGCCTATGAGGAGGAGTTCTGTTTTATCACTGTTTAGTTTTAGAAAGTTTGAGGTGAACCAGGATTTTATTTCAGATAAACAGGTGATGAGGGAGGAGGGAGGGAGGGTGGAAGTTGGTTTAGTGGATATGTAGAGCTGGGTGTCATCCGCGAAGCAGTGGAAGTGAATATTGAATTTGCAGAAGATATTGCCAAGGGGGAGGAGGTAGGTGATGAAGAGGAGGGGCCCCAGGACAGAGCCCTGGGGCACACCTGAAGTAACAGGAGAGGGCTGGGATCTGAAGGACTTGAGTTATTGTCATGTCAACTATATATAGCAGGCGCAGTACATAGTGAGGTGAGAAGACGTTCCTCCAAGACCATGGAGCTACTTGAAGACATAGGACCAATACAAGGGGCAATACAAAACAGTGCCAACAGTGCAAGAAGGCGACACAGTGCAAAGACAAGCAATGCAATACAGACAGTGCAAAACACTTGGGAGACAATGCACCTATAAAGAGACATTACACCGAACAGAGAGCAGCACTGACCAGTAAGCAGACTAACAGAGTATGAGTTAGGGTGGTTGTAAACGTTTCACTGATTAGCAGCATAGTGTGTGTAAAGGATGCAAAGATGTGTGCAAAGGGCTGACAGGTTATGAGCATAGGTTACGATATTATTGTGGTTGTGGGTGAGTGTGTCTATTTGTGTACGTTCAGTTCAGCTTCAGCGAGTTCAAGAGTCCGATGTGGTAGTTAAATCCTTTCAATGTGAATCATCAGCAGGACAAAAGGGTATATTCGTATCAGCTCTCGTCTGATGACAATTTAGCATTCTGCGCTCACGATTACATTTGCTGTAACTTTTCTGGGAATGACACCCCAGACACCCAGTTTGCGTAAGTGTAAGTTTATAAATAGTAATATATGTCCGTCAGCAAGTTAGAGGATCTGTTATTATGTTAGCTCAATCAGAGGTACATAGTGACTTAACAGGCATTTATTTTATAATATATGCCTTTATTATAACACTGCTCCTTTCACATGAAACATCTTGCTGGTCTCAAGTCCTACACTTGGAGCCAATTGGGCCACTTGTTTTGTTTATCCAGATAAGAATCCTGGTGTTGGCATTTAACAAATATTATTAACCCCAGATCTTTCTGATTACAGTGTCTGAATAATGTAGATGTATAAAGCATATACATGAAGTCTGGCTTGCTTGTGTGATACAGACAGTGCAGATAGTCTAGTAGCATGGAACCAATAACAACTTCCTTGTCTTTAGGTGCAGATCAAACAAAAGTAATGTTTACGGTGGGTTAGAATCAGCAATGATTTAACCCTGCAGCAGGACACATGGAGCACACTGCTTTCATTTATTTATTTATTTTTTTTTGCTGCTTCCACTAATTTTATATTATTATCAAGGACAACAGACGGTTAAAATGATATGCAGCAACCCGGCTTGATGGCTTCTTGCTGCAATTTTGTTAACATACTCAGCAAGATGAGTGCTGCAGGCTTCATTGGCTGTGGATTTAAAATGACGACTTTTGCATTAGATTGTGCATGCATACACAGTCAAAGCTCTTTTACAGATGTCCTTAAAGATGTCAGTGGAAACAAACATAGTAGGTCAGCCAAGGAATGTTGAGTGTGTTTAGTCATCATGCAAACAACATCAGATGAGTGTATTTTCATTAGATGGAACACCCTGTGCCAGTGGGATTCAGCCTCTGTGGATTTCAAATCCGGACACTTGGGGTTAGCATCCAGACATAGCAAAACAATACAAAGACTAAGTACTAACAGAATCGCTGTAACTCATTTACCTGAGGACAAAACTCTATCTAATTACAAGCTGTTGAACAGATTTGTTGTTGTTATGAGATAATACAACGTGTACCGTTTCAATCATTCTGCATGTCAACCGTATTGCTACGCCAATGTGATTTAACTTGATGTTCTCTTTGGTAAGGCCCGTAGTTTGAGCAAGTCTCAACGTTACGCATTGATCTTCATACCACATACAAATAAATATAAAGTAATATCTGACTGGAACAAGCAGCAGGAAAGATCCAAGGAGCAGAACAGCATGTGTTTAAAAAGTTCACATACAATGCTAAAAGTCAAGTAACCAATCTACCACCTGTATGCTTATTTAAACTTTCATATGGGCCCACATATTGTACATGGACATGCACAGCATAGCAGCTTCTGGTAGAGCTCAGTGCTGCTCAGTCCTCAGCAGCACCTGCTCATGTTGGACATGGACAGATTGGGAGTGCTTCAACACTTCTGAAGAGCTGCCCTCTCAGGTTCCCGACGCAGACACGTCTTACTCATGTCCTTTGCAGAAGTCTGTGTGTGCGTGTGTGTGTGCATGTGTGTTTGTGTGGGCGCCCACAAGGGAGACAAAGTGTATGTGTACTGATTGTGTAAACACTCTGCAGCAACTCCTCTATTGACAGGTCAAAGGGCGAAGAGTCGTGCGAGGCTGATGGCCATCAGGTTACGCATCCTCTCACTGTGGCGCTCAGGTCACAGCTTTACTTTTACTTCACTATTGAATCGCTGGGATTTAACCACCAGATGACACGGCTTTTTTGTATTTTTAAACTACAAGTTGCACCTGTGAGGGATCATGAGTGTCAAATAAAAAAGATTTTTACATATGAATAACCAATTGCACAATACAAATAGGCATTATTATGTTTGTTTTGAAGTTTATTAATCTGTAAATAAATATACTAAAATACAAAGCAAATGTTCCAAGGCATATTGCATACAGTGCAAATGTGTTTGTATTTAAAGTTTAAAATTATGTTGTAGATTGGGAATGTGAGTCCCTGCAGTACTAATTGCCTACTGTTAGAAGTTAGCAACAGGTTAGCACAGCCACATGTCACATGTCAGATGATAACCAATCAGAGAGCTTGTTTTGTCCCATGGCTAATTGGTGACATTTCACTTAGATTTCCCTGCAAAGGGCCTCAGAGCGTCACAGAAAGGCTACTTGTAGAGGCTAAAAGGAGCTAAATGACAAAGCAAATCAAATAGCTAATTGTAAACGCTAAAACAGCAGGGAAAGGGAAATGCAAGTGTACAGTTAAAATCTGTATTCCTATCTCAGTTTCTGATTCAGGTTGTTTATATCAATGTTTAAATTGCACTTTTAAATAGATTTTTAAATTCCATCATTTATTTATGATCATTTATGTTAAATTCTTTTCATTTGATGTGTTTACAGATGGATTATTATCTAGGCAGAAGACCAACACATACTGCACATGCTTACATGTAAAACAACTCAAGCACATTCACAAGCACTACACTCACAGCCGGATGAGTGAAGAGCCAGGTTTGTTGATCATGATAGCTTCTTCATGATGACACCTGATGGCAATTTATTTTTCGCTAGTACGTGCCTCTACATGGCTGTTGGTTTGTTGATCTTGCCCATAAAAAGGATGCCATCAGTGCAGTCCTCCAAAATAAAAAACAAGAAGGGCCTGTTAATTGTGACTGATGGAGGCGAACTGCAAAACATCATCTCTGTGATGGTTGTGGCTGCCGCCTCTGTTCCCATCTGAGTGACACTCAACGCAGCCTGTGTGGGAAAAAGGAGTGGGCTTGCAGAGGCTACTTTAAAACAGGCTAAAGGGTCTTTTGTGCATCCTCAGCATCAGCAAATATGGCAGAGTAGGCATATTGTCTTCCCATTGTAATACCAAAGAAGAAATGTTTGCCCACCTCTGAGATTGTGATCCCGTCTTTGTCAGACATGCCAGAAAAATTAGCATTGTCTTCAAAAGCGTGACACACCTGACAGATACTTTTAAACTGTACAGAGGGACACGACAAGGCTGTTGTGCTAATCCTGCCCTCTTTGCGATTTTCATAGTCATTCACTCAAATAATTAGACAAGAGGGCAAGTTGACTGGAATCACGATAGCAAGAGATGAACATAAGATAGATCTATTTGCTGACGATATAATTACCTTCCTTCAAAACCCTAATACAGCGTTTACTAAATTAGTAAAGATGATGGAAGAATATGGATTGGTGTTGGGCTACAAATTGAATATGTCATAAACTCAGGTTTTAACTTTTAATTACAAGCCAAATAAAGAAATCAGGAAGAGATATCATTTTAATTGGAATGCTAAGTCAATAAAATACCTCAAGGTTGAGTGGAAAAGAACTTACAGATCTTAAGGGTGAAAACTCGATATGAGAGAAACGCCTGAAATATGGTATGATGTGGTTAAAAAATACAAGTTAACAGGAGATTGTAAGCTGTTGATTTGGCCTTCTCACACCTCCAGGTTCAGACCAAGAGTGTTAGACCAGACCTTTGAAAAGCAGAGAAACAAAGGAATAACCTCTACAGTCCCTGACAAAAGTCTTGTCACTTATCCATTTTGTAGAAACAACAGTTTATAACCTGACTTTTAATTAATCCATTGGTTTTAGAAATGGCTCATATGAAAGCTAAAACCCTCCCAAATTATGTTTGATATACTAAAACAAATTTGCTTCACTGAAGAAAGATTGATCATTTAATGAACACAGAAAGGTCAGATTTTGGCAAGACAAAAGTTTTGTCGCCTACAGAAAGTAATGTGAAAATTGAACAAATCATTTACTTCAAATACAAAAATATGATGCATAACATCAGTGAATGAAGTACTGGTGCTGTGAGATCCATATTTAATATCTTGTATGACTTCCATGAGCTTGAAGGACTGCATCCATGCGGTTCGACAATGATTCATACAATTTATTGATGAAGTCATCAGGAATAGCAAAGAAAGCAGTCTTACAAGAATAAGAAAAAGATTTGAAGAGACTGGAGATGTTTTTGACAAGCCCAGGTCCGGCAGACCCCGCAAGACAACTGCTCGGGAGGACCGTTTGTTGGCTCGAAAATCCAAGGCCAGCCCCTTTTCCACTGCAGCAGAGCTCCACCAGGCCTGGTCACCTCAAGTCCCCGTGTCAACCAGAACAGTTTGTAGAATCCTGTCTCGAAATGGCCTCCATGGTAGAATCAGTGCCCAGAAACCAGCACTAAACAAAAGGCAATTAAAAAAACGTGTGGCATTTGCCAAGGCCCACAGCCTGCTAAAAGGATGGACGCTGGAAAAGTGGCAGAAGGTGGATTTCTCAGATGAATCTTCGGTTGAATTACATCACAGCCGCCGCAAATATTGCAGGAGACCTACTGGAGCTCGCATGGATCCGAGATTCACCCAGAAAACAGTTAAATTTGGTGGCGGAAAAATCATGGTCTGGGGTTACATCCAGTATGGGGGTGTGCGAGAGATTTGCAGGGTGGAAGGCAATATCAATAGCGTAAAATATCAAGAAGTATTAGCTACCTCTTACATTCCCAACCATAAAAGGGGTCAAATTTTGCAGCAGGATGGTGCTCCATCGCATACTTCCATCTCTACATCAAAGTTCCTCAAGGCGAAGAAGATCAAGGTGCTCCAGGACTGGCCAGCCCAGTCACCAGACATGAACATCATTGAGCATGTCTGGGGAAGAATGAAAGAGGAAGCATGGAAGACGAAACCAAAGCATCTTGATGAACTCTGGGAGGCATGTAAGACTGCTTTCTTTGCTATTCCTGATGACTTCATCAATAAATTGTATGAATCATTGTCGAACCGCATGGATGCAGTCCTTCAAGCTCATGGAAGTCATACAAGATATTAAATATGGATCTCACAGCACCAGTACTTCATTCACTGATGTTATGCATCATATTTTTGTATTTGAAGTAAATGATTTGTTCAATTTTCACATTACTTTCTGTAGGCGACAAAACTTTTGTCTTGCCAAAATCTGACCTTTCTGTGTTCATTAAATGATCAATCTTTCTTCAGTGAAGCAAATTTGTTTTAGTATATCAAACATAATTTGGGAGGGTTTTAGCTTTCATATGAGCCATTTCTAAAACCAATGGATTAATTAAAAGTCAGGTTATAAACTGTTGTTTCTACAAAATGGATAAGTGACAAGACTTTTGTCAGGGACTGTACATGTACACTTGTAGATAAGCAACATTTTAAATCATTGAGACAACTTAAAAATAAGTTTGGATTGGAAAATGGAGATTTACCCAGATACCTTCAATTAAGATACTTTTATGAGACGGAAATTAAGAAGGAAATCACTGGAAGGGAATGATGTGGTTGAGGTGTTGACAGGTGCGTACAAGCAAACTCCTTCAAGAATTGTCTCTAAACTGTGCAGAGGTCTATTGAAGCAACAGGGAAGAAACACAATGTATATAAAAGTGAAATGGGAAAAACAATTTAACATGGAGTTGTCTGGGAGTCCATATATAAGACCCAACACAAAATCAACAAGCTCTAAAAGATGGAGGGAGTTTGGTTAAAAAAAAAAAAAAAAACAGAAAAGAATTATATGTTATCAAGATGAAATGTAGAAACTGTTACGGTCTCTTTTTGTTTTTTTTGACATATTTATTTATATTTAAACAACAATAATAATCAAGTGTACCAGCAGGAATGTGGCAACAATAATAATCAAGTGTACAAGCAGAAATGTGGCTCTTAACATTGTTGTTAGCATTTCTTAAAAGGAATAACAGGAGTAAAATAATAGTAGCCGTTGTAGTAGTAGTAATAGAGGGGCCCTCCAAGCCCCTGAAAGCACACAAGAGCCCCTCCAGAACGAAGGAAAGTTAATAAGGTATTTGGATCCGCGCCAGCGCTCAAAAAAAGCACACATGGGTCATGATAAGGGTCCGTGATATCTAATCTGTCGAGTTTTGCCTTGTACTGGTCAGTCTCTATCTGTTTAAAGTGCGATGTAAACTCCAACAGCCTGCCGCGTTCATTTTAACCATTGATATCAACTCAGAGTTTTCCTGCCAATATGGCGGCGTCAAAAAAAAAAAAAAAAAAAGTCACATGACATCCGGAGGAGCGCGACCAGCTACCGTAATAACTGTCGTTCTAGTCTGCGCGCAACACGCTCACTCGCGCTTCCTTCCTGGCTACCGTAATAACCGTTGTTCTAGTCTACACGCAACATTTTTTTTTTGTCATTCATAAAACGCTAAAATCGGGGACAGCTAATCCAAAACGGGGACTTTCCCCGGAAATCGGAGACGTCTGGTCACCCTTTTCAAATTATTTAGTATGTAACTTGAAACTAATGTTAGCATGTTGTTTTAAAATACTAGCTTCAAATGTAATTTGAAGCCCACGTTTGCAAGTGACTGTAATTTAAAGTAAGCGGGGATGTGTTGTTTTCTTCCACGTAACGTTAATCAGAGGGTGCAGGGTGCCGCGTTTTCAGCTGCATGCAGAACACACCTGTCCGGTGTTGGCCGTTAGCAAGGGGTTTTAGCTGTAAGTCGGCCGTGTGTGTCTGGGTGTGCGTGGCCGTTTTTTTTTTTTTTTTGTCACAGTGGTGGCTGTGGTCAGTTAAGTTAGCTGTGCTTCTTGTTAGCCGCTGAACCGCAGCAGCAGGCAGAGCGAGCCCAGAGTAGAGCCCTGCGCGGGACTGTTTTCTTCACCCCGCTCCCGCCCGCACCCGCAAAACTCTGAGAATTTATTCCCGCACAATAATAGAGATGCATTGATTTTGTGTCTTCTCCCGTCCCGCAGGAAAAAAAACATACTTAGGCTCCCGCAGCGGTTTTTTTTAGCCGCCCATTCCCGCCCGCAGCAAAGTTCAAACCGCCCGCTCCCGCGAGATTTGCATTGGGTCCCGCGGGACCCGGCGGGTCCCAATCCCAATGCAGCCCTCTAGCCCAGAGTTCCCAAAATGACGGGGAGAAACTCAGCTAAATGAACACACCAAACACTGCCATCCAAACGAAACACAAAGAATATATCCCAGCTCGATAAAACGCTAGTTAGTTAGGTAGCTAGTCTGAAATGTTACAGATGAGGTTGTGCAATACAAGATAGCTGATGGCTTAGTGATATTTTAATAAAACAGAGTGCCTATGTAGATGCATTTATTGGAAATTAAACTATGAAATTGAAATTGAGAAGATTTAGCCAGTATGTTGTAAATTTACTTGAAATGGCCTTCAATTGCATTAAATTTAAATCTGTGATACCTGTAGACAGTCTTATGAAGCTACAAAACTGCTCAAAACTACCAAATCAAGCAACCAAATCATATCAATCTGATCTCCCATGCAAGGAGAAGGAGTGCCAAGAGAGCATTGGTATACAAGAGGGTTTAATTCTTTCTGGTATATTTTACAGGTTTTTGATGATGACAATGCTGCGACTGTCCAAGAGACCCTGCACTGCACAAAGCCAGAGATGATCTCCCCAAGCAAGCTGGAATAGCCATTGAGGGAGCAGAGGTCCTTTTTGGTATCCCTGATGTAGCACATGCTTGTACGTACCTGATGGGCCTTATTTATGCCTTGGAACCAAGGTACCCTACTGAAAAAAAAAAGTCCATTGGATTTACATGAAAAAAGTATGTACATGGGTTGCACATATTCAAATTATGTTTCCTCGTCTTGGTTTATTTACATTAAATGTACTTAATTACTTTTCATGAATGAAACATGACTTTTTTTTATGTTAATTCAACAATTTTCTTTGAAGTTAAGTATATTCAATTGTTAATTTGAATAATTGAATATACTCTGTTAATTGAATATACTCTTTTGTTAAATCTGTGATGGCCACCTCCTGCTATCGGGCCTGTTGTGTTTTCCCCCTAGTTTTGTTGCTTGTCTGTTTCTGCAGGTACCTTAGTGGGCGGGTCTCAATTTGGGTAATCAGGAGCACCTGGCCAGTCTCCATGACCCTTTAAGATCTGGCAGTCACAGTCCTTATTCTCTCTTTGCTTCTTGATCTGGATCCCTCCTGCATCGTGTTTTTTTTTTTTTCCTGTTGGCTTCGGCCTATTCACTTTATGTTAGCCCCTTCCAACAGTGCAAACACATTATCATGCACCCATTGATAGACACACTGATACTCCCACTCAAACCTCATTCTGTTCTTGTGGGTTGTTTTTTGAATGTTGGCTGGTGTGTGTGTTGGAGCCATTTTCCCCTGTTAGGTATTAGCAGCGTTGCTCCTTTGAGCTTTGCTGGTTTGTTTTTTTTCTGTAGTGTTGGGGTGAAAGCGGTTAGAGCTTTGTCTCGGGAGCATGGCCGTGGTTATGGGTTTGTTGCCAGTGAATGGTCGCTTTCCCATGCCAGCGGTCTTTAGTGCATAAATACCCGCTGCAAGTAACCCCATGAAGACTAGGGTTGATCAAGTTTAGTTAGTTTCGGTTAGGTAGTTTAGTTAGAGGGGATCCTGTGCTCTGGTTGCGGTCCTGTCGGGCCTTGTGTTCACCTTGCTGTCACTCACTTTGTCTTGTGTTTGAGAGAAGTTTCTCTGGCGTGTGCCATGGCTGAATTAGATAAATTTGTTGGGGCTCCATCTGAGTCTTTGGATAGGTGCACAAAAGAGAGATGGGTGTGTTAACTGCTTGTGGGGAGTAACCTCCTTGCTCCACTAATGCGGGTGGTTTGCCTCCATTATTGTTTGCGTGTAATTTGACATTTGAGCAGCAAAAGGAGTTGCTGGTGTTCCAATTAGAGCATGATAAGATGATAAAGACGGCAGAGATTGAGAAGCAGTTGACGGTTGAAAAGCTCCGTTACAGACTGAACAGGCAAAAGTTTCTCTGCAACATTTAAGACTTGAGTTAATAAAAAATGTAAAGCCTGTTACTGATGCTTCTGTTGAGCATGAAGGGTCATTGTTTCTTCATGAACATTCGGAACACTGTTCTGATGTGCTGTGCAACTTGCGCTTGCTGCCAAAATTTAATGAGGGAGATCCTGAAACGTTTTTCTCTCTGTTCGAGCGTGTAGCAGAGACGAGAAAGTGGCCAGAGTCTGCACGCACGTTGTTTTCTGATTCTTCGTTGTTTTTCGCTGATAGCCAAAATTATCTGTTGGTGAATACATATGAGCTGGTCCCTGAAGCTTACCGCTGACGTTTTTGGGCGTGGAGTAAAGCTGAGAAACAAACTCATCTGGAGTTTGCCCGTGATCAGACTGTTCATTTTACACGCTGGTATTCTGCACTGAAGGTTGAGTGTTTTCAGGATTTGTGTGGTCTAATGGTTTTGGAGAAGTTTAAAAACTCTATTCCTCGGAATACTGTCGCAGTCCTCATTCTCTCTCTGCTTCTTGATCCCTCCGGCATCGTGTTTTTGTTCTGTTGGCTTTGGCCTATTCACTTTGTTAGCACCTTCCAACAGTTCACACACATCATGCACCCATCGACAGACACACTGATACTCCCACTCAAACCTCTACGTTTAGACCGTGTCTCTGTCCAGGTCATGACAAATCTACCTGACCCGGACAAGTAAATCTCATACTATTAAGTTATAAAGCTTCTGCATACTGTGCTCATCTGTTGCATGATAAAATTTCTGCACTGATTTCTGTTAAATAAATCCATTTTGTACATCCTTCTGTCTGATCCAACCTAAGCTCTTATTTACAGCATTTACCATAAAATTTCCTTTTTACTAAAGTGATTATATTTTGTCAAAGAACAAAACAACTTCAACTCAAGGCACTGCAAGGTACATTTTGGAAGAAAGTGAAAACATAGCATATATGCCATAGATACAGAAAGTATAAATAAAAGGCAGTGCAAGCATTTGTCCAAACTCCTGTACAAATGCAATAAAAGAGCAACCATGGTCCATACTCCAAAAGGTGTTGTAACCACCCTCTCGTAACCATAGCATCAGCTCACTCAGTCTGTTTTTGAGAACTTGGGCTTACTTAGAGTGTGTGTCTGCATCTCCTTGCTTGATAATGGCTGAAATTAAAGAGTAATCATGGCTCGCTATGTCACCACAACATTTCACAGTAAACATTTAAAACACAAAAACAAAATTGCCTCCAAATCCTAATATGATTGAAGAGGAACTGGCCATTTGTTGCTGCTCTATTAGCTCAAGAGAAATCTGAAAATCTGAGGAGGCCCTTTAATACATTTTTGAACACATGACCCCTGGAGAAGCAATCACTTCAAAACAACACAGAAGGCATGCTGTAGGTTAATACTGCAAAAAGCATGTATAAAGAAAGTGCAGGAGAGTGTTTGTCCAATGTTCAGTATAAATGCAACAAAAGAGCAACCACGGTCCATGGCAACAGCTCACTCACAGAATCTGTTTTTGAGGACTTGGGCTTTCTTAGAGAGCGTGTTTCCATCCAGCTCCATCACAACTTTCTGAAGCACTTCAAAAGAATACTTCAGTTCAGGAAGGTAGCTGAGGTTAAAAGCATACATTAGGCCAAATAATATGGCAGCAGCAAATGCAATGTTGTCCAGATCTAAAGTACCATCTGGCCTTCTAAGACAACCCCAATGACTTCTGGTTAACTGGTGGCATCATGTCTGACGACATATATTCCCACCGCGGTCTTCTCAATAGATTCTTGAATGAGGGTTTTATTTTCTGCCTTCAGAGCACACAGTCACGAAAGGAAGTGAGATCAAACAAAACACATTAAATATATACACTTGAAACATTATACTGAATGTCTGCACTAACTAATAATATACTAATCTCTGAATCCCTCTGAATATTTTACAATAAATAAATAATATAATAAATATTTTAATTATCATTTAATCTGAGGATTATTTTCTAAACTGTTTTGTCTACAAATGACACTGAAAAATTCCCAGTGTAGCATTTCCCACTTCGCAACATCTTTAAATTTCTTGTTTTTTAATACCAACAAGAGTCTAAAAGACCAAAATGTTGAGTTTTCTATCATATATGACAGATATACGTTGTCTGAGTACATATAAGGATAAAATCGACCCATTTTGAGGTCTTTTTAAAATTCACAATCACTACCATATATCTGACTAACTGTTCTATGTTGTTTCAATAACTAGGCATTTTAATGCTCAACAAAATATTACAGGTTTTGATATTTTGTTTTGTACAATTATGCTCAGCATGTACTCTCTCACAAGATTTGCTGGGTCCTCATTGAGGATGCATTCCTGCTCAACATCAGCATCATCCTAAGGGGCATAAGTACAGCAAGACATCAGTTTAGAATCCTTTTTCTTCAATCAAGTGTGTACAATGTCAAATCAGTATGTTTTACCCCAGAATACATTCTTACCTGAGTCATGTGTGTCAAAATGCTCTGTAGACGCTTGACAGTCTGCCCGCCTCTCTTTTCAAACAGCTTCAGAAGTTTGTCAGATGGCACATTCAGCTGTGTGAGAAATCTTGATTGCAGGGGCATGGTGGTAATGCGCTTAAATTCTGCATTTACCTGAAAACAGGAATTATCACAGACATAAAAATACTTAATACTTACTTAAGTGTACACTGATTCAAATTCTAGGTCAACAGTACCAGCTGAGAACCATTTCTGTGAATTTCTTCTTTTAGGCTAATCCAAAATGTTCAAGAAACATGACCAAGTTGAACTTTGGCAATGGGGACATGCCCCAGGCAGCAATAAAAGCAAGCAAACAAGGACAAAAATGAGAACAATGACAAATTCTGACACCCAACATTGTTTCCACAAAGTTTCCACTGCACTACCAGCATATTTAATCAATACAAACTTGCATTACAATGATCTAAGCAAATTAATCACATACCTCATTCACTTCAAAGAGTGCTGGCCATCTTGCCTGGACATCTTGTACCATGGGTGTGTCACGAACTACTTCATATTTCCTATATGTAAATGTCCTTTCTATTTTCACCTTCAGTTCCTCCCTGTTGTTCCTCTTTTTAACATCTGTAAGAAGCTCCATTCTCAGACTCTCAAGGCTCACATCAGATTCTCCAGCGGGGGGGGGGGCAGTATTTCACTTCAGAACGCTTTGGTCTTTTGGCCCCAAGAGCAACACTTGGTTTGCCCTCTGGTTTGTGCTTTAGAGAGTTTACCACCACCTCAGGACACCCCAGCTGTCCCAAGTGAGTGCAGTAGATTGCCAGTTTATTCTTCAAGCTAGCTTTCCACCCAGCATATCCAGTGAGAGAGCCCCTCTCAGTCAGGAAGGGTCTTTGAGATGAGGGTCTCCCTAACTGTGTTAAACTGTTTATTGGTGACATAAACTTTGTACTTGACTATTTCAACCTTGTCATACCCAGAAAAAGATCAGAATACTCACCATATACAGAGCCTTTGGAACAGTGGTCAAAGCAAACCAAGGTATTCATGTTGCTCAATGTTCCTGCCTGATAAAAACATCGGCTTTATGAACACTATGCGTTTAAAGTGACTTCCTTAAACTCTGACAAACATTTGATAAGTTTTAATTGTCTTTACCTTGTCCATAACTCTCCAAGTCGACTTCAGTTTGTCCAGTGCGGGTGAAAAGATGGTGGACAAAATTCCTGCAAAAGTTTTCTGAGGGGGTGGAGTTTCCACGGGAAACATAACTATTTTCTGTCTTCTAAACATGACTGAGGCTTGTAGATTTTGCATCCACCAAGATTCAAGAAATTATACACGATTGAAGCAACATAACTCAATCATGTCTTCTATACGAAATATACACTTGTAAATTGAACAATCCCCCTTTTCCCCTTTTCTCAGTGTAACAAACTGAAATACACTTTTGAGGTTTTTCAGAAGATCTTCCTAGAGCTGGGGGATGTCAACCAAAAAGTGTCCTCCATAGTCCATGATCTCAAGGTCAATTTACATGCATAAAAGCCATACAGATGTTGCTGAAGGTAGAGGTTTTGGAGTGAGCTATATACCAATATAATGGTAGGGGAAAACATGTTCTGTGGTGCAGTTCAGGAGCATTATCATTATATTCAGCTCTGCGAACAGAGTCAGCTGACAGTTTTTTTTTAATTTTTTTTTATTTATTTATTTTTTATTAACAACAACGTAGAAGACAAACAAGTACACAGTGATAAAAGAAAACAAACGCAACAACAACAACCAAAAACATACACAAACAAAAACAAGCATACATATTTTAGATATATAGCCTAGCCATTTTCATATTTAAGATATAATTTAACTTCATGACAGCCAGAACAGAAAAATATAGAATATGTGGCAACAAAATAGAATCTTATCCACAAGTATCAAAGTCAAAATAATAAAATATGATATTATTGATCTTTGTCCCATTTTTTTGTGATAGCTAATTTTCTCCAATCATCTGATTGTGATTTACTTTTATTTTTTTCCATATTTTTTGTCATTAAATAATAATGTTTTAGAAACATGATGAATGGTTCCAATGTAACACATTTTTCTTTTTTGAAAATAAAAAAATTTCCAAGGAGCACAATAATGTTTAACAACATATTTTTTTCTTCATGCAAACCCCAAATTATATTGATTATTGTTATTGGTAAGTCAAGTCCTTGCTCAGACAGCCAAGCTGCCACCTTACGCCAAAAGAGCATGACATCTGGACAGTACCAAAACAAATGCAAGGTGTCTTCCTCTTCTTCACCACAGTATCTACACATACTGTCTTCAGTTATTCTCCATATCTTTAGCATTTTCTTTGTTGGTAAAATCTTGTAGAATATTTTAACTTGAAAAGCCCATATATATGTTGAACAGGATGATTTGTACAGATTCTTAAAGACATTCAACCAAGGAAGTGGAGTATCAAAAATACTTTCCCAATAGTCTTGAAAATGATATGGAGAAACTGCAGTGTTTTTAAAGGATGAAAAGAAGCTGTACATATCAAAATTTACTTTTCTATGCCCCAACCATTTATAATTTTTAATAGCCGGACGGCAGACACCTAAGTTTGCATTTAAATTAAGTAGTTTTTTTTTCCGGCTGACAGTTTTATTAAACATTAATGAGGGTGAACCTTTTCTGTCCTGAACTTGTGTTCCTGTAACACTGTCTTTACTCATACAGCACAACTCACTCAGTGAAACAACAGCTGTGTTTGAATCAGTGTTTTTGGGTGCTGTGGCGTACTCTGATGCCACTGTGGGTTCTTCAACAGAGAATCACTCGGATGGCGATGACGTTTAGTATCTTTATTTTAGATCACAACCCATACACACATTCTTCTGAGTCGTTCGCAGGCGTACCGATGTTTTCTCGCTGCCGACAGCCATGTGTGTGTCTCTCGGTTGTGTCTGGTCTTCTCTCCAGGTCCAACACGCTACTGTATTAAAAGGAGAGAGTGATTAGCTCAACAGGATGCAGGTGTGCTAATCACTCTCACCTGATGCTGCTCTCCACACCTCTCTCCTGCAGCTGATGCACCACGCCCCCTCCACAGGTGCATACACTTAACATTTTATAGGGCACTCATTGAAATACTTGGAACTTCTTTTCAACCGTTTTCAGGGACAGCTAATCCAAAACGAGGACTTTCCCCGGAAATCAGGGACGTCTGGTCACCCTATTCAAAATAGTATGTAACTTGAAACTAATGTTAGCATGTTGTTTTAAAATACTAGCTTCAAATGTAATTTGAAGCCCACGTTTGCAAGTGGCTGTAATTTAAAGTAAGCAGGGATGTGTTGTTTTCTTCCACGTAACGTTAATCAGAGGGTGCAGGGTGCCGCGTTTTCAGCTGCATGCAGAACACACCTGTGCGGTGTTAGCCGTTAGCAAGGGGTTTTAGCTGTAAGTCGGCCGTATGTGTCTGGGTGTGCGTGGCTGTTTTTTTGTCGCAGTGGTGGCTGTAGTCAGTTAAGTTAGCTCTGCTTCTTGTTACCCGCTGAACCGCAGCAGCAGGCAGAGCGAGCCCAGAGTTCCCAAAATGACGGGGAGAAACTCAGCTAAATGAACACACCAAGCACTGCCACCCAAACAAAACACAAAGAATATATCCCAGCTCGATAAAACGCTGCTAGTTAGCTAAGTAGCTAGTCTGAAATGTTACAGATGAGGTTGTGCAATCCAAGATAGCTGATGGCTTATGGCATTTTAATAAAATATATTTTTTATAGAGTGCCTATGTAGATGCATTTATTGGAAATTAAACTATGAAATTGAAATTGAGAAGATTTAGCCAGTATGTCTTAATTTACTTAACCCTCTGGTGTATACCTGTCATGTTTTGGATTTGAAAATAAGGGAAATTATCCGGCGCCCGCCGCGAGCAGTCCCACCACCTCAAGCAAGCTCCAGCATCCCTTACATTTTAAGGCCGGGCATACACTGTAAGATATTTTAAATCCTTTGATTCAGCTCCATCTCAAACTGCACGACTAGATCGCCGAGTTCAAAAGTTCACAGCCTACGAATCATGTTCTCACACTATACGGCCTGATGCTCTGATGCGACTTGACTGCTCACACTGTATGTCCATATACCACACGTCGGACTTTCGTATCCGGAACTGCAACGGCAAAAAGAAGTAGAAGAAGAAGAGGAACCCGGAAGTGGGAGACGCACATCGAAGTTGTTTTGACGTAACTTCAGCGATCGCACATGCTCTGTGCGAGAGGTTGAGGCAAATCGGCTCGTGGCACTGCTTCTACTGTGCGATACCTTCACGAGGAGCGACCAGGATTTCAAACAAGTTTGATTTTCTTGCGAGCACACGATTTGTGATCCCGAGGTTGTTGTTAATCTCTCCTCGTTACCCCACGTATACTGCACGAAGCACGACACGCGATTGAGCCGAAATTCGGCCCGATTAAAAAAATAGTCGCTCGAGTGGCAAATCGCCTCAAAATGAGCCGACAATCGCACAGTGTATGCCCGGCTTAAGACAGGTGTACAAGAAAGCTAAAATCACCACTTGTCAACCACTTATAAACTACAATTGGCTTTATGCACAGCTGCACTGCTTTCTGAACTCCAGCCAGCTCCTTTATTTCCTGTCTGCCATTATTGGACAAACTGATTTATCCAGGTGTGCCGAACCTCAGTAGTCACAACAACAATAATTAGACACGCCTGTGTGCGTCGCCAATGATAGGCCTACCTTTGTTGACATTGACATGCTGTGAACAGTCATTATAGCCTAAATGAAAACACAAAAGGGTATATATGAATAGCATTTATTTAAAGGTTTATGTAGTGACTTGTTCTTATCAAAATAAAACAACAAAACGAACCTAAGCCACTGAGGAGCTGCTGTACCGGTACTTGAAGTAGTTGACGCGTCGTCTTCCGGGTCCAATGAATGAATTAAAACACATGAGCGTTGTATGCGGTCACCAACTATTTATTCACGGTTTTCGCTCTTTAACAAATAAGCGACCTCAGCCGAACTACACACACTTACATTAACTCTGTAACTTGAGTGTAAAATCAAACCAAAGGCTCACATGTTTGTCACAACGCAAAACAAAAGACAAAGACGACGGTCAAAAACTGTGTGCTTCCACAGTCAGCAGCACACCTGCTGAGTAATTACCTGCTGGTCAATTTAACAATTTCCTGCACACACAGTACACAGCCCCACCTACTGTGGCTTACAGGCATTACACAAAAAATAAACACAAATACACACATAAACCAAAAAAATGGCTCTAACAGTTTATTTGCATATTTTCTGTTCATTTAACATTGCTTGAAATGGCGACGCCTGGGCATGTTTTTGTGCCTCTAGCCCGCGCTTGTGCTTGGCGGATTTCACATGCGAGATGCTAAAGTCGCAGTTACAAATCCTATAAAACGCGTGACTGTCCCCCATCCCGCTCCTCTTCAGAAAAGTAAATTCGCTGTCCCATTGATCACGGTATTTACATGAGGGTTTTGGTTTTTTGGCAGGAGAAGTGCCTTCTCTGTCGTGGCGTCCATCATCCATCCATCTTTTTTTTTTTTTTCTCGCGTTGTCACTTATCATCTGACGTCACACACTAACCTCGCGACAACTGCCAACTGGGTACTGCAGATTTACGGGAAAATACTAATACGGGAGGACGGCAGGAAAGAAGGGTAAAATACGGGACTTTCCCGGCCAAAACGGGATACTTGACAGGTATGCTCTGGTGCATAGCGGCCACTGTAGTGGACAGCTACTAAAAAGTAATTTTCTCTTTAATGCAATGTTTTCTACGGTGGTATTGCATATCAGCCTCTAGAGTGCCCTCTGCTGCCATACTCCATTGAAGTCTATTTAGAGGTCAGTCGGTGCAACTGCAAGTAAACTTCCTCTGAATCCAAGATGGCCGCTAAAGTGCAACCCGTGCCGGCCACTGCTGGTATATCATGTCAAAACTTCTAGAAGAACCCCAGAGGTAAAAAAAAAAAAAAAATGATGATATACAGTAACATCTAAGGAAACATATTATCCGTTTGGAATATGAAAATTTTACTTCCAATATGTAGAAAATTAAGATTAACCACATGTCCACTGAAGTGGACATCATGCATCACCCAGTATATTTTTAACACAAGTCATGTAATTGCTTCACTGTTTCTTGTGACTGTTTTGGTTATAAGTCAGTGTATAAGTTTTATATTTATAAGCTATTCATTTAAAATGTAAATTTTTGTGCAAATTAGCTGTAGTTTGTGTTACTATAATTATTTTATCATATTTTGTAGACTTCAAACGCAGCAAAGAATAGGGCAACCTACAGAATAGTTGAGGACATTGGCAAGGTATAGTGACAACAGTGATGATGAGTGGCTGCCAGAGAAGAACAGAGACATAGGAGCTGAGGATGATGGAGATTCAGACAGTCCAGATGCAGAAAGTGAGGGTGCCTATAGTCAAGATGAGGGGCAGGATGCAGAGGGAGGTCAGCATGATCAGGGAGCTGTGGAAGATGGGAACATGGCACCCAACCATACTCAAGCCCGCAAAAATATCTGGAAAGTCCAAGACAACAGCCTTGATGGAGAATTGCCTCCTTTTCTAGGACAGTGGAAATTGAAAGTAGAGGGAAGAGATCCCATAGATTTCTTCACACATCTGTTCCCAGCAGATCTCATTGATGATATAGTGCAGAACACAAACTTGTATGCTCTCCAGAAAGGGAAAGAAAATCTGGCAGTGACAGGAGAAGAAATGCAGATTTTTTTTAGGGATCAACATGATCATGGGGTACATTCGGTATCCCAGGGCACGAATGTACTGGTCTAGTGAGGATGGCATTCGTCCGGCAATTATTGCAAATGCCATGTCTGTAAACAGATATGAGCAAATCCTGAGATACCTGCACTTTGTGGATAACTTGACTTACCAGCCAGCAAACAAGGACAGGCTCTTCAAAATAAGACCATTGCTGAGTGCGCTTCAAGAAACATTCAAGGCAGCAGCAGACCCTGAGGAATTTCAGTCAGTTGATGAGGAGATCATTCCTTTCAAAGGCTTGCTGTCCATCAAACAATACATACCAAAAAAGCCCAAACCCTGGGGAGTGAAAGTGTGGGTGAGGGCAGGAACCTCAGGCTATATGAATAGATTTGAAGTGTACCGAGGCTCTGCAAGTAGTGGTCGCATCAGTGCATTGGGAATGGCTGGAGATGTGGTAATGCGTCTTTGTGATGACATAAAACACAAAAATCACAAGATGTTTTTTTGATAACTTCTTCAGCAGCATTCCACTCATCAAGGCCTTGAAAGACCAAGGCATCTATGGCACAGGTACATGCAGAGCAAACAGGGTGAAGGGAGCAAATCAGAAACTCAAGAGTGAAAAACAACTGAAAGAAATGGGCAGAGGAGCTTGCTCTGTTGTCAGCAATGATGCAAACATCACTGTCACACGTTGGCTCGACAGTTCAGTCATCCACATGGTCTCGTCCTGTGCTGGCCAGTCCCCTGAAGATGTTGCCAACTGATGGGTCAAGAAGGTAAAAACCATGGTCAGGGTCCAAAAATCCTTCTGTGTGGCCCTTTACAATCAACACATGGGTGGGGTTGATCTTGTTGACCAATGTCTGTCAAGACGTCGAAACAAGAGGTGGTACATCCGAGTGTTTTTTTCATTTTTTGGATGTGACCATTGTAAATGCATGGCGCCTCTACCTGATGTCTGGATTGGAAAAGATGAGGCTCCTCCTCTTCAAAGCTTCTGTGGCTCGTCCACTGATAAACAGTGACCAAAGTACCCCGTGAGGTCAGGTTTGGCAAAGGACATCACTGGCCCCACCTCACCGAGGTGAAAAATGCAAACAGATGTCATGATGCTGCATGCATGCGAAAAACCAAATACATCTGCATGCAATGCTGTGTGCCACTGTGCCCTGGATGCTTTGCAAACTTCCATACAGACTAGGTGTGATGAACATAGAAGGTGTTCGGAGATGCAGAGACAGTTCTTGTTGCCGAAAACAACATGCTAGTATCCTGCATCCTTTTAAAACTGTGGAGACTCACAATAATGTCTCTCCTGTTGGAGATGGTTTGACACGTTCAGGTGTAAGTGAGTGAATGAGTTTTATTGTTTTTCTTATTCAAGTCTAAACATTGTGCCTATACAGAGTTGAAATTTCCAAAAATTTGTTGAAATGTTTTCAAAGCATAAAATGAAACAAGTGTTTGTTTGTATATTTAGAATAAAATGCAAGTTTATGAATTTTAACAATAAGTTCACAATGTTTTATATTGAGTAATCAGGCGCATGAAGTCCACTTGATTGGACATATCTGTATTTCTATGAATAAACCATATTTTTGGGTGAAAAAAAAAATTGAACATTTTTTTTCATGTCCTGAAAAGAATAAAAACACTTCAGAAAAAAATCTTGACAAAGGCTTTCATAATTCATGCATCAGAGGGTTAAAAATTTAAATCTGTGATACCTGTAGACCAGGATGTCAAAGTCAAATACACAGAGGGCCAAAAAAACAAATTTGCTACAAGCCGAGGGCCGGACTGGTTCAATGTTTATTAAAACATATTGAAATGATTGCACATAGCCAATTGAACCAAGACCTAACACAGTGTACCGTATATTATTTAATGATAAAATGAATAATCCAATATTTTTTTTATGGTTAATTCAGTAATTTCAAGTGAAAACATTTTTCAACAGGCTCACAGACGAAAACAAACTTCCTTCAAAGAAAAATCACATGTCCTGTACATTAAATGAATAAAGCAATATTTTCTTATGGCTCTGTCAGTTATTTCAAGGGAAAACATTTTCAACAGGCAAACAGCAAAAAAGTAAATGTCCTTCGAAAACAAAATATGTTCCTTAATATCAAGATAAATGCATAAATGAAATTGCATGCATTATAAACTGAAAATGCAATATTGTGCTGCTCTATGATCCTACCAATTACTGCTTTCAAATAGTAAAATGAGTTGATGAGTTAAATCAAATCAGTTGTATTCTTTCTCATGGCTTTTATCTGCAATTTTCCCTGAGTCCATTAACTGAAAAATAAATATAAAATACAATAAGATAAAATACAAAAAGCTATGGCACACAGACAAAACAATACTTCCTTCAAAGAAAAATCACATCTTGTAGAAACAAATGTAAAAATTTAACTGAATTAAAAACTAAAAATACGTTAATGCTCTGTGATGCTCATCTTTGCAGCACCTTTCCCTGGCTTAGCCATCGCACATCTGTATGATAGGGCAAGTCACCATACTCTGTATCTAACTCGCCCAGAAATACCTTGAACTGGCGGTGATTTAAACCTTTGGCTCTGATGAAGTTAACTGCACACGTTATGATGCTCATTACATGTTCCATTTTCAAGGCTTTGCCACACAACGACTCCTGGTGTATTATGCAGTGATAAGCTGTCAGCTCATCTGTGACGTTTTCGTCCCGCATCCTCTCACGCATCCTTGCCACCAATCCACTCCTGTGTCCACACATCGCAGGTGCTCCGTCTGTTGTCAATCCCACGAGTTTTTTTTACCCAAGGCAGCCCCATCTCATTTACACATCTGGATACCTCTTCATACAGATCTTGTCCTGTAGTTGTGCCAAGCATAGGACGTAATGCCAAAAACTCTTCTGTTATGCTCAGGCTGGAGTCCACTCCACGAATGAAAATTGATAGCTGGGCAATGTCAGTTGTGTCGGTGCTCTCATCCACAGCTTCCCTTTTCCACAAGCTGTTCTTTTAGATTGGTGGAAAGCTGGTCTACACGTTCAGCAACGGTGTTTCTGCTCAGGCTCACGTTTGAAAATAGCTGCCTTTTGTCTGGGCACACTGCATCACAAACTTTAAGCATACAGTTTTTGATAAACTCTCCCTCTGTAAATGGCCGGGCTGATTTTGCGACTTCTTCTGCCACAATAAAACTAGCCTTGACAGCAGCCTCGCTTAGTGATTTGGCTTTTGTGAACAGAGCCTGCCGGGACTCAAGACCTCGTTTTAATTCTTCCACCTTCTGTAGCTCCGTGTCCATATTCTTGTCTTTGTCTTTGTGTTTCTTAGACGTTTCATAGTGCCTTCTTAAATTATATTCTTTCATTACAGCCACACTTTCTCCACACAGAAGACACACAGGTTTGCCTTTTACCTCCGTGAACATGTACTCTGCCTCCCACCTGGCTTGAAACCCCCTGTTCTCACCGTCCACCTTCCGTTTAGCCATTTCTGCGGAGGGGAGTTGCTGAAAGTTGACATCTGCTCTGAATGCTGATGAATAATGAAGCCGAGACCCGCTTGCGGCGCTGCAGTGAGTTCGCGGGCTACCGTTGCATTGTGGGGAATGGAGTATTGGTGCGTGAAAAACACCAGCAGGCGGCTGCGGCCTGTGGGCCGGTTCTAATACTAATCAAATATCATCCCGGGGGCCATAGATAATTAATTCGAGGGCCGGATCCGGCCCGCGGGCCTTGACTTTGACACATGTGCTGTAGACAGTCTTATGAAGCTACAAAACTGCTCAAAACTACCAAATCAAGCAACCAAATCATATCAATCTGATCTCCCATGCAAGGAGAAGGAGTGCCAAGAAAGCATTGGTATACAAGAGGGTTTAATTCTTTCTGGTATATTTTACAGGTTTTTGATGATGACAATGCTGCGACTGTCCAACAGGCCCTGCACTGCACATGTCCTCAACATCTTTGTGGTCAGCAAAGCCAGAGATGAAGATCTTCGCAAGCAAGCTGGAATAGCCATTGAGGGAGCAGAGGTCCTTTTTGGCATCCCTGATGTGGCACATGCTTGTACGTACCTGATGGGCCTTATCTATGCCTTGGAACTAAGGTACTCTACACTGAATAAAAAAGTCTGTTGGATTTACATGAAAAAAAGCATGTACATGGGTTGCACATATTCAAATTATGTTTCCTCATATTGGTTTATTTACGTTAAATGTACTTAATTACTTTTCGTTAAAGAAACATGACTTTTTTATGTTAATTCAACAATTTTCTTTAATGTTAAGTATATTCAATTACTCTATGCTAAACCAACATAACTTTTTTAAATGTTACTTTTTTTATGCGTGTTATATTTACTTAGCATCTGTTAATCAACATAAGTTTTTTAAATTACACACACTGTTGTTTTGTTAAATCTGTGATGGCCACCTCCTGCTATCGGGCCTGTTGTGTTTTCCCCCTAGTTTTGTTGCTTGTCTGTTTCTGCAGGTACCTTAGTGGGCGGGTCTCAATTTTGGTAACCAGGAGCACCTGGCCAGTCTCCATGATCCTTAAAGATCTGGCAGTCACAGTCCTTATTCTCTCTTTGCTTCTTGATCAGGATCCCTCCTGCATTGTGTTTTTCTTTCTGTTGGCTTCGGCCTATTCACTTTATGTTAGCACCTTCCAACAATGCACACACATTATCATGCACCCATTGACAGACATACTGATACTCCCACTCAAACCTCATTCTGTTCTTATGGGTTGTTTTTTGAATGTTGGCTGGTGTTCACTGTGTGTGTTGGAGCCATTTTCCCCTGTTAGGTATTAGCAGCGTTGCTCCTTTGAGCTTCGCTGGTTTGTTTTTTTTCTGTAGTGTTGGGGTGAAAGCGGTTAGAGCTTTGTCTCGGGAGCATGGCCGTGGTTATGGGTTTGTTGCCAGTGAATGGTCGCTTTCCCATGCCAGCGGTCTTTAGTGCATAAATACCCGCTGCAAGTAACCCCATGAAGACTAGGGTTGATCAAGTTTAGTTAGTTTTGGTTAGGTAGTTTAGTTAGAGGGGATCCTGTGCTCTGGTTGCGGTCCTGTCGGGCCTTGTGTTCACCTTGCTGTCACTCACTTTGTCTTGTGTTTGAGAGAAGTAACGGCAGGTTTTTCTCTGGTGTGAACCAAGGCTGAATTAGCTAAATTTGTTGGGGCTCCATCTGAGTCTTTGGATAGATGCACAAAGGAAAGATGGGTGTGTTAACTGCTGGTGGGGAGCAACCTCCTTGCTCCACTAATGCGGGTGGTTTGCCTCCGTTATTGTTTGCAAATTATTTGACATTTGAGCAGTGTTATTTTTGGCAGCCATTTTAGATTTAGTCTTAGTCTTTTGGACGAAAATGCTTATTAGTTTTAGTCGATGAAAACTCAAAAAGGTTTTAGTCAATTTTAGTTAAAAGAAAAAAAAGTATTTTCACCAATAATTACAATAATAAAGGAATGGTTTTAGACAAACAAGTTTTCCACCCAACAGCAAATACTTTCTGATCTACTATAAGGATGATGCATTACACACAGAAAGAGTGGTAACAGTGGAATCGATGTTCATTACTCCAAAAAAGCCAAGAACAAAAACAGAATTTGCTGAAGTGCAAAGACATGCCCAAAAATGGATGATGAACACATACGCTCAACTTGACCTTGTCTGCCAGTGCAATTAAGATGCAGACTACAACCCCAGTCCATCTTTAACTTGAGCAAAGTACATTCTAAAACAGTAATGAAATAAATAAAATTCCTGAGGTGCAGTGAGGTAAGTTGTAAGTTATGCATACTTGAAAGTATGAAACAAACATGACGCTTGAAGTTTTGGAACATAAATTGAATAATAGACAGTCACTCAAACATGGGTCAATATGACAACGCATTACACTTGCTGCCCGACCAAAAGTCCCTGCATTTACTACACTTAACAGTAACACACACATAAGCTAATGAATTGATGTTAGCGCAACTAAACTAACTTTAGCCTGGGTTAGCAGCGCAACCAAGCTAGTTTTAGCCTGAAGTTAGCGCATTTTGCGCCAGGAGTTATGTGGGCAACATTAAGCTTACTATGAAATTTATCACAAGCCGATTGTCGAGTAATATTTTATGGATATGATATGTTAACAGGACTTGTTGTAACTTACCTTCGAAAAAATATCAGCGTGGTGAGTCTTCAGGTGCCGCTTGAGATTTGTGGTATTCTTTCCACCTAGTTTGTGACCACATTTACCGCTGTCTCCCTCTACGATGCATTCTGTTTTTCTTTCTCTTGGATTATATTTAAAGTATGTCCATAGATCATCTCGTCGTTTCTGACCACCAAGGGACTTGCTGCTGCCACTAAGGTCCATCATTTAGTGTGACTGTGACGGCAGGCGTGTTGTGTAGAATGTGCACAGATGCTGGCGTGATGCCATGTGGTGGGCGTGACCAAACAAGGATAGGATGCAGCATCATTGCTGATACTTTTTAGCCTTTGACAGACAATAGGCAGAAATGTCATGCATTTTGAACGTCTGACAGACCACCCACTAACATTTTTGTCCAGTCTCGTCTTGTCAACGAAAGCTTACACACGTCATGTTTTAGTCATCAAAGAGCCATGTTTAGCTCGTCACGGTCTCGTTATTGTCATGAAAAAAAGGGGCGTCAACGAAATAATTACGTCATCGTTGACGAAAACAACACTGCATTTGAGCAGCAAAAGGTGTTACAATTAGAGCACGATAAGATGATAAAGACGGCAGAGATTGAGAAGCAGCTGGCGGCTGAAAAGCTCCGTTACAGACTGAACAGGCAAAAGTTTCTCTGCAACAGTTCAGACTTGAGTTAATAAAAAATGTAAAGCCTGTTACTGATGCTTCTGTTGAGCTTGAAGGCTCATTGTTTCTTCATGAACATTCGGAACACTGTTTTGATGTGTTGTGCAACTTGCACTTGCTGCCAAAATTTAATGAGGGAGATCCTGAAACGTTTTTCTCTCTGTTCGAGCGTGTAGCAGAGTCAAGAAAGTGTCTTGAGTCTGCGCGCACGTTGATGCTGCAGTGCGTATCAACTGGCAGAGCGCAGGAGCCCTATTCTTCGTTGTTTTCCGCTGATAGCCAAAATGATCTGTTGGTGAATACGTATGAGCTGGTCCCTGAAGCTTACGCCGACGTTTTCGGGCGTGGAGGAAAGCTGAGGAACAAACTCATTTGGAGTTTGCCCGTGATCTGACCGTTGATTTTACACGCTGGTGCTCTGCACTGAAGGTTGATTGTTTTCAGGATTTGTGTGGTCTAATGGTTTTGGAGCAGTTTAAAAACTCTATTCCTGGGAATATTGTCGCAGTCCTTATTCTCTTTCTGCTTCTTGATCCCTCCGGCATCGTGTTTTTGTTCTGTTGTCTTCGGCCTATTCACTTTGTTAGCAAGTTCCAACAATGCACACACATCATGCACCCACACAGACACACTGATACTCCCACTCAAACCTTATTCTCTTCTTATGGGTTGTTTTTTGGCTTTATTTAAAAGTGTTAACCTTTACGTTTAGACCGTGTTTCTGTTTGTTTTTTTTTGTCAGGGCTTACGAGCCAGGTCATGACAAATCTACCAGACCTGGACAAGTAAATCTTATACTATTAAGTTATAAAGCTTCTGCATACTTTGCGCATCCGTCGCATGATAAAATCCAAATTCCTGTACAAATGCAACAAAAGAGCAACCATGGTCCATACTCCAAAAGGCAAAAGGTGTTGTGTCCACCTTCTTGTAACATAGCATCAGCTCACTCTGTCTGTTTTTGAGAACTTGGGCTTACTTAGAGTGTGTGTCTGCATCTCCTTGCTTGATAATGGCTGAAATTAAAGAGTAATCATGGCTCGCTTTGTCACAACATTCAGATTTAGATTCAGAAAACTTTATTTGTCCCCGGGGGGCAATTTAAGGCACAAGTGAGCAGCTTAACGTGTAAGTACAGACATTTTAAGGTGCAAAAAAAACAGAAACAGAACAAGATACAAAATATACGTTTCACAGTAAACATTTAAAACACAAAAACAAAATCGCATCCAAATCCTAATATGATTGAAGAGGAACTGGCCATTTATTGCTGCTCTATCAGCTCAAGAGAAATCTGAAAATCTGAGGAGGCCTTTTAATACAAGAAGTACAAAAGTGTCTGTCCAATGTTCAGTATAAATGCAACAAAAGAGCAACCACGGTCCATGGCAACAGCTCACTCACAGAATCTGTTTTTGAGGACTTGGGCTTTCTTAGAGAGCGTGTTTCCATCCAGCTCCATCACAACTTTCTGAAGCACTTCAAAAGAATACTTCAGTTCAGGAAGGTAGCTGAGGTTAAAAGCATACATTAGGCCAAATAATATGGCAGCGGCTAATGCAGTGTTGTCCAGATCTAAAGTACCATCTGGCCTTCTAAGACAACCCCAATGTCTTCTGGTTAACTGGTGGCATCGTGTCTGACGACATATATTCCCACCGTGGTCTCCTCAGTAGATTCTTGAATGAGGGCTTTATTTTCTGCCTTCAGAGCACACAGTCACGAAAGGAAGTGAGATCAAACAAAACACATTAAATATATACACTTGAAACATTATACTGAATGTCTGCACCAACTAATAATATACTAATCTCTGAATCCCTCTGAATATTTTACAATAAATAATATGAAAAATATTTTAATTATCAGTTAATCGGAGGATTATTTTCTCAATTGTTTTGTCTACAAATGACACTGAAAAATGCCCACTGTAGCATTTCCCACTTCATAACATCTTTAAATTTCTTGTTTTTTAATACCAACAAGAGTCTAAAAGACCAAAATGTTGAGTTTTCTATCATATATGACAGATATACGTTGTCTGAGCACATAAGGATAAAATCGACCCATTTTGAGATCACTTTTTTAAATTCACTACCATATATCTGACTAACTGTTCTATGTTGCTTCAATAACTAGGCATTTTAATGCTCAACAAAATATTACAGGTTTTGATATTTTGTTTTGTACAATTATGCTCAGCATGTACTCTCACAAGATTTGCTGGGTCCTCTTTGAGGTAAACACAGCCCCTGGAGGATGCATTCCTGCTCAACATCAACATCATCCTAAGGGACATAAGTACGGCAAGACACCAGTTTAGAATCCTTTTTCTTCAATCAAGTGTGTACAATGTCTAATCAGTATGTTTTACCCCAAAATGCATTCTTACTTGAGTCATGTGTGTCAAAATGCTCTGTAGATGCTTGACAGTCTGCCCGCCTCTCTTTTCAAACAGCTTCAGAAGTTTGTCAGATGGCACATTCAGCTGTGTGAGAAATCTTGATTGCAGGGGCATGGTGGTAATGAGCTTAACTTCTGCATTTACCTGAAAACAGGAATTATCACAGACATAAAAATACTTATTTGACCACTTCATTTTCTAATTATCGCCCTTGTTTACAATATTATTTACCCCACTCAATATGTTGTCTTGCTGCTACAATTAGATGGTTTTTAATTAATGTAAGTGTACACTGATTTAAATTCTAGGTCAACAGTACCAGCTGGGAACCATATTTCTGTGAATTTCTTCTTTTAGGCTAATCCAAAATGTTCAAGAAAACATGACCAAGTTGAACTTTGGCAATGGGGACATGTCCCAGGCAGCAATAAAAGCAAGCAAACAAGGACAAAAATGAGAACAATGAGAAATTCTGAGACCCAACATTGTTTCCACAAAGTTTCCACTGCACTACCAGCATATTTAATCAATACAAACTTGCATTACAATGATCTAAGCAAATTAATCACATACCTCATTCACTTCAAAGAGTGCTGGCCATCTTGCCTGGACATCTTGTACCATGGGTGTGTCACGAACCACTTCACATCTCCTATATGTAAGTTTATTTTTCAAGCTAGCTTTCCACCCAGCATATCCAGTGAGAGAGCCTGATAAAAACATCGGCTTTATGAAAACTATACGTATAAAATGACTTCCTTAAACTCTGACAAACATTTGATAAGTTTTAATTCTCTACCTTGTCCATAACTCTCCAAGTCGACTTCAGTTTGTCCAGTGCGAGTGAAAAGATGGCGGACAAAATTCCTGCAGAAGTTTTCCGAGGGGGTGGAGGTTCCACGGGAAACATAACTATTTTCTGTCTTCTTAACATGACTGAGGCTTGTAGATTCTGCATCCACCAAGATTCAAGGAATTATACATGATTGAAGCATGTTCAGAGCAAGGTTATTATCTTTAATGAAAATGAACGAAATAACGAAAACTAAAATTGAAAAAACAATTTTGTTAACTGAAATAAATATAAACGAAAATTGAAAGAAAAAAACGATAACTAACTGAAACTGTATTGCGTATTTAGAAAACGAACTAAAACGAACTGAAATTATAGATATAATTCCCTTCGTTTTCGTCTTTGTCAATTTAATTATAAGCCTCAATTGGTTGGATTCATATGATCGATTTGGCAATTTTACGCCAGCTGGCAGCAGCAGCACCTTACGGCACCTCATGGTCCGTGATGTCACCTGACAGCGCCATGGCGCCGGTTTTAGCAAAAGCTGGGAGAAAGCCGCAAAGTCCTATTGGACTTTTTTGAATATGACGACGAGAAAGATAAAAGCAAGTGTAGTGGAAACAGACTGTGACAAAATATATGGCTTGCTTCCCAAGGGGAAAAACCCCACGAATCTCAAAGTCCATTTAAGAAGCTCGCACAAGGCGGCTAATGTCAAGTACCAAAACAAGCTAGCCTCTGTGAGTCCGCCGCTGCCGCCCCCCTAAAGAGAAGCAACATCTGGCCCAGGTAGCATGGCCATAGAGAGAGTTGTGACACTCTTTGATGTCGCCGCTATGATTGTCACGTGGTTCATGTAAACCCAATTAGTTCCTAAACATACGCTGGCTGTCATGTTCTTCTATGGGACAGACAGCAGCGATTGCATTATTGAACGGTAAATATAAAATAAAACACACACCCAAGTACTTTTTCAGCTGTTATTACATTATTGCATTTTTGTTAATGTCAGTTTTGCATTTGGAGAGGCAGGGTGACAACGAAAAACTTATATTACTTAGATAAGTTTTAGGCTACATTTTTGGAGGGAAAAGCTTAGTGTTCATGTTCGCATGGGTAGTAGCACTGGCTTTAGAGGCTCTAACTTAACTTTTCCATATCATTCATCTGATGGTAGACGTCTCATGATATTCATTTGAGCACAACTGGGCTGTATTAGGCTATTGATTCCCGTGATTTTGCTTATAAATTCCGATTCAGTTATTAGCCTACCTTCGTGATAACGCAAAGAGGTCTGCCACTCAAACTCGCCAGTCCTAAAATTCCCGTCATTCCTAATTAAATAACCCTCGCTCAAATCACGAGTCACGACAATGCCTTGACATACCATGATCACAAGCTCATGGCATGGGATAGCAATCTATCAGCATCTCATCAAGCATCAGCAAGTAGCGCTGGGCAAATTGTACACTAGCCAAGTGAACATGGAACAGGAACAGTACAACAAATTAAGTACAGCCAACACGTCACATAATGAAAAGTTAGTATATCCCGAAATTCAATTAAATGAACCGTATGTAAGAAATGTATTTCAATTAATCATAAAATGGCCCTGTTATGTCACTAGACATGAAGAAATCATGTTCATTTCAAATACTTATATCACTGACAACAGTGGTCCGGCCAGGATATTGTCATTTAAAAGTGAAAGTTGCAGCCCTCAACTGATGTTGATGTTGTCATGTTGTGTTTTGGCCTGAGGCGCCACTCTCAAGCTATCTAGTTACCACAGCTGCAGCTACGAACGTGTCGGATAAAACATGTATAACGTTACTAAACCTAAAAGACCTCGTTATGAATCCGAAATACGTCGTGACAAAGTCCGGAATGGCATGGAATTGACCCTCGACTTTTGGATGCTATATTCTACCATGTTTGTTGGTATAGGCTAAAAGCCCCGTGCTTCCGTACATATAGACAGTGGATTTTCCATGGTCGCCCGTGCTAAATGCTTTCATAAAAAGCTTTATATCACTCCACTAGCAGGGTATGAAAACAATCTATGTTCCGACTGAAATGTGGTATTACAGTACATCTTTACGAAATATTTGGCTAATCGCCATTAGTAAATTTTTGCGATACATAATTACTTCGCAAAACATCTCTCATGAAGCATAAACTTTATTAACAGAAAAAAAAAAAGTTACTGTGTCGGACTCGTCACTTGCCATTGGAAGTTCCTTCTAGCAGCCTACGTTCCTGCTGGATCCAGCAGCTTAGCTGGCAACCTCGAGTCAGGGGGAAGGGGGAGGGGATACACCGTTCTACAGTATTTTGAAAGTGATTGAAGTACCAGTTTTGGCCAGTTTTGGCCACAATCCTACATACGGTTCCTTTAAATAAAAGTTGCTATAAAGGTGGTAGCGATTCATTACCGAACTAATTACCTTCACCATGACCTTCACAGCTGGCGAAGTCGCGCTAGCTAACTAGCTAGCAGGCAGTGCTTGAAAATTGGTTGAAACAACCAACATAAAATATAAATAATTACGCTGTGCATGTACAAAATGAAGATCAGTATAAGCATCGCAAAGGGTCTCTGATACAATATAGAGTTGACAATTCAAAAGAGGTTGATATTTCAGCAACTTACCCTCTGGAACTCGACGCGCAGCCTTCACCAGTCAAACTCGCCAGTCCTAATTGAAATTCCCACCATTCCTAATTATAACCCTCGCTCAAATGAACACAGAGCAGTACAACAAATTAAGTACAGCCAACACGTCACATAATGAAAAGTTAGTATATCCCAAAATTCAATTAAATAAAAGTTGCTATAAAGGTGGTAGCGATTCATTACCGAACTACCTTCACAGCAGGGGAAGTCGCGCTGGCTAATTAGCTAGCAGGCAATGCTAGAAAATTGGTTGAAACAACCAAGATAAAATATAAATAATTACGCTGTGCATATTAGGGCTGCAACAACGAATTGATAAAATCGCTAAAATTCGATTATTAAAAGAGTTGGCAACGAATTTCATTATCGATTCGTTGTGTCGCACGATTATTATGCCACGGAGATGTTTGTTATATAAAAAAAAGTTGAGTTGAGCGCGGAGCGGACGTAGAGGAAAGACCATTGGAGAGACCGTTGTTTTGAAACATGGCGGAGGCGGAGAAATCAGTACAACCTAAGTCATCCATGGTGCAGTACGCCGAAATTAAACTACAAATGAGACCTGGAAGTGGAATCCAGTGTTCAGCCTGGTTTGTTGCTGCACCGGGTATGGTACGGCCGTACGGCGCAGGCGAAGCGGGGAGATTTTTTTCGACACGTAGCGTTTGTTAGCGATATGTATTTATGCCTTTTGGATTCGAGACTTCTCCTGTCACATGAACCTCGTTGTCAACTTGGGAAATGGGCAAGATGTAAGTTTAATGATTGCTGGCTTTGTAACGTGAAGTTGGAGAGAAGCTTAGCCACGTTTGCTAGTAGTATGCTTCAACATGAAGTAGCAAGGCGTCTCACGGCATATTACAAAATATAATAACAGATAATAAAACGTTCGTGGCTTGTAGCCTTCACCAGCGTCCACATTACGGAGATGGAGGAAGTCAAAAAAAAGAGACGGATGCAACAAGAGTGACACCTGCTGAACTAAGCGATGAAAACAAAGGAGGCGCCGCCGTGTGGCGTAAACTGGTACTGCTCCATGTAAAACACTGGCTGTTACAGCTTGAATGAAGTGATTTCGTTGATTAGCTGAAACATGCTGAACAATCCTTATGAGGCGAACTGCAGACTCTACCGATTTTTTTTAAAATGATTGAATGAATAATTTTTTAAATGATTACTTTAACAGCTCAGAGATGTTCAAGGAGCAACCTGTTTATGCACTTTCTGCTCTGTCAGCTCTATTTTTGAATAAAGGGTTGGAAATTAATGCTTTTTTTTTTGTCCGATTCATCGAAAAAATAATCGACAGATTAATCGATTATTAAAATAATCGTTAGTTGCAGCCCTAGTGCATATACAAATGAAGACCAGTATAAGCATCGCAAAGGGCCTCTGATACAATATAGACAGTTGACAATTCAAAAGAGGTCGATATTTCAGCAACTTACCTCTGGAACAACTCGATGCGCAGCAATGTAAGTAAATGAGGTCCAACGCCCAAATGACAGTGGGCCTCATTCACGAACCATTCTTAAGAACAAATTTGTTCTTAAGTCCTACTTACGAAGTTTTTACGAAGATTGTGGCATTCATGAATGTTTTCTTATCTTGCCTTTGTTCTTAGGTAAGAACAAATCCTACGAACACTCAGGAGTACTCTTACGCACATTTCAGTGCCGACATGTTGGCATGGTTGTGTTGTCTTCTTTTGTGCAGTTCATTAAAATATGATACTACAGTGATATTTCTGTCATATTTATTTATGAATTTATTCATTCTATTTCTTGGTTAATTTACAGAGCATTTTTTATTTTAAAACACACAACATCGCCATGAAGCGTGGTGTGCCTCTCCCCCCTGAGCCACCACACCGTGAAGATGTGCGTCCTGACGCATTGATTGGACCAGACTGCAGGCGCGCTATTCAAGTTCGGGAGCAATTAATTGCCCGTTTGTAAATAAAGTCACATTAATTACAGCTTGAATCCACCAGTCTGATTCACTTAAAAAATGAGGACGGACCAGTTTCTGTGCACATCTTTATTTCTTTAAATTTTCATTCATTTCTTTTAGTGTGTTGGATATGGTTGTTAGCGTTGAGGCAATTTTATCTAGAGTGTCCACTATCCTTTGTTGATTGTTCAACACCGCTTCTGTGATCAGGCGTGGAGAGGCACGGGACCGAGTACGGGTGGAGGTATTGCTGCAGGATGGTTCTAGTTCTGTCGTTATTTGGCTCTGCGGGACTTCATCTGTGAATAAATAATAAATCAAGCCATTGTAGCGACACTCAGTCCAATACTAAGACGTATTTTGATCTTACACACACTATGACAAACTCCTGCCTTTAGGACACACGTTTAAAATAACTTTCTTTCAGAAAATAAATAAATTACCTCCCGATTCCTCTGGAGTACCAGCAGCACAGGGAGGGGATGAAAGCGTTGCCTCGGGGCCAAGGTCTGTATCTAGACTCTCAGTCGATGGTACTCCTAAAAAGTAAGTGGGGGAAATTAAACTATCAATTAAATAAATGAATTTAAGAAAAGTGATTTAGAGTTTTCCCATATAGTCTAGCTACCTGAGAGTGCAGTCTCCCCGATGATGGCCCCGATGCGCTGGTCCATCTCAGACAGGTTTTGGGTCTCTGATGTTCCTCCTCCAGTCTGCTGCATCTCCCGTCGAAATTTTGCTATATTTTTCTTGGTTTCGGATTTTAGGTCAAACCATTTTTTTTTTTAACTTCCTCTATTGTCCGTCCTTCTCCAGATACTGCTTCTACTGCGTGTGTGACTGCCTCCCATGCTTCCTTTTTGTGTGTGTTGGTGTAACTTGTACTGAGACTACTGAATATAATTTTTTTCCTGCGGGTTATTTCCTGCAGCAGTACCTCCACCTCTGAATTACTAAAGTTTTTTTTTTCGCTTTGCCTGCTGCGCTCCAATTGACTTACGTTTTACTTTAGGCATTTTTATTGTAGTTTCCTCTGTTCGACATCCGTGTCAACTCACGGCCCTGCAGTCCCTTTTATGGGCATTGATGGGCGGTTACATATGCTAATCCTATGTTAATTAGACTCACCTGGCACGCGCTCTCAACTTACGAGGAAATGGCATTCATCAATTTAAGAACACAGCTGCGAACAATTCTGCGGCTTAAGAACACGTTGATGAATGCGACGTAGAGTTTTCTTAAGAATCTTCTTACGAACAGCTTAAGAGAGAATCTAAGAAGATTCTTAAGAAGATATTGGTGAATGAGGCCCAGTGTTAGGAACTAATCCGATTTTCAAATCCCGGAAGTAGGCGGTTAAAAGCGCTGCCATTTTTTACAACGGAGGTCTATAGAGAGCCGAAGCCCCGCCCCTCTACTTCCGGGTTATGGGACCTATCTTTCGAAAAAATATGAACGGCAGTCTATGGCGAGATCATGATTATTATCTGGTCCCGATCGAATTGTGGCATGAATTTCACATATGATGTGTGTGGATTTAAAAGATAATTTTTCACGTCAAGAGATAAATTATTTTACGTAAATAAGCTGAACAACATTAGGTTTTGTATGAGATCGCTTAGTGAACTACATCTCTCGTCTGAGAACTATGGCTGTCTCCTTGTTGAGCTTTACCGTCTTCTTCCAGGACGAAGGCAGAAGCATGAAACGAGGTGAAAATCATTATAAATCGGGTCATGTCGAGAGCTGCAGTTATGGTCGGAGTTTTGGTCGGTTCTGTAAGCGCCAGCATGCGGGACTTGTAGTTCGTTTAATTACGTATTTTCCATAGCGTTTTACTTAACTATCTTGCGACAAACTGTGACATTCTTGACATGTAAAATCATTTTTTATTCTGAAAAACAACATATGTATAATCCAAGGCACAAGTCGATCGGGACCAGAAAATAATTTATCTTTCGCCATAGACTGCCGTTCATATTTTTTCAAAAGATAGGTCCCATAACCCGGAAGTAGAGGGGGCGGGACTTCGGCTCTCTATGGGAGTGTCACAACTCTCTCTCTCTATGGCTCTGAGCATGGGGAAGGAGACAGCTATAATGGACTGCTTTCACCGACGACCAAATAGCTGCTGGTTAGTATGCAGGAACACCACAAGTGGGAAGATGCATTGCTTGACATGTTTATTGAGAACGGAATAGTTAACCCAAAAATAAAAAGTCAGACATTATTAACTCACCCTCATTTTTTAAGCGTATCGTTTGTTGAATTTTATTATACAATACTCACTCTGAACTTTTTGAATCCTGCACCTGACAAATAACCCAAAGTATGAAATAACTAAAACTAATAAAAACCAAACTAAAACTAAGCATTTTAGAAAATATAAAAACTAGCAAACTCACACTAAAAACTAAAACTAACTGAATTGGAGGGAAAAAAGTCAAAATGAAATAAAACTAAACTAAAATGAAAAATCCAAAACTATTTTAACCTTGGTTCAGAGGAGCAACATCACTCAATCATGTCTTCTATACGAAATGTATACATGTAAATTGAGCAATCCCCCTTTTCCCCTTTTTTCAGTGTAACAGACTGAAATACACATTTGAGGTTTTTCAGAAGAACTTCCAAAAGCTGGAGGATGTCAACCAAAAGGTGTCCTCCAAAGTCCATGATCTCAAGGTCAATTTACATGCATAAAAGCCATACAGATGTTTCTGAAGGTAGAGGTTTTGGAGTGAGCTCCCTCTTGTCAAGGTTTACAGTTGTCGGTTTTCCATTGTATCTTCTCAGGTTTTCCAACACACTTCCTCAGTTTACATTTTCATGCTTTGAAGCTTATATATGCTTAAATTTGTTATGTGGTGTAAATTCCATCAGCTGTCTGCTCTTTAAATGGCTAATATAATTCAGCTCAGCACAAGGAAGTCATTGTAAGTGACCTGAGGTATATTGTTGAACCAGCTTTTGAGGTACTGCCACAGCAGGCAGATCTATACAGAACAGGAAAGCTCTGTACAGTTTTATATTTTGTGAGGTGCTGGATTTTGTGTTTTTTGTGCAATCAATGTGTTGGTCCGATTTTTCATGTGTTTGTTTGTGTGTATGTCGGTGCGGAGCTCCGCCCATTGTAAAACAGAGAGCGGAGGAGAAGCGCAGATGCACGACGATGAAGAAAATGAAATGAAATATCTTTGCTTAAATTAGATCAGTAACATCTCTATTTATTAAAAGAACATAGTCCAGATGTCTTCTATAGGAAAAGTGACCTGAAATGACTTCTGTTGTGATTTGGTGATATAAATAAAATTAACTTGACTTTCAGGGGGGCGTGGGGTCCCTTTGGGGGGGTGGGGTGCCCTCCCAATATAATGGTAGACACTGCATTAACATGTTCTGTGGTGCAGTTTAGAGGCTGACAGTTTTATTAAACATTAATGAGGGTGAAACTTTTCTGTCCTGAACTAACTTGCGTTCTGGTAACACCGTCTTTACTCATACAGCACAACTCACTCAATGAAACAACAGCTGTGTGTGAATCAGTGTTTTTGGGTGCACACACTTAACCTTTTATAGGGCACTCATTGTAAATACTTGGAACTTCTTTTCATTTTCATGTAGAAAATCAAGGTCAGTGAAGTTACCATATGTGGTTCCTCGTCCCATAAAGGGTTAAGTAGTATCAAATAATTAGTTAAGTTAATGTCACAGCAGAAATCAGGGAGGGCGGTAGTGGTTACCAGTGATGCCTCACAGCAAGAAGGTTCTGGATTTGATGCCACCAGTTGACTGGGGCCTTTCTGTAAGTTTGTTCTTCCCTAATGCTCCAGCTTCCTCCCACAGTCCAGAAACATGCTCATTAGGTTGATTCTAAATTGGCCGTAGGTGTGCATGTGAGTGGAAATGGTTGTCTGAAAACAAATGGACATTTCTGATTTTGTGAACTTTTAGGGTGAGCCTGGATCCCCCTCACAGACATTGAATGAGGCAACTTGACCTCAACAGGGTTCAGGTAGCACTTTGAAGTCACTCATTCAAATAGTCCTCATGATTTGGGGTGTTTTTCACATTTTGACTGATGATGTCAGGGTTTTGTGTGGGAGGAGAATGTGGGCGGAGCCTACTGTTTCTAGGCAACATCTTCAAAAGCAAATGTAGGGTGTCGTGATAATCTGAGCAACTACTTTAAAGGAATCTATGATGTCACATGATGATGTCATAAAGAATTCTCCCTTCAATCTCAGAGCTATCTAAAATCCAAAACACACTGCATCATTCGTTGAGAAGACACAGAAAAAACCTTCACATTCTTTCTGAAAGAGAAACACTTTGTCACAGCTCTGTAGATTTACAGACCAGCTGAGTGGCTTTCATTCGACGCGCAACTATTTATTTCCATTGGTGCTCTTACTAATCGAGATGGACGGAAGAGGAGACGACACTCATAATAGGAGAGTCATCATATTTAGAGCCCCTTATAGAGCGGCGCCAGGCGACGCTGAAGCACAAATATTGGTGCTTCAAGATGACCCCGATTTCAACAATTTCATGCTTCAAAACATTGAGAATGCTGAACCTGATCGTGAGCCTCAAATGGACATCTATCCATATGTTGAAATTGTAGACCCACTACCTGGAGGATTCAGACAACTACCTGGACAAGAAGACGAGAATGAAGAAAGGTGGTGGGATGAATTTGCAGACAGTGACCAAGGCAGCACATCCAGTGGTTCCAGCAGTCCTTACTATGTCAGTGAGGACAGTGAGGACAGTGAGGACGATACAGTCCTGGACCTATTTCCTCAAGTAAACAGAAAAAGAAACAGACATGAGGAAGAAGAAGAAGACGAAGGAGAAGAAGCTGAAGATAGTGTCAATTTAAGGAAAAGAAGAAGAGCTGAAGAAAAGACGGAGCTCTCTCCTGAAGTATTTGAAGACGAGAATGAAGAAAAGTGGTGGGATGAATTTGCAGACAGCGACCAAGGCAGCACACACAGTGGTTCCAGCAGTCCTTATTATGTCAGTGAGGACAGTGAGGACGATTCAGTCCTGGACCCATTTCCTCAAGTAAACAGAAAAAGAAACAGGCATGAGGAAAAAGAAGAAGACGAAGGAGAAGAAGCTGAAGACAGGGTCAATTTAAGGAAAAAAAGAAGAGCTGAAGAAAAGACAGAGCCCTGTCCTGAAGTATCTGGGAAGATGGAAAAGGAGGAGGAAACAGAGGATACAGGGAAGACAAGAAGAGATGAAGAAGAGATGGAGCCCTCTCCTCCTAGAGCATCTAGGAAAAGGAAGAGGGAAGAGGATGATGATGACCAAGAAAGACCTGTCAAAAACTCCAGACAGTAACACAGTCAGTTACAGAGACATATAGATGGGGAGATGGGAGATTGTTGTGCAGTGTGAACAGATGTTATTTTCTGCAATTCCCATTTTGTGTAATATGTATGGGGTAAAATGGTCATAGCAAAAAGGTAGTTTATTTTAGGTAAAGGGCAGCACAGTGGCGAGGTGGTTAGCACTGATGCCTCACAGAGAAGGTCCCGGGTTCAAATCCTTGGACCTTTCTGTGTGGAGTTTGCATGTTCTCCCTGTGTTGCTTGGGTTTTCCTCCGGGTACTCCGGTTTCCTCCCACCGTCCGAAGACATGCTCATTAGGTTAATTGGTGATTCTAAATTGGCCGTAGGTGTGAGTGTGAATGGTTGTCTGTCTCTCTGTGTTAGCCCTGTGATAGACTGGCGACCTGTCCAGGGTGTACCCCGCCTCTCGCCCGATGACAGCTGGGATAGGACCCTTCACAGGAATAAGCGGTTACAGAAGATGAATGAATGAATGTCTTAATTTTAGTTATATAAATAAATAAATGTAGTAACTTGGTTAAATTAGAGCTGCAGAATTTGTCGAGTGTTGCAGAACTTTGTCAAGTTGTCATAAAACATTTACTCAATACACGTCTACAGCATTCTACCAACGAACCTGAATCAAATGACTTCACATTTAAACTTTTAAGTTATATTTTTATTATTTAATTCATATTTTAAACAACTTTAGTGGATTGGATATATAAATATATTTACTCTCATTAATAAACATTACGTGTGCTGGTTGCTGTTTAAAGTTCTTACTATAAATGACATTATGATCTGAAAAAGGTACATTTATATTTATTACAAGATGAGTCTCTTTCAGTAACTGGTTCAAGTCATGGCTACCCTTGATGTCTCCTCCATGCCTGCTACACATAGCAGGAACTGTAAGTATCATCTGGCTTGATATTTGACTGCTGATATTACAGCGTCTTAAAAGGACAAACAACTTTTATTTAAAGACTGTCAATATATGTACTGGTATTATTTTTTCCATCTAACCCTTCAAATGTGACATAATAGTTTCATTAACTTATACTTTTTTTCCTTTCATAGATACAGTGTGGATAATCTGTGATGGCGTGGGGCCTAGAGAGCTGCGACCACCATGGGAAGCAACCTCAGTCTGCCGGATGTCCGCATCTGTTGGTTTGGCTGGGGTGGACTGGAGTGGAAAGGCCTTCTTCCCTCTTTTTCTCTTTTGTTCTACAAATATTTTTAAATATTACATTAAAATCCTGTTTGTATTTGCACTCCTTTTGTCTTTCATGCTTACTGTAAATCTTTCACAAAAGTAACTGTTTATCTGAAAGTTAAAAACAGCAACAGGCAACAACAGGCAATGGTGTTCAACACACGGGATAGAATACAGAATTGTAGTTTATGTAGAAAGGTAACAAAAAAAAAATGCTAAAATGACCACAATATTAACATTGAAAATCAATGAATGTCAGTAAATCCAACATTTGCTGTTAATTTAAATTATATTTGGTCTTTTCTATTTTAATAACAAAAAATATTACTGTTATACAAGCAGTGGTTTAACAAGTTATGATCAAATCATGCATTCCGGGACAACATATATTGTCAACATATATACATATATTACAGACAACACATTTCCAAGTTTTTCCAGTATGCTTTAATCTGTTAACGGATGTAACAGTAATTACAAATTCTTATGTCTTGTGAAATAAGTAACGTTTTCAAACTCTTTATTATTATTGTTGTTAGTGTTGTATGTTGCCCAGATTTATCTTTCCCAAAGTGTCCTATAGAAGAAAAAGGTAACTGGTTGATAACAGTGGCAGAAAGCACGAGGACATAAGGATAAAAAATAAAAATATGACAGATCCCACACTGAAGAACCTGTGTATGACATCTATAGCAACAAAGGCCTGTTCAGGTGTGTCATTAATAATTTTAAGTTACATAAATCATATTGTAATTGCACACAGGACGCCACTTTTTAATGATTTAAGATATTCTGACATTAACGTTCCGCTACCTGTTAACATTATATTGCCAAGAGCAAGTTCAAGATTAACACTACATGCATGCTAGCTAATTTATGAGGTGAACTATTTTTCCCAACCTCATACAGAGGCAGCAGGTTTAAAGGTATCATCATCGTAAAGTCCAACACTTCTATATTACGTATTGATTTCGATACAGGTCGGTTTAATAACTGTGACAACCAACAATGTGCTCCCATTAACATCGCAGCTAATGAATTACCCAAAGGCTAATTCATTAGCTGGCTAACTAGCTAGCTAACAAGCTAGCCAACCAAGCCTATTCTGTTAAGCGCAAACACCAATGCTTGCTAATTAGTACAAACAAATTTAGAATAAAACCAGTGTTTCACTCACCGGTTAAACGGAAGAGCAGATTTCTTTGACGCCATTATTTATTCAGTATTTGTCAATGGTATTTGTGTGTACAGTTTTCCTAAACTGACTACAAGCACGGCCGGATGGTCGTGACACCAATTAGCTAAAGAACTGGGGACTAGCGAAGAGACCAAAGCTAGCAGCTACCGCCAAGTGACTGCGCCCATACGTCACCTGTCACTCACTCAGGTTTCACAAGGTTTCAGTTATCCTTGGCTGCTCTGTGAGCCATACAAGCCAGCAGCATTTACTTAGTTCATTTAGATTGTAGGTTAATCGTCATATCTCATGACCGGAGGTTTGTTAGGGTTTCTCAGTTGGACAGGGCCTCTAAATGTGTTTTGCCTGGGATCTTGGCACAAGGGATTGTAACATCTAATCCTGTGCATTAATGAATGCTTCTCTTTATAAGGGGTTTTCAGATCGCCAACAATCGCAAGGTCGGAGATCCTCCATGTATTTTTTTTTACGATATTTGCTGAGTGCCATGATCTGTGGATGCTTCCGAGATGTGAACGGACTAAATTAGGGTCAAAGTTTCCATTAATAATGATAGAACAGTCCTTTGGGTCTGCTATTGTGGTTTGGTTGCGGTATGGGATGTTTTTGTTTATCAAAATAGCAGCTTCTTTTTTTTTTTAGTTACATGAGGTGTTCTGGTGCTGTGATATGTGTTTCTTATAGAAGACAGAAACCAGGGTTCATTTTTGCAAGGTGATTCAAGACTTTTGTATGTTTTACAGGTGACCCGATGCCCCGAATGTTCCAGCTTATGAACTTAAGAGCTGTCATGCACATGGAAGACTAAAGTATTTTGTTATATTTATATTGCATCTTCTAGCATCTTCTAGCACCCCACCTCCCCATTCTCCAGAATATAGGATCTCCAATTAATACGGGTTATCTCTGGGTTTACATTTATATGTACATAGCAAATATTACAACAGAAGCAAACAGACAAGATGAAAAGAAAAAAAACATTTTATTTATAGGGTCTGACAGGAGTTTTAGCGTGGAGCTGTCAGTTGTGTTCTCGGGGATTCCAGAAAAAAAAATAGGTTGTTTCACATACTGTGCATTTGGATGTCGAGGATGGTTTCTTTCAATGTCTTATTTTCTTGTTATTTTCTTATTCTTATTGTGTTCATCAGAGAGGCCAGTAGTTCTACGGAGGTTTGGAGTTGTGTATTGTCTCTTCAGAGTTAGCCTATTTGGTGGTGATTGAACTCGAGACTAGATCTTTGGTCTTTCATTTCTTGATGTTTTGCGTCCAGAATAATCAGTTTTATGTTTATTGACTCGAGGACACTGACCTGTGTGTCTGTGTTGTTTAGAAGAGTCCTTGTTTTTCCTTCTGGTTGGCTGGGAGTTTGGTGGTCAGGGTTATTATTGTCTTCCTCCATAGTGAAGTAATATCGGTCGATGAAATCCTCCAGGTGCTGCACTCTAAATAGTGTGCTGTAGTTGTGCTGTCTGAAAAAAAAATTAGCGACCCGTAAAAAGTTGTGGTTTTTGTTTGAGTATTTAGATGATAAATTACAGAAGATGCTCAGTCTGATATAGCAGCTGGGCACCGCCATGCTGAATCCAAATCTCGCCTCTGTGGTCTCGTGATCTCAGCGAATCTCCCCTCCAATAAATTGCTACCTAAACTAGCTGAACTTTGGGGTTTAGGAAGGGTTTAATTATCCTCCACCTTCTGCTAATGTGAAGAGAGTCACAGCTGAACGATTGTTGCTGGTGGAGAGGAGCGTCTAGTTAGTTTCAAATGAGATTTATGGTTCTGCATTGGATCAACACATCAATAGTACATGTAAATTGTAAGTACATTTTGCTGCGACACAGAACGCAACAACTGCACTAGAAAAAATGCCCCTCCATAAGTAAGTAAAAAAACAACAAATAGAAGATGTTTTTGCTTGAAATAAGCAAAAAAATCTGCCGATGGAGCTAGTGAAAATCAGCTTGTCAAGATTTCTTGAAATAAGATGTGATATTTAGGACTTTTGAGATAAAAGTGATCTTGAAATTAGCTAGGAAAACTTATTTTGAGCTATATTTTAGTGTATTTAACTCATTTTAAGTTCTAAAATAGTGACATTGTCCTAGATTTCAGACCATCACCAACATGAAATAGGATTAGGAAATGAATATTAAAGCATTTTAGGATAAAATATGTCTTGAAGTTAGCTGGAAATACTCATATTATGCATTTTTTTACTCATATTAAGAAGTGCTTTTGTATCATAAGACACAATTCATCTCAATTCAAGTGCATTTAACTTACAGTAAGCTCTACAATAGTACTATTGTTCTAGATTTAAGACAACCACCTACTTCAATGAAAACAAGTCTTGCATTAAACAAACAAATGTTTTATTTTCTCTGCATAAGAAAGAACATGCATTTTTAGCTCTGAAATGCAGGAGTAAACAGTTCTTACAATCGAGTGCAGTTAGTCAGTTACACTGAGACTTCACAGCATGTAGTGTACAACTGGAGCAGTCATGTTTTGGCTCACAGTATGTATGGGACTGTAATAAAATAATAATAATTTAAAAAAATAAATAAATAAACATAGCATAACATGCCATATATGTGTAACTAGGGTTGGGTATCGTTTGAATTTGAACGATTCCGATTCCGATTCCTTGTTTCGATTCCGGTTCCTAACGATTCTCGATTCCGATTCTTTTAAGAGGCAGGGTCAAAAAAAGTTTAGGATATTTTAAATGAGCTAGCTAGCCAACGGTCTTTCTGAAGGAAAGACCGTTGGCTCCATCAATTTTAATTCTATGAACTTTTTCCTTTTTATGAACTTTAGCCTACTATGAATTTCTCACAGGGCTGTTTTCAACTACAACATAAATATCAAATCTATGAACTTAAATATTATGAACCTATGAACTATAAATATTATAAATTATGAATATATTTTCACAGGGGTACACTTTCCTTGCAAGCTTTATTTTTGAAAATCTCATGAAAATCTCATGAAAACACATTTGCACATGAGTGCAAACGGAGTAGGCTCAGCACATCGCGGAGTCGTGGAGTCATCAGCCTGGCTAACGTTCGCAATCTCAGGTCGTAAATTGTCTATGAAAAAAATATGTGGGCTAATTTGTTAGCTGCCTCAATGTTGGCGCAAGACATATTATTTAATGTATATGTATTGTTTTACTCACCAGATTCGGACTGCAGTGTAGTCACTGCGGTGCCAGGCTGGGGGTCGGAGCCAGAGCCAGAGGAAGAGGCAGCGGAGGACGGTCGGCGCAGCGCGTCAAAGACGGGGCACACATTTATTTCTGCTCCATGAATTCGGAGGTGCTTTATCATGTTCGACGTGCACCCTCCTATGCACGAACCAATCTTGTCGCAAATGTTGCATTTTGCCGAGATTTCGTTCTGTTTATAAAAGTGAAGCCACACTTTCGACCTCCGCTATCCACGTTCGACCATAGACATTCGGTTAAGCCAACACTTCCGGTGGACGCTTCTTCGTTGGTGTTCAGCGGTTTCTTCTTCCGGTCGGCGGACTGGGAATCGAAACTAGGAATCGAAAATTAAACTTTTGAACGATTCCGGGAAAATCGCAAAGCTAGTCCCGGTTCCAATCGTTTCTCGATACTCGATACCCAAGCCTGTGTGTAACACATGGATTACAGTCAGACATGATCATCTGCGTCTGTCCCCTCAATACACTTACAAAGTGCTTATTGCAACATCCAAGTTAGGGGTCTTGGGCTAACATTAACATGACTATCTGACCAATGTGTCTCTCAATACATTAACAAAATTCTTATTATTGCTACCTTAACATTGGGCTACATTTGCTAAATTACGAATACGTATATTTGCCAACAAAAGCTTTCCAGTCAGCCATGCTCTTCTTGAAAGATGGTGTGAGGTCTCGCTCATGGATTGTGTACAAGAGGACCTCTGTTTGTATGACAGAAAGCAGAGTAGCTACACACCTGGGGTAAGTAAAATGTAGAGCATAATAGTAGACCATAAGGTATAAAACACCCTCTGTAACCTTGTCTTTTGGGAGCGTAGTTATCGGCACATCTCCTAAAGCCAGGAGGCAGTTGGACGAACTCACGATAAGGACTGGACAGGAGAGAGGGCGTTTCTTCAAGTAGTCATTGGGGTCTTCTTTTTCCTTAAACACATAACATGGACATCTTTCCATTAGGATAAAGCACTTTTGTTTAAATGATCAATTCCATATTTTTCAAACTTAGCCCTTCAGAAGTCAATCAAATAACCTTCTAAAGCAAAATTTGGATGAAAGGTGCAGTACATATTAAGTTACAGCTGAAGTTGCTACTTTTAACGTTCCTCAATGCATTTCCTGAACAGCCAAACTGCATGAAACTAGTAAAAGTTGTCATTTCATTCAAAACAGCTTGCTAGCGCCAACTAGTTTAGTGCATTAACTATAGATATAGAAATAACATACCTCAGTAGACTATGCATCACCATATCAAAGTGGTGAATTAAACATTGTAGATGCAGATACAGAATGTATAAAGCAATCAGTCATAACTCTCTTAATTCTGAAGTGATTTTAATTAAAATATATAGAATGTATATAGCAATCTACAATTTTGGAGAAACTCATAAAAGCAAAAATTCTAAATAATTTACACTTTAAGTTGTGGCTATTCAGAAGGTTAATGTTTTAGTATAGAATCTGAGTAGATCCACCCCAGTAACCGGATTTAGTTGAAACAAGTAACCAGTATCAATTTATCCAATGTATTCATGGGTTTCACCAGGTCCCTTTCCACAGGTGTTTAAAATCAAGCACCTGGATTATTAATGTAGACTGCATGGTGCTTGATTAAAACACCTGTGGAAAGGGACCTGATGAAACCCATGAATAATCAACCCAATTTCATTGAAATCAGTTCAGAATTAATAGTTACGACCGATTTTATAGTTAGGACTGCAAGCCTCAATACACATCGTATTTGTTTAACCTTAGCTGATTTTAACCTCTCTGGTGAATCAGATTTAATTGCCAAATATGTTTTCACCTACAAGGAATTTGTCTTGGTATTACTGGTGCATAATAATATGATGTAAAAATAAGATAATAACTACGTTAAAAATGTGTATTTGACTACATTACCTCTTAAAATCGATACAGTGACGTCTCAAGTCCATCCATGCTGTTAGCGGTTTTAGCTAGCAAGTTAGCTCAGCTAACGTTAGCTCGTGCTCGGCTGCAACAGTGTACACAACAAATATATATTGAAACATGGATAATATTTACGTATGTGACTAAAAAACATGAGATACTCGATACAACTTACCTGCAATGAAATACGAATTCAAAACGTCTGGGACGAGGTGGCTTTATTGCGTGCCTAACGTTCCCTCCAGTGAGCCGTACTACGCATGCTCTTCTTTGTGTTTGGTACTGCGCATGTCTCTCAACAGATACGATAAACAAGTGAGATGTCTCACTCCTTAAAAAAAAATAGATGAATGTATTACGCTCACTTAGATTCTGAATAAATCACATCGTTTTTTAGATATGGAAAGTGCCATCTTGTTTTCGTTTAATCTTTAATGAGGGCTGCACCTGCAGTAACGTAAAATAGCGGGACAGCCTGCCCACTGCTGAACCATAGGCTACCATTACCAAAACAGGGGTTTATGTCAGTAATTAATTTTTTTAAATCAATTAAAAACAACTAGTTTCTGAATATATGAGGGGGAAAAAATCTACATAGTAAATTCTTCAGTGTATTGTTTTGAATGCCAGCCTCTCTCTATAAATGAGTGGAATGATCATTATTTAGCTTATGAGGTAGTTCCCTACCTAGCTCAAGCCAATGTTTGGCTGAAAAACTTGTTGATTATACGCCATACTACTATTTGAACTTCAATAATAGCAAGTACATTCCACTGAAGTATGATATCACAGACATCAATGAATATTACTCCCTTAATACAAATACTTGAGTCTGTTTGGAGAAGAAATGAATGTTTTTAACCACAAATATTAAGACTTCAGGACAGTGTAATCTGCCACTATTTATTTAGGGAAAAGGTTGATGTGCTGCTTTTCTTTCAAGTTTAACTTGATTTTCTGGGGAGCATTTCATTAAACTTTTCCTTTTTCTCCTCCCACTATTGAACCATTTAGATAAGACCAGTGTGTATGAGATACTTTATTAAGTAACTGATTTATTCATGTATGTATTGTATTCATGTATGAATGAGGTTTCAGTATATTATCATTATGGTATTGTGATATGATCTGAATAATGTTCAGATAGACTGCCTGTTAAATATCATTTGAGAAATGACATTCACTTTTTACAGTTTTAAGTCATACGTAACAGTTTATTTAGCCTTTCAAATGTGGAGATGTTTATGTAACTGTACATAACTGTGAAGGTTCTCAGTCATCCAAGTCATGGTATATCCAAAAAAGGTTCAAAAAAGGCAACTGGACTTGTAGAGTTTTTTGAGAAGACGTTTCACCACTCACCAGTAGCTTCTTCAGTTCTAGGGGACTGGTGGGAAGTTTGAGGTTTAAATAGGAACTCTTCCTGAAACTTGCTTGTTATGTTAACAATCAGAAACCGGTGCAGCTAATTTCCATTAACGATTGGATGTACATTAAAAAATCCTCTTTGTATTTGCCTCTGGTAATATGTGCATCATTGTATTTTATTCCATTTCGTTGGAGTTTTATTTTGGTTAAAGGAACATTCTGGGAATCCCTAGTCTTGTGATCACCATGAGGCAAACAGCAGAGACTCCAGAAAGTCACGATGAGTTAAGGCTTAAGGCTTTACAATAAACAAGATGTATTTTCTTAAATCAAGTAAGTCTAATTCCTGAAACAAGATGATTTATCTTTAGCAAATAACACAGCAGCTTAAAAACTTCGGCAAAAGTCAAAAAAGCTTGTTCCATATGACATATGACTCAAAACAAGATGTTTTCAAGACTTTTTCACTTAACAAGATATTCAAGATGTATTGTCTTAAAACAAGTTCCTATATCTTGCTGAAATGGTACTTGTTAGGCAATTGTGTCTTATATTAAGTGTAATGAGATATTTTGACTAGAAATGAGACAAATATACTTGGTAAGATTTAGATTTTTTTTTTCCAGTGTGCGATTGGTCTGAGACATATTTCCTCATCCATGCCGCTCAGTGACCGATAAGCACAGAAAATTTACCCCACTTTAGCTTTGGTCGCTTCAGTGTCATTTTGTTTTTGTGTTGTAGTGATTTTGGTATTTGTGGTTCAACATTTATTAGCTTCAGCTCCGACAACATCTGACCATTTGCAGAAACATGTTATTATTGTGTGTGAATACTGAAGAGAAAAAGTACATGTCCCCACAAAAGTTCACACCAGACCAATGACCCTGTCTCTGCTGCCTCCCCCATTAATAGATATTGTCGCACATTGGACTAATGACCAAGAATTCACGTAAAATACTATTTTGTTTTATTCTTTCTGCAGTCTATGAAGACTTTTGCCCTGTTCTCATGCAAACCATAAGTGCCTTACCTACTCAAAAGTAGGTACTAATTGGTGTTTTCTCTCAATAATTAAGCATTAGTCTGTACCATAAATAATACAGTATAGCCCTTAGTCAAGATGATTGGGTTTGTTTAATCAAAACTAAACTGAAACATTAAACAACATAAAATGCCACTTAGTCATTACAAATCTTTATTCCACTTTAAGTTGAAACAGCAAAAATACAGAAACAAGTTGGCTTTATGTCTTATTGATGTTCCAGAACATTTATCGGTCAGTTGGATCCATTCTATATCAATATATTTAGACATGTACAAATGGAAGCCAGGTTCAGATGAAGTGAAAGACAGATGAACTCACTTGTGTCACTTGACGATTGATCTGTTGTCTTCATTTCCCTGGTGCTCTTAATATCAGGGTCACAAGTCTACAGCATTTTCAGATGCTGAGGTGAAAATGAGCTAATGTCCGGAAACTACTACGACCTACTGCGTTGTGAAAATGTATCACACGTTCCCCAGGTATCTTTACATGGCTGTGGGGTTGTTGATCTTTCCCATGAAGAGGATGCTCTTTGTCGAGTGCTCCACGATGAAGACCATGAAGGGTCTATTGAGTGTTATAGTTTCAGGCATACTCATGGGCATGACCTCGATGGTGGTGGCAGCTGCTGCCTCTGTTCCTGTTTCATCCACACTCAGCACAGCCTGGTGAGACACCTGTGGAGGAACCAGGAGATAGTGTCAACTTTGATTCAGAGCACATCCTGAAAACTGTACATACAAACCAGATGGTCCTTGCAACATCTACTCAGTGTATCTGTGATATTCTGTTGAGTAATGGTCGGGAAACAGACTTAAAATTTTCCTACCTTTGACACTTTGAGCTTGATCTCCTCAGACATGCCAGAAAAATCAGCATCGTTTTCAAAAGCATCTTTTATTCCCATTTCTTTAAGTGTGTCATCCAGGGAAGCATCAGCTGAGATGGAAAATTTCGGCATGTAAAGATTCACGTTACTGCGGAACAAAGAACATCACTGGTGTCAGCATCACATACGGCACAAAAGGCTTGTTTGTGCATGAATTGTGCCGATTTTGAAGATAAGAGTCCAACATGCCAAGACATTCCACTGTACAAACATGTGGCTAATAACGCCAAAGAATTTCCTCTCTTACCTCCTGAAGAACGAGTCATGCCAGTGCCTGAGGTGGTCCTTGCTGATGAGGCCCTCCACCTCCTTCATCTTGCCTTCATCAGGCAGGACGATCATCATTGAGGTATTGCCCTTGTAGGGCAGCATGATGACAGAGGTGTGGTTCTCGCTGTCCTGATAGAAGTCGTATCGCCCTGTCCTCTTCATCATGTCCACCTGAACTTTGGTGGCATCATCCACATGGAAGTCTGCCTTATGTGTCATATTAGCATCGAAGGGTTTCTCCCACTGTCCTATATGAGAAGACAGAGGAGGAAGATGCCTTCAGACTGCTGCATGTCACATATTTGCAGGATGATCTGTTCTCTAACAATGCAAATAAGATGATAAAATGCACATGTACAGATGCAGTGTGTTCACAACCATCTAACTATCTGCGAGTATTCTTGTTTTTAAGAATGTGTCCTACCTCTGAAGTAGACATAGTTGATCAGCACCATGGCCATTGCAGGGTCCAAGTCCTTCACCATGTCTTTGATCGTGCCTTTTGTTTTAGTGGAAATGAGTCTGTTGATCTCAGCTGCAGCCTCATCAGGTTTGGCAAAGTCGACATTGAAGATCTCACCGGAGTAAAAGTGCTTGATATCATCCAGGAACTTCTCCAGAGGACTGAAACCAGTGCGCACCGCAACAGCGTTGCCAACATCCAGCTGCTGGCTCTCCTGGCTGCGTCCAAGCATTTGGAAAAGATGCTCGTAGGCTTCATTGACCTTAGTCTGGTTGAAGGTGTCGTAGCCCAAGCTGGAGTACAGCTGGCTGTGGGTGTCACCACGGGCCCCGGTAGACAGCATGGACAGTGCGGTGGAGATGCCCAGCGGAGAGAAGAAGATGTTCTTTCCAGCAGCAACTTTGGCATTCAGACTTTTGTAGAGGCCAAAGGCAAAGTCGGCATTGGGATCTGACAGCATGTGGCAGCTCATATGGCCCTCATCGCTGTGTCCAGACTGGCGGTGGTGGTGGTGGTGGTGGTGGTGGTCGTGGTGGTGGTCTGCCCAGGCTACAGCCAGCAGCAGTGCTGTCAGTGCACAACTAGCAAAGATACCACGCATCTTTAGAGCCTGTTGAGGGAAATACAAGTCAGTTAAGAATAGATTTAGTAGAATGGTAGGGTTAATACAGATCGTACGGTTATGCATCTCAACAACTTTGCACTTCTCAGTTATTACAACAATTTTCTTCCAAAGCTATGTTTTCTTTTTCTTTCTTTTTTTTTTTTTTTTTTTTTTTTTTTACAAATACAATATGTTTTCCAAAAACTAAGACTATTTCAATAAAGTAATGCACTTACCGTTAATGTCCTCTATGCTGCAGACAGTTTGTCAGAAGCGTCCCCTTTATATATAGGAGCTCCAAGAGTCAGCTGACATGCTGGTCAAAAATTAACCAAGACCAGTCCCTCTGCTTTTTCATGTGCTAAGAGATATCGAACTGGACTATCTTCACTGATGCAACACATCCCACACTGCATGACATGGGTAAAGAACCACGGATGACATAATAACCTGTTCAAAAAATGCGTGGAAATATATTGCAACACACATTTTCATGTTTAGAGGAGATCCTTCAAGGAATGAGTCGCAAGGGACTGTCCTTTCAGTACACACAGAAACTCAAATGCGCTCTCTCAGTCTCTACCCTCAGTGCTTTCACATGAAATCCTTTCTGAAAAGAACAGACACAGACATTGATAGATTCCACGTTGACAGTTATTCTTAATCACATAGCTGTTAATCACTATTATTGGGTCAGTGAACTCAAGGTCTGTCCACTGAACTCGGTAGCACTGTTGAAGTGGAGATAAAGCCCCTGAAAAGCTGGCCCCCTATCTTAGGTACTCAGGTTTGATCAGATGTGGCCAAACAGCCCACCAACTGTCATCAGATTGTGACTCAAGTGCTGTTAAAGCCAAGCAGAGTGCAGGAGTATGTGGCATCACATCTTCTCCCTTTCTTTGCAGTCACAAAAATTTAGGTCAGGTTTCCACTCCTATAATATGTTACTTTTGATTAAATGTGGTCGTAATGTGATGTGTTTAAGTCTGCATTTCACAAACCGTAAGTAGTTTGGCTTGTTGTCCTGCAGAGTGCTCTCAAAAATCCTCAGCTTGAGCCGCAGCATGTCCTATTGATCTACTAGTAAACTAAGTTAATAAATAATAGAGGACAGTAGAGCGAAACCCCAGTGAAGCATTCGGGAAGCATAGCATGGAAGCATTTTGTCATCCATTGTAGAAGGCTGAGATGCAATAATCCTTGAAATGTGGGAATAATTGCACACGGTTCCTGACAATCTGTCCTGGAAGCCAGTCATAGATGGAGATGGACTCGGTCATATGTTCAACAGATAGTTGTGTAAGGGCTTGAGAAAAGAGCTTAAAAATGAAGTTCAAACCTCGACTGCTGTCTCACCTCCACACATGTGGACAGCTTGTCAGATCCACCTCTGGGGACCCCACACTCTCACAAATGGCTCGCAAAACTGGGATTCCGATGAGTCACCAGGACCCCTCCTGATTAATAGGCTGACATTTCTGTTAGTTGTGATGGATCTGCTGTCCTATTCATCAAACCATCCTCTATCCATCATCTCCTCAATGAGCTAAATATCACCGCGATGTCTCCACAAGGGTATGTGACTGAGGTAAAAATGAGCTAAAGTCCCAGAGCATCTAAACCCCACTACAGAGCGAAAACCGTTTCATGAGCTTTTTCTCTCGAACAAGCCCAGAGATGCTTTTGCAAAGCAATTTCCAATAATTGCATAAGATGATAAAGAGATGTTACAGGAGGAAATTGGGTTTCAGAGAGAAAAAAATATATATATATATATTTATGTGACAAAAAGAGAAAATGCTTTTGTAATGGAAGAAAAGTGTTTTATGTTTTTGCAAGAATAACAGAGGTTCAGTAAGGGGGATAAATTTCTGCCGTTTAAATGTCTTTTCATCATTTTATGAAAATGAAGAAATAAACTATAAATCACCCTGTAATGTTTGAAAAACAAAAGCGCACTCTTATACTTCTGTGAAACTGCTGCAAATGCATTATTTTTGTTCTGCACAATTTATATGCTATACTACTGGGATAAATTCCAGCCAAAGTTGGCACGTTCTGTGGATGAGCGTGGCAACAGAAAAAGAAAAGGATGAGTTTGATGTTCACTCTAGACATCTGTGGGATCAATAATTCTCCCGATGAAGAGCACGAGCCCTGTGAGATCATCATAGATTAGAAGCATGAATGGCCTGTCGAAGGTTATTCTTGGGGGGACAGAGAAGTCCAGCATGATGCCGGGTCTCCCCCCGTCTTCGGGCTTGGTCTCTTCCACCTCCAGCATAACCTCATGGTGTGCCTAATCACACAGAAACAGGAGCAGTGAGAGAACAGAGAAAGGATTTAGGGAGTGGCTGTTCAGTGGAAATGAAGGAAAATAATTTTTTTTTTTAAATTCCACAGCACGTGTTCATGGCTGATAATTGAATTGCATTCCAAGACAGTTTTGATTCTCGCTTAACCTTGATGAATTTGAGCATCTTCTCCGATGTTCCGGAGAAGTCGGCTGAGTGGGAGAAAACGGTCGAGACTCCAGCCTTCCTCAGGAGGCTCTCTAAATTGTAAGATTTCCTCAGCCGAAACTTGGGGAAACGGATTTCTGCCCGCCTGTGAAAACAACAATCAATGTGTTAATGGATTTGCTCTAAGCTGTCTTGTTACAACTTGTGGGACCCGTACTGCAGGCTTCCAGTCACTGATGTATAGAGAGCGGTAATTATTGCTGATTTAGAATCTACTCAGCATCATTCATCACGTTACAACCGAGAGCAGGCGACTGCAGGGGTCCAGAGAGCATGTGACATAGTTCAATATACTGTAGACTCTGGAATAAGCAAACACACTAGATAAGGTTTGAACATGATAAAAGCAGAGTGATGCTAACCTTTAGGTTAACATGCTCATTGTCAAACCACCATGAATGGTTCATCACTAAACTGTTGTTAAGCATTTAAAAATATTTTTATTATTTGAGGACTATCTCGAATAAATGGGAAACAATGTGGATAAAATATTTAAAGTTGGATTCCATGCGGCGAGCCCCGGTGTACGCAGGTGACCTATCAGGCCACTGTAAAGAAAATATTTAGATGGAGTTAATTGTATTCGGATGGACGAGACTCATAAATCTGGGCATTACAAGGTTTGCTTTCAGTGCCCACCCCTTCAGTGCATTTTGCAAACAGTGGCAGAGGAAGTTCTCTGATCCTAATCGCCTTGCAAGCCCACGCCTGAACACAGTTGAATGGAAATTTCATCACAGCAGTGGGAAAAGGGGCTGGCTCGTAACCTCCCAACAGAAACAGAGAACAAAATGTGCCAAGTTGCTGGGTTTTCTGGATTCCCTCCCAAGCAAGTGGCTGAAAAAGTTTTTCAAATGGTCCTTTGAGGCTGGCCCCAAAGACAAGTCAATTTCAACAGACCTCCATGTTTAAAATTCCTACGTTTACAGAAGAACTGTTTCCAGGCTGGTACGAAAAAAAAATGGTTTCTCCTCATTCCTGAAAACTGTAAATTTTATATAACTCTGCTTTTTGAATTATATCATGAAGAAGTGTGCTTTGAGTGCAGGGTGGGTGCCAATGGGAGTCAATTTCACTGGGAGCGGGAGTCAGTTTCACTGTTGGCAACGTGGTAGGGACGGGATAGAGCAAATAATCAACGGGAGCGGGACGGAGCCGAAGATTAAATTAAAAAATGATGCATGTATAGCCCAAGTGTAGCCTAAATTTCCGAGGCAACCTCAGTGATTTGACCGCGATTAACCAAACATGCTACAGGGGGGCAACAGAGTCTGATAACTTTAGACAACAACATAGGGAGCGGGACGGGATTTGGGAGTCTTTCTCTCGGGATTTTGCGGGACGGGGGGGCTGGACAGGGGGGTGCTGGCACAATCACGTGATCAGGATATGATGGGAGTATTTTTGTGGGCTCGGCATGGGATGGGAGCGACAATTGATTCCCGCGTCACCCTCTAATGGGTGCCTTTACAGGTTGCTAGCTGTCTGCATTGGCATCAGCAGCCGCCTGACACAGTTTTTAGCCGGGACCTAGGTGGCACATTAAGTAGATATGTGTCCACTCACCTTGCCATAGAGCATTGCACAGAAATAAGCAAAGCATCTTCAGCTGTACCCCTGCTGTCTCCCAGCATCAAGCTGGTATTATAACCAACGGTCAGAGGTGTCTTCACCTTACATCTATTTTTACCTTATTGAGTATCCAGTGGAATATTTCACTATTCAGCCCGGGTCAGTAAGTATTATGCTTTCTAGCAATAGCACTTTGCTGTGACAAAAGATGTAGCTACGATACAGCCTGTTCGTTAGCCTGCTCAGCTGAGAATGAGCCCCAACTACTAACCAATGTACAAAGAACCTGGGTCCAACTACAGGTTGGAGGAGGCTCATCAGAAAACAACGCTAAAACAAAGGCAAGGTGAGACCAGATGATGTCGGTTTAGCTTTGTTCTTGGATATTCCATGACCTGGATGACTGAGAATCTTCGCAGACATCAATAATGTCAATAATTCTATTCCAACTATCCAATGACAGGGGCTCATCGGCAATCAGCTTTTCTGAATTCTGGATTCCCCTAAACAGAGATGACCCTACCCTAGATGACATGTGGCGGGTCTAATCTGATACTATACTGTAAAATTACAGTTAGAAGTTAAAGTCCTGCATTGAACATTTAAGGCAAAGTACTTGTTATAAGTAAGTATTAAGTATTCAATGCAAGAAAGTGGCATCTGATATGTATATTGGGTAGTTTAATCTAGCTAGCAAAGCTTGACTGCAACATAACTCAAGCTGTTACATAAATGTAGTGAAGTGTAAGTATAAACTGGTAGTACTTGTGTTTTCAAGCCTTTCTTCTGCATTCACTTCAAGCAGTTCAAACAGGGATGCAAAATGGCACATTTTGAGTCACTTCATAAAACTGAAATGACTCTGTTGTGCCACCCGATCCATGGCAGACTTCAAGTAGCCAAGAAAGCGTGCCAGCAAGAAGGTAGCTCGACATAGTTTGTATTTCGTTCTTGCTCAACAATTTGGATTCCCCCACCTACCCCGGCTTTAGGTTGCTGAGCCAGAAGCTCATGCGGCTGTCTGAGAGGCAGTCCTCCAGCGGCTGCAGCTCAGCTTTGGGAAGCAGGAGGAGTGAGGCCAGGCGTTCCGAATGGGCCAGCCGCACCACCGTGGCTGAGCAGTTGGTGTCGTACAGCATCATCACTTCAGATGAGTCATCCTTGAACATCATGGCAACTTCCGTGTTGGCCGTAGCATTCAGCTGGAAGCTCCGCAGCACTGTGTGGCGACGCTCAAAGGGCAGAAGACCTGAATTACATGACATTGATAAAGGGAATGCATAAATGAAAAATGGCAAACCTAAATTTGAACTTGATGTTTTTGAATGTTCTATTTTGGAAAGAAATACATTTAAAATTTAAAATCATTAATTTTATTACTTGCACACCAAGAAGATACCTTTGAAATATACGTAATTGTTGACTATAAGTTTGCCAGAGGTTTGCAAGTCTTTTAACGTCTCAGAACTGATGTTGAGGGCAGGGGGTTCAGTGAGCTGAGGCTTGGCCTGGAAAAAACTCTCATAGTCAAGTGAGGGTTTTCCATCAGCATTCAGGCTGCTCCACACTCTTAAGTGACCAACATAATCGCCATCCTTAGTCCCTGTCCTACCCTCTGCGTCATCACTTCTGTCCCCAGCATTCTCTTCTCCTTTGCCCACCCCTGCTGTGGCCCCACCAATCCCAGCATCTGTCCCGACTCCAGCCTCAGACAGTGCCTTCTGGACCCCACCTCTGCCCCCGCCCTCCAGAAGAGTGAGGCTACGCAGCAGATCTGTGAGAGCAGCTATGGTGACCTCCACGCTCTGCTCTGTAGAGTTGGCTGCCACCCCCAGGGCCTCCAGGGCCTGGCTCCGACTCTCGGACCCAGAGACTTGGCACAGTAGAGCCAGAGCTGACGCCAGGCCCAAGGGTGAGAACAAGATGTTGTGCTGCTGCTGCTGCTGCTGCTGCTGCTGCTGCCGCTGCCGCTGGGTACTGGGCTCAGCAGTGGTCCTGGTGGCCAGGTCACGATACGGTTCAAAGGCCAACGCTGTGTTAAGGGCTGATATGTTGAGCTGTTGCTGATTGACCTCTCTTTCCCTTCGCACATGCCTGCTGAAGAGTTTTTCAGGCTTTGGAACAGCTGACCTATACACTGAGGAACACGTTGACAATGCCAGCAGTGTAACAAATGTAAAACTATGCACAACAGACATCATCGCTTCTTCTCTCGCCTTCCTGGCTTGATTGTGCAGAGACCGGCCAAACTCCTGCTTTGGGGAAAGTGTTGTTCTCATGGCTCAGTGCGGGGGTGGTGGCGATGTTGAAAGAATATTGATCTCCGGGGCTGAGCTTTTGACCCTTGGGTTGAGCTCTAAACAAACAACGGCAGCCTGTTTTTAGTTTCTTAGAATTAATATGTGTTTGGTGGACAGGGAGGACAGGGCACACTCATTCTCCCCTTTAATACACATTCTGGTCAACACGGATTTTGAACGCTTATGCAACTTATGCACGCTTTTCTTTTGGTCCAGCTTCACTGTGTACACACTGTATTATTCCAGCGGGCCCGATACAAAAGTCCAATCTGTATAAGCTTCCTAGAAATACAGTATCTACAAGCCTGAATCTATCTTATGGGATGGACCACATGTATGCAGATGAAGCAGTCGGCCTATTGTTTATTGCACATTCACAAAAATGTCATGGAAAATGCATGCTCTAATCACATGCTGCACCTATCACTCAGTGTTAGAGATGAAAACAATGAAAAGGTATACATTCTAGGCCACAAGTGAGAGTGTGTGAAATGTCAAAGTGCTCAATAAATATTATCAGCTTCATCTCAGCATGTTAGTATGGCTTCTAATTAAACAGCAGGTCACATGGGATTCTCAGGCGGCAACAGAATGCAGTATAGTTGGTCTGTCGCGTGAAACAGCCGCTGCTGTGAAGCTGCGATGCCACCATGTGGCTGATTATCAAGTAAAATGGAAAGGAGTATTTGTGCCAGGAAAATCTATTATATAAACAGATTGTTTTTTTGAAATACATTCAGCGAAAACAGCCCAAAAGCCATGTCGGATAATGTATGTAGTGTAAGACCAAGAAGCAGAAAATCTGTGTAATAATGGGGATTACAGAATTGCGTGTTTATCTGAAGCTATAGCCCAAGTTATTACAAATTGTATCTGCTGGCAGCAAGAAGCAAACATAATCATTTAATGTTGCCTTGAGGGAAATTTAGTGACACAGTTAAAGAGTCAGCCCAGCTCCAAGTGTTCCCTGTTTGGCTCATTAGTGAAAACGGGGCTAATAAGCATATCTTAATAAGAAGGGTGTGCTGCAGGGGGGCTCAGAGGTTCATCTGAGGTAGGATGAGGCAGCAGTAGAGCAGGATCCACAGGACCAAGAGCATTTCCAGCTCTAATGGAGTTAAGTCACAAGAGGCTGCTAAAGAATGAAGGATGAATCCTTCCCCACTGTTGAAAAGGAGATAAAGAGGATTGTTAGTCGGACACTTCACATTTATATCATTTAAAAGTTACAATTAAAGCAGCAAAACAAGACACGCACAAACATGTAATTGTGTGCAAATTTTGTATAAATGAACTGATGGTACACCAAAGCCCCTCTCACACATTGTCCCGTCACAGTTGAGGTTGAGGCAGTTGAAGTCATAGATACATAAACAAAAGAATAAGGAACGATCCTAAACCGTCTGTGCCGTCAAATGAGACGGTGTTGAACATGTTCATGTTCAGTGAATTTAACAACTGAAATATCTTTAAATGAATTGATACTGAATCAACCCAGCCCTAAGTGGATATATTGTAATTTAGCCATGTATAGTTTTTGTTCATATTCCCAAAGGCCTTATTGTTTCATTAACCGGTCATTGGCTTTCTATATGGGGATCTAGTCTAGATAACGACAGTTGCCGAGCAGCGGTGTTGTTACGAGTTGGGGATGATGTTACTAATTGAATGTCAAGCATTTTGTATACACAATCTGCTCAGTTAAATAGCTTATTTGTAACTTAGAGTTATTTCAAAGGGTCAAGGCGTATATTATTAACTATTATAGTTATTTACATACGTCTTTTATTGTGTGTCTAGATTAGGGGGAAAGAACTCACTTTAGGACTAGAACAACCACCTAATTGGAACTGAATTACCAATGTGTATGTTCAGGCTAACTCCTTTCTGCTCTGTATATGGTTCAGACAAGTTTTCACTCCAGAAACGCCAGCCAAACTTGCATTAGATAGCATTTTAGATTTTAACGTAAAATGTCCTTAACCCTTGTGCTACCCTCTTGCATGCTCTCTATCTGTCTGTTCATTCACTTGGGGTCCCAGAGACCCCAAAGGTATAGCACGAGGGTTAAAAGTGAAGCACACAGTTTTTTAAAATCATTACTGTTATCAGTGCCACAGATTTTTTTTCTCGAAATGTTGTGTTTGCACAGATATTTTCCATATTTCTTTGTCATAATTACAGACAGACATAATTCTGTCTGTCTGTCTGTCGTCAGTGTAAAGTGTATAACTTGCAGTATTGGAAAATTGACAAGCACTGCAGTTCAGGGGCTTAGCTAACAGTCAGTTGTATTTGTACAGATAACTACCTGGATGACTGAGAGGTTGCACTGCAGGCAGGAATCCAACTCTGGTCATCATCATGGATGTGTTCACCTCCATCGGTGTCATGTTTTTTGGTTGTTTCACCAGGACGGTCTACTATTGTTGTCAGATCTTTGTGTTTCCTGGTCACCAGTTCCCTGTTCTTCTCATCTAGTGTTTTAAAAGACTTAGACTCTACGTCAGCAGTGTCGTCCATCTTCTCTTTATCGTGACCATTCTTGGTTAAATGCCGTTTTGCGACATTGTCCTGCCGACCATTTTCTTCTTCTGTGGCAATTCTAGCTGCACTGATCCTTTCAACTGCCGTTTTTCCATTTATTCCTGCCTTACAACTCTCTGTCACACTTTTTAGATTTCCCCTCTCTTCTTCCTTTACATTAATTTCTTTCCTTAAATCCTGCCCTTCCTCAAATCTTCTCTGATCTTCCTGTGCTCTCCTCTGCTCGCTCCAGTTTTCACAAAGCTTTTTTTCTCTTCCTTCCCCAACACTGTTTTGCCAACTAGCCACTTCAACAGTCTTTGCATCATTTTCTCTTGCGTCATATTCATCCGTCCTAACGTTTTCTGACGTCTTCTCCCTCTCTTCCTCACAATAACCACCATTTTCATTATTGTGTCTTCTAACTACCATCTGCTCTTCAAATTCCTCTTTGCATCCACTTCCAAGTAGCTCGAAGGGATCTCTATTGTGTGTCATCTCTCTGGTGCTACTTTCATTCTTATTCAAATCAAACTCACTGTGAATCACTGCCTGAGCCCCGACTTTTGATTCTTGATCAAAATTTGAATTTGATGCAAGGTAGCCCTCCTTGTGTCCACATCCATCGCCAATAAACATCTCAGATGCTTCCAGATGTTTGGACTCTTCATTCATTTCCTCTGCTGTTTCCTCTTCAACCTTTGGCACATTGTTTTTAAACTGATTGTATGTTTGAAAAACCTCTTTATTCAGATCTAGGATGTAGCTGTAGGCATCCTCCTCATCTGAGTCCAGCGCTGACAAGGTATAGATTCCTTCCTCAGAACTTATGGAAAAGTGACTTTCATCCACCCTTTGGTTGCTGTAGCTCCGATCTAAACCCTTTTCCATCCACGATCGGATCTCCTTGCTTACTACACCGGTGTCCAGTGGACTGGGCGGCTGTAAAACACTTCGACACCTGCCTTTCTTTTTGTTGAACACAGAGGTGGCATCATTGCCCATATGTTGATGAGTACTGCTTTGGTTAGTGTTGCTGGAAGAAAGGTTGGAGGTGACCACTCCGTTTGTGGGTAGCAAAGTTGCACTGGGGCTCCCTGAAGATCTCCTGGACCACCGTTTCCACAGCAACTGCTCACTGCTCTTTCCCAAGCTTTTAAGCAAAGCTTGGGCTTGTGGGTCATCAGCAAGGGTCTCTCCAAACCTGACAGACTCAAGTGTTCCAAAACTGTGAATATGAGGAACGTCAATGTCTGTTGTGTGGCCCTGTAATAGAAGACATATTAATGATGATTACATAAAGAAAGAAATTGCTTTAGTTCACAGTTTTGGCAATATATTTATCAAATGTCTTGGGTGGATGTAGAGGTCCACTATTCATGTCTGTTACTTTTTGCTTACAAAGCAATTTGCATCATTTGCTTTGAAAATCAATGTTTACTTACTTACTCTAATACTACGTTTGTACTAAGAGCAACAGTGAGAATAAGTGACAAAATGGCCCAGCGTGGCGAGATACATTGTCACCAAGTGTTGCTCATGTCTTTTTGTGAGTTTTTAGGTGGATGAAAAGGTTTTGATCCCAGGTAGCAAGGCAGGCTAGCTGCTTCCCTCTGTTTCCAGTTGTTATGCTAAGCTAAGCTAACTGGCTGCCGGTGGTAGCTTCATATGCCAGCCAGATTGGCATCAGTATTCTTATCTAACTCTCAGCACAAATGTATTCTTCAAAATGTTAAATGGCCCACAAACCTCATCTACGCCTGAAATATGTCCCAGGAACATTGACACGTAGGTTATGATGGACTGCTCATCTGGCGAGGCACATATCACATCTGTGGGAGGAATGACAAACATTTTCACTTTTTAACAGGGACACTGTTGCTACGGAGACGATCCTGCGAGGACCAGACTGAGCTTTTATGTGACATGGAAGTACAATTAAAAATACATTGCTAACGCCCCGCAGTGGGACTTGTGTTTCTGATTTATTTCCACCATTTTTTTAGTAGGTGGTGTCATTACACCACAATAAGCTTCTAACAGCGAGGTAAATGATGCCTTATAGAAAGACATTCGTCTCTGTGGAGGAAACTAAATGAATTTAAGGCACTCACTCCATTACAAAAGCTCTTACCTTCAGGCTCCAGCAGAGGTGGTACATGCAAACTCTGATGGGCTATTATGAAGGCCTGCTGGATGTTTTCTTTTGGCTCTCTGGACAAACTTGCCCTCAGGTCAACCAAGTCTGGGTTTATGGACTTTATCATAGCAAGGAATGCCAGACCACTCCTCCAGCCCTTCCCAAAGTCAGTCACATCCACCCCGTAACTGCATATTTAAAATAACAGACATACATACATAACCTCAACAGAGCAAACGGACACATTTTTATTTCAGTTATTAGGGCTGTAGAGGTGTATACTTTGGTTCAGGGTGACTAAAGTGAAGGTGTGAGCAACTGGATCTTTTTCAGACTCACTTAGATGTGCATCTTTGAACCCACTGCAGGAGTGTGTTGATTTCTTTCCCGTGGTACTTTGGCTCCCTGGAAGCCTTTCTGCCTTTGCTTGGCAGAGTTGCAGTGTTGCAGGAGTAGCTGTCAGGGTCATCTGACTGGGGTGAGAGGTCATCGGAGGAAGGATAACTGCTCACTGATAAGGAAGAGAGGCTAGAAGACAATTGCCTCTGGAGGCCTCTGGTTAAGTCCTTTACCTGTAGTGGAGTAAAACAGAGGTGTGTATGTGAGGTCAGTGACAATGACTAACGTCTAGACGAGAAGTGTGAAACTACATTACAGCACAGGTGGTTGATGGGGGAAAACTACCTGGAAATGAAGGACGATGTTCCAGACAAGGTTAAGCACAACAGAAGGGGTGCCATCAGCAATACCGGAGGCATCGATGCCAAACAGTTTCACCTGGAGGACAGCAGGGAGGCGGCATCAATCTAGTTAGATTGGAAAGCAACAGTAATATCTGTTCTAAAACTGTCACCGTGTTTACAAGCAAACACACTCACATGTCGATCGTCCAGGAAGGCTAGGGCCTTGGAAATGTTGTTCAGCCTGAATATGCGATGAGAAGACGACCTGAACCTGTAAAGCTAACGGTAGAGATTACAGGATGAGGGGAGTAGATAAACATTTTGAAATACATTTATCTTGAATGTTAGAATGGCAAGAAGGTTCCGGGTTTGAATCCAGGTCGACTGGGGCCTTTCTGTGTGGTGTGATCACATTGTCTGCTCCTATTTTAATTAATGGCCGCCAACTGGTTTTGCTGATTTTTCTTAGTTGTGTCTTGTTGCAGTATGTTAGTGTTCCTAATAACATAATTTAAAGCAGAATTAGAAACCACTTGCCTAGGGTTTCATTTGCGAGCAGCCTACTATAACTTTCACGCTGTGTTATTTTGGTTCCTTGCCAAAATAAACCTAATAAGGTTCACTGCCTCAAACTGAAAGTAGCAAATTAAAGAAGTAGAAAATACACGACACAATCAGGACCTTTCTCTAAAAATTAACTCTAATTGTTTCTTTTTGGGGTGGTGAGGTGGTTAGCAGTGAAGACATGCTCGTTAGGTTCATTGATTCTAAAGTGGCCGTAGCTGTGCATGTGAGTGTGAATGGTTGTCTGTCTCTCTGTGTTAGCCTTGTGATAGACTGGAGACCGGTCTAGGGTGTACCCCGCCTCTCGCCCAATGACAGCTGGGATAGGTTCCAGCCCCCCGCGACCCTCCAGAGGACAAGCGTTTACAGAAGATGAATGAATGAACTTCAGATGTGGATTTTCTTTGTTTAGAGTGAGGACAAGCTAACTGTTTCCTAAGCTAACTGGCTATAGAGTTATGGTTAGGCACAAGAGTGGCATCAATCATATTTTGAATAGGTTACATGATCCAGTGGGCTCCCACATAAAGCGAACGATCTCAGCTGAAACAGGGAGGAGATGAATTAAATAAACTGAGACATCTGTAATATATTCTCTTTTCCTTGGCGGCGCCACATTTGTCCCCTCATGATTCTTACCAGTTTGCACCCGGACAGCTCCTCCAGCAGGGCCATGAGTATCCTGCCATCCTGAATGTCTGCGAACAGGTCGTGCACTTCAAGTGGAGGATCACACTGGTGATACAGACACAGGGCCGTTATTGTCGGATTTATTTGTGAGCAGTACACGCAGTGAGGCCGTATTGATTTGTGCCTTACTCTCTTCAGAAACACATTCATCCACCTGGTGAAGGTCCTCTTCTGCACCGCTTTCCTCTCATCTGGGGGGAAAAAAACAGGACCATGGCCTTGTCAAAGTAATAGATATATATATATTTTACTTGCTTTAACTGTTTAGCACAAGATGCATTTTGTGCTGAATATGAGAAGCATTACGGGATTAAGATGGATTTAGTGGCATCTAGCAGTGGCTGCAGTTAGACACCCCTCTTTTACCCCTTGCTCGCGAAACGTGTAGCAAAAATCACAGGGGGGTAAAACCACAAAAAAGGTTTTAGTCCCTCTCTAGTTCCACCTTTTGCAGAAACATGGCAGCATGATCTGTAACCTGTAAATATGACAGCCTCCCTACAAGCTAACAAGAACACCAAAACTAAATAGTTACATGATAATAAACTAAAATATCTTCAATTTCTGCTATTACAGTCTAAATCCTATGCAATGGATTCATGGAAGAACATGGGAAACCATCTGTATAGGTAAATCAGACGTTGCTTAATTCTGGATATCAGGCATTCAAACTTCTAATCTTTTTTTTTTCACTGCTGAAAAGCATTTTACAAGAAAACTATCTATAAATAAAAACGACAAACCCATCAAAGAATTCAAAACTACCTGGAAAATGACTTGTGTAGACAGTTAAAGAAGTAAAAGAGCTACGTGTTTTATTAGTTTTATGACTATACACAGCAGTATCCCAGCATTAGACTGTACCTTGGAGCTGCACATATTGATCACTGATCTGTCCCGTTGGTTTCCTCTGTGAATCCCAGTTGTCCTGCATTCTCATTCAGCCTCAGACGCTCTGCTTCATGATCTACTCCGGAGATAACAATTCCAGACGTTAGCAATTAGAAGTGAAACTCTGAGGTTTCCTTATAGAGCAAGGATGAAGAAAATGCAAAGACAGGCAGCACGTCCTGCCTGGACACGCTGGAGCTCCTCGCCGAGCGCCACTCCCCTGGGCCATGAGACAACTCGGCTTGAACCCCATTGGCGGACAGTTCATAAAATCCTGTGTGCGAAGGCGGTCACGTAACTTGCTGGGAGCCTTTTGGATACTGTTAATATGAAGGAATCAGCTGGGATTACGGTGTTAGGTTACAGGCTGTGAAGTTGCCCTTCATAGGTCAGTAAAAAGAAACTGTCTCTGCTTCTTTGATGTAAATATTGAAATTATTTCTCAGTTTGTCAGGCTCGGATGAAAGGGATGAGCAGAGTGGGTACCCAAGGCTTGGACTTAAGTTTTAATATTTGATCTTGAGAAAAGCTAGGTTTTACCTTCAGAAGTATTTAGACATGGCATAGTCAAAACTTTTAACTGTGGATTGTAAATGAATCAGATATTCTCATTTTAGACTTGATACCCATCTAGGACCAAGCACTACCACCTCTTGTCAGCATTTAAAACAGGGCAGGGCACATCTTGAATTAATAGAAGATAAATAATTAAGCATATTTTCCTCAAGAAGAGCACTTAAAGACCAACTTTAAAGTATGTGTACTTTACTACGTACACTTTCTTTTACTTTACACATTTACTTCCATTCTTTCTAACAGCGTGGGTTTGTAGTTACAATTTCGGCACATTGCTGCTGTCTGCCGTTTAGTTCTGGGTGTTGCGTTGTTATGTCCGCAACTCTGACTAAAACAGTGTAAAACCCAGTAGACAAATTAGGAATAGCAGTTACTGTTATTGAAAAAATTGCAGTTAATGTGTTCAGTGTAATTTTCGCACCTTGCAAATTCATTCCGCAGGCCAGACTGGACCCTCGAACTGTCTGTTTGACACTCCTGGCCTAGACAGTTAAAATGCTGTTTGCATGGTTATGCATAAATAAGAATGTCCAAGAGTATGTAATATAAACTGATGATGATGATTCTCCTGCACAAAAAGTACTTCATCTTTCAAGGATTCAAGGATTCAAGGATTCTTTATTGTCATTACGACACATGTTGGTACATGGGAAGGAACGAAATTGGTTACTCTGGTCCCGATTCAAGCCATAAGTAAAGTAACAAAAAAACAAAAGTATAAATATAGAATATAGAATAAAATTAGCTTTCCAAGTATTATACAAAATAGCAGGTATGTATAAATATAACTTGAAACTTGAAACTTCTGAGTTTTATGACATAGAAAAATGATATAGGAATACAACTTAAATAGTTATAGCTGATGCATAACTATTTGTAAGGTGTTTTAATAAAGCAGTATTCTTATAATTAACAATACAAACACAAAAAGGAAAAAAAGTGTCGGATACCATTTTTAATCACATCTACAGGAACCTGAAAGCTTGCTCTGTATTTTGCTTAAGATCTGGCAGAATTTCAGTGGGGAAGATGTGTTCACAGTCAGTTAGGGCTATTTTCTCAGCTCAGTTCTAACTTCTCCTTTCTCACGCTGTCAGAATCACTTCATTCTGAATTTCAACGTCACTGCTCTTGTCCACTGATTCGTGTTTGCCCGTGTTCTCTGAGCCAGTCAATTCCGAGTCACTGTTCTTTAGCTGTACAGCAATTCTGTCACACTGCCTTTCAGACTGTCAATGGTACTGCCTTCTTTCTCCTACCCATCTCCACCTCATACTGGTTGAAACACCCACCTAGACCAGACCACGCACCCCTACCTCATAGCAATGACACTCCTTGATGGCAGCAGACATCCCCAGCAGGATGCAGCCTGACACATGAACACACACAAAAACACTTTAGGAATAATTAAAAAAACATGAAGAACAGCACAAGGTGTTGACCTGGCCTCCGAATTCACTAGATCCCAAACTGATCAAGTATCTGTGGGATGATCCACAGAGGCCCCTCCCCTCAACCCATAGGACCCAAAGGCCCCCACTAACAACATTCTGTTACCAGACACCACAGGACACCCTCAGAAGACCCATGTCCATTCTCTGATCCGTCACAATTACACAATATTAGGAAGGTGGTCTTAATGTTGTGGCTGATCGGTTTATATATTTTGTTGTTTTAATTTTAAATGATATCTTTTTTTATTTGACATATTAGTTAAAATGCTGCTTACAGCTTGTTTGTTGATGACCCTGACGACGGCCGCGAGCTGAAACACGTCAGCCTGACAGCCTGTTATAACTTGTAAGGACTTTTGAGTTGTTCAATGTACTACCAGTATTGCCGGAGTCTTAGCCTTTAAGATGTTGCAATTTGACTTCAGATGTGTATTTTTTTTAATTGGTTCAATATTCTTATTAGTAACGTGGACTTTTACTACGATCATAGTGAAGTGTCAGCAACTCCAATTCTAACCTAAGGATGAGAACTCACAACATATGAATTACTTCCAACTGGTATTTATTACACTTTGTGAACAAGACACAGTAAACACAAAACGGATGTAAAATGTATATTCTAAATTCGTTTATTGCACCGTTTTAAATGGCAATTCTGATTTTTAAAATGCCTCTTCAGGATAAAAAAAAAAAAAAAAAAAAACACAAAAGAAATTTGTCATTTGTACTACATTTCACTACAGTCAAGTTGGACTTATTTCCACATTTCAAAAATGCATGAATAACAATTTGGTAAGAGTCAAATGGAGTCAACAATTCTTTACCTTTTTAAGCTTTAAGGCTGAAGTAAAAGAGCATACTTCCCCCACTGAATCTACACGGCAGAGAAGAAATCTTTGAACGAATGAGTATGAAGTATCAGATGCAAAGTTTTGGTTGAAGTTCTGAATAAATATAAATCTCACAGGAGATGGTTTGCGGCGGTACCATCCTCCAAGACTTCTGTATTTTTGTCAGAACAGGACAAACTGAAATTTCTACAAACCGACATGAGCAATGACAACACTGAAGTGCACGTCTATGGATTGTGTTTTACTGGCTGAATTGGAGCAGCAGCGACCGGGTGAAATCCAAAACGAGCGACATTTATTAATGTGACAGCCAACAGTGTCCGACAGGAAGAGCTTCCCCTGTTTCAAACAATATCTGGCTGCCTGGCTTTTACTCTACCTGCCTCAAGAAGAGCAACCGCTACAGGATGAGGCGGTCACCACCGTGGGGAAGCAGGGATGTGTTCAAAGAACATCGCACGTGAACCTGCTGAGCCTCCAGAAGGCACGCCTTTTCATTCTTTGAGTTGCTTTCTGCAGCCTTGCTGTACCCACAAGCAACGGGCTCCGCCAGGGGCAGCGTCACAAGGCTGCAAAGAACGAGAGCGTTAAAACACACAACACCTGGATGAAGTTATGTACATTCTCACTTTTATTAAAGACTTTTACAATATTAAAAATATAGAAGATTTCGAAAAAAAAAAACTGACACCTGCTCTACTAACAGGACACATATTTCCATTTATGATTTTGGGAAGGATCATGAACAATCACACTGGAACCTTTGTCTACCTGAAGTCATGCATTTGTTGGGTTTTCCTGCCTAATAAACTAGGCAGTTCAAGATTCTTCTCTGTAATAAATGATAAATGTTTTCATCTTTACAGCAGGTCAGTACTTCCTTTGCTTCTTGGAGTTGTTACTGATGCTCGTGTCCTTCACAAAGAGTCTCATTTCCTCCCCATGATGAAGCTGGGAGCCTCGGCATCATCTTCAGCCTCTCTTTCTTCTTCCTGCTCGTCTTCGCTGCTGTCCGAGCTCTTCTCCTCGGTGTCCTCCTCCTTGTTTTTATCCTCTAGTTTAGCTTTCTTCGCCATCAGCTTTTTCAGCTTCAGCTTTTCCCGCTTCTTCCTGCGTTTCGCTGTTCTCTCCGCGGCTGCCTGTTTGTTCTGCTCCACTTTGTCGAGATACTCCACTTCTTTATCTTGCTTCAGAGCCATCTTGTCCAGAAAGTCTTGCCTCTGGTACTCTCTGCGGCGGAGGTGCCGGTAAACGTGGAACTCCCCGCTGCCTGCGCCAGCGCTGGACCCCATCACATCTCGGACGAACTCCGGCGGAGCCCGCGGGTTCCAGTCTTTGGGCCGGTCTGGGATAGGAGCTACTTTATCCGGATTTCGCATCAGCCTCTCCAACTTCAGACGCTGTTCCTCCGCCGGAGTCTTGGCGATTACAAGAGGCCGAGCCTCTTTTCCTCCAGGTTTCCCTGGTTTGTTGTTCTTTTGCGTTGGCGCCGCCATCTTTGAAACCGTCACCCTCGTCTTCCTTTTTGCTCAAGTCGCCCCGGAAGCTCTTAACGACTTCCGTAACCTGGAAATATATTTTTAAAAAAAATTTACACTTTTAATTTTAGGGTTTTTCAAATAAATGCCAAATGATTTCGTGTATTATCGTGATGGTAGTGGTGATTTTTTATTTTTTTTAAATGAAAATATTCACTTCTGAACGCGTTTCTTGTGTAACTTAAATAATTGACGTGTGGCTTTACCAATGACAAATCAGATCGGGTTTTGTTTGGTGACAGCTGACCAATCGACGCTCCAAGTCCCGCCTCTTCTCGCGAGCGTGTTTGTGACGGACTGGTTGTACTCCGGCGAGTGCAGAACTAAGTTTGTCGGTTTTGACGACGTATCTTGTCCTCATACAACTACACAACTTTCCGAAGACGATGAATAGTTTAATGAGATATACTGCTCGGTGTCTGCGGACGGGGGCGGCGGTCTGTCTTCCAAGACAAGCCGACGGGCGCGTGTCGTTGGCCTCGGCCCGGTTCCTGTGCGCGGCGACGGATCTCCAGAAGGACCTTGGTGAGATGGTGAAGAAGGACAAGGTGGTGGTGTTTATGAAAGGGACTCCTGCTCAGCCCATGTGCGGCTTCAGCAACGCCGTGGTTCAGATCCTCCGGATGCATGGGGTGGACGACTATGCTGCCTACAACGTGTTAGACGATCAGGACCTCAGACAAGGTCAGTAAACTGGAATAACCTGCAACAAGTTGCCTCGGTGTTTATGTCGCTATGAGTCACTGTCTACCGTTTGTCCTAATGGTTGGCTCATTCAAAACTACGGGACTTTTCGGTGACTTGCCAAGGGCTCCTTCTAGCTAGTTTTGGAGCTGTTTTTATCAGTGTCAAGCAGCAGGAGTGAAGGGTGTGGTGCTTTAAGTTGAACGTTACAACATCAGTATTAATACATGGGGCTGAGAGGCTAATGCAACCAAACTCATTATTTTGTCACGACAGAATGAATTAAATAAGAGCAGCAGATATGTTGAGGCACAAGGAAATGTTTTGTGGGTTATGTCAACATTGCCTTTGTTTATCGCTGTTGTGGAGTTTAAATTCAGCTATAAATGCCTCAATATACTGTATACATATTAATCTGTATTTACAAAAAAAAAAAAATGTTGAAGGAGACACTTCCTTAAAGCCAGAAACGGCTGTTTCCTACAATGCATTGGGATTGGGCTGCTTAGATTTGGAAGCACATGTTTAGAATGAATATTACCAATAAATCTCACAAGTTATTTATACTTTGTCCCAATAGTTGTTGTTTTCGACAAGTGTAGCACGAAACCAAACATATAATCACATAGTTTATGTGCTTTATCATTCTTTACATATTTTATCCATGACTTCACTTTCATTACGGTGACCAGAGTAGACCATGACTGCACCACTGACCAAAAAGAGCACACATCTGTTTGTATTCAGAGATCCCAATTATTCAGGTCTTCTAAAAATATCACAAAAAACATTATTAATGAGGTATGTAACCTTTGGTAATAATAATAATAACAGGTAATATGAGAGGTAATAATGTGACTCCAATTTCATCGGCCTTCCACAGGAGTCAAGGTCTTCTCCAACTGGCCCACAATCCCTCAGGTCTACTTCAACGGCGAGTTCGTGGGAGGCTGCGACATCCTGCTCCAGATGCACCAGAACGGAGACCTGGTGGAGGAGCTGAAGAAGCTGGGCATCAGCTCTGCGCTGCAGGACGCCGAGAAAGAATCCAAGTAAAGGACGAGTACAAACTTGAGGCAGAGGACACGTTTTTTTCCAGGTTGAACCCCACCCCACACGCTGAAGATCGCTGATAAATCTACCCTCTAGGCAGCCAGTATGCAAGACCTACTCGCCCGGCTGGACGACAAGGCACAGCAGGAGTGCAGATGTCTGAATATAAGTTTGCACGGGTTAAGAGTCTGACAATTGAGGGTTTTAATGGAGGGAGGGATAGAAATAGTGGCTAGTGTCTTCGCAGGGATAGAAACAATTCTTCTCTCATTTCTCATTAAAGCTCCATAAAGCATTTTTTTGCAACCTGTGGTGGACAGTCTGTATGGACAGCACCGATATTTTCTCATGTATCATTCGGTGTTGAGAAGGTAGGATCTGATTGGTTTATTAACTGAAAGCGAGTGACTGCTGTTGACAAAATGGTGCTATGAGAGCGAATTTAAATATTAAAGTTATGGGGCAGAAAACCAAAACGAGCTGAAAGATGCTAAAAAAGCGTCATAGAGCTGAGAAATTGATTAGATCCATTGTTAGAAAATGATTGATCATAGCAGCTTTAATATTGCCTAGCACCATGAAAAAAAACTTTTATCATTTACCCTCTAAATTCCACATTTCGATACTTTTCATATCTCCAATCACCAAATTCATCGTTTTATTTAAAAAGTATTGTCATGGGACATGAAGGCCCCGCCACAGGTTTGGTTTCTGTCTGTGCTTTAATTAGCTTACACTAGAAGCTTCCATCACCCTGCCCTCTAAAAGCTCTCCTACCTCCAATCAGTTTCAGACCAAATGAGCCTCAGACTGCACCAGGACTGTGTTAAGATCATTATAACACTGCCACGGTCAAACCAGGAAATGATGTAATCACACTTGAAACCTTCCAAATGTGCTGCCTGTAGTGTTCTTCTCAGTATACAAGAAGGAAGAACAAAGAGGGGATAACACTAAAGCTGCATAATAATAATAATAATAATAATGATAATAATAATAAATAATGAATTTGCTTTTTGAATGGAAGCAACTCTAGACACAGACGACGGCTCACTGACCTCAGTACATGCACTATCAGTGTGGCTCTGATCAAACCCTCATTGTCCGCTATTCGTTCTTCCTGCCGGGAACCACACCCTAAACTGTGTCCCCTCTGTTTTTTAAGTCGACACCCACTGAAACGCAACGGATGACTGATTCACAGCACATGTGGTCAAGCAGAAGCAGCAGAGTTTGTTACATATGTCCAACCTGTGGTATTTGTTCATTTGTCACTGAAGGATTACAGTGCTTTCTGTTTTTGAGTTTCCTCCCGAGTCCAAGAACCTCTGATGTTTATCAGTCCTAGATGTTCCTCGTGCTGCACACAGCTGTATTATCAAAGTAATGATATGTAGTACACTGTAATATATATTGTACATTGAAAGCATATTATTGAATGTATATGAGACGCACGTAAACCCTGCACCAATTAAATATTTTGTGACACAAGTAACAATTATCCTGTTTGCTGTGCCGTTTTTAAATTTGTTCTGTTGGCACATGGGTGTTAGTCCACTCCATCAGCTGTTGGGGATAAAACCTTTATCCACTGCTAAGAACCTTATCTGTTTTTTTTTGTTGTTGTCCACCTATTGGGATTATACACAAGTGGAGACAATGTTCACACACGTGTAGCTCTCATACACTGATCAGCCATAATATTATGACCATCTTCCTAATTTTCTTTTGCTGCCAATACAAGGGATTTGTCTTGGTGTTTGGTGCAATAAACCTGGTAAGATAAAAGAACAATATAAAATAGACAAAGGATATGTAAAAAGTTCTCTCCGGGTACTCCAGCTTCCTCCCACCATCCAAAGACATGTTCATTAGGTTCATTCTAGATTGGCCGTAGGCGTGAGTGTGTGTGTGAATGGTTGTCTGTCTCTCTGTGTTAGCTCTGCAATAAACTGGAGACCTGTCCAGGGTGTACCCCGCCTCTCGCCCAATGACGGCTGGGATAGACTCCAGCTCCCCCGTGACCCTCCAGAGGACAAGCGGTTACAGAAAACGAATGAATGAATTAATATTTGTTCTTTTGTATGTCTGTGTTCTTGGCAGCACTACAGTGGCCGCTGTTTGTAGTGGCCCCCCGCGACCCTTCACAGGACAAGCGGTTACAGAAGATGAATGAATGAATGAATGATATGTAAAAAGCCTGGATTTAAATAATTGTTTTACATAGAGAAAGAACTGTACACCTTGTGCACATATTAGCATTAGCAAACAAAGTGCGTTTAACGTAAAGCACAGACAGCTCTTACTTATTGAGGCATTGACTCCACTAGACCTCTGAAGGTGTGCTGTGGTACCCGGCACCAACATGTTAACAGCAGATCCTTGAAGCCAGTTTTGACCCCTGTCGAACTGGCTCAGATCATTTCACTTGCACATTTATCCTGTTTTTAACATTATAAATGTTCACTTGCTGCTTAATATATCCCACCCACCGACGGGTGCAAGGATAACCACATAATGAGCGTTATTCACTTCAGTTATCATGATCATAATGTTATGGCAGTTATAGTGAGTTTAATTATTGTGCATGACCAAGGTATGAAATCACGGTTTTACGCTACTGCACCGATGTATAACTCTGGCTTAACGTTTACAGACTGCTTCGCCAAAACTCATGATCACAGTCAGCTGGTCTGGCAGGCGTTTTCCACAGCAGACATTACGACTCCTCACTCGTCGTTATCAGTGACATAAACAATGACTGTGACTGCCACAGTGACTCGGCAAAAACAATATGAAGGCCCTTAAACCAAAGCAGCTAAATGGATTGGATTCCTTTGAGTTACTACAGCTGTGCTTTTCCTCTTGTGATATGTATTCACGTGTGCTGTGTTAAAAACCTGTTTTAGCAGGAGATGATATAAAAATAGTACAACCAGAACATTTCATTCAGTTGCAGGAAGGGAACATTTTTCAAATGCCATTGTATGCACTGAATATAAATGTGAGTTATAGGAGGAGTCCACCCCTTTTGCATTTTTCTGTTGAATTTCTTTTCTCACTTCCTCATTTCGAGAACTCAGATGTAGGAGTGCTGTCTCCATTATGATTTTCATTTCAAGACTTCAGCTTCCTTAGTGATGAGGTAGTGGTGAGGAAAGACTCACTGAATCCATTTTTGGGAATTTCTTTAATACAAAATAATATTTTATAAAACATAACTGATCTTTACACTAAAACTAACAGCGTTCAGTGGGACAGCTCAGTTCACAGCACTTTGTCCTTTCTGCTGTAGTTTCTGCTGCTGTCTGCAATCCATTACCTGTAAAACCAACACCCATGAGGCACGGGGAGGATGGAGGTCAGAGTTTCTGCAGGAAGCGGAGCACCAGGTCTCTCAGTGTGGTGCGCAGGGGCTCGTTGTTGTCACAGACGATGTGCGTCCCGTCCTCCTCCAGCTGGATCAGTGTGTCCTCAGCCTGCAGGTGCAGAATGTGTCCGTCCGCCGTCTCCTCCACTTTAACCTCTGTGATCCCGTGCTGCAATGTGAAGAGAAAAACACTAAGCTCTCATCCCAACAGGGTTATGTCATTAGGAAAGTTTAATGCTCAGATTCAAAGCTCCTTTGAGAATACTAAAGCCAATAACGAATACAGACATGTATTTAAATGTATGCTATATCAGGTCGGACTCGTGGATGCATCACATCATTCTATAACCAGAAACCAATCTTTAGATGCACAGTTTTTGAGCGCTGAAGCCACCTTTGGCTGCAGGAGTGGTTGGAGAAGCTCATTCACTTCACTGATTTGTGTGAAATTATCTTCAAGTAAGGTGCGGTTTCAGTGTTCAGCTGTAAAGTTTGTCTTGGACTATGCTTTATTCGTCAAGGTAAATGCGCCTCAGTTAGAGCGGTAGCACCTCAGTGGCTTAAAGCGTTGGCTTAGCTTCTTTACTCTTCAGATTTCCCACCTTTTGCAGTGTGGCCAGGAAAGCTTCCAGGGGCACAGCTCCGCTCAGCAGGGGTTTGGGGGCCAACATCACCGGAGGCTCCTCCATCACACGCTTCCTCTTCTTGCTGGGGGGCACGGGTGGAGGTTTGGGCACCGACTGGCCACACATGGAGAAAAAAAGGAAAAAAATCAGCCGACAGCAGAGGGGTTGCACTGCTTCAAACATATAGTGGACTCACCAGTAATGTGTGTTTGTTGTCCTTGGAGTGAAGCACTGCCGACACGGTTGCCACAGAGACGCCAGGTTTAACCTCAGAGGGCACCAGGGAGTTAGCCAGCTAGGAACAGAAAGAAGAAAACTCTCAAAAGTAATAACTGGCCACCTGCTTTCCTGACAGCAGTTTGAATATTTCCACATCACATTTAAACATGTGTCACCGTTTCCTGAAAACACTTAAGGGAATTTAAAATATGCCCGCACCATCTGTTTCCAAAGGATTCTGATCTGTTATTCAACGCTGTCAACCGACTTCATTAAGCTTTTTTAAGTCAACAAAGAATCTATTACACATAGTGATGAAAACTGGATGTAGCAAAGCTTACCTCAGGCAGTATGTAGACACGCTCGTAGCGGCGTCTGAAGGGCAGGTTGAGAACAGAACAGCGTCGGTAGGGCATTGGAGGAGGCTGCAGCTCCAGCATCAAGTCAGAGCGGTGGGACTGGGTCAGAGGAGGCTGGGTGTACTGCTCTGGACACACCACATGGAGGGGCTGCAGGAGGGAATGACGGGGGATGAGTAACTATAGCTTTTATACACATCTGTTGAACATCGGCAGACTCGGGCTGATTTAAAGATGGCTGCCTATGGAAAATAAAGGGACTACAGTCCAAAAAGGCAATAAAACAAGGATCGATGAACGGAGATTTTACAACCTATCACTGAGTAAAGTAATACAATGGTGACTAAGCCTATGGCACACTGACGAAAGTATTGCAATATCTGTATATTTTCATTACCCAAAAGACATTAAATCAGATCACGGTTGTACACAGAATGAGGGAATAAGGACAATTATTTCTTGACATTTTAATTAAAACCACAATAGTTGCGTTGCTGCCCCCAGACATCTGTAGCTTGTAGTGTTAAACTGCATTTCTTGTGACCACTACTGACAAATCAACTCACTTTAAAATTATAATGGGTTTTCTTCGATTAAATTAAAATGAAAACTGCAAGCAACTTTATAATGAGATGTGACCTTGTCGACCATAAAATATCTAACTCACTTAATTCTAATTTTCTGTAGTTCATCAATCATCCAGTCTGACTGTGTAATCAAGAACTGCGAGAGCAAAATGTTAATGCTGGCTTAATGCTAGCTTGTTAACACAAATTAATCACACTTTTTAAAAATCTGTTTTAAATGTCACTTGAAGGGATATTTTTCAAGCTTTTATTACTTTCATCAACGTGTCAGCTGCTCAGCTCCGTTCACATAAACAGTAAATGCAGATAACTTTGGTCTTGTCAAGAGAACCACCTTCACTGTTATAGGGTGTATTACTGCCCTCTGCAGGAGAAACTCGTTTACTGCAACCGCACTTCAGACTTTGCTTGCTTTCCAGTGTAATTACTACACAGTGCTTCCTCGTTTCCCAAACTACGGTCTTTTCTCAGGTCATGTCAACAGAACATGCACGCACTTAAAATTAATAAGGAAAAAATAGACTTAGTTTTTAAAGTACGATTAATGACAATCTAACGAAATGACTGTAGTCACAGCAACTATTTACAATCTCAAGGCACACAAGTCCCTTTACGTGCATAGAGGCCTAACTGAGTTGTTTTGACATGATTACATTATAGAAGAACAATAGGCTGGTTCAATCAGTTAAACGATTCTATTCCCTCTGCAGCTCATCAGGACTGCATGATCCTTCCTCATGCTCTGTTCTGAATGCTGAGCTAACACTGTTCTGTTATTCTCTCCATGACACGGCTGTTAGCTTCTAAAATTGTTTCTCCTCATACCATTATTGTGTAGAGAAACCCATGAGGCAGGCTTTTCTGAATGAGTCTTACACAATAGCAACGTACCTGAACTTCCTTGAGCAGCTTTGATACTTGATGGAAGTTGAGCCGTGTGTCAATAGGACAGTAAACACACTTCATGGCTAACGGCTGGTAGGGAGCCAGAGCATCCAGGTAAGAGAAGTCTGGCTCTGGTGATGAGAAAGAAAAGTCAGAGAATTATGAAAAAATAGCCCTTTACGGTACAGCACTGTTTAGCCAGTTGTAGTTACCGGTGAAGATGATGGTGTTGAGGCTGGATTTGCCCCACAGCTCCATGAAGTGGACCACGTCCCCGAAGCGCAGAGAGGGGTGACCGGTGAAAACCACGCAGGGCTGACGGAACTCGCTGCTGAAGTCTCCGTGGATGCTGGGGTAGTGCTTAAGCTTGTTGGTTTGGATCAGCTGAAACATGAACATCAGTTCAGTAAATTATAGCTGTCCCAGGCTACTGAACTTTAATATATCTAGTAAAATACAAAAAAACATGAACAGAGAAGGCAATGCATTGTTCTAACGTTATATAATATGACAAGGCCTCTCCAAGCTATTTATCTTGGCTTACATCGTCATGTCAGTGCACATTTTCCAGAAGAAAAGCAGGATTTCCAACCATTCACATACTGAAAAATGCAGCATTGTCCTTCAGCAGCAGGACTTACCTCTGCATGTGGGAACGGAGGCTCCGGAAGATACACCTTGGTTTGCTTATTATGACAGAGCCTGAAATCACAGTTAAAAAGAAGATCTCATAACTCCGATCACAATATCCCAAATGATCCAGTAGAGCAGCCAACAGTAATTCAAAACAATCTCATCAGAATGACAAAAATCTAAATCTGCAATTCCTTTAGTTTTGACTGAACAATAATGTAAAGTATGTGAAAAATGTAGGCCTGCACAGTCTATTACAGGCACTGACAGTTTTGTGGATATTAGGGAATGTAAATGATGTGAAGTAAATTTGAATTCATTCTTTATTCTCTGTTTAGATGCATGCTGAAACCAAAACTCGGGTACTTGTTGATCTCATGGTTCGTTGGAGAACAAAATATCAAGTTCAGTTTAACTGATGGCTGATTTAGTCTCAGTTACAGTGAGACTCAGTTACTCAGTTTCCAACAGTTTGTCCACAATGACAGACTGTTAGAATGATAAACAGCTGCTCACCACTCAGCAAAGATCTGCGAGAACTCCAGCGAGCTGTTGGCTACAGGTGAGATGAAGTAGAAGGGTGTGGTTCCCAGGTTGGCGCTCTCGATGAACTGGTACAGACACTCCAGCAGGTCGTATATCACTCCTGAAGAGTAGCACGGCACCAGCACATTGCCTCCTGCCCGGATGGTCATGGCTGCGGGTGCAGACACATGACAGCACAGTCAAAAAAAAAAAACATTTCAAGGGTGTATGAATGATTTAGTCACTCTGTGCTTATTCTTTATCCACACATTCGACACGTGAATCAGTCCAGTACATTTCAACCTACCCAGGTTACTGCAGAATTCTCCCAGCATGCCATCTGGGTTGGCAGTGGGCATCTGAGTGAGGCCTGTTAGAATCAGAACATCACTGTTCTTCAGAGAACTCTGGTCCATCGGCTGGGAGAAAAGAAGAAGAGATATTCTGAATTATCATGAGCTCAGGAAAAGTCATCCCTTCCAACTTTCACTGACAAATACACCCTTAAAGACCACCTTTCAAACAGCCTTATACAACCTTATCTTATTTCCAAACTTCTACTTGTTTAAGTTTATAATAAGCTTCTGGATCATCACAGACTTCCTCAGGCCCTGCTGGACCTGCTGACCAACCTGTGGATGTGTGGTGAGGAGGGAAGAACCAGACACGTAGGACACTTTCTCGTGATGAGACTGGATGATCCAGTTGGAGCTGCCCAGCGAGTAACCAGAGCTTAACGGGGAGATCTGTACGGCTCCAAATAGCTCCTGGAAACAAAAGACAGGTCATTGCTATGAGAAAAACAAAAACACGGGAAAAAAGGATAGATGTATGCTGATATGTAGGCACACCAAGGCCCTGTTCAGACCTGCTCATATGAGTATTCTTGTTGCAACAGACCATATGCAATTTCTCAGCAATGAACGGTGTCTTTATCTACCTTTATTACGGTGAATTTACATCGCGTATAAAAGCTTATTCCAAGGTTTGTGTCATGTCCCCAAGTCGCCATGTTATGACGCACACACAACAGTGCTGTTTGTGGTAAGATCCATTAGAAACAACAGCTGTTACAATACTCTATTGCAGCCCAAAGGATGTCGGTGTTTATTTGCATACAGACCGAGACTGATCTATTTTTAGATAGTTACATGTGATTAGATCACAGAGAATGCATTCAAGGAACCAGGTCAGAACAGGCCCTAATTAATCCTGTGCTGGCATCATGAGGAAAGATGAGTAAAGCAGAAACATTCTTTCTACTATGCCAACAGAATTAAACACGATTAAAGTTTCTCTGGGTATTAGTTAAGAAGATTTTGTTAACCAGATTAATCAACTCTCTATAAGTATATGCTAGTGTGTATTGTAACAACAGAAACTGTGGATAGAACAAGCAACAGGACATAAATCCGACACTGGAGAAAACACAACAACATCAGATTTTTTTAATCCACTTCATGCACCAAAAGCTATTTTATGCATATGCAGTAAAGTGACAAATAACTCCTGATTAGATATCAGAGAAGAGAACATTCTGACTGCATACGAACTGAAGCCTGGTATCAGCAACGGTATCAGGATCAGTGTGTGTCTGTGTAGAAGTTCTTACCACTTTCTGTGAATAACCCACAAGCTGCACTTTGCTAAGGGCGGAGTTGACCTCCTGCATGCTGTAGCTTCGCTTCCATGTCCAAACTTCCACTGCATCCTTCAGTGGCCCAGGGAGCATCCTTAGATATATATAAGGATGCATACATCAGTTATTTATTTACTTGTTTTGTACTGTATGCAGGTTAAGAAAAATAAAATTAAGTATGAGATCATGTTTAATACCTCTGATCTAAAAGATTAAAGTAAAGCATACAATATAAGACTTTTGGATTTAATATTTTCTCATTAGTTGACCTACCGTTGTATTTCCTTGGTCTTCCAGCAGGTGGCGGACTGAGGTTTGGGAACTCTCTCCATGAAGTTCACCAGCTCCTCCATCAGCAGCCTGAGGGGGAAAAAAAACAGCAAAATGCACATAAATACAACATTTATTTTCATCAAGCTATATTAATATTCAAGCCTTCCATATAGCCATTTTACACCTCTGTCCATCTTTTACAACACTACTTTTAAAATGGTAAAGGTAATGGTAAAACAGTTCAAATTGCCTTCGAAAGAATATATATATAAAAAAACAAAAACATGATTAAAGTTTTCATCTTGTGTCTCCTTACCTCCCGATCTGCAGGGTGGGCTCTGTGGCATACACTGTCCCAGTGAAGCCTGTGTGTTCGGTGATGTAGGGCAGGGCCATCATGCAGTGGTAGTTGGAGATGAGGATGACATCAATGGTAGACAGGTCCAACAGTTCTTTCTGTGGTTCACATAATTGGGAGAGACAAATCGTGCATTATTAGCATACATGTACTTAGAATCATTTACATGAAGTGCAAACTGCGGAAGTGAAAGATCAGCACTCAGGCTTTGTTGATCATAAATAAAGAGAACAATTGATGAAAAACATACAGCTAAACAAAAGAAATGCACCTTGGCTAAATATACGGTAGATTGCGTGTGGCGGGTTAACTACCTCAGGGAGACAGAATTCTGGCTGTGAGTCCACAAACACCCTTCCTGCACACTCCTTCAGCTCCTGGAAAGATGGAAAGAAAGTGTGTGGTCATTAGATTAGATTAGATTCAACTTTATTGTCATTACACATGTACATGTACAGAGCAACGAAATGCAGTTTAGCATCTAACCAGAAGTGCAATAGGCAGTAAGTGCACGTGGCATAAATATTATGGTAAATAAGTATGGTACAGCATATGGACAATATTTACAGATTAGAACCTATGTACAGATGAGACCATATATACAGGTTAATGATCAAGATATACATAACGATTGAGTGAGGTACTATGAACATATTATACAGATGGATTTGTTCGTTAATTGTGAGTAGACTATAAGCAGGAACTAGCATAACATAATTTACAATAGAGGAGATGGCAGATGATAAATTAGGCGATACAAAAACAGATGACGTGAGCAACTTACAGTGCAAAAATAAATAATAGCAGTGGCTATCTAAGTTACTAGACTAGTGCAATATTCGTTACATAGTACTGTGCAAACAGATTGTATAAAGTGAACATGTGCAGAGTAGTCCAGTAGTGCAGTGGTGATGGTGTAAAAGTCTTTGGTCAGTGATTGAATGATGAGTTAAGGGGTGTGAATTGGTGTGTAGGGGTCAGCAGGGGTCAGCGGGGGTTCGAGTTCAGTAAGATCACAGCTCTGGGGAAAAAGCTATTCCTCAGTCTGCTGGTCCTTGTCCGGAGGCTTCTGAAACGCCTGCCTGAGGGCAGGAGGGAAAATAGTCCATGTGCCGGGTGGGAGGAGTCCTTCAGAATGCCGCGGGCACGACGCAGACAGCGCCTCTTCTGGACGTCCTCAATGGCAGGGAGTGGAGTTCCTGTGATGCGCTGGGCAGTTTTCACTACGCGCTGCAGGTGTTTGCGCTCCGCAGCAGAGCAGCTTCCATACCAGACTGTGACACAGTTGGTTAGGATGCTCTCAATCACGCAGTGGTAGAAGTTCACCAGGATGGCTGAAGACAGATGGTTCTTCTTCAGTGTCCTCAGGAAGAAGAGGCGCTGGTGAGCTTTCTTGACCAGGCTGGAGGTGTTGGTGGTCCAGGACAGGTCCTCCGAGATGTGGGTCCCCAGGAACTTGAAGCTGGAGACACGTTCGACGTCCATTCCGTTCATGTGAATGGGGTCATGCGTGCTTCTTCTCTCCTTCCTGAAGTCCACAATGAGCTCCTTGGTCTTGCTGGTGTTAAGGAGCAGGTTATTGTCGGCGCACCATGTGGCCAGGTGCTGTACCTCTTCTCTGTAGGCTGTCTCGTCGTTGTTGGTGATGAGACCAATCACGGTGGTGTCGTCTGAGAACTTGATGATGGAGTTGGATCCATGCACAGGTCTGCAGTCGTGGGTGAAGAGGGAGTACAGAAAGGGGCTCAGCACACAGCCTTGTGGCACACCGGTGTTGAGTGTGACAGTGGTGGAGGAGATGTGGCCTGACCTCACGTGTTGTGGACCTCATGTGTGGGTTTACATGTGTAGGACTATGTCACAGGCTAATCCCAATATAGTTTCACAGTCATAGAACTCAAAAAGAAACAGCTATGTGTAGTCTCACAAAAACAAAACAAACAAAACAAAATAAAAAACACAGGCCGCTTCTTATACCTTTTCCAGGTTAATTGTTCCATCTTTAGACACCCAGCCAGGCAGTTTGGAGAGTCTTGGGCTAAGAAGGAGCAAAAACAGAAATAAATCATCATGATGCAGAACAATGACAAGTCTACCACCCATAAATAAATGAATATATCAGTGACTCACCTGTGGACTAGAGGGAGGGGCAGGAAGTTCAGGACAGAGGTGGTGTCAAGTCCACAGTCCAGCATGATGGTAGTGGACTTAAACTTGAGGACATTGCAGGGCAATGTAGGATGACCTGACAAACAGTACTTCAAGGAGGAAATACGAAATCAGACACACGGAAGATAAACTGTGCCAACAATACAGTACGGATAGAGAATGAAGTAAGAAAAACACGACATGAAAATAACAAAGAAGGGATGGATGCTGTCATTGGCTATTCTAAGTTGTGCACACATGGAGGTGTGGACTAGGTATCGGAAGACACAACCAGATCGCCCAGAGAACTAGTTAGTCTTAGGTAAATAGTTCACACAGTCTAGTTTTGTTTACTGCTGCCTCGCTAGCCCCAGTGAATGAGACAGAAGCTAACAAACCCCTGTATTAGCTTCCAAGCTAACATAGTTAACTATTGCCTTAGTAAGCCTTTTAGAAACTTAACCGCCATTATAGTCATTAATATATGCATTAACTATGCTGTTTACTGTCGCATGTATTACTCACCAATTTCATTTTTAACACAAGGTACGACTGATAAGTTAATTTATGGTTGTCAGGTTTGCTAACAGAGCATCGCTCTACACTGTTTTTCTAGTGCTCGCTCGCTTTGCCCTCTGCTGCCCCCTACAGAGGTGGAGTGTAACTTCACTTACATCAAACATAATATGAAAAAGGCAAGGAATTAACAGGCATGCGTTTTCATATGACTGCCCTAAACAAAAGCACCGACTCTGAAAAATAATATTAAAAACTATCAATTAAAGCATTGGCAATTATTGTCAACAAATGCACGTGTCCGTGGACTACAGGGCTGCTAATTAGGCTCGTCGGCTTAAACCAGAGCCACATATACATCAGATCATCAAGGTGAACTACGAACTGGGCAAACGTAAAGATGCCCGTGCTGTATTTAAGTTTGAAAATAGTAGCTTGGCGGCTTAAATTTAATTTATACGAGAGACTATTTTTTGAGTTATGTTCAAGTTGGAGACGTTTTCGGTAGAAGGAGGCGTTGTGACTGTTACGGGACGAGTGCCGTAGCTAAACACTGTCTATCCACTACTCTGATATAGCCTCCCCCTATGCTAGCAGGGGTTAGCATAGCAAATACCAACAATAGTAGCGATTGGTCCAACCACTCCCAAGTGACTCATACAGGGTATACTTATCTCGAGAAAGGCGACTTAATACGTGGTAATGTTTCGAAATTGATGTAGTAACATCGGCAGCCAGCATAACTTCTACATCTCCGGTAGGCCGTGTGTTTTTGATACTGTTTTTGTCTGCAGCAGCTAGAAAGAAGATTCCTAGCGTTAGGGTTAGCTCACTTTCAGAACGACTGAGGTCGATGTTTTCTCATGGAGGATTTGTACAGATAGTAGTGAAGAGAATTTACGAGTGGACAAGGACAGGTAGGACTTCAAATGCTTTACTTTATTTTATTTTTAATTTACGGTCTGACTAGCTAGGTGAAACAGCTAGGTCCCATATGGTTGTACATTTGATGCAGTTAATTTAAGCTACAGTCATATCCTCTCATAAAAATGAAACAGTAGAAAGTTTTCACAAATAAACCAAATAAAGAAAAGTACAATATCTCTAATAACGTACAGGAATATTGAACTGACAAAACTTTACACTGAGAAGTAAACGTGTTCTAATTGGAGCTGTGTTGAATAATCTGACATTTAACACAGTAAAGGTGTGTCGAAATAGTGCTGATCAGTATCTGACATGACAGAGGACGTCCCACTTCCTGCCAGATTTGACCGAGATTTGTGTCTATATTTACAGACAAGAGGAGGTACACTCTTGGTTTCTTCGCCATGGGGAACACCTGCAGTAATCACCTTGGGATCCCTCCTGCCAAGGGCCCCAACCCTGTGGGCTGCACTGATTTCATGATGGACCACACTGCACAGGTAAAAAAAAACAACAACAACAACATGATACTGAAAATAGTTGCTTTTTATTCAAATTTAAAAAACAATTGCAGTGGAAATTCAACCGGTTGTGCCAAACAAGAAATGAAGTGGGATCATTTGGAAAACACAATGTGTAATAGTAATGGTACATAAATTTCACTTTTGTCAGATATAATTTACACGTAAGGCATCACATCTGGGTATATCCTTTTAATGACTGATTAGTAGGTCACAGCTACTCATTAATACAGCCACCAGTGCTGCGTTTGAATGAGTATTTTCAAAAAAGCTGAAGAGAAAGGCAACTAGACTTGTACAGTTTCTTGAGGACGTTTCACCGCTTATCCAAGTTCAGTTCTGAGAGACTGGTGGTGGAGAGATGGCATTTAAAAAGTGACTACTGTGTGTGTTGCTCATCAGAAGCACATATGACTTGTGTTCATAGACTGTATGCTAGTCTCACATACTCAGCTTAAGTGGTGACAGCATCTGTGCACAAAAATGCAATCACTTTTAGTGAACAGGATGTTTGGGATATGATGCTACTCATGTGACAAGAGAAAATGTCTGTTTGCCGAACTCCCGCTTCTGTCTCTCCAACAGGGCACCTTCTTTCGGCTTTACTATCCTTGCCAAGAGACTGAAAGAGCGGAGAAACCTGACTGGGTCCCATGCAGGGAGTATTTCAACGGCCTTGCAGACTTCATGAAAATCAACAGGAGTATCAGTGAAAGGATTTTCAACTACCTCTTTGGTGAATAACGTCAATCATTATTTCCTGGTACATATGACACTTTGTACCTGCAGCAGCTTAAATATGTTTTGCTGTGAAACTGTCTCGCACACATTTTTGCATGCCGTGAAAAATCAAATCAATCAAATTAGATAGTTGTTTAAATCATTTTTGTGATAAGTGTGTCATTGTTGCACACACCATAATGTGCTTTTGACAACAGCTAAAGTAAGTTTGTTTCTGTTCTTGACGTTGATCTAGCAGTCTCCTGAAAGGAGAAAAAGTAGAAAGAAGAAGAAAAGTCTCTAGTAAAGTGGCTAAATATGTACAAAAACAAGCTAATGTGTGTCATTTGTTTATTTCAGGGTCCTTTAAGATCCCAGCCTTTTTGGATGCTCCATTTAAATCAAATGGAAAATGTCCTGTAATTATCTTCTCTCATGGCCTGGGAGCGTTTAGGTACACACAGTACACTGTTTTTCACACTGCTGCAGTTTTAACTCACTCTAAATGGTATGCTAACATGTGACCTGTGTAATCTGTGTAATGTTTCCTAGGACTTTGTATTCAGCTATATGTGCAGAACTGGCCTCTCAGGGCTTCATTGTGGTGTCCGTGGAACACAGGTAATTTTGTTGTCATTAGCAGAGGAGTTATTCCTTTAGAAATCAAAGGGATCCTCTTAGAGTACACAAATCAAACAGATCTGAAGGATCTCTGCATGTTTGAACTATACTCCATTCATATGCTCTCCATTTGGAGGAAATTCTGTCTGAACGTTAGCCAAGCAAACAATAACAGAGGGCAGTCTCTTCTGCAAGCGGCTGTCTGTTTATCTGTGGAGTAGGAGGGGAAAGACTGTGCACACAATGGTACGAACCAGGTCATCACATTTCTTTTCAGTATAGAGACAAGGGGACCATATGGAGATGGAACATAATGGCCAGGGTTGGTTTGTGGCACACGTCGACTGGAGTGGTATTTGACTGAATATTGGCAGCCTGTTGAAGGCTAAAGCCACAGAGAAAGCATGTGGCAGTCATGTCATAGCTGGGGCATGAGACCGGCAGGTGATTATCAGTGGTCAGTTGGTCTAGCTGCACAGCCAGAAGTGCTTTTGTCGCAGTGACAAAACAGGTTTTCTGACCAATAAACCAAACCAGAACTGAGGATTCTATTTCTTCTATTTTTGACGTCTTTTTTTTTTATAAGCTTCAGCAAAAAAAAAAAAAAGCTGAATTGGCAACTGAGTTTCTTCTGAAGTGTGTTAGAAAACTAGACTAGAGACAATAACTGATGCGCACCATTTGTTTATTTAAATCGTATATTAACAGTGTGTTATGAGATGATAAAAATGATAAAGACTCAGTATTTCCTGTTAAGATAATTAAAGGAAGTTGTGCCCAACTGCAATTTTACAGCTGTTACTTTTGCGATATTGGGCAAGTTTGAGTGTAATTTGCTGGTAACATAGTTTTGGGTGGGTGATCACTATTTGGGTTATTTTGGGGTAATACTTTCTAATTAACATTTTTTAGAAAAACTGTTCTATTTTTAATTCTTTCCATAGTCTGCTTTTGACTTTAACTGTATTGTTTTTTCTCCCCCCACAGAGACCAGTCAGCCTCAGCTACGTATTATTTTCGTGAGAAGTCAGAATCAGAAATGTCCAATGAGAATTTGCCCAAAACATCAGCCTCCGCCCAAGACAACCTGGTAATAGAGTGGATGTACTACAGAGCTCTGCAGCACGGAGAGAGCGAATTCCCCCTCAGGAACAAACAGGTTGGTTTCCCTCACTAAACGAGCGCCTGTATGAAACGTGGTGGGAACGAGATTGTTCCGTCTTCCACTGTGGTTTGAGAAATGACTGTTGCTCGATTTCACATCTCAGCTCACGGCAACGGGAAGGCAGCATGCCACTAGTGTTAAAACCAAACCACATCCTTGTTTTTTCTGTCTCTGTGTTCTCCATTTACCTTGGCAGCACCACATTGTATTGTGGTTGTATTTCAAAGAATTAACCAGAGCAGTGACATTAGATCTGCACTTATTCGATCCTCCAAACTGTGTTGAATCTTGTTTCTCTTACTCAGGTGAAGCAGAGAGCAGATGAATGTATTCGGGCTCTGGACAGACTCACTGAGATCAACTCAGGAATAGCTGTGCAGAATGTTTTGCAGACACAGTTCGACTGGACGACGCTGGAGGTAAACCGTTTGTCGGTGTTTTAGGTCTACAGAGTTGATGAGTCAGCAGGACAGCAGCGTGCTGTACTCAGTCGCAGACAAAACTAAGAGAATGCGGAAGTTATTGTAAGAATACAGAAACTAGACACTGCAAGTCAGTGGCAAATTGAACTGTGGTCATAACTGTAGCAAGTAATGCATTTGTGTTCACTTCATGAAACTTAACAGTGGTCAAAAGAGCCCAACACGCTGCAAATAGACAAAGCACAAGCAAATTAAGAAAACGTGCTCACCATTTTGGCAACATGCAAATACTCAACACCGCTGAATACAGAAACACAATGTGAGTAGCACAAATGACAGAAGATTATTTCCAGGGGAGAGTGATACATGCTTCAACATTGTTAATGCCATCAATGTGCAAATGAATTGTTTTGTCGTCAGCTCATTAGAACTGAAAAGCAAATAAAAAGCAAAAGCCTTATAAGGAATCATTCAATCAGACAAAAGACAAAAGAATCCAAAAACTTATTTCTAATGCCACTGAAACATAGCAGACTTCAACATCTCCGAAAGTCATAAAGCTGGGAAAAAGAACCGCGTCCCACGAGTTTCATTACTCGCCATTGCATTGTGTGTGTGTGGAATAGTTGTGGTGCATTGAGCAGCGTAGATCAAAGCCTAAGAGGCAAACTGTACAGATTAAGAAGCAAACTTGGACTGAATGAAGTATTATTCTATATAGGTGATATATATTCTGAGTACAAACTAAGATCTATACCTAGTATTTTGACTAAGAAGGTATTACAGTCATTTACACTACGTGGCCAAAAAAAAAGTCACCACCAAAAAAAAAAAAGGTCACTAATATTTCTTTGGACCACCTTTAACTTTGATTACAACACACATTCACTGTGGCATTGTTTCAATAAGCTTCTACAATGTCACCAGATTTATTTCCATCCAGTGTTGCATTCATTTTTCACCACAATCTTGTATCGATGATGGGAGAGTCTGACCACTGCACAAAGCCTTCTCCAGCACATCCCAAAGATTCTCAGTGGGGTTAAGGTCTGGACTCTGTGGTGGACGATCCATGTGTGAACATGATGTCTCATGCTCCCTGAACCACTCTTTCACAATTTGAGCCCCATGAATCTTGGAATATGCCCGTGCCATCAGGGAAGAAAAAAACCCATTGATGGAATAACCTCATTCTTTAGGGACATAATGACCTGAGCAACTGCAGCAACCCCAGATCATAGCACTGCCCCCACAGGCTTGTACAGTAGGCACTAGGCATGATGGGTGCATCACTTCATCTGCCTCTCTTCTCTGCTTGATGCATGCCAATAATTTGACACTTCTCAAACAGACCAACACATTTTCCATGACCACAGGATGTGTCTTTCAACATGGTTGTTTAAGAAATGAGAAGCTACTCATTGCATCAGTTGGGGTTAAATAACTTGTTGCCAGCTGAAAGATAATCACCCATGCAGTAATTATCCAATAGGAGGCTCCTACCTGTTTAGTTAAATCCAGGTGGTGACAAACAGGCAGTGTATATTGTAGTTTAAATTCCCACTTCACCTTACACCTGTGATCTGATGGCAAAACCTGGACCTGACCGCAGCTGAGAGTAGTGTTTTTATAGTACCTGTCACTCATTCTCCACCCCCTCTTGTCTCCTGGCTAACAGAACTCCATGGATCTGTGTAGGATAGCAGTGGTGGGGCATTCCTTCGGTGGAGCAACAGCGATTGAAGCTCTGTGCAAAGAGGTTAAATTCAAGTAGGTGTTTTGGCAGCAACTCCAGTCTCTTCCATTACCATGTTTTGTAAAATGAGAGCACATACTCTACATGTAATTTGCACCCGGGAAAAGATTCTGAGTACTTGTGCTGACTACAGATCTAAACAATCAGAATCAGAATCAGAATCCTTTATTAATCCTTCAAGGAAATTGTTTAATGCATTAATAGCAAGCTATAACCTGAATTTACACAACATAATGGAGTCTGTGTCCAAACCCACGATCAGGTGTGCAGTAGCACTGGACGCCTGGATGTTTCCTTTGGATGAAGAGATCTTTCCTCGGGTGAAGCAGCCAATTTTCTTCATCAACTCGGAGAAGTTCCAGTGGGCGGGGAACATCAGCCGCATGAGGAAGCTGGACTCCGCTGTCATACAGAGGAAAATGATCACTATCAAGTACAGTGGATAGAACCGTTGAGTCGCATTAGGAGATTTAATTAAAAAAAAAAAAAGTTTTGTTCTGACTTGGTTGTCTTTTCTTCAGAGGTACAGTCCACCAGAGCTTCCCCGACTTCACCTTCCTGACGGGCAACTGGATCGGGAAGCTGATGAAGCTAAAGGGAGACATCGACCCAGAGATCGCCATAGACCTCTCCAACAAAGCAACACTAGCCTTTCTACAACGGCACCTTGGTAAGAAAAATGAGCAGTCCCACGATCCCCCGCCTTCCCTTACTGGAGTCATGTGTTGAAGCAGAAGTGCTCGTTTTATTTGATAAATTATGTCAAAAATCCTGTTGGATGTTGCAGGTCTTGATATGAACTTCAATCAGTGGGACCCTCTGATTGACGGTGAAGATGACAACCTCATTAAAGGAACTAATGTAACAGTGCTTCAGTCTGCCATCTGAACTGCCACCGTGCCTCGTGCACCTCGGAAAACCACTGGAATCACGGTCAGCCGAAACGATCTGCCACGCGAGTCGGTACAAAGGTCTCCAGATATCAAGCCAGGCCTCCTTGGCATTTTTGAAATTACACGCCAGGAGGCCTGCCAAAATGGAAAGCTAATCTCAGGAAACACAGACGGAGCACTCAGTGTAGCGGTGTTTGTTTCTTGAGGCCTGAATGTTGTGGAAAAGCAGCCCTGTATTTATGAAACCTTTACTATTTACAGCAATTTCCAAGAGAAATCCTTAATCTTTATAAAGCCACCTGAGAATATGTTATTTTAGACATTTTTAAATACTACACGTCTCTTTGGATATATGATTTTCCAGCAGAGACGGGCTACTCTGTGATTGCTGTGTGATTATGTGATGAGGCCTGTAATCAGAATTGCATCTAAGGAGCCAGCCAGGGAAAGATATGTGATCTTAAATGTGAACCAAGCATCCATCGTGATTGAACAGAAGTTATTATGAACACTAAAAGGCTGCATTATGTGCCTTAACTCACGGTACAGTTCATCCTGGGTCAGTGACATATTACACTTTTATACACATACTGTCTGAGATATTTGCATTTGTACACAACGGGAATCCAATAAATCTGGTTTGTATAGAAATATGTTTCACACCTAAATTTATTTATTTGTTTTTTTAAAGGCTCCATTGTTCTGCCTTTAAAATGAAAGCTTAATACTGAACAAAATCTAGCAATGAAGGAAATGCTGAGATGGTTCCTGTTAAAAAGTTTGCAAACCCATGCATCTATCAGTAACAGTAAGGTTTTTGTGCTTAAACCTAATATTTAAGTAAATAATAATGTCCATTTTCTTTTTCTTTTAAGAAAAACCTATTTGTCTGGGGTCACTTAGTTCTAGCAATGTTAATGGTTCAGTCGGGTTATTCAAGTTCACCCGCAATACATCTCAATCAGCGAACCCAAAACAAAACAACAAACCCTTCATTCAAGGATTGCTGCGGTGCCATTACTTTTGCATTCCTGTAGTTTCAGCTAACAGGAGCCAGCTTGCCAAATGTGGCAGGAGTTGTAGAGTCGTTCTAGCTTGGTAACTGGTTTTACCTCCTTTATGTGCAACTTGATACGCTCACAACACTTTGTTTTTTAGAGGTTTTTCTTTGTCGTTGTGCTCGAAATCTTGATTAGTCTTCTTGACCGTGACTTGCATTTCCTGTTTATGAACAACATTTTCTTGCATTTTTTTTTTTTTTTTTTTTAAGAGTACTTTTGGGGCTTTAGCTCAGTAGGTAGAGCTGGTTGTTCGCGAGGTTGTTCCTTGAGCAAGACACTGGTCTTCAAATTGCTCTCAGTACTTGCCCCTGGTCTGTGAACGTGTGAGTGAGTGCGTAGGTGTGACACTGTGACTGTAGAATGTTTTAAGTGCCATCATGTGAAAAAATAGGCTAAAGCCAAGAGCATTTACTTTAAATTTTCCCATGACTAAGTATCCAGTAAAGTTAGAGCTAAGAACTCATCGACTGATTATATACAGACATTCATTTAAGTCATATGTCTGAGGTGTGGAAACTTACCCGTGACGGTAATCTAAACCCATGCGTCATGCTGTGTGTATCGTCAGACCGAACATTCAAAGGTCTGTAAACTTTTGTTCAGGGCCATTTGGGTCAATTGCCAGTTATTGTATAGACCACATTTTCTGCATGATTAATCATATTTCCTGCCAGGATGCGTGACCTTATGAGCTGAACTCTAGAGGATATAACGCTAAGCTGCTGCAACCTATGGGGAGGAAAACTCACCCACACAGGCCTGTACTGATATTTATTTTGCCAGCAGAAATACACGGCACGCAAATATTCACACCAAATACAGAAAACACTTGTGCATTTCAGCCAACAGTGAACAGTGCAATCAATATTTATGTCGTTAACGGAAGATTCAAAACTTCAAATAAATGTGAGGCAGTTTGACAGAACAGATCATATGTAACCACAGCGCTCCAAGTAACGCTGGGCAAACTGGATATCGAGAACAAACTTTATAAACAGAACGAACCATCGGTTAGCGGTTAGGTTGATCATCTTAAGGAAGGAACCGCTGGGTCAGATCAGCAAATCAAGACTTGTGCTGAGCACTCGGAACAAGCAGATAAGTTAACCAAAAGTGTTTGCTAGAATGTAAAGCATATGCAGTTGATAAACATCAGCCATGCAAAGGAAACAGACAGCTATCACTCCTCTGGCAGATTCGCACCAGTGTTTGCAGAGATGAGTTATCTCGGCTGAGCTTCAAAAAGGAAGACAACAAACAGAAAAAAACTTCAGTTGTGCGATACTGAATGCACGTCAACCGACCACACTTGCAATCCTGCAAAGAAATGTTAAGCGATAGGGATTAGAAGAAAAACAATATCACAAAACACTAATGAGGTGCTTTGCAGCTTCCATAGTAACGCGTGTTCTCAGTAGAAAAAGAAAAGGAGAGAAAACACTTACTGACTCTATTTCATGAGCAAATAAACCCTTCCCTCCGTATTTTTCATTCAAAGTACACTCTCTTCCGAAAGTACTGGAACAGTGAGGCCGTTCCTTTATTTTTGCTGTAGACTGAAAACAATTGGGTTTGACATCAAAAGGTGAATATGAGACACGAGATTAACATTTCAGCTTTTATTTCCAGGTGTTTACATCAGGATCTGATATCCAATTTAGAAGGTAGCACCTTTTGTTTGAACCCACCATAGTGCACCCCAAATGACATTGGAATTATGTGAATTATGTGCATTTTAATGCTGGCCACTTGTGATCCAGTCACATGTCTATGTGCATCTGATTAATAATACATAATGTCAGTGTCTCAAGACATGGTTTTTAACCTGTAAATACCTTCTGCACTTAAAACAAAGCATAAGACAAACAATTTAAATTTATTTTAAAATTGTATCTCTTAACCTGTCAGTTCATTGTCATCTGCCACTGCATCAGCTTCCTGTGGAGGGTTTGATAGAAAAAGGAGTACAACCAAGATTACAAACAGGAACACCTGGATTTAACTAACCAAATAGGTAGGAGCCTCCTATTGGATAATTACTGCATGGGTGATTATCTTTCAGCTGGCAACAAGTTATTTAACCCCAACTGATGCAATGAGTAGCTTCTCATTTCTTAAACAACCATGTTGAAAGACACATCCTGTGGTCGTAGAAAAGATGTTTGAGAAGTCTGTTTGAGAAGGGTCAAATCATTGGCATGCATCAAGCAGAGAAAACATCTAAGGAGATTGGAGAAACTACTAAAGCTGGATAACGCATTATTAAAAACTGGAAGGATAGTGGGGAACCATCGTCTTCCAGGAAGACATGTGGCCGGAAAAAAATCCTGATTGATCGTGATTGGTGATCATATAAACGTTTGGTGAAATCAAATGGAAGAAAAACAACAGTAGAACTCAGGGCCATATTTAATAGTGAAAGTAAGAGCATTTCCACACGTACAATGAGAAGGGAACTCAAGGGATTGGGACTGAACAGCTGTGTAGCCTTAAGAAAACCTCTAATCGGTGAGGCTAACCGGGAAAAAAGGCTTCAATTTGCTAGGGAGCATAAAGATTGGACTCTGGAGCAATGGAAGAAGGTCATGTGGTCTGATGAGTCCAGATTTACCCTGTTCCAGAGTGATGGGGGCATCAGGGTAAGAAGAGAGGCAGATGAAGTGATGCACCCATCATGCCTAGTGCCTACTGTACAAGCCTGTGGGGGCAGTGCTATGATCTGGAGTTGCTGCAGTTGCTCAGGTCTAGGTTCAGCAACATTATGTGTCCAAAGAATGAGGTCAGCTGACTACCTGAATATACTGAATGACCAGGTTATTCCATCAATGGATTTTTTCTTCCCTGATGGCACGGGCATATTCCAAGATGACAGTGGCAGGATTCATGGGGGTCAAATTGTGTCCACCAGAGTCCAGACCTTAACCCCATTGAGAATCTTTGGGATGTGCTGGAGAAGGCTTTGCTCAGTGATCAGACTCTCCCATCATCAATACAAGATCTTGGTGAAAAATGAATGCAACACTGGATGGAAATAAATCTTGCCACAGTGAATGCATGCTGTAATCAAAGATATTAGAGTGTGTGACCTTTTCTTTTTTTGGTAGCGACTTTTTTTTATTGTCTTATGGGTTGGTTAGCCGGTATTAAAGTGACTTACAAAGTGAATCATTCCGGACTTACAGTTTAAGAAATGGAACTCATATAATGTCAAGAAATACAATTATATCAACTATCAGATTCACATATATTAAAGATATACAGAAAAGTTTAAAAACTTATTTTTTGAAATTTATTTTTCACTATATTAATCATTGATTTTGTCAAGGCAAATGTATCTCATTAAAAATGAAGGTTAATAATAAATTATGGCAGAATTACAACCCCATCCATCAAAATGACAGACACCTTCCGCAAGAGACCTGGTTATTTTTAGATACACCAAAGTAGCATTTTTCTGAAACAGTCTTCAATATCTTCTATTCTCAAGAAAAAGGAACTTCCTCTACTGGCCTGGGTGGAGTTAAAATCATTTAAATACTTTCACAATACTAAGGATGATGCCAAATTTCACTGTTATCCACAGATAAGGGAGATGGTTCATGAATCTGACATAATGCCAACAAACCTGTATAGGTATCCTGGTGGAGATCTGTGGTGTCGTCTTCACTCGAGTCATTCTGAAACAGATTACTGATCACTAAACCGAAAGCATGTGTAGGACCATGTCAATGATGCCTTTGAGAGGAAGCTGGAGTACCTGGAAGAGAACCCACGCAGACACAGGGAGAACATGCAAACTCTACACAGAAAGGCCCCAGTCTTTTGTGTTTTTTTTTTTGCATCTGTACCTTTCACCTTGATTATCTCCATTTTACAGTTAAAACTTCTGCTGAGAGGGTTGTGTAAGAAACAAAATAGGAACCACTAACCGCACTGTTGTGCAGGAAGAACAAAGGAGGACAGCAGTGTTTCAGCCTGAATATAAGAGAGGACAGACACTAAGTATTCACAAATAAGTACGCACTTGTGAGCTTGTCACTCCAAGTCACGCAAAACTATGAATACATGGGAAGAACATTCAGTTTTGTATGTGTTCTGAGACTTTAAAAGCTGTATCAGATGTTTCATGCAGATCCGCACTCTCTTCAGGACTAACAGCCTTGCGGGGAACCTTAAGAAACGGATCACACGCCAATTAGCTTACGAGTCTATCTACTCACATGCATATCTGTCAGTTGCAATAATGTTATCAAAATGTCGTCAAAGTGTGAATCAAAAGCTACCGTTTTCACTGTTGTACTACAGATCACAGAAGTATCACCTGCAACAGCAAATTTCTTCATCTGGATCTGGAAATGGAAAGATTAAAACAACAAATGTGAAATTCTCAACTCACATCACTGACAACAGGTGATAATCTGTTGAGTTGGGTTGAGCTACGAGCAGTTCACCAGCAGGATGGATTTAGTTTTCATGAACATGAATACCAAAGCACTTTTGGCAACTTATTTGATGAGCAGAAAATGCATCACATAGCATGCTAACCAAAAAAAGACAAAAGGAATTAATGTGCTGCTTACCAGAATCATTTATGATGTTGTATTCACCATTCCAAGCAGAGCCTCGTTGTCAGTTGTTGGAGTCTCTGCCTCATCTGTAGTCTTAATACAGTTCTCACCCAATGGATCAGAATTTAAGTCAGCATCAGTGTGTACAGAATCTTCAGAGCATTTGCTGTTCTTTGGACGACTTGCTAATTTTGGGTCCTCATCTGCTGCGTGTGGGTCAGTGTCATCAGCACTGTGCTCTTCACTGTAGACTGTCTTGAGATGAATGCAAATAACAGTGATATCTACTTCTACTAGTCCTCTGGTAGTGCAGCCTCATTTGAATCACACTGCAGTGAAGCAGTCAGTCCAAATATATCCCGCTTGTCTTCTCCTGCGAGGCACTTCCACCAGGTTTTCATTGCCTCCTTTATCACCAGGCCTTCACATTCCATCCGCACAATCCATCTGATTTTCCCTTCTGCTCTTGTTACTTTAGTGACAGTCAGCTGTAATAATTTGTTTGCTGTAAGTGTGGACAATTCAACTGTTGCACCCCATCCCTGAAACATATACTCCTTAAAGGTATCAAGGTTGTCATTGCTGACAAAGCCAGTCGTGGTATGGGTTTGGGAAATGATTCCACTGTTCCTACATACACCTGGGAGTTAAGCTTCTGGATGTTGCGCGGGAGACGTACTGGCAGTTTGTCGTCCTTAAAGGCGTGATAATGGCTGGAAAACTTAAGCAGTACCGCAAAACTTAAGCAGTACCGTACGTGTGTGGTAGCAAAAGAGCATAAAAACAAACATAAAAAATGCAAGAAGCTACCGAAACCAAACCAGAGGAGTGCCGGGCTGCTGCAACCACTTGCGCCACCATCTTGCTCAATTCCAGTTCTACTATGGGACTGCAGAGACTTAAGTACAAATTCCTGGAACAGGTCTGGAGACACCTTGGAAAATCCCATTTCATACATCTGCTGGGATATGTCAGGGATGTGCGGGAGAAATGTTCTGTGAGCCACCAGTACACCTTGCACATGTGCTGTCACAGATTTCCCACAGAGAAATTAAAAAAATTCAAGAGCCATTGGAGACTGTTTGTTCTCATTTGAGAGTGCTAACACATTGGCTTGCACACAAAACTCCACTTCAGAGGGCAGCTGAAAATGCTTTTTCTTACCCCATGCCAGGTTACTAGTCGTGGTGACATGCCTTGTCAATGAGGAAGACACCGTACTTCAAGCCATCTCTTGAGACTCCACGGGATCTGTACCATCTATCTGAACAAAGTATTGGTCACCAGGACTTCCTTCCAAGCCTTGAAATGCATTTCCAGGAGACTGAATGTCTATAGCTAGGCACTCATAATCTACTGTCCTCCACTCGCAACATTTTCCCCAAAACACCACAAGCACACAAAGGAGATGCAAGTTGACCCTGGTTATTAGAACTGAAACATCTGATCTTTGTTTAGGGAGTCCTTGGACTGAAGACATTTTGGTAGTTTCATAAATTCTAGCAACCCATTATTTGCCATTTCTCACCAATGCTGCTAACTGAGTGGCCCCCAAAGGCAAAAGGGCAAAAATTAAACTGAACAGTACTACCTATGAATAGAATCTGCAAAATGGTTAACCACTGCTTCTTTTGAGTGGGTGTATGCACGTGTCTTGGGAATTATCAGTCTGCTTCCAAACTAAAACATGCCCAACACACAGATAAGGGAACACAGAAGCTGGATATAACAACATTTACAAACAGCTCAATAAAAGCTTCTCCCCAGTACTTTCAATGTCAAAATCCACCTTCATTTATGTTTCTAAATGATCTAATAATGATTGCAGAGAAATGTGTCCATCTTTATCACGTTTGCTTTGTTACATCTTACCTTCACATGTCAAATAACTTGCGGTTAACCGAACACACACACACTTATGTCATCATTATGTCAGGTCACAACATACAAACAGTAGGCTGTCGTAAAGGCAACTTCTTGGATCAATGACACAGCACTTTGTACCTGTTACTTGCGCACTGTGTAAATCATTCTTACATACAGTGCATCTGGAAAGTATTCACAGCGCTTCACTTATTCCACATTTTGTTATGTTATAGCCTTATTCCAAAATGGATTACATTTTATTTTATTTTTTTCAAAATTCCACGCGCAACACCCCATACCGAATTTATTAAAAATAAAACACAAAGAAATCACACGTACATAAGCATTCACAGCCTTTGCCATGGAGCTCAAAATTGAGCTCATGTGAATCCTGTTTCCGCTGATCATCCTTGACGTTTCTACAGCTTAACTGGAGTCCACCTGAGGTAAATTCAGTTGATTGGACATGATTTGGAAAGGCACACACCTGTCTATAAAAGGTCCCACAGTTGACAGAGGTGCATGACAGAGGACAAACCAAGCATGAAGTTAAAGGAATTGTCAGTAGACCCCTGAGACAGCACTGTCTTGAGGCACAAATCTGGGGAACAGTTCAAAAAGATTTCTGCTGCTTTAAAGGTCCCAATGAGCACAGTGGCCTCCTTCATCCGTAAATGGAAGAAGTTCAGAACCACCAGGACTCTTCCTAGAGCTGGCCGGCCGTCTAAACTGAACGATCAAGGGAGAAGGGCCCTAGTCATGGAGTTGACCAAGAACCCGATGGTCACTCTGTCAGAACTCCAGCATTCTTGCCGAGTCTTTATTAAACTCTGTGACACCAAGCTAGCCGATTTAAAGACCACACAAAAAAAAACCTACCTACAGCCGAGGCAGCATTAAACTTGTTCGAGCTGCTCAAATTTTTCCAATGACTAATGTTTGTTCTCCCCCAGTGTTATTTTTGTGGCGTATTCTGTTGTATAAGATTAACCACGTCTGAAATAACATTAGTGCAGGCACACAATCAAGAACAATTGGCTAACAATGACTTGCCAAAAGATCGAGCATTGCGCGTGTTTTTTTAGTTCTCCAAAGGGTGTTGCCCACCAAAAACGGACATGCCCGTGGGAGCACGCTCATACTGTTAACACTGTTTTTCCATTAGATATATCAGTCACATACCAACCTGCCAGTTCATTAGGTACAGTAGTGAAATCCAATGTTGTTTAACTAGGAGAGATTCAACTGTGTGTTAATTTGTAGTACTATTGACTTGCATTGTGCTGACACGTGTTTCTATTATTTTGACAACCCCATTTTAGTCAGTGGGCCTGGCTAAATGACAGAAACACTTCAGTGTTTAATTCAGTCCAGTTTAACAGCACCACAAACTGCATCCTCCACTTTTTTGACTCTGTTTCACCATAAACTGAACATTATAACAGTTGTGAAGCTAAGATTTAGTGCAGGACTCTTATATTAGAATGCTTTGGTTTTCACTAGTGTACCTAATGACTTTGAAAGAAAGTGTGTAAGTAACCAAAAATATGTCGTCACACGTCATGAAGGTCCTTGAGAGACTTGTCCTGGCTCGGCTCCTGTCTTGGACCCTCTTCAGTTTGCATATCAGCCTCATGTCGGTGCATATGATGCTGTCATCTACCTGCTGCAGCACGCTCACATGGATGGTGGGAAGGGCTCTGAGGATCAAGGATCAGCTCCTCCACTGTCTCCTGGATTATTTTTTACTTGTCAGACAGGCTTCAGTTTGTGCGGCTGGGGGGCTCCCTGTTCGATACTGTTGTCAGTAATGTGGGGGCACCACAGGGGACTGGCCTGTCTCTATTTCTTTTCACTCTTTACACCCCTGATTTCCAGTGCAGCTTTGGGTCCTGCCACCTGCAGAAGTTCTCTGATGACTCTGTAGTTGTTGGGTGTATTAGAGATGGACAGTATAGGACAATGATGATCGGAGACTTTGTGGAGTGGTCCCAGACAAACCACCTACTCCTGAATGTGGACAAGACCAAGGAGCTGGTCATCGACTTCAGGAGGAAGAGGACACCAGTGGAGCACATCACCATCCAGGGCCAGGAGGTGGAAGTAGTGGACCACTATAAGTACCTGGGCGTCCACATGAACAGCAGACTGGACTGGAGGGACAGCAGAGATGCTGTGTACAAGAAGGGCCTGAGTCGACTACTTCCTGAGGAAGCTCAGGTCTTTTAATGTATGCAGCACGTTGCTGGAGATTTTCAACCAGACTGTTGTGGTGAGCCATGTACTTTGCTGTGGTTTGTTGGGGGAGCAGTACCAGCAAAAAGGACACAAGTAGTATCGACAAATTGATCCGAAATGCTGGTCACGTTATTGGCAGTGAGTTGGAGACATTTGTCTCAGTGATGGACAGGAGGACACTGAACAAACTGCTCTCCATCTACCAGGAAATTTTAGAGCACTTCCTTCTGCTGAGTTTTATGGAGGAGCCGATTTCATTTTCCAGCAGGACTTGGCACCTGCGCACCTTGCCAAAGGTACCAAGCTGGTTCAATGACCATGGTGTCACTGTGCTTGACTGGCCAGCAAACTCACCTGACCTGAACCCCACAGAGAATCTATGGGCTATTGTCAAGAGGAAGGTGAGATACACCAGACCCTGCAATGCAGATGACCTGGAGGTCATCATCAAAGCAATCAATTCTAATTTTTTGAGCTGTACCTGTATATATTCTTCCATCTCTCTTTCTTGTACAATTGTTGATATGATAATTCGGTTCAGTTTTTGCTTATACTGTTTTTATTTTATTTTACTAGATTTCACTAGATTTTACTTATATTTTATTTTAATCTTGTTTTTTTAATCTTATTTCTCTTTTTAGTTGTAGCTCTCAAGAGTGTTTTTTATGTGCATCTAAGCTACTGGACCAGTAATTTCCCTTGTGGATGATTAAAGTCTATCTAAGTCTAAGTCTAATTTTGCTTCTCATACTTTCTGGCCTTGATTAACTGCATATACTTCATTGGCCATAATTGTGACGATCTGATGATCTGATTATTATGCCAGTGAGCATTAAAATGATGTTCACCTCTGATTGCTGTAACTATTTAGGTTCTGAAGCGAATGAATGCCTAATTTCTTAAGTGTGTTTTGGTTCAAGGATGCACAATGAAGGTGTTTGTTAACGAGTAATGTCCCCTTTGCAAACAAGATGAAAGCAAAGGAAACGGGCTCATGGGTGCAATTAGAAATAGAGAACTGTTCTGCTATACTGCTCACAGCCACGAATGATCAGCATTTGTTTTTCAGTTTTTTTACTTGCAGTTGTTGCCCCTTCTATTGAAGGGGAACTATAAAGAGAAAGAAATGTTGCATAAGCAATGTGTTGCATTCATTTTTCAAAGAAACTGATGAGCTTCAGCTGATGCAACTTTTGTAGAAGTAGGAGAGTAATCCCAAAACAAAAGTGGGTGAACTTTCATTATCAAAGAGTCATTCACAGGAGGAAAGTGTGTGGTATTTCCTTCTTACAGAGATGAAAAGCAACAGACCACATTTAATTCACAAACTATGCATAGCCTACTATTTCAGTATTTTATATCATATATATATTTCATGCGCTGGAACACCTCCACCCCCTTTCCCCAGTCCCCTGGCGCAAGTTGTTTTGAGTTTTTATGTTGTAATGCTTTTTTTTTCTCCTCCCCTCTCCTCTTGTTTTTCTTCCCTTTTTCCTCCCCCCACTATTGTAATTTCCCCATTGCGGGATTAATAAAGGTTTCATTCATTCATTCATTCACTGCACTGGTCGTTTGTCGCTTTCAACTGAAAGATCTCACAGACAAATACGGATACCCATCTAAATTAAATTTATGACATTTGGAGACCTCTGATGAGAATCATTAGTACTGTATTCTGGCTGCAGTCATCCTGTAGAGGGCAGCACTTCACCGTATTTGCCTCTTGTCCTTCAACCGGAAACCGGAAGTTCGTCACCAGCTACCTACCGACCGTTGCCATTTTGACGGAAGACCGAAGAGCTAGGAAACTGCGTGTTTGTTGTTTAGCGGCATAATTTACACAGAATAAATATTCACCATGGCTATGCAAGCGGCGAAACGCGCTAATGTAAGTTCGAGAGGACCGACCCGTGTATTCTGTGAATAATATAACTTAAACCTAAGTTGGTTAGGCTCGAAGCTAACCTCGCATCGTTTTAGCACACGGTTAGCCACTTAGCTCGCTAGCGAATCGAAAACATTTACACAGCTCGCTACATTCTTTTCATATACCTTTTGAGGTGGTTTATTTAGCGCCCTTTTGTCGTCTGAACTGTGACTTTAGAACATGTACACTTTATGAAGGTTTAGTTTACAACCAGTGGCTCGAAACTTGTGTTTGGTTGTTGGTATTGAAATTCACCAAGTGGTGCATACGGCCCCTGGGAAACTGAAGTCCATAATATTATAGATGTGATTTTAGTAAATAGACATTCCGCAAAAATAATGATCAAGTAGTTAAACAAAATTGCTATCAAGTCATTCTTTTGCCTAGATTAATCAACGTTGAAAGATTCACTTACACCGACCTTCCTTATCATGTCACTTTTACATTGTAATCTCTGCATCTTCGTCTCTGGTTTTTATGTTTCTTATCTAACAGTGTTGTTTTTTTTTCACTGTGTGCCGCAGATTCGATTACCTCCCGAGGTGAACAGAATCCTGTACATCAGGAACCTTCCGTATAAAATCACAGCGGAGGAAATGTATGACATCTTTGGGAAATACGGACCAATTCGTCAAATCCGAACGTAAGTGTTTCACTGTGGACTTCTAGCTCAAAGGATGCACCATAACTTGATAAAACGGTGTCAAGAAATGTATGGATTTGTGGCCTGTGGTTTACTGACCACAAGAACGTCAAATCTGGGCCTTACAATGGAGAACAGACTGTCGTATTTTTTATTTTTTTTCTTCAGATTACACTATTAAAGCTATACAAACCATATTTGGGGTTTGTAGTGCCTTTAAGCTTGAATGGATCTAGATGAAACTTAAAAATAGAGCTCACAACTCACAATAGAGCCGTCAAATCATATTCTGTTGCTGGTCAATATGCTGTTGTCTACCATCAGATATTGGTAGATATTTAGCAGTGAAAAGGTTTTGTTTCTTGATTAAAAAAAAAAAAAAAAAAAAAGGTGGATCACATTTCAGTCTCCACACCAAGACACTTGATCACTTGAAAGAGGGTACTCAGATTTTGTTAGGTGAACTGAACCACAGTTACTGCAGAGCCCATTAAGTTAGGAACAATCAAACATTAGCATGTTCCATGTTGACATTACCTATAATATCGTTGGTATTTTCTTCTAACACTCATAAGACTCTGCAGAGATTGGTCTTGTAATCGCGCCCTGTGTGTTTTGTTTTTGTCTGCTCAGGGGAAACACGCCTGAATCAAGAGGAACAGCCTACGTTGTGTACGAAGACATTTTCGATGCCAAGAACGCCTGCGATCACCTGTCAGGATTCAACGTCTGCAACCGTTACCTGGTGGTCCTCTACTACAATGCAAACAGAGTACGTATGACTTTTACAGCTTACACAGGCATAGTTGAATCAAAGGCGACACATGGATCAAGCTGTAGTAAATATCAGACAAATATAATACTGTGGACTTTTTAAAGATTAAATTTGACCTGTTTTTATCAACCTTCTGCAGGCTTTCCAGAAAATGGACACAAAGAAGAAAGAGGAACAGCTGAAGCTTCTAAAAGAAAAATATGGAATCAACACAGACCCTCCAAAGTAGTGCCCCTTACGTCTGGATTTTTTCTTCATCTGTACAAACTTCACTTGTGGCTTTGGTTATTATGCTGAGAATTGACCACTACAGCTTGTGGCAATATTCTTTTTTGAATTATTTTGTTGATTTACATTTTTTGGCTTTTATGGTCCAGTACGTATGAACCATTTGTTTAGACTGGCAGTATTTAAGGCCAAGAGAGCTGTTTTGTGCTCAGCCTCAAAAGTTGCCAGTTCTCAAATTGCTTGTCAGTTTGATTTTCAGACTGGGACTTACATTTTTTTGTTGTGTTCCTGTCAAAGTGAATGACAGGCTTCAGCAAAAAAAAGGATTTAATGTATTGACATGGTCTTATTTTACACCCTGGCCGACATGTTCAAATCAACCACAACAGATTGCTTTGTCGTCTTTTTTTTTTTTTTTTTTTAATCACAAACATTTAACTTAAATATGACCGTGGTTTGCTAACTATGATAAGAACTTCAGTTGACCAGTACTGACTATGTAAAGTACATTTGTAAAATAAATGTTCCTTTTCTAAAAGCCTGCGTCTCCTCCTTTTTACATACTGTAGATGTTATGTAATGGTAGTGCTGTCCTCTGTGTGATGCCATGTGGATCTATATGTCCATCCACTGTGGATTTTCCACATTTGCTTAAAGGTTATGGGGATGCCCAATTCCGAGTTTGCCGGAAGCTTCAAATGGCCTCTGCTTCCGTCTCTGGGGGTTTAGTGGGATGATTGCCATATACAGCAAATGTATAGGACACAAGCATCTTTGTGAACCCTGTTCAATCAGTGGTGTTCTGCCAAACAGTCATGGGTAAACACTGCAGGCTTTCTCAGTCATTTTCTCTTTGAAAAGTACTATATTCCCAACCAATTTCTTTTTTATGAGTCCTTCTGAAAAACAGTATTTACATATAAATGTGTAAAAAATGAAACCTACTTCTATACCAATACGAAAAAGAAATGTCTCAACTGTGACATCTAGTGGTGGTACAGGTCAAGTCACCTGAATAACTGCTTTGGGACTTGAAAACATTTCATGATTTCTGAAATGGTAAGCAGTGCAGGACAACCTTTTCAGTGGTGTCTTTCACTGAGGGAGAGTCATTTTATACTTGTATTGGGAAATCAGAAAAAGGAAAAACAATGAGTTTTCCACAAAAACACAAATTTTGTCCATCTTAAAGCTTTAGACGTAGACACGACCTAGGTACAGTCTGTGTGGCTTAGCCCCATAGTTTTTACTATGTCGTGTAATGTCAGAATGAGGGCACGCTGAATACTGATCTACAAGTTAATATTTTCAGGAAAATGTACTTAAAGTACAACAGTAGATCTTAAACTGTATGATTAACTGGGAGAAATTTGTGGATTTATAGTCTTGTCTTAAATGGTGATTTAATCTTGGTTCTGGACTGCTCATTCATCATTTTGAAATGTTTTAATATTAGCTTTACACTTAGATGAAGACTGGGTTGACAAACTGTTTCTGAAGCCACTCTAAAAGGGACATGGTACTGAGTCAGACGGCAGCAAAATAAACCTCTAAAAGAGTTAACTAAATATCATAGACAAATACTTGAAATAATTTGACAAAAGTAGTGCATAATTTGCTGAAATAGTTTAAGTAAAGTTACCTGAGCCCTAAGTCACAAACAAAGTGTGAAAATGAAATATTCACTTTATTCAAATTATATTTAATATAAGCACTTTGAAAGTGGGGAATCTGACAGGAATATAGAGCTACTTTAGATAGTGGAATAAGTGACAAGCAACAAAATGAAAGTAGAAGATAAACCACCAAAACGGCTAAATGTCAAATGCAAATACTTGGAAAAAATTTGGTCAGCATGGTGAATAGTTAACTGAAATCGTTAGGATAGACAGTTAATACAGCTAAAATATATGGGTTAGAATAGCTAAACATAATAAATATAGGACATTGTTAGCTTAAAGTATCTGATAAATGGTTGCTAGCTTTAAACTTAGCTGAAAATAGGGTTAGCATAGAGCTACTGAGGCTAATCTGATAGGACTGTGGAGCTACGTCAGATGGATGGGAGCCAATGGTGTGTGTCTACATCTGATGTAGCGATGCGATGGTTAGTTGAGTTACCAGACCAGACAGCAGCCCATAGAGTTCCTTTTATTAGATTAAACCACAACACAGGGAGTAGTGCAGCCATGTCGTCAGGGACACAATACATGCTACAAAAGAATCCTTGTACACGGTTGCCATTGTTTACATTTGGTATCTTGATAGCAGTAATGGGAGTAACAGAGTTTTAATTAGAAACATTATCTGGCCAAAGATGTTCATGTAAAGAAGTTCAGGTTACAAACTCGACGGGGACAAGCCACACTGCTGAGAGATGACGATGGACTGGTGTGACATATACAGCCTCTTTACTGCAGAACCGCATACTGTGGCATCTCATGAAGCCTCCACTCGCTTGTAAAATACTTCCAGTATTAATGCAGGGTGGAAAATGTCAGGGCTTACCAGTGGGCTTACAGGCTATTTCCAAATCATTCTCCGAAGGTACCACACTTCACTGAACTTCTCTACATTGAGTACGCATCGGTACGTGTACAACGTGTGAGAGAAGGGAGTAAAAAAGTACAAAAAGATTGACTGATTGGTAAGAGGGAAATACTTGGAGGGGAGGGCTGAGGGGGTGAGAGGCGAACTGTCCGACCTACTTAGCACATGGCTTTACATTAAGGGCTGTCCTCTAGTAGTTACAGTGTGTAATGAAACCTCATTCACTGCTCCTCATACGACTTTTGCACTCATTTACTTTCACTGAAAAAGACGAACGAGACAGTTAAAAATGCTGCACGGGTCTTATTTCTACTCATCTTTAATGCTCCAGAAGTGTAAAAGAATTGTTGATATGCGGCCTGTGGTTAAACTGGAAAAAAGTGGATGTGATGGTAACATGTAACAAGGCTCTTCAACTGTAGATGAATACTCTTCTTTCTAATCAGATTTTGTTTAACGTCGATCATTCTCCAGTTTGTCCTGATGTTAACATTGGATCTAATTTGCCTCCTGTGTTTTGCTTGAAAAAGAAAATCAGCTAATTTAGCTCTTTCTTTTTGTAATTCATCTCTGTTGGAAAATGGGATCCCCCCGCATTTAACTAATTCGCAATGAGGCGGTGTGTTTGAATGCACGTGGGGGGGGGCAGGGGTTTAGTTCTCAGCAACGTATACCACAGCTAATCTACAAGGAAACATGCTCCCACAGTTAAAGCAGTCAAAAGAAAATGTCTCGACAGATCACAAAATTTACATCCCGTACGACGATAGTTGTAGTGTGACTTTTTTTTTCCTCCTCCCTAGTCGGTCCCCTGGCCCCCCCACCCACCACGCTGCTTTGATAAGGCTTTCTCTGTCTGCAATTACAGGATGCAACATGAGGAGATTTTTAAGGCAGAACCTAAAGGCATGCAAATTAACTACACGTACAGTATTTACCGACAGTACAAGCATGTTTCTGAGGGAAAAGTTGGACAAACGCTAATCCATCTCTCCTAGGGTTAATGTTTCCAGACGATGGATAGGGAGTCTCATTGGAGGCAGATACATTATCATAGGAATTTTGGTTCGGTTGACATTACTCGGTATTATGAAACACACACAGCTAGCGTCAGTAAACTTGGAACAATAAATAGAGTAGCGGCAAATTCAACGTAGCACATCACTGATGCGCAAGCTCCGGTAGGATGAAACTGTATGGAAAGTACTTTGCACACTTCACATTTTGGCAGTTGATCTTTAAATAGTTTAAATATATATATATTCATATTTATATATCTATATATCATCTGTGCGAGGTGTTCATATGTAGTGCTGTTGTGTGTGTGTTTGTGTGCATGTACTGCAAGTGTGTCTGTGGCGTGCACCCGCACTGTCGCACCCGCGCACTGTTGTATGTAGTGTGTAGATCTTTTTATAGCAAATAACATTCTCATGCACACGAGTGTTTCAAACACAAGAAGCAGATCCATTGAAACGTAGTCCAAGCATGTTATTTTTTTTTCTTTTTTTCAGTGGAAATAGCTGCAAACTGAATGGAACATGAAATTCTTTCTGTGCAGTCCGTGGCGGCTGGTGGAGTGCTCCGCTCGCCCTCCGGCCTATTTCTGGAGGTCACACTGCAGCAGTAATACGATGGACGGGTCGCTCTTGGCCGCCTCCTTGAACTCCTCCAGCGAGATCTGGTCGTCGTTGTTCTTATCCATCTTGGAGAAGATCTTGTCCACCCTCTGCTCGGGCGTCAGGCCGTCCTCGTTCATTTTCATCATGATCACGGTGCCAACCATCTTGTAGATGGCCTGCAGGGGGAGAAAGACGGCAGCACATTTTAAGCCTGCACTTCAGTTCCCTAGTTTCTTTTTAAATTTCCTGAGAGATTGAAAAAAAAAAAAAAGAAGTCATTAAGGAAACATGAAATGAGTCTTCTACTGAAGCAGCGGCATGGCTGCATCATCTGTCTGTCTCTAATAATGTCTTTTGAATGAAAAACAACAAGAGCGTAGAATAATTGCAGTAACCCTTTAGGCTTTTCATACTGAGATCCTTCTACATTTCAGAGTGAAATATGAATCTCTACGTCGTATGTTTCTTTTTATATAAAATAGGATTTCCAGATTTAATTGGATGGTGGATAGTAATGTGATGAAATTAGAGGTATTATTAGTATTATTTAGTCTATTTGGCCCCGGTCCCGTGTCCGTTTTGCAGTTTTTATTTTTCCCTATGTTTCCCTGTATTTGTCCTGAAGCATTTGTTTTGGAAAGTGCAAATAAATGACTACACATTTTTTTCCAGATAACTTGTGCCTCTCTAATGTGTTTGTCCGCCTCCACCATGCTACCGTACGTACACCTTGCCTTGCGACGCAGCTGCTGCACGTTAGACCACCGTTTGCTAATGGACTTCATTGCTCGAACGTTCAAAGCGTGATTGCATTTTTATGCCTCATTTCTCTTTCAGTTATGTCTTTTTCTGAGTAAGACAAGTTGAATGGTTTTGATACGTCATACGTAAATGTAGTAAGAAATAAGGAGTGAAAACACACACACACACAAAAACATTTCAGGGAACTGGGATCTGGTTTCGTCTAGCACTAAAGAAACCCTTTGTAAACCTGCATGCTTGTCTTGTCGTGTGTCGTGTCAGACCCTTAAGGCTCAGCCCCCTTCTGTATTACCTTTAACTAGGTACATAAAAAGTAAATCTTAAAGGGGAACTACTGTTTATTTACAACCTGGACCTTATTTCTGGCACAAAATACGGTCGTTTACTCACCCATATAACTTTTGGGTCATTTGTATTCCTTCAGGAGATAATTAGATCAGCATATATCCATGTAGTGGGAGTGACTGGGGCACCGAAACGCAGCCTCTAAATAACGCATTATCTGCCGCAAATCTCGTTCAGTCCACCAATATTTTGTTATGATACGCTAGTGCTATTCCCTGTTGAGTCCGGAGTTACCTGTTATCATCATCCGGGGTCTGTAGGTCAATCTACAGACCCCGGATGATGTCTTCTGACCTGGATGATGTCGCCTCTGAGTGCCGCTCGCGCACCCGCGACGGTCGGCTTGTTTACCTGTAATTTGCTACTGCTAGTTTTTTTGCAACATGGCTTAATATTTTTCCAACTCTGAGGTTGTGGATGAACCATAGCAGTACGATAACAAAATATTGGTGAAATGAACGAGTTTCGTGGCAGATAATGCGTTATTTAGAGGCTGCGTTTCGGTGCCCCAGTCACTCGCACTACGAGAGTGAATATACGCTGATCTAATTATCTCCCGAAGGAATACGAATCACACAAAAGTTATATGGGTGAGTAAACGACCGTATTTTATGCCAGAAATAAGGTCCAGGTTGCGTTCTTCTGACTCAGCAAACTCTAAAGCAAACAAATAATGCATCACGGGCTCTTACACTGCAGCCATTTTGGGAAATACACTATGGATGTTTTCTTGCCAAGAGTTAAATAAGAATACTGATTCCATTCTCATGTCTAGACGTTTAATAAAGACGGGGAGGTGGCTTTTTTTGCAATAGGTAGTGTGGGGCTTCCACAAACGAGAGGGTTAGCAGCTCCATCCCCAGTATATGGACCACATGTCAAAGCATCCTTGAGCCTTGTGACTGTAAAGATCTTTGAGTACCAATAGGTAGAAAAGTGCTGTATAAATGTCATAAATTTATCAGTGGTTAGCTTAGCTTAGCATAAAGACTGGAAGCAGAGGGAAACCAGCCTGGAAGACCATTCTCCCACCAGCAAAATTTAAGACTGCTGTCTACAGTGTAAGTTTTCCCTCCAAAACTGACAGAATTGTTAATATTATAAGCTCTTTATTCCTTGCTGTGTTACCTCAATAATCTCCAGCATCTCCACCCGTGTGATCTTGCCGTCTCCGTCCAGGTCGTACATGTTGAAGGCCCAGTTCAGTTTCTGCTCGAAGCTGCCTCGCGATGTGATGGACAGCGCGCAGATGAACTCTCTGAAGTCGATGGTGCCGTCGCTGTTCTTGTCAAAGGTCCTGAAGGCGTGCTGGGCAAACTTGGACGCATCGCCGTAAGGGAAGAACTGGGAGGAAACACAAGAATATTTTTAATGAGAATGTCTTTCAGCCAATTTGAGCAGTTGGGGATTAGAGCCTGTTATGTTTCATTAAACAGAAAAGCCTTTAGCATGGTGAAAAGAGGTGGCAGGTAAATGAGAACAGATGGTGTTAGTTAGAAGCATAATGACAAAGAATTACTTGCATTTACCATCAGTAGACATTGATCACCTGAGGTAATTCAGGAAACTTCGATTTCCTATGTTGATCCAGCGCTTAAGGCACCAAGTTTGAAGAATACTGAAGAATGTGCAGGGCCTGCCACTTCATCTTGTCTACACCCTGCAGTGTTTCCTCTGAGATACACATGAATTCTAGTTCTAAAACAGGAAACAAAAATGTATTGATCCCTGAAGGTGAAGTTGTCTTCTCCCTCGGGCCCTTACACAGGAAGGTCATGCTCCCTGGTAGATGTATTTCTTTTCTCTCAGAAACTTCCACACACCGGATACACCCTGACACGTGTGACTTGGACATGGGTCGACCAGTTACACGACCTTCTCCCTCCCAGCTTCCCTTTGCAGTACTTCCCTGCTGAGTCCTTATGCTAATTTGAAGTACATTTACATCTCTTAAAAACTGGATTAAGTGTATTCTCAAACTCATCGGATATGCGGGTGTCACCTTGAGGCTAAATCTATTGAAATTCTGCTGTCTGGGCTCCTGCAGGTCTTGTGGAGCCCATATGTCTTACCACTTACTTTGGTGGTCTTTTAACTTTCATCTACATCCATGATCTGAATTTCAATTTGTCCAACACTTCAGTGCTCTGTAGCAAACGACTGCACCATTCAAGCTGCTAAACATCATGTTAGCCGCATCATGTTAGCATGCTGACTTAGCTGAGGTTGAGCTTTGCGGCTAAAGATTAATAAACAAAAGTATGCATAAATCTGAGGCCACGTCCATTGCACACAGTTTCTATAAACGCTATAGATCAGTTAGGCTAAAACTTAAAGCTCGACGCTCCAAGCCATCCATGTCATCGCTGCATGCCAGCACAACATGCACACGAGGCCAGAAGTTAATGCAGTGACTCTGTGGATGACCGCTCAGCTCGTCATCTACTGTAAACCAGAAACCCCGTGGGTGGCAGCAAGAAACCGAGCGATTCATTAGATATAACCTTCCACTTGACCCCTCTGGTAAAAACTCTCAGAGCCGAAGGGTAATCTAAGCTGAGTGAGGCTGCTCTCTGAGGACCTGCGTAAACACAAGAGGGTAGAGTGTTTCAGCTTTCGTCAAGAAATTGTTTGAGATGTTCCATTTTCTTTCCCTATTTTAGGAAATGGTGTTGTTATGATGGTGCCGATTCCACAAAAACAGTTAAGTCACAACTGAGTACATAAAATGGAAGTCATAAGCAAAGGAATCATAGAAAACAAGAGAGGCAGATGCTCTTGAACTTTGTGTTATCTTTGTGGCTTTTGTTTGCTTATATTTAGTGACCACTGCAAGCACACATTTGTAAACTAAAGGTGAATTAACATGGAACAGATGAGATACCTTTAATAATATCTGTCTGCAAATGTCAATACATCCTGCTTGCGCTGGCATTTGCAGGACCAAATGATGAGTAGCTAAGCTGAAGTGTACAATTTTAGAAGGTTTTTAGAGTAAAACATCTCATTTAGTTTCTGGCATTCTGAATACTGGCTGTCTTTTTTAAAGCCGTATTAGCATGCTGTAAACACTGACAACATTTTCCTGCTTTCTGACAATTCTGTAAGTGGTGAGAGTGAACCAAAAGATTTAGGTACAGATTCAGGTGAGGATTTCCTATAGGATCATCACTACGGGCTTGTGGGAAGCAATGTGGTGCAGTTGTCAGCCTTGTTGCATCAGAGCAGGAAGGTTCTGGGTTTGAACCTGCTGGCCGGCTGGTGCCATCCTATGTTGAGTGTACATGCCCCAGTCCAAAGAGATGCATGTCAGGGTAATTGTTGCTTCTACATCGGCCGTAGGAAAGTTGACTTGCCTGGAAACCGGGGCAACTTCCCATCCCCACGAATTTCTGGGGGTGGAAAATTGGCCTAGGGTCACATTGTAGGGAACTGATTACGCTCCAGCAAAGATCCACTGGGTCAGTCAAACCATTTGGGTGGGCTTTATGCTGTGATGGACAGAAGAGCAATAGTGACGAAGACATATACGTCATCTGAGCGCCGTGGAGTTGAATTTGTTCACAACAAAATGGTTGTAGGACTGACCAGTTGCCTGTAAAGGTATTTTTTTCCTCTGTATCCGTTGAAACACACCTTAAAATGGAATCCAAATGGAGTGGCTCATATTCTGATAAATGTGGTCCGTGACCAAAGCATTGATCTGGCAATGCGCCTTGACTGACCAGTTCTTGAAGATTTCTTTAACCACTTGACAGCAGCAGAAATGGATGTAAGCAGATGTACTGGTTACTCAAATATACATCCAAAAAGTTAGCATGTATTGATGAATTATGTCTCCTTCTCGTTTTGGTTTGGTCTCCACCAGCTGCTGATACCTGGCTAATACGCGGCTAATGCTAGCTAGTCGCTAACTGTCCATCTGCAGCAGGTTTTTAAAGTGTTACGCCTAAATATGTAGTAGTGAAAATCAAAACAATGAGGTTCTGGGCAGTAAAACCAAAACACTGAGCTAAAAAAACCTGAAACACCTCACTTCAGAGAAACTGCAACCCGTCCACGTCATACATAGCAATGCAATGCAATGTGAATATAAATGATTGATTATAGCAACTTTAAGCTCCAAAACAAGAAGCACGAAATTTCAAAGCAGTTGAAAAATATCCGTGGCAGCTTACGCAGAGAGCAATCAGAGGCACGTGTACTTTTGTTTCGGGCGCCACAAGACAGCTCTACACCGTGTCCTGGCCCACGTGAGTGGCAGACAGTCTCATCATACACAGAAAAAGGCGAGGATGCAGCCCTTGCTCTCCTTATAGTAACAGCCCCAGCAAGCAAAAACCGTCTGGAGTCACGACGGGGATGGGGACGGGGGCGTTGGGAGTCGAGGCCGTGAATCCTAATGGGAAAGGAGAATGCAGCGGATCCAGAGAGCGAGAGTGGGAGGGAGGCGAAGAAGCAGACAGAAAGAGGAGGAGGATGAGGCTAGACTGCTTGAGTCAAGTCGGGTCGCAAAAACGGCCATCCGCAACGAGGTCCCGCCCATGTAGATTCTGCTGCATTAGCAAAGCGATCGGACTGCAGTGAGAAGTTGAGAAGTTAAGACAGCCAGAAGAGAAGCACTGGTGTGGGAGGGGAGTGTCACTGAGGAGAAGAGAGGCGAGACAGGAGAGGGGGAAAAAAAAGAAAAAACGGAAAGAAAAGATGGAGGAGCAGACGAAAATGAGTGGGACAGAGAAAGTGTACGGAGTATAGATGGAGACAGAGCTCCGATCCAGGTCCCTATTTGCCCCTCCTGGCAGGATGAAGCACGTGGATGGATGGGACGGCGTGAGAAGGGTTGAAGGGAGGGAGGAAAGCGGGGAAGTGAGGGTGAGGATGGAATGTGTCGGGGAAGTGATGCGGGAGAGCCGTTTGAAGGGTGGGGAGGGGGAGCAAAAGCCACTGCAGCTTCCGCAATCTGGGAAGTTATGAAACACTTTGTTATGTAAAAATGGAGAGAAGAGGGAAAGAAACACGTCAGAGAGAGACATGGAAACAGACAAGAGACGGCAACACAAAAACAAAACACTCACTAGGTGGCACGCAATTACTGTTTAACAACCGAAATGACCAGTCAGGACTGGAAGCGGCCGTCTCCTCCACCTTACAGCCACGGATATTGGGCTGTTAACATTTCCATTAAGTCTTGTTTCTCTCCTGATCTGGCTCCCAATTGCTGTTATGGCCGTTTGATGTGGCTGCTTGCAGTCGGCCATCAAAGGGCAGGCTGTGCGCCAGGCCACTTCTGTCCTCTCAGGGAAGAGCGAGGAGGACAAGCACAGCTGGCTTAATAAAGGCTAATGTCGCCACGGTCGTGCGTGCAACCAATAGTGTGCCACGGCCTATTCTGTAAAACAGCTACCATAACCCCGACATTCAACACACACACACACACAACCCAAAACATGCTGCTGGTTAAATGGAACATTAAAGCCTGCATAATCAGCCTGCAAGCTGGCACCGGTGCTGATCCAAGAACTGAGAGCGGCCAAGCCAGTGAAGGGGGGTGGGGTAGAGAAGGGAAAATAGAAAGATGGGAACGGAGTGCGGGAGAGAAAAATACTTCACAAGTCACACTTAATTGAAGGCCATATCACGCTAACAGAACAGTGGCTGACTGTGAGATGAATCCTGCAGCTCCAAACACGGCGAGGCGGCACAAAGTGGTGATTCAGCAGCAACCCTCAAATGAGCTCATTAGTGACAATTGACGGATGACTTCAGTCTGGTTTCGAAAATAAACTTCAGACGGAGCTACCCGGAAACGTTCAGTCCAGGTTTCTCTTTGGCTGAACCTCCAGCGCTGCCAGCTCTTCAGATAACACTTAAGCCGGACGGACATCTGGCAGCTTAAAAGCTTCCACCGATGAGCTCGCGCGGGTCAGGATTTAAACGCCATGAAGACGTATTTACCATACGCTGATTCTGTTGCAGTTTGGGAGCTGCGTGTAACTGGATTACTTATCTGAGAACCAAAAAAAATAATAAATAAATAAATCATAAGCCTTCATAAGTGAAAGTGATCTGAAGCGGCCCGCAGTAACTCATTTTAGGATTTGTGGTTTGAGGGCAACACCACATTCACTGAGACACTCTGCTGTCATAAAGCAATACGAATTAGATTTATAAATTGCTTTCACTTTGATTTGTTCAGAATATTATCAGGTAATAATTACGTATCATTTCAGTCAGTTGTGTCGAGATCCAGTTAGCTTTTCCTGCAAACTCAGTCCACTGAGTAGGATAAGAGCAAGTCTCACCACTTGGGAGCTCTCTTGACAATGCCACCAAGTAGGTATTTTAGGCTATCAAGCCCAGGTCCCTATCTAAATGAATAGGAGGGAGCCATAACTGCAAGTTCAATGGCTAGCCAGACGTAAAAAGAGTCAATTCAGATTCAAACAAAAACACTTAAAAGGTTTGGTTCCTTTGCAGCAAAATGAGGTTTAAACATCCTGTTTAATCGCAGGTTATGCAACTGTTACACACGCGCCAGGGTTCACAGCACCATCTTAATTTATGTCTTCATCCAGGGTGCATTGTCTCTGGATCGTCTCACCAGAGAACTTCATGTATACAATAGGCAAACAAAAATGTGAGTACACTTACACCGCACTCTGTATGCGCCTGCTTATGCTGGCTTATCAATGTGCAGTGTTATTAGAAATATTTTTACTACGCTACTGCGACTGCCTTGATGCTAGTGATCGAAACGCACAAAGATGAGCATAAACCCCTTCCTCCTACTAAGTAACTGTGGAGGACTATTAGAAGGTGGAAGACAGGACACTTTATTGTAGCTGTAGTTAGAGATTCTTGTTTTTGTAAGTTAAGCAGCTGCAGTTCAATGGCCGCATGGGAAATGCAGACTCTGCCAGCAACAATGAAAATTATTAAATTCGAACACACCCCCATAATGAAATCCTACTGGCGTGTTTTCTGTTAAGAATTGAGTCCTGCTTTGCCAGGCTAGAGACAATAAGTAACCACAAGCCCTACAGCAAGCCAGTGAAATGCACTGTTTTCAAAGTCAAAGTCAAAAAAGAGAGTGTTTTTTGTGACGTCCAAATGTTTTTTTGTTTGTGTGTATCTATTTTCTGCAAGAGTTGCATTTACTTATTTTTAACTCAAAAATTTATCAAACACACAGCACCACTGAAAAGCTTGGACACACATTCAGTGGTGTTTCTTTGTCTTTATTATTTTCCACATTGTTACAGTGAGTGAATAGGGCTCTTCACTGTAGAGAACTGTGTACAAACCCTACCTCTGAAAAACACAACTGACTTTATTAAGTCAAACGCATTAAGGAGGCAAGAAATTCCACAAATTCGCTCTTCACTCCTGATGACTAACCTCATGAAGCTGACTGAGAGGATGCCAAGAGTGCAAAGCTGCACTGAAGAATCTGAAATATGAAACATTTAGCAATTTTTTTTTTTGTTCACTACATAATTCAATGTGTGTTCCCTCATAGTTTTGATGTCTTCAGTATGAATCTACAAAGCCTGTGGACTCAAACCCCAACCACACACACACACACACACACACACTCCCAGAAGATGAGATTACGTGTGATCATTCATGCAGTCACTGTTCCATAATGCCTGTCCTGGACCGCCGCCACGTCAATGCCATGCTCTGTCGTTTGTACCTTAGTTTTTCACTGATTGAGTCTGATCCCAAACCTCTCTCTCTCTCTCTCTCTCTATCCATTTTGTTCTACTCGCTGCTTCTGTGACGTAGAGACTCATGCTTATAACATGAGTGCATGCACACACACAAAGGCCGTTCTCTGCACACTGTCCCGAGCCTCTGACCTCTTTTGTGCTTGTGTTCCCTCTCCCTAATCAATATGGATGGTTTAATATCATTTTTGTTATCATTAGACTGGAGCCAAGAAAACCAAATCCTTAAGTGTTAAAATTGGAATATCAAAGAATAATACAATAAGGAGCAATATCATAAATATGTGAGTGGAATTTCTGGTCTAATGTTATTCATGTTTTGAAACTGCTTTCTTAATGCCCACAAGGTCATCTCTCCTTGCTTAAGGGCCCTGCAGGACACTTTGTTCTGCAGTTATTGTTATCAGCAATACCAAGCTGATTTTCTATTGGCTATTCATCTCCCTGGTATACAAGTGCAGGTTGTACACGGTCAACTGGAGACTGTAACTCGCCCTTCAGAGCACTGGAGTACTTTATTTTTTCCTGAGCGACGAGTCTTTAGCTTTGACCTGTTTCCTATGGTTCTCATCATTCCACCGTGGCGACAGAGGGCTGCGTAAATAACGCCTTGTGTTTCATGCATCCCTTTGCTAACATTGTCAGATGCAGTCAAGCCTATTTGGGGAAATGCGCAGGCAGAGCCTTGGCTTGACGGGACTGGCTGTCGGTGCATATGGCTGTTTGCATTGCTTCGTCAAAGCGTCCCTCAGGTGCGGCTTCATCGAGCAGAATGCAAGGGCTGGAGAGGGAGGACGAGAGGCAGTGGATGCATAATCCATCGCAGGGGGTGTTTACGGTGTGCGCGTCTTGTTTGTGCGGGTGTGTGTGTGTGTGTGTGTGTGTGTGTGTGTGCGAGAGAGCCGGCGTCTGCGTGTGTTCTTACATAAACCCTCGGTGACATGCCAGGAAGCTACGGAAACTCAGCCAGCGCAAATCTGTGGCTGCTACTGCTTCCAAGCCTCCAGGGTCTGCACAGATAGGAAACGCACACACGCACAGTCCCCTTTGCTCTGCAAAATACATTCTTAATCATCCCCTTGTTACTCACCGACTGATGTCTGCTGTAATCACAGTATCCGCAAAGCTAGATACGTAAGCAGTATTTTATCCCTGAGAACATTTTCCACAATTGGCACTGAAGCAAGCGCTACACCTCATTGTAATCTTGTTAAACAGCCGACCTGACGAGAGGAGTTTCATGAAATCAAACCTCTCTTGTTTTTCTCCATTTGGATTTTATAATGGCCTCTCCACGTGATACGTTTTCATTGTTTGTGGTGGAGTCTGATATTTCCAAGCTCGATTAAAATTACCTTCCTGTACGCAAAGAAAGGAGGCACGTATGAAATCCTGAATTACAATAACCATCATCAACACTCTTCAGTCTCTGGTGTAAACACACTGAAATTTACTGAAAACTACTTTGCACATTACAGTGCATGCAGTTATTATCTACCGATTTTCCTCAGTGAAATATAGTTAGTTTGTTCTTACTCTGAATACATACGCCAGTTGCTCTTCTGTACGTCTGACAAAGCTGATGGAGTACTGTATTAATCCGCACTTGCTGTTACCATAGTTACCACGAGGGTTGCCAAATCGACCAGGACTGCAGTCTTAAGGATTGCAATTTTTAAATGAGGGTAAACAAGTTTTCTTTTAGCGAGAAGTTTTTTTTAAACGCCTCAGAGTCAGCATGGAATCTGGAAGATCTCATTCTGCCCGCCCTGCGGGAGAAAAACAGCCTCAGCCTCCGTTTGACTGCTGGCGCGATCAAAGATGTGACAATGAGACGAACGCAGGCACCTAGCGCCGGCTATTGTGCTGCTTCGAAACACACACACACCGTATGGCATTTGTTGGTGGTCGCGGTCTGTATGTGTGCGTCAGTCGTGAGAGTTCAAGCTAGACGGTATGCTTTCGAGAAGAGGAGGCCCCTTTATGGAGACAAAAACCAAAGACGATAAGTCTAACTAGTACTAGTCAGGGCACCCATTCAAACCATAGACTGATGAAAATGAGATTCAGCTTTAGATGGCTGGCTAAGATGTCCAGAAAATCGTCTGATTCTTGAACCGCATTCAGGTTGTGATTTAAGAGAGGACTTTGGCACAGACCTGTCCATGACCCTGTTTATCTGTGGTTACAAAACACCCAGCTGGCTGCACTAATTCTGCATGGGGGAGTGTATATGACAGCAACAGCAGATGGCACCATTGAGTGTGGAAGCATATTTCACGCCTCGGGGGACGGTGAGGAGAATAGTTGGCACTGGGGAAAGAGGAGGCTCCCATGAGAGGTAAATACATACAACTACTTGTGAAATTCAGAATAGATCACAAATCAGAACGGCTCATTGGGATGTTACAAAAAGATATTTATCAAAATATAAGCATTCCACCTGAGCCAGTTTTCTACCTTTTCGAGTCTAAATGAGATAGAGAGAAGTGGCCGAGGTAAAAGGGAAGCAGAGGGTGACTCACTGCTGGCTGCTAGGCTTGGCAGGTAGACCTGAGGACTACCCTCTGCTCCTGGTGACGCAGAACAAAGTGAGACAGAACAATAGAGAAAAAAGGAGGACTTGCTTTGCTTTTTATCTTCCCCTGCCAGTGGCATGTCCACAATGTCTAGTGCTGGGCAGCTGAACGTTCAGCAGCTCTCGTCTTAAAAAGCTCATAATCAGCAGCAGAGAGGCGGGGGAACAAAGGCGGGAGCGAGGCGCGGCGGCCTGTGTGAAGGACGGAGACAGTGAGGAAATACCACATGACGGAAACGCGACGCGCCACCTCCTTTTTCAGTTTCCCCTGGACGCCTACAGTATGGTTCATTGCTTACTGTACATCGTGCTTCCATTTCACATGTCACATCAAAACCTCCTTGGGTTTTCCTCCTGAAGCATACATTCATCATTCATGCCTGCTCAATCATGTCTGTGTGTCTGTGCACGCATGAAATCTCCTCTGAATCTGCATGCAAGCGTTGGTGTGTTTGTAGTCCCTGCTGCCACGACATTATTTCCACCTAACTTAACAAGAGCTCAAATGCCGTCAAGGTGTCTAAAATGGCTTATATCATCTACTATATACTGAGTTCAGACACAAAGACCAAAGTAACAGACAAGTCTGTGACCCATTTTAAGCACCTCCTTCACACACCCGGTAGTTTTTGCCAGCTGACTCCTGTAAGTAATTAGCAGCGCTGTGATTTAATTGTGAAGTGTACTCATGCGCTGCATTAAAATGAACAGTAGCAACCTCCATGTTTCCCTGTCTCTCTGTCTGCTTCTCGCTGCTACGGGCAGGTTGCCTTCTCTCTGGTGACTGTTTGAGTCTGTCGGAGGGGTAACTAGTCTGCAAATGCTCACTTCACTTCTCTCTCTGTCTCCTCTCTCTTTAACATTAGGTTTCCTCGGCACAAATGCCTACAGTAAATCTTTTTTATCTGGTTTTCTGTACCTTAAACAGTTGCTGTGCAAGCTGTTACCAACGCACTCTCTCGAATGCTAATTTTGCCCTGTTCCATCTATCTCACGTTCAAACACATTGTTTCCCCAGAGGAAATGGCTAGCAGAGACGGTGAATGCAAATCAGCACCAGATTGTGAGTGAGTGGGCAGTCTGTCGTTCGTCAACAAACTCCGAAGGTTTTCTGTATTTCCAGGATCAGAAAGTGCTGCTCTGGTTTGTTTCTGCGAATCTAATGCTCGACACAATCAGTCAGTCACCTGCCGAGCCGCATCAGGCAGATCCTGACACTTCTCATTATCAATGTGACTGCAAGGCTGTATGAAGGTTCCAAAAGCTCTGCTGTGTCGTGTGATGCTACCACTTGTTTCCCTGAAGCGTAATAGGCCTAATGTTATGTTTACCATAAATTTATGGTATAAATACCATAATTTCCTCTGACAGCGACGGAAGAGCCGGGGGAGCTCCTTAATTCAGGTGAAGCTGGCCCTACATTGTAACAAAGCTGCAGGAAATCCTGCCAGAACCAGTTAAACATCAGTTTGTAACATGTACTGTAGAAATCAGATCATTTCTGCTCAGTTACCAGCATCGAAATTAGCTTCAAAAATTCAGAACTTGTTGGTCCACATACCGTCTATGTATATTATATATCTTAATATATTCTATTCTTATAAAATAGTTTTTCAGAACCTACATCCAGCATGTATCTATTCCACCAAGCTGAAGCAAGGTAAATGTGTTTGACTTATGGATGTGTTCACAGAGTTGTAGATAAATGCTGAGTGCTATAATTTTATGGGTATTTTACATGCTTCCTTCCATCCCAGTTATCACAGCAGTCACATCTGTTTCAATCTGTGTTATTAGCCTCCGTAATGAAATGTTTTTGCTCATCTGTATGTGGGAAAACAAAGCTCCCTGTGTAACTTCATTTTGGGAATCGGCTGGCTACAGCGTACCCATGGGGAATGAAATTCAGATGTTGCAGATTAAAAGACTCTAGCCACATATCCCCAAATGGCTTTATTCAACATCACTCATTTGTTTATCTAACTGTTCAGATCATATAGATGCAATTACTACACAATCTGATGCCTGACACGAGCTGCAGTGTTGTTAGTATCATTTTGTGGCAGAACGGCCTTTGGCTTTCAAGAGTGTCATGTTTTCACTTCCTTTGTCTTCAGTTCTGAGAATAGTTTTAATCTGTATTGTAGTTTGTGCTTGATTGTGCTGAAGGGATGGCTGGATTAGAATGGTTGTCTGTCTCTCTGTGTTAGCCCTGTGATAGACTGGCGACCTGTCCAGGGTGTACTCCACCTTCCGCCCAATGACAGCTGAGATAGGCTCCAGCCCCCGCGACCCTCCACAGGACAAGTGGTTACAGAAGATGAATGAATGACTGAATGAATAAATGAACAAATGAAGGATGACTGGATTACCAATTTATGGCTCTCTTTTTGAGCTAATCCTCTATGACACCTGATTTCCTCAATGTTCACCATTAAGTTATTTCCTCTGTGACAGCTAAACACGTTATAGGTGCTTTTGCATTCTTCAAACACAGATTTGGTGCTGATCATCTCTGAAAGATGCCTTTTAAACTGGCTGAAAACACTATACCCCGGCAACATTAAACATCGCAAACCCTTGATTCAAAAACAATATTTGAATATGTACTTGTCTAGTCTTCTGATATATGATGGCCTACACTTTTTTAAGGATTACATGGTACCCTTTCTCCTCAGAGGAGGACATTTTCAACATACAATAACGTTTTGTTCTGTTAAGTTTCTCAGTCATCCAGTGTTACCCAACACCCACAGATGTTCCTGTTAAAACCCAATCTCCCCACAAGTCCTTTAGAACTGAGGAAGCTACTGAATCAGAGGTGAAATGTTTTCAAGAAACCCTACAAGTCCAGTCACCCTTGTTTTAGCATGTTTGAACACGTTAGTTTTTCTGTTCATTTGGCTTAGGCGTGGAACGCCATGGTGCTCCTTGATCTTATAACAATGGGAAAACCGTGAAGATGGCAGGGAACAAAATGTATGCACAAAATCAACTCACTTAAAAAAAGCAAAAGATATTGTAGATAGAGAAAAGAACCAAGAGAGATCACATGAAACTTAAGTTTACATAGTACTCCATGAGACTGAATTAGAATGGCAGTCCTTAGGAGTCAAAGTCAAAATAAGAGTGGATCTAGTGTTGGTCCTTGGGGATCACCTACTGTAAATGCAACAAATAGAAGCGTCCTCAAATAACTCAAATAACTTGGTGGGGCATTAGTGAAAATAGGTAAAAGTATTGATTATTTAGGTTGTATTCTTACACCCTTAATGCACACATTCTGACATATGCTTACAGAGAGTTAGATAAGGCATATAAATTTTCACGGAGCAAAAAGACAATTAGAAGACCTGAAGGCTGTATGATGTTTATAAAATCTGTCTTGAGCACCTCTAAATGTTAAATTTCTATTCTTATTTAATTTGTTTCATCTTCATCTTTGCCTGCACGAAACAGACTTTAACTCCAAACAGACATGACTGGTATTACTCTTCTCATCTATCTGAGATATTTCCCAAAATCTGTTCCTTTATCTTTTGATGCATTGGACTAAACATTTAAATAAAAATACAACAGAATATTAACAAAAGAGAAATACGGGAAAAGGGAGCTCAAAGAGACCAAGGAGAGAGAAAAATTACAAATGGCAAAACAAAAAATGAGAGAATAAGGGAGTAAAAATACAATGCAAGATAAGGAGAGCAGCAGAGAAAGAAAGGGGAGGCCAGGCTCCTAACCTAATCATGCCCTACTCCAAAGCACAGCGGGCTGGAGTGCTGCTCCATTGATTAACAAGGCTCATTTTATTTACAGAGCGCCTTGACAAATACAAGGCGGCCTGACTTGACTTTGATGCCGTATTTAAATCCACCCAGATGCCATGGTCAGATTTGCTCATGTCCAGTGCTGTTTTAGGTGTTTGAGCTCTTATCCAACATGCAATGTCATTCTGACATACAGCGGGTGTAGCTGAGAATACATACTTCATGTGTTATATTATTTCCATTCACACATAAAAGTGGAAATTTTGTACAAAATAATATCTTGTTACTATATCCACACAAAGATTAGACTGACAGGGATTCAGGATCTCTTTCCTGGGTGGACACTTGCCGACACCGTGGCTTGAACCCTTGTTAACCAGCCGAGGTCCTTCTCACTGCAGTCCCTCCGCACCACGTGGTTTTAACCTGCACTATGAGACTAATAGCACTGTTGCATTTCGCTATAATAGAGGGTGTGCTGCCGGTTATACAGAGAGACCATTTCCCCCTTGAACAGACCCTATTATCTTTGAGCATCTAAAGGCACTTACAGTACAGACTTCCTCTTCCCAGCTCTTACGCCTCGCAGCAGAGGTGAGGCTCGCAGAAAGATGCTGAATAATTCAATTACGTCTTCACAGTCCGAAGTGAGACATGGCAAAGAGGCCAGAGAGCAGCTGATAGGTCAAAAGCATTTTATTAGTATAAATCTGTCCCTTCCCTCTCTCAGCCTCTGTGTGTCCATATTCTCCTGTGCAGCTCATTTCGGCTCCATAACGTCTGCAAACACCATTAACACCAATTTTCTCCTCTGAAGGATTGGAGAAAATTCACAATGGAAAACCACTGTTTGTCATTGAGAAAATTACAGTCTGCTAATTCAATGTCAGGTTCTCCTCCCTGTGGGCTTTGTAAACATTGTAAACTACTCACTATCATAATGAGTGAGTCATTTATGACCAGACTTGATCATTATCATTTGTCAGCCTCGGATTTGTTTCTGAGCTCAACTCATATCTTCAAACGGGAATCGAGGCAGGATCGTTTCTATATTGGTGCTCAAGTCAACGCAAAGTGCTTCTTGTTGTTAATAGAATTTCTTGCCTTTCATGAGGCACCTTGTGTGGCGTTCGGCTGTGTGTGTGCGTGTGTTGTGACAATGATAGAGAAAGGCATGGGAGCTTCTGAGCTGACAAAAGCTATTTTTAGTGCATGGCAGCCACAAGCCCACTTGGACAGAGAAGAAGAGAGGTGAGAGAGGAAATGGGCAACAAGAGAGATGGAGAAAAATACTGTAGAAAGGAAAAACAGTGAGTGGAAAAAAGCGATATTGAGAGACGGAGAAGAGAGTTGTGATAATACAGTTTTGTTGTGTGAATTTGGGTTTACTTTTATTATGAAATAGTCCCAGTAATTGCAACATGTTTGTCATTGAGCATAACACTTAGCCTACTGCTATCTGACAGACAAAGCAAACAAAAAAACATGCAAATTTTTGTCACTTGTCACATGAGCTGTGGGTCAGCTTGAAATATTTCAGGAAGTGCGCGAACAGGAAGGAGCAGCAACAGTGATCATTTAGATGGAGGGCTGCAGGAGACAGGCTGCACACCTCCCACTTCTCCCCGAGGCAACCAGCTCCTTTCACTGTGCCCTGCTGCTCACATGCAGCATAACATCAACAGCTGCTTACCCAATGATGGGAAAAGACCAGAATGAGTTTGCTTGACTGCTATATTAAAATGACATTAGTTTGTTTTGCTGTTCCCCAGAATTCTGTGACCTGGTCGACATTTGTTGTTTTTAAATGTGCCTTTCAAATAATACTGATGTGACTTGACTTGTGACATTAAAGTTTAGGAACAAGACCACATCTCTTATCATTCCTTTTCCCACACTTACCTATAAAGGTGAGTCCTAAGCCTCTCCCTCTCAGTTTGTCTCAGTTCCCAACCCCCATCCTCCACATCCCTCTCTTTTCTTTTCTTTCACTTCTAGCTTTTATTCCAGCAACCAGGGTGTCAGGGTCTCACTACTCCATCATCGTTCCTCCATCATCATCCATCTACACATCCCGCTCCCTTGATGCCTTCCGTTTGACCCCTCTCAACCCTTCATTCATTTCCCTCATGTCCTGTCTTCCAAGAAACATCTTTGCATCGGTTAAGGTGTGGTCTTGGACCACATTTAATGGTTTGATGCTATTAAAAGGTATTTAACTTTCAGTGTCTACAGGTGTCACCAAATCAACCAGGACCGGAATGTTTGAGACTGCCACTTTAAATGAAGGATACATAATAAATAAATCAGTATTTGCCTTAATATCTAATCACCATCCCGTTTTTAACTAGCTAGTTGCACTGAATATCAACTAGATTGCTATTTTCAATTTTATTCATATAGTGTTGACAACAATGCAAGTATTTTAAAGTATTTATAACAGCACTGCAATACGGATGTTCCTCTATTCAACTCTATTATTAAATTAAATTAAATGTGAGTAGGGGGTTTGTGAGAGTTCCGTAGCTGAGGGCTATAGCCACGCCCTGCGTCACATCCATCTGAATGGTTATAAAAGGAGTTTCCAAATAAGCCCTCCTGGAACAAGGCTGCCTTTTATAACTAATTTTCCGTGTCAATCTAATGCTGCATCTCTGTCTTTTTTGTCTGTCTTTTGTCCCCTGCGATTAAGCGACATATGTTTCCTCACAGAAACAGGCTGTGAGCCAGATGATGTCAGTGTCCTTCTGTCGCTCCATTTACCTTGCTATCACTCGTCCCCCGTCATCTCTCTGTCTGTCTATGTGTCTGTCTGTCTGTCTGGGAGGGGGCGCTGGGAGTCTCTCAGTCAATGCTGCTGAACGGTCACTGCTGTACACACACACACACACACACACATAGATGTAAGCGCACCCGTCAACAGCCAAAAGCCTAGAGGCTGCGCAAGCGAGATGCAACAGAGCGGAATCCATCCATACATCTATATTCAGGTCAGCGTTTGCGTGTGTGTGTGTGTGTGCAGCTGTATTTGAAAGTGTGTCTGAGCATGAGACAGTGTCGCAACAATGCTTTCAATCTACAGCAAGGACTTGTTTCATTCACTTTACATTGCAGCTAATCCAAAGCAACAAACCAGAAGTTGAATGTGTAAATAAATATATATATCTGTGTCTTAAATGTGATATTAAAAATGGCAATTGGAATGCAAGGCCATATCGAAAGCATTTTTCGAAATATTTTCAGCGTTTGCAGACATCAGGAGCCGTGACATCGACTGCAGCTGGAAATGTCAACCTGCTTCCTCTATGTTTCTTTTTTGTATTTCCATGCCTGTGTTCTGCACAGGACCAATAACAGAGTAATATGAGTGGAAGGGACAGAGCTGCTGTTTGTAGCTGAAACCAGACAAAAGTCTACTGACGTGAAAATGCTACCTCACGACAATAACACCAATTGGCAGGAGACCAACACTAATAATGCTCATTTTGTGTTACGACAAATAAACACACCACAACATGCAGACATCCCACAACAAGACTAACAAGGTGCAAACAGTGTCTTACATTAATATATCATTGCACATTTCCCCACTGTGGGATAAATAAAGGATTATCTTTATCTGCAATTTCCTGTTTTCAGGAAAGGAAGAAAGAATTATGTTGTGTGGATCACTGTCAAATGCGTGTGTGCGCATGGCTGTCAGTGATCGTCTCCGCGCACATCAAGTGCCAAGAGAAAAAAAATCTAGTGACAAAATCTATCACCTTAACATTTCAAGGAGTGTCGTTATCCTGTTACAAATGGCTCACAGAGCGGCTGGCGTGTCAGGGATGAGAAATTTCACACGCTGTGGCATGCAAACGCTTGAGTGTGAATTGGCATGGAAGCCTCCCTTCCATTTTTATATCGCTGTCTAGCGTTGGCAACGCAGCTAAACGCGAAAATCCACTGGGAATCGAAAGCTGCAGCAGGTCACTTTAATGATCTTGGACAGAGTGGCTGGGATTTATGAAAAGTGGCACTCCGCTTCGGGAGCTAAAAACAGAGGAGATGAGGCCTTGTTGTTCTGAACCTCAACAATGAAAGAGTTGAGGGGTTTTACATAGTTTTGTTCTAAAGTCAGCTACCTAGTCTTTATCAATGCAACAGCTCAGACTGAGTTTCTTTGCGACATGACAGGTTAGTTGACTGATTGATTACTTCATAAAAGATTTAATATAAGAACTAAAATGTTATGCCAAATCCGTGGCCTTTACTAAAAATATGGGAGTAGCAATAATAGCTTATCTGCTTTCCATCATTTACTTTTATTTAATCCTTATATTACTCTGTTGGATTCACACACAAACTTAAAACCAAATAATGGCGAATGAAAGGATGTACAGTCCTAAGAACGATGAATGTGCAACGGTGATCAGCAGTCATACTTCAATAACAACTTTCCATAAAGAATAGCTCATTTTTCATTTGAAATGATTAACCCGAGGGCTTAACTTCATCCATCCATCCATCCATCCATCCATCCATCTATTAAGCCACTTTGTGCCTGTGAAAGTTCTGCACTGATTCCCTTACCCCAAAATATGCATTCAGATGAACTGTTCCCATTTCCCATGCTAATGGACACTTAAATTGTGGTATAACCATTTGGAAATTGTCTCAGTTTCAGCTAAGTTTTGAATCTACATTCTTAATGTCTCTGTCTATTCAGTTTAGGAAACTGCAATCGTCTGATGACTTCTCTGGAGTTTCCGGGGCCACGGACAACATTTAGGGGTATTTGGTGTAGTCAGATAACAGATAACGGATACTGTGGGCCGGAAACCCCTGCTCTGTGTGCTGGTCATTCTTCACAGCCTGACTAGCAACTTTGGACAATGGATCTGGGAGTTCAGAGACGACATGTACGAATGGACAGTCTATCTGTTAACACGCGACCTGTATGTGGTCAGCTCTAAGTATGTGTCTCTAATGACCACTTGTGATCAGATATCAGTTCTGACAAATGTTGCCTACATCATTTGGGACACAGCAGAATATTACACAAACGGCTGCTGTCTCAGAGCAATGGATCGCTATCAATATCTCTGTTTCCGAACCATGAGCAGTGCTTTTTGTACTTTGTGTGCATGGTAAACCAAGTCTTTCTTTTTTGATGCCTTTTCTGACGAAATTACACAGACTTCTCAAACTTTTCCCCAAACAATATTAAAAGGCTCTCCCTACTAATGAACAGATGAGATTTTGTCTTTTCTGATGATAATTCGAAATTGCAGTTGAGTGCACGTATTTTTAATTTTTTTATGAATGAATGAGGCAAAACTATGCTTATGCGAGAAGAGTTGAGTACACAGCCAATCCAGGTTATTTTCTAATGAAATTCAAACTAATACACGACCCTCATTCCTGATCAAATGTAAGAAGTATAAGGAGCGATCAGTAACCGTTACGGTACACTCACAAAAAATATTGTAGATTATATGTGACACACTACTGTTACACAGCATCAAATATGCCGTCAGATACAGTGCTATTATTTCCGGCTGACTTGCTACACCTGCTCTCCATCCCTTTGCCTGCGTCTTAACTAAAAGAGTGCGAGACGGAGCACAGATGGAAAAAAAGAGAGAGAATCGTGTGTCTGTGTTCAACCAAAACAGTACATTAACTCTAGGCTGGCAGCCGAGTGGAGGTAACACTGCATTTAGCACCCAGGCAGGGAGGCTTCTGGACAACTGTCACAGGTGCAGGGGGGGGGGGGGGTTAAGGTGTGAGGACGGGCATGGGAGCGAAGGAAAATAAAGATCTCGAGGTGCACGGGCGGAAACCGAACCCTGCAAACACCAATATTCAAGCGCAGCTCATACATTCACACCACTCTGCTGCGTGCGTCCAGTGCAGCTAATGACTAATAAATAATGTACACACACTTTCCTTCGCCTGCTTACTTTTCTCATCTCTGCCCCTTTCCGTTTCTCGCTTTCAGACGATGCAAACACACTGTTCCGTCTCCCTCTCCGTCTCCTACTGAACATATGACGCCCCCACCGCACAAACACGCAACCACCAGAACCCACACGGAGTCACTCTTCACAGGAACAATCTGTCCCGTTAATGTGAGGTCGCGGGCAGGCCGTTTTTCCACTTATCAGCCCTCTGGATTTAAATAAAGCCCTATCACTGATACACTGTTGCCTAGGAACACAATAGGATGCCTCAATAATAGGATTTACCCCGAAGCCTACAAGACCCCTTTTGATGTGAGCCGTGTTGCCCCTTTTGTGCAGCTGAAGATTTTCCCTCCGCTGTTCCGCGTGTGCCGTCACGCTCTGCTGTAAAGAGATTTTAAGCAGATATCTCTTGTGCCTGTATTCCTATATCGGAGCTTCCTCTTATTTCCCAGGTTATTTTTGGAGTTCAATTCGATAAAAAAAAAAAAATATATATATATATATATATATACTGTATATATATCTTATCTTACAACACGCTGTGAAGTACTGTTACATGCTACTGATGGTACCATTTTCTATAGGCTATACATATTTGCAACGCACAGTATTAATAAGTGCATCTGGCTCTGGTTGTGTTCTATTAGTTGACATTGTTGCTGTGGTTGTATAGCATGTTTTTTGTCCTTGATGTCAGTGAATGCACCACGTGAGAGACGGGAGTTATTGTAGAGCTGAGAGTTTGCCAAGCGAGAGCCTCTTATCAGAAGTGTCAGACTGACCGTGTTTATGGTTCAAGCTTCAATTACCTTGCAGAAAAGCCTCCGTAGCTTCCTTTGTGAAATACAGATTTCATTGTTGTAAAGCATTACTTTCTACTGTGTTTTTATGTGCGATGTCATCGACTAGTCGACGTCGACTCCACTTTCACCACATATTAGTCGACTTTAAAAAATCGAATGAAAGTCATACAACCCCTAATATATATATATATATATATATATATATATATATATATATATATATATATTGCTGCTTTTTGGTAGGTTTCAACGTAACCTTTGGTCCAAATGAAAATATCATTTCTGTGGATACTTTCTTCATCGGCAACAATAACCTTATTTATTTCTGATGTTTTCCATGTTTTTTTCTATTTTTCTTGTCTCAGCTGATGGCATTTGGAGGAAGTGCACCCATGACCTCAAACCCAGGCATGTCTTATGTAACAGCAGCCCCCTCTGGTTATGAAGCATTTCCTGGCACCACTGATAAAAGATTAATGCCTATTCTTATGCTGCTCGGAGTGCTTTCCTCAATGAGAACTCTCAGAAAGTTCAAACTTACAGTACAGGAAGGCATGGGACGTTGAGATCAGCCAGATGTAGCAGCATGATTGGACATAATGCAGTTTATTAATCACTGCATGATATTGCCCTGCACTTAATGCACTGTTTATATTTGTGTTGTGCTTTCCACAGACGTTCTGTGTACGCCTCAGTTACTCCTTTACCAAAATCTGACAGCTTTAAACTTTTATTTAATACTGTTAAAAGATAGTCAGAGTCATGGCTTATAGACAGATGGTCTCACGGATCTCCTCTGTCATATCTGAATCACTTTTCCATTAAAAAATTATTAAATTACGCTTTCCCAGGTCACTGCTGAAGTATCACTTTACACAAGGAAAACATAAAAACTATTTTGTAATATGAGCAGCAGACAATAGTATTACTAACATTAATACTACAGTAGTGTAGTAGTAGAGAGTATTTGTTAGGCTTTAGCCACTTATTACTACATAGTCACGACCAATCTGTTTTTTTACATCCTTGTTATTTCTGTGAATGTGTTGCACCTTGTTTTATAAGAGTAAATGAATAAATCATGGAATAAATTCACACCGCTCAGTCAGAGGTAATGAGATACGGTAGAATACGTATTAGCATGAGAAGATAATCATCTGAGCGCCTCTGATATCAGCCTCTCTGTTGGTTTTCTGCCCAGATACAGGAGAGGGCGAATGGGAACATGGCTGGATGCCTGCTAAAAATCTAGCAAGGTTTATAATGGGAATGCAATTCCCCTCTGTGGTTCTTGTGGTGATTCAGAGTGTATTCATGCAACCCAACCAAGCCCGCTAATAGCCAACGGTGGGAAAACCCACTAAGAATGCATTGTGCTGGTTATATTAAAATGAACAAACAGCTAAAATGTGACACAGATGCTTCCACTAGATACCACACAATACCCTTACTGATGCTACTGTCATCTATAAATGGTACAAACATCTGCAAATGGTAATAGTGTTCCAACTATTACTTATTATTACCTATAGAACACGTTCTTATGTAAAATTAGGTCTGGATTGTCTATGGTCCATTAGAAAAACCACTCTATTAAATAAAAATGAGAGGCTAACCTGGAATTAAAGCTGCTAACTCCTAAATACTTCATATTAAAAATAGATAACATGGCCATGAGTAACACATAAAATCAAACCCGGAGCTCCTCTTAGCTTTACTAAGAATTTAGCCTCCTTTTTTATTGGGTTTACAGCCTGTTTTAGCTCAGTTTGCTTTATTCTCACTGAGACTTGTCGCACACATGCATTGTGACCGCTGCAGGGATGAGGGACCAGAACAGTTAGCGTTTATCTGGTGAATATAGTGAAGCATCTAGCAGGTAAAGAGAACTAAAGCAAAACTTGGACTTTGAAAAAATTAGCCTGGAAACTTTGTACCAGAGGTTTCCCTTCCCACAAAATTTATGTAAGAGAATTTTGGTCTGGAGTCGCCCTGGGATTCACTGTGCAAAGATATGATGAGGCGATGGACAGAAGGATCCATTAGGTGGATTTTATTTGCAACTAAATGGCTGCTGTGAGAGAATCAACATGTTTAGCTCGCATCTGTCGTAAAAGATATTGTCAACAAAATAAGTTTAAAGGACAATTAAAAGCAATTAAGGCATTTGTGAGGAAGCACACATCACATATGCACAGCGTATACACACCTTTTAAAGAATGCTAATGTTTATAATTGGGTAGTTTGCTGCTCTAGTTTTACTGCACTCAAGAAGGCTGAAAAAAATGCTTAAAACAAATGTACCCAACTTTGAAAGTCCCAATAAAACCCCACAGGCATGCAAATTGCATTGCCATAACAATTAGTATACCCTTTCTTGATAAACTATTTGCAGATACTGTAGAATAGCAAATGGAGTACCACAAGATTAGCAGTGATTTATGCCAAGGCCTCTTTATGCTCCTCTGACAAACTTTACATCCTTCTACTAAACTCCTTTGTTCTTTTCACACTATACTAATTATACTATATCTTAGTGGCCTAACATCTACTGCTTTGTTGAAATCTAGTCTAGTCCTGCTCTGGGTTTTGTGCGCCGTGTGTGGCCAACACATACAAATGGGTGTCAGTGTTGTGCTGTGGCGCACAATGTGTGTGCAATCCATCAGATGAAAGTGAGTCAGTGGAGCCTCACCTTGACATAGAGCTGCTGGAACTCGTCCAGGTTGAGCCGGCCGCTGGGACAGTCCTTGAGGAATCCCTTGTACCACTGCTTCAGCTCATGTTCATTAAACTCTGTGTTCTTCACCAGATCCTCCATCACTTCAGGGGTCAACTTGCTGTTCTGTTTCCCCATTTTTCCTGCAGAGAGGGATCACACGGGCAAAAACACACACACACACAGAAAAATTTAAGTTAATACAAAACACAAAGAAATACATGCTGCGAGTCTGGAGGGCGTTTGGAAACCAGAGATTTCTAGAGTGAACTGTGAGAGTACAAACCAAAGCTCCATCTATAAATAAGCTTTAAAACAAATGGACTGTAACATGAGGCATTGGAGTAGTGTCACATGTTGGGAATTAGTGCTGTTCTGCTTCTGCTTCTGCTTCTGCTTCTACTTCTCGGGTAATAGGGTCAGTTTGTAAGACACGCAGCTTTCTTTTTTCTGTCTTTGAGCAGCTGCATGCCCTGATTTTTTTGTTTATCGCTGCTTCATTTTTGGAGGAACTCTCAACCTTTGGAATCCATTTAATCAGAGCTTTCGCATTGCGCTCATTAAGAAAACATGAATTACGTATTCATGTATTTTAATGTCTTAGGGTAATGCAATGTATGTTGTTCTTTTAAGATCCCAAATGAATACTTTCATATTACAGTGTTATTTTAGTTGAGTAAACTTCTATTTCTAGCCTTCAGCCGAGTCATTTGCAAACAGTTATCATTTTGTAAGGTGTCATAATGACACCTTAATCTAGCTGGCCTGCTGTGACGTTTTATAAAAACTCAAGCATGTTTTGGGTTTAATGTCCCTCAATTTCCCCACTGCAGCTGTTAGGGCTCAGCTGCCTCTGTATATAGCTGTTTCTATCTACATGATGCTGATACTGCCACTTTTAAAAGCCTTGATTAGTTCATCAACCAACCCATAATTAGCACAATTTGCAAAAAGATGGTTAGTGTTTTGGAACATTTCTGCTCTTACTCTCTGCTGAGAAGTTTTATTCGACCTCTTGAGTTTGAAAAGACCAAGGGAGATGCAAGACAGCAACCGTGAGAGTCGCGAGGCGCCAGTCAGTCTCTGCCATGCACAACGTATCATAAGCTCCTATTATGAGGCATAGGCTTTGAGATTTTGCACCTTCCTTCGTGTAGCTGGTTTCTATTTATTTCAGTACAGTTGTTAAATCAGCACACAGAGACCAAAAATGCATTTTAAAAGTTGCAATGTATCATTTCCCTGCCTGATTTAATGCCAAAGTTACATTATAGAGTGGTAATGACTTTCTAAAGCAGGGACCAATTTATAAAACTGTCTCTGTGCTGGCTTCAAAGAGGCGCCAGCGTCCATCTCTGCAGTTGGCTGTCGAACACTAACCCTGTTACCGCAGCGCTTTCACATGCTTTGAGCTTGCTTACTGATCATCTACTGGGTTTTTTTTTTTTTAGCAAATTCTTGGTCCAAACTATTATGATTGAGTGCTGTGCATGTCCCAAACAAACAGGATCAAATCATCTTAGGAAGTTGAGTTTCAGCTGCTTGAGCTTATCTGGTTGGAACAGTGAAGAGGGTGACACACCAAAAAATGTCTTTATACCATTCTTCATTTTGTGAAGACCTCATGAGGAGCCATTTCTAGCAGCTCCCAGAGTCCCTGGACCACAATTTGGGAACCATTCTGTCTAAAGAAGATAAATATACCTTGCCCTGAAAGCCAATTTCAGAAAGTTTTTCAGCCAGGCTCCGCATGACCTGAGTTCACAGAGGAACTTCAGATTAATAATGAGCAGAGTGGAAATTTGAGTTATGCAATGGATAATCAAGTCTCTGCACTCTTTGTGAACTAAAATGGCAGCAAATAAATTAATTTATTATGAATTAATTTGCTGCAAGTGTGGTGTGACAAATGATGTATTGTACCAATTAATTGAGCTGTTTAGATAATAGTAAAAAAAAAAAAAAAAGAACGAGAAAAATGCAATCAAATGAGTGAAACAGTGTGATAATATAAAAAAGGAGAAACAATCCTGTTGGGTTTATTAGCTGATGGGAGACAGAGGTGAGAATCCAACCAAAAATGTGAGGAAGACTGGATCAGAGAGGGATTGGGGGAGACATATGGAGAGAATCACAACAATCCAAGAAGTGTTCTCAGAAACAAAAGTATGTAATTTTAGTACGATTTTACTGCCAGCTATTGTCTGTGAAGCCGAAGCGTCTCCACATGGCTGATGCTCACTGAGAAATGTCACTTCTAGCAGATCTTTGATTAATTAACTAGGGTTAAGGAGCAATTTAGACCTGAGAGTGAATGAAAGTCAAACACCGGGCCAAGGACCAGGGCTGGGCCACAGGGCTGTAACCTGGTCAATAGGAGACTATATGATTCAACAAAATATATCTCGAACTTAAACTGGAACTCTTGGTACGTCAAGAGGCATGTTCCCAACATTAGCCGGGATTTTGGACCGAAAGCGTGGCCATCCTTATCCAAGGCGGTGCGCAGTCACCTGTCTTCGCTGTCAGCAGAATCTGACCGTCTCAGCTGCACATCACCGAAGACAATTTGTAAAAAAAAAAAAAATGCAAAAAAATGGATCCCTGACCCATGTGTAAATGTCACAGACGAATTGAAGATCAACTCCTCAAGCTTGGCCTGGAAAGAATGTTCGCCTTATCAGTCTGAATTGAAATCGAGGCTGAATATCCAAAGACTGCTGCAAAAGCACAGAAAACATTGCTTCCATTTCCAAAGTCATATCACTGCTAAGTGAACAAAACCAAAAAATTAAAGGAATAGACTGGAAATGAGGAGATACACCTTTGGCATCGCCCATAGTCCATCAATGGGGCCGTTGCGTTGAGACAGACACAGAGAATGTGGTCTGCAAGGAAACTGTCAATATTAAACCGGCCCACGGTGAAAAAAAGGCAGGGGACTCATCAGTTTGCATTGATACAAATCCTGCTCGTTTTGTTTGATGTGTGCTTAGGACAACATTGCTCACGGTGTATACTATGACAGCCAGATTTACGTATTAGCATGCAGTACTCTGGTTGTTATAACAGATTATGCAATGTGAGCACACACACAATATCTGCATCTCTCAAACAGATGCTTTTTGAGAGCACACAAAACAGCACTGTGTTTGATGTTGCCCGCCGGGGATCATAAGTGCGTTCACTTGCTTCTAAAAAAAATGAGAGGAAGTTGTACAGTTTTCTTATTCATAAGTGACCCTTCAACTGCGGTTCCTAGCGAAAACCAACTAAACAGTGGATCAGGACAAGAGCTAAACTGCTACAGCTAGACAAAGTGTAGAATGAAAATCATTTTTAAAACACAAACACAAGGGAGTCTGACTCATCTCGCCCTCAGGATACGTCTTTTCTTTTATGTGGAAATAGTGCAAACATTCGTTCTGATCAAAATACTGACGCACACCAGCTTGACAAAGCTCCACATGGGACATAGGTGACATTATTCAACTATTGCCAAGTTAAGTAAGATTAAGCATGTCTTTGGACGGTGGGAAGAAGCCAGAGCACCTGGAGAGAACCCACGCAGACACAGGGAGAACATGCAAAGGCCCCAGTCAGCCCATGGATTTGAACCCGGGACCTTCTTGCTGTGAGGCATCAGTGCTAACCACCACACCACTGTGCCGTAAAGAAAAACAATGCTTTTAAGCAAACTAGATAAAAGATTTGAATGATTTTCAGTAAATACTACGGAACCCTGCTCTCTCATGCACAGACTTGTGTATTGCGTATTAGAAGACAGATGACATCTGCAGCAGGGGTTATGGACGTGATACAGAAAGGAAATGAAAACTACCCTATCCCCTGTCCTTGATGATCTGTAACATCCCATTACAAAAAAAAAAGAAACATTTCTCAGTGCTGCAGTCAAACTGAGGAGCCAATACGCTTTGACAGCAACTTTCTAACACTTTTCTGTTACAAGATGGGCTGACGCCGAAGACAGCAGCTGCTGCAGGAGACAGATGTGTCCTACGAGAGACGGCAGCAGAAGACGCCTGACAGGCCTCGCCATTATGTCATTGTGTAGATGTGTGTGCAGGCAAGTGTGTGTGTGTGAGGAGTGCTTGTGTGATAGAAGACACAGTAAATGCATTTGTATTTACCTTTATGTACAGAATATGAATTACTGAACGTGTTCACGTTCCTGTACAGGATTATGCAAATGTTTCAGTCTGCATGTCTGTGTCACATGTTTATAGAACGAGTATGGTAGTGAATTTAAATTGGCACTTTGCATCCCAGGAAACGGAAATCATTAGGAATGAACCACCCCAAGCACAATACAAGCTCACTGTCAGCATATGCTATATGAACATGCAACATACAAACCCTCTGGGGAATGAATGCATTTTTGATAAGAAAAAAAAAAAGGATTCACAATGCGCTTACATTAGCTCACACTTCATCGTGATGCAAAAAGAGTTCTGCACCATGCTGTCATTCATTCACCAAGCTGCAGAGCTCAACCTGCATCTGTGTTGTGTCAGTGTGCTGCTGGTGGCCCAGCTTTACGTCACACTCACAGCTATTTTTCCACATCATGCAGCATCTGGGCCTTATTACCTAATGACAAAAACAATGGATATAATAAATGCACTTTGGGAAAGGATGCGTATTAAGTGTTTAATTTATGGTGCAGAATTGTATCACACGTTGTTCAATACCGCCCACGGAACTCACTTTACACGAAATCTGCAACTGCACAATGTTTAAAGTGACGCAAGAGGCAACATTGTACCACGAAGCAATTTCAAAACAACATCCTACACATTGTCATTCTATATTTCTTTTTAAGACCTTCAATTTGCGTCTTGGACTTGCGTTGGCTGCATCAAACCAACCCACATGCATTAAATATCTGATCATATTTGTTCTCCATACATGTCATTCCCACTCAACGCCTACACTTTTTCAGAGCTGCCTACGAGCCTTGTCACTCGCAGGGCTGTCCTGCTACTGTTTACCATCAGCCCTGGAAGAATTTAAATATAAAGGTGACTGAACAAAATCGCCCCGCTCAGCTTACTGAATTCCTTTTCCACTCTCTGGCTTACGATGTTACATTTCCCCTGTCTCTGTACCAAAACACAGGAAATGCGAAAGTGATAAAAAAAAGTAATCAGGGTGTGATCTGGGATCAATGCAGAGGCATGACACTCTGATTTAACACCAAACAGTGAACACACCCCACCTGCCTGTTCCCTCTTAATTTTATGCGTCGTAATGTTTTGCACCAGTTACTCACAGCTACCGCCAAGGGGGGGGGGGGATACAGACAGCTGGTGCTAGATTAGCAAATGTCAGCGCTTTGTTTTAGCCGGGGAGACGAGCGGGACCGAGTCTGGGACAAGACACACTGGGTCAGTCGGCAGTGCAGAGCAGAGCAGAGCACCATGCTGACTCCAAACCTGAGTCATAGCTCTTTGTCTCATAGTCCCCCGGGGGCCCTTATCAGAGTCAAGAAAGAAGAAAGAAAAAAAATCATAGCATAGTTACAACATCAGCACACAGGTGTGCGCTGGCACCGAGATACACTGTCGAAGGAGTAGATCTGCAGTCTTATTTCGAGCAGCAGGTCCGCCGATGAGCCAGGCAGTAGGCTATTACATAACTCTATCCCTTCACCATCATTTGCCAACAGGGGGATGACCTTGAGAGGCAGGCAGAGTGCCAGCCCAGAGAGGCAACAACAAACAGAGACAACGGGTTTATTTTAGAGCAAATCTGATAGATTTCTGTGTAATCCCGCAGCTATTATTGCCTAGAAATGTGTGCAAGTGTGTGTGTGCAGGAGAGGTGGACTGGCCGGTGGGTGAGATGTGCTCATGCCTGCATTTATCTGCAAAATAAATAAATAAATGAAGACAAAAAATTAAAAATAAAATAAAATTGTAGCTTCCCATTGAGGATGGTGTTGGTTAAGGAGAGACACCACACCCCCCCCATCTTCCTTCTGCACACACACACACACTTGCAACATCAGCACCAGTGACACCAGGATCAATCAGGATGACATCGTGCCATGTCATACCAAGGAAGGCAACAATTACATGATATACTGCCCATATTGATCAGGATGGTTGCACAAACCAGCCTTCACTTAAGCTCATTGCCTCGGTCCCTTCACTTATGTTGTGTATCTGAAAGCCTGGTAAGTCTCTGTGTGTGTATATGTGTGTGTGAAGGCAGCATGAGTAAACCCAGGCAAGACTCCAATCCATGTTTATTTAATGCTTTCCAATTTGTGATCAGGATTTGATCAAACAGGAGTGGAGGCTCCATTAGTTATTTAGTGTCGTTTTTTTTTTTTGTAATTTGTGTGTCAATTGTTTGGACTTAAATGAGTCTTATGAAACCAGTAAGCATGACGCACCGGTTGCATCGCGCTGAAATAAACGGGAAATAAATCAAATGTGCATTAAAACACGCATGTGTGCTGCCACGCACCAGTCACGATAATACACAAAGAATCCATCCTACCTCGAGAGAGTGTGTAGTCAACGAGGGAAGTCCGGTCTGGTGTCTGGAGTCGGAAGGGGGGGAAAAAAACGAGCGCTTCAAACGTCTGAAATGATCTCCTGTCGAGCCTCTAACAGTTTAAGAGAGTGCTAGAATCTATTTTTTTTTTTATTTTACTTTATTTTATTTGAGGGAGTAAAGTCAGCTTCAACAGAAAGTAAGCGGTGCAGGTCCGTAGGATGATGCTGCTGAACACAAACTGCAGCTGATGTACTGAGAGGAGGAGGCAGCTACAGAGAGAGAGGGAGGGAGAGAGAGAGAGAGAGAGAGAGAGAGAGAGAGAGAGAGAGCAGTGCGTCTCTCTCTCTCTCTCTGTGGCTGCACCGTATGACTATCACAGCAAAGAAAACAAACGCTGCAAGAAGCGATAATAATGACACTTTATATCCCACATAATCCCCCTAACCAACGTTCACACTGCTGTGCCTTAAGTAGCCAGTCTGGTCAAGAACAGACTAAACTCATGTGTAGCTAGCATTGACTGTATATACTAGGTAGCTAGCCGTCAAGCTAACGTTAGCGGCTTAAAGCAAAACATATGTCTGCGCAGCCGCAGTAGTTTCGCGCCACACATCGGAAAGCCAGAAAGTTTAGCTAGCCAGCTAATCCGAGTAAACAAATTTTAATGCTGAACTAAAGCCTTCTGTATACAAAGTAAGTAACTTGGGCATTAAGTTAAAGTTAAAAAGCTGGATACGAAAGTGAACGGCATTACTAGCTTAAAGTGTAAACTAATATCGCAGACAGTGACTGAAAGAGCTAAGTTAGCGTCAAATTAGTGTTTCCTTACCTGTTGAATATGAGTACTCGAGGTGATTATACTCAGCATATTGCAAGTCACATTGATTTGAAGATATTTGTAGTTCAAAGAAGCGCAAACAGGAGGCAGGTCATTTTCGCAGATCTGTAACTCCCTAGGTCGCAGTGTAAATAAGAGCTGATGTTAGCAGTTAGCTACTAAAAGATACAGTGGCTGAAAGAGAAGTCAGGAAAACACATGCAAATAGATGAAAAACAAGCAATATACGTTATACTGTAAAACTCATCGGCAAATACAGAAACATGCTCCAAATACTCTCAACATCAGCAAAGGGAAATATTTTCGGGGGACCCCCAAAAAGTAATTAACAGGGCTGGGATTAGCTTGTTATTCAGTTTTACTTTTGGAGTTGGTGACACTATTTTTTAAAAAAAATCTTTGTATGTTTGTTTTGTTTTTTGGCTTGTGAGTCCAAATAATTTAACAACATACACTATTTATTGGCAGATTTACGGAATTAATAATATTTAAACGTGTATTCTGAACCCTTTCGTCACTTTTTGGGTTCCCCTGGAATTATTTCCGTTGTCTCTTGTGCCACTTGCAGTACATTACTGTATTTTCTGTTGTTGTGGCTGTTGTTATGAGTATTTGCATTGCATTTCTATATCTGTCTGTGTTGTAAGTATTTGCAGTACACATATTGTCAAAACGATGAGGATGTTTTCCTAATGTGCTTGTGATTTGTCTGTTTGCATGTGTTTTCTTTAGCTGCTGTGTATTAAACTCATTCGGCCACCATAGAAAGAGGTATAAGCCTGCCATAACAGCAGGGGTGACATCAAAAAAAGTCTTCACAGCCATCAGGATAAATGTAATATCTCACGCTGCTTGAACCTATGGGTAGCAAGGCACCCTGCTGTCCTTAAATCGGTCCTTATGATTTTTGGTAAATTGACTTATGGGAAGCGGCTTGCAATGCCATGAAGAAAAGCATTGTCAATGACTAAATTCCACTCAGCTGCTTAAATATTAGGGTTCTTGTATTGTGCATGCTGGATCACTGCTACAGAACCTATTGTGCTCACTGTAAACAAAGCTTGCATTGTCTGCCTGGGCAGCAACACAGCATTTCTTGACTGGGATGTTAACAGTAGGGCGGCATGAGAACAATGACAGCGCTTTAGTGCCATCCCCGTGTTCTCTGCACCGAATTATGATGTTTAACAGTCGGCAGTCTCACAAATCCAAGAACTTAATAGTTCTTTGGAAAAAAAAAAAGTTATGTTTTGCTGTTGGATTACTTCTTACTTGTTTGTGTTTTGAGTCATGGGTTTGGTTTGAGGTGAAATACTGCAGCTACACCTCATGTGAATAAAACACATGGGCTGTTATTGAAATATGCACTATAGTATAAACTGGAGTAGACGACCACCCACAGGCTTTTCGGAATCAGTATTTCAGTCTCAGCCCAATGTGAAATAGTTTCTTTCCAAAAAATGCCATTTACCGAAATAAGTTATGCATTAGAAACATTCTTGACATGATTGCTTGTTTTTTTTTTTTTTAGATGAATACCACTTCAGATATTGATTTGAGCAGTGTGACTTTCAGAGGCAATTCTCTCTCTCCATCGGTTTCTATTTTAGGTTTTGTGAACAGAAGAAAATGGATAAAATCACACAAGACGATATCAGTCCACAAGCAAGGAAGGAGCTTACGGCACCACTCTCCCCTAAACGACCATGGACAGATTGTGCAGTGATGAATAAGCACAGTGGAAAAAGCAAGTTTCCGAAGCTTCTGACATTTCAGAAAACCATTAGTTCTCCGTCATCAGCGAGTACCCTGCACAAAAACGATGGTGCAATATGCACAGCAGAACGTGGGTTTGAAGAAAAACCTCAAGAACAACCACAAGACACCACAGTAAATGTCACTTCTGTCGCTGAGGTGACTCCTTCTCACTGTCACAGTGCATGTATGGAATTGCCTACAGTGCATTTTATCACTGCTGAGAGACATCTACCACTTCTGGAGAAAGATGAGCAGCCTCCAGTTACTGAAACTGACAAGATCAGCTTATACCCAGGAGGTGTTACAGGTGGATCCTTAGCAGAGTGTCCTGCTTCAGCCGGCGCTGACACATCCAGTCATCCTGATGGCAAACAGCTGGGGAAATCACTTGAAAACAAGATCCCTGGTGGTTGCTGTCTCTCCGCTGGAAATGAGGATGGGAGACAGGTGCAAAATTATTTCAATCAAATCAAGGCAGCTATCTTTGGTTCAAGAAATGAGGAGGTCAGGTGTCAGTCTGATTGCATTTCTAAAGATGAAAACATGGATTTCTGTTCATGGAGCCAGTATGCTGTGGAGACTAATCAGAGACACAAAAAACTTGAAGTTAGTGAGAACATCCTTTTCAGGAAGGAGGACGGTGATTATGCAGACTCTGAACTGCTCTGCACACACCCTAAAGATCAGCCCTCATGGAACTTGACAGAAGGTGGAAAAAATGAATTAGAATTGCAGATTTGTGTCAATGGAAATCTTTCTGTCTGTGATGGGGAGACAAAAGGCCAAGTTAATGAGAGTGATATCAGCAAAACCTTGTTCCCTTCTGCTGAATGTGCTGAGGGATCAATTCTGTCTAATGATGTGGTTTTAGACAGAAATATTGCAAACGGGAATGTGAGTCTTGAAGTTGATGGCCTCTATGAGGCAAAAGGAGAGCATGCTGCTGGCAAGATAATAACCAAAGCTCGGAGCGAAACGGCTGATCATACTACAGAGACCCCAGTGCCTGCTAGAATCAGTCAAGAGCCTGCTGAAGGAGATAATGATGCAAGCCCCTTCAGTGTAATTGACCCTACAATCTGGAGTGAAACGGACAGAGAAGCTGAAGAGAAACGCTGTAAATCAGGTGTAGAATTATCTGCATCAGTAAAAGTCGGCAAAATGGAAACGCCTTTTCCACTCTTTTCTGACGTAAGACCATCACACAAGGTTTCACCTCCTGACAAGACGGAGCAGTTTAATCACCACAGCAGAACACGGCTGTGCAAAGGTGACAATGTGGAACCACAGGCATGTTCCATCACCGCCAACGGAACGCACAACATGAATGGCCATGGAGGCAACTGTCAATGGCAATCCAGCCACAGCAGCAGTGCCACAAATCCTCTTCCTGCTGGCGATGATGAAAGACAAGAAAGCCATGATACTGTGGGATATCAGCTGAAAGAAGAGAGTCCCTCTGGCTGCCTTCCTGTCGACTTTGACCACCTGAAGACACAGGAGGTTGAATATTCACACACTGATATTGACAGAATGGAGAAGACAGTCGACATAAAAGAAAGAGAAGAAAATAAAATAAAAAGTGATGAACGTGCAAACTTGGAGAAAGCTGTGAGGTCAGATGAAAGCATCCAGCTTCAAAATGAACAACACAAAGACGACAAAACTGAAATATCCACTGATGACTGCATCAGTGACAGGACAGAGGGAGAAATGCATGAAAAGGACAGCAAATTAACACTAACTGAAGGCCAAGTAGAAAAGCAGCCTGGGTGTTTGTCTGATCACCCTTTCGGTGCTGATATTTGCACGATTGATGTGACAATTGAGGGAAAGGCAAGTAAAGAAATATCAAATATTGGAGAAGAAATAAAACATTCTGAGCATCATCAGCATGAAAACTCAGAGATATTCCCAAAATATGAGGATGGTGTACAGCAACAAAATGAAGAGGACATGACTGACGTCTCACCTGCTGAATACACTAGTGAATGCACAGAAGGAAACATATTGACCCACTGTACGAAAGATGATCAAGACCACAAGCTCAGTTGCTTCTCTGATTTCCAACACAGAGCTGAATCATCCATGACTGAAAGTATTCATGACCTTTTGGCCGTCATCGTTTCTCTTACAAGTGATGCAGTTGTGCCATGTCAGCTTGATTTAAGTTATTTACAAAATGCTCACAACCCCTCGGCACCAATCTGCAGTGACAGATTTCCCCCGTTGCCACCTGCCTTCAATCCCTACAACAGTGTGCTGGGGCTGTTTGACAATTTCGAAAAGATCCAACCCTCACCAGATGATGAAGATGATGACGCTGCTGGCCTGAGCAACATCCCTGTCCTCATCAGCTTGCCCGACCAGCTGCTGAAAACACCCCAGCGACAACTTCACCACTGCATGCCAGCGGCAGGGAGTGATATGCACGAGGAGATACCAGAGGAGGAGGAGGAGGAGGAGGAGGAGGAGGAAAGACTTGAGTGTCACTCTGACAGCATGGCAAATGGATTTATAGGTAGTGATTCCGCTTGTAACGAAGTCCCAAACTTTATCTCGGCAACAGATGCCACTGCTCTCAGAAGGCCAGTGCAACAGTCTAACTATGAATCAACCAGTGATCCCTCCGAGCACGTTCAGGATAAATTAAACCCACAGTCTGTGTCGTCTGCTGTTTCCACCGATAGTGACAGTCCTGCCTCTGATGTGAATGACTGCTCTGACACGGTCTCCAAAAAGCTGAACTTGTTTTTTGATATCAGTACAAGTGACATTGCAGGGGACAGCAGGCCATCGTCACCTGAGCACTGTAGTGATATAACTGAACCTTTGGAGGGCAAAGCATCAAAATGCAAGGAACATCTCAGCAGCCCAGATCTGGGACTCCGCATTGACACGACAGCAGGTAGCTGTACTGTACCGCATTATTTATCTTTCCTGAACAGTGTACAATCAATAAATTCAGAATCACAGTGGTCAGACACAATGCATTATAAACAGTAGTTCTGATAGCACAGCACCCTTACAGATTTTAAATGTTATTTTAATAATATTTGTTTACTCTCTGTTGTAACAGCTTCCAAATAGTTGCACAGTATAATTGTCTTAATGCAGATTTCCTAATCTTCAGTGCAGTAGACACAACACTGTTCATAGGCATTGGTCAGCTACAGTTAGATGGTTAAATGAAGGAGAAAAAAATTGATCAGCAAGATCATACATAAAGGACCAAACACCGCTCTTCATTCAGACTCTCACTTCTCTTTACGCCTATTTTTAGATGATGCCGATGAAGACCACAGCCTGCAAATTTGTGAAAGTGTTCCAGTCGTGTCCTATACTGCTGTCAATGGTGGCGATAAACAGGAAGTGCCCCATGACACACACCTGCAACAGGAAGCATCCAAGGACACTGCAAAGGAACACAGAGGTTTACGGTTTACTTCTTAATTCAATATTTTAACCACTGTTTGAAAAATAATGAAATAATAATGAAATATAACAACAAAGTTTAATATATTCATGAACTGAACCATGTATCAGCAGCATTAATACCATTGCTGAGACTAAATTTAGAGAAATATAATTGTTTGAACAACCAATAGATCTCTTCAGAAACAAAAAAGTTGGACAAGCCGTTCATGTTTTCATGAAAATTGTTTAATTAGAGTGAACTGATCTTTCATCCCATTGTTTTCTGTGTGGTGTGGTTAACTCTGTTTTTGCAGAGCGGTCGGTGATAAACTAGAAAAGGTCGGCTCGGTTAATTCAGCGAGGAAATACAATTACTTTTATTGATTTGTCTTTTCAAATTGACACGGCTTTCTCTCCTGAATATCCAGATATTCTTTTCCCTTCCAGCAATAACACCCATCATGAATACAAAAACATTGGTTTGTGGTAAACAGAACAACAAATAAGACAGAACTAGCTGTTCCTGGATATTCCTGACTGTCAGTGTGTTTCTGTCAGGGCCCTGGGAGACGGAGCAGAAAGGAAAAGTCTGGTCTCCATCCTTCCTCGGTCTACCTCTCGTGGAACAAGTCAACCACAGTGAGTTTCATATTGTGATAGCAGACAAAACACCCCTGAGATTGTTATTGATAAAATTGTGGGGTGTTTTTGGTTGTGACTTAGATATTTTTCAAGATTCAAAAGAAGAAATTACACTTAATGTGTTTACATTAGGGAAGTAATTATACATTGTATTTGTCCCCAAATAGTACAGTCAGTGATACGCGAGACTCAAATTGATATTTCAGCAGGCCCTGTGAGACAAGATATCTCTGTCAGAAGAATATTTGTGTTTACACACAGTACATGCGCACAAACACTGACTATGTTTTATTTATAGTATGAAGCTTTTCAATTCCTTAACTGATAAGTAAGAAATGTGGCCAATTAGGTGTTTTTGTTGTAACTTTGTTTTTCTTAGCAGATAAGCAGCTAAGCTTAGACAAACTCAGTATGACACCCGGTCTGCTACATCCAATCTCACCTTTTCTTTCATCCTCCTCGTCCTACTGATTGTCTCCGCATTATGAACCCGAATGTGTCTGCTGGGAGTAAAGTGAGCTAGCCTCTGAATATTTACCAGGAGAGTCAGTTTAATAGCCTGCCTATGTGAACATGTAATGTGTTCACCTTGTCAGCTTGAGGGACAAAATCAGTCTAATAGCATGGCTACTCACTTAGCAGACCGAGAACCCTTGTTAGCTCTGATAAAAAGAAGCTGGAAGCCATGGGAAAGGTGTGTTTATCATGGTTTCTGTGGAACAGTTAATGGAAAACTAATGCCTGATTTCTCTGCTTCTTCAAACCAAACAAGCCTCAGGCAGGTAGCAGGGCAAATGTATACAATATTTTATTTACTTGCTGTATGCAGGAGTGCCAGAGCAGCCCAAGAGACTGGCGCCTCTGAAAACATGCACACGACCAATCAGAATTGGACTTTCAAAGAGAGCCAAGACCAAACACCTACACCGCCCCCACCCCTATAAATGAACATCGGACATGCAGGAGAGGGGATGTGTGTGAGTGCAAACCAAGCTCTCGAAAGCTTTTTTTCCTGTGTTCGTTATGTTCATTTTCTGATTTAAACTGTTGCGATTTCCTTGTGCTTCCACATTGTTGTTTTTTGTGAGTGCTTCTTGTTTCCATACATTTTAGGTGTGCTCTTTATTCACACAATGTGAAAAAATTGCACAACTGGAAAAAAATGTTCCCAATTATATATTTATCTGTTTATTTATATTCATACCATCCATGATAGTGGTTTTAAATATTTATACATTCTCATAGATTTTAGCATACTAAATCCTATTTATATGATTTCTACATTATTACGTTGTATTTATTCAGGTTTGTTACATATAATTGCTCTTGGTGAGTGTTCTGTTATGTGTGGGCGTGTTTAGTCAGGAGCAGAGTGCGGCGTGTTATTTGTGTGTGCTGTTTTGAACATTAAATGGGTTCACGTGTAGGCATCATATCCCTGTGCAGTTCTGTGGCAGGTTAGCTGGAGTTGAAATTTTAATTGGTCTGTTTGCCTGAGAACCAAATAAAATAATTGCATCTCAAATGTGTTTTTCATGTAAACACTATGTGTGACTGTACCTTCAGCAAAAAAACATTGATGCTTATTATAGTAACAAACGGAGGGAGAATTTATGCTCCTTTTTGATGTTGTTCCATCAACTGCTGTGTTATTTTGAGGCCATATAACTGAAAAGCTGGACAATCATGTTAGAATCTTAGTGACTTCCTGCCAGTACAAGAAAAAATTCATGAACTGCTTATAAACTCTGTGATACGACTATTGGATGCATTGAAATGGTTGCTGAAAAACCAATAGTGTTAAATTCAGTATGCATCATTAAAAGCACTTAGATTACAAGAGGGACACTGAAAAGAATTTGGCTGGTGTCTGAGTGTGAGTGCACTGTGTAGTGCGCCGTGGACACCAGTTGGACCCATGTCGGTAGTTTTTCATCTAATTGACCATGTTGAAGATGGGGTGAAGAAGGTCACTGAGATTGACTTTACAGTGAACCAGTGCCCTGAAAGAGAACCAGAAGTGAAAAAAGTAAGTCAAGACTACACACCAAGAAGGCTCTTCTCTTGTTTTTCAATTTTATTTTATCTGAACCTGTTAATAAGCAAATTTTTTCACACCAACATTGGCCAAGAGAAGAGAGGCCATCTCTGTGCGAGAGTTTGTTGCTTCTCTTAGCCTCCTAGCTAGTCCTGGCTCCTTCCCTTTGAATGACGAATGCAGACTACTGCCACTTGCAGGTATTGACATTTTTTCTTCCTCTTGGTCGTGTGATCAAGTGCAACTTCGTGACCCAGACTCAGGTGACGTGAGGCAACGCCACAGCAAGTTAATTAACGCGATCACGTTGTCTGCTCCTATTTTAATGAATAGCCGCCCACTGGTTTTGCAGATTTTTCTTTGTTGTGTCCAACTTATTGCAGTATGTTAGTGTTCCTAATAACAGAATTTAAGGCAGAATTAGAAACAACTTGCCTAGGGTTTCATTTGTGAGCAGCCTACTAAAACTTGCACACAGTATTACTTTGGTTCCTTGCCAAAATAAGCCTAATAAGGTTCACTGCCTCAAACTGAAAGTAGCAAATTAAAGAAGTAGAAAATACACGACACAATCAGGACCTTTCTCTAAAAATTAGCTCTAATTGTTTCTTTTTGGGGTGGCACAGTGGTGTGGTGGTTAGCACTGAAGACATGCTCGTTAGGTTAATTGATTCTAAAGTGGCCGTAAGTGTGCATGTGAATGTGAATGGTTGTCTGTCTCTCTGTGTTAGCCCTGTGATAGACTGGAGACCTGTCCAGGGTGTACCCCGCCTCTCACCCGATGACAGCTGGGATAGGCATTTGTCTCCGTGAGCGAAGGTGCCTCAGCTGGAAAGATAGGCATGTGCAAATCAAAACAAGAAAAAAATCTCACGGTTTTTCTTTCCAAAAATAATTGGATTCAGATGCCACACATTCAATCTGCCTTTTTAATCAGGCACAGTCTGTGAAGGCTGGGGGAGTTGAATTAGATTGGTGGTTGATAATGAATTTGTCAGTGCTAGTTGTGTCTGAGCGGTATTTTCCCACTTTGTTGATTTGTTGCAGGCCTTAATCTCCGCATGCATATGGATTTCTCACCCCTCAGATATGTTCAGCTCAGTTGTTGGTAAATGACACTTTCTGTTCCTACAAACTGGCAACTTTTTAATACATTATTAGCATATCAGTATCGATTATTCTAACAGCTTAATGGTCCATTCATTACTTTTAATGAAAGCTCATTTCCATCTACAGTTTCTGGAATGGTATTTAATTTATTGTTATCTGTAACTGATTACACACAAGGCAGAAATCTTCTGGTTTTAGTAACACTTCATTTGAAGTGCAATGGAGTGTGTTACCTATGCACATCATTGTCACATTTTATAATTAAAGAATGACGCTACATGCATTGTAATGAGCGTGAACAAATTAGCTCCAGGTAGTGTAACAGTTGGGGAACCAGACTAGACTCTCTTCGATGTGACCTAGGACACATTTTTGTTCACACTGCTGAAAGGATAGATATAGATATAGAACAAATATGTTCTGAATGTATATTTTGTTTACTACTGTGGGTAAAAATTAATACAGAAGAATGAATAGACAAATAGAAGATGAAACAAATCGGTAAATAAATGTGTAATATATATGACCTTTTATTTAATGAAATCACATGTCTTAGAAAGATTATGGACATACATTCATTCATTCATTCATTCATCTTCTGTAACTACTGGAGCCTATCCCGGCTGTCATTGGGCGAGAGACGGGGTACACCCTGGACAGGTCTCCAGTCTATCACAGGGCTAACACAGAGAGACAGACTCTCACATTCACATGCACACCTACGGCCAATTCAGAATCACCAATGAACCTAATGAGCATGTCTTTGGATGGTGTGAGGAAGCCAGAATGGACATACATGTATATGTTATTTCTGTTTTTACAGTTTTTATCATGGCTGGGTTTTAAAAAAAATGGTTATCCTGATTCAAAATTATTTGGATTTGAAAGAACCTATATCGATTATGAAAACCTTCTGATAGTTTTTTTTAAATACAGCCATTTCCTGCATCTCCCTGTTAGAAATTTTGCTAAAATGAGATGGGTTTTACACAAGAAAGCGCAGCACAATTAGCCCATGTGTGAGGGAGACCCAAAATATGATTAAAGCTGCAACCTTGAGAACACGGTCAGGCCTCAAAGCTGATTGGATTTAAAAATATGATGACAGAGAGGAGCTGGACAAAAGCAAAGCATTATACAATATGTGAAGCTAGAGGTATTATGGAAATACCACAAATCTCTGGAACCAATGTCATCATTAGTTTTAGTTTTAAAAAACTGAGTCAGATGTGGCACAATTCTAGTAAAGAGTAAGATCGATGAGACTATTAAAGTCTTAAGGTTTCTTGATAAGGGTATGTATGAGTCTCTGAAAATAACATAACTAATGACTGTTCATCATGCCCTCCCTGAACTAGCAATCATCTAGCAAGCTTAAAAAGAGCAGAGGAACTCTGCCAAGCACTGGATTTCTCTACAAGCAGCTAACCTGGCGTAGCCAGACTCAATTCTCACAAGAATGTGAGTCTGGTAGCACACCATTGGGATTTCATTATGGGGTGTGTTTCAGTTGATAGTAGTGCAATAAGAAAAGTGCAAACAGAAAGTCTGAGGAAAAGTTTGCTTTGTCTTTGTTGTCTTCCGGTATCTTCTTTGCAAGCAACAGTACCTCGAGCGGGATTCCCTCTGTCAGCTCATTGGTCACAGAGCAGGAGACGGCCTAGGAATAAGTTTACTGTAAATTTATTGATTGATTGATTTATTCCTTTGACATTTTACACATTGTTTTTGATTCTTATGGTAATACGGGACAAATTGCGTCCCACTTCAGCTCAATACGGGATGCGTACTTTTGTTTCTAAATACGGGACGATTCTGTTTTTCAAGGGACGGCTGGCAACCCTAATTAGGACTAACTAGCTCTTCCCTGTTCTCCATGTCCTCTATCTGGTGATATAGTGTATATAGCCATCAAATTACCTCAGAAGGCCCCTTTACACAGCTTTAAACATTCAAGAGTCAGTTGATAAAATCTGATCATTACACAACACCAGTTGTTAGCTAACTCCAGTCTTTTACTAATTGTCACTTACGGATAAGCTTACATTTTGTGAGCTAGAAAAGTGAGAGGAACCAAATCAAGTGATTCAAAGTTGATCAGTTTTGTGACTGATTAGCAGAATGTTACAGTTTTCCAATTAAATGACTCTTTCTCCTAAAAACATACTAGAATTCAATTTCAGTAGATTCAATTTCCCTTCCCCTTTTTGTGTTAGGTTGCTTGATAAATCATCATTTCTTTTTCTTTTTTTTTTCTTTTGAAGTTCTTACAAAATTACTCCTCCCCCTTCTCACAAAAGCCTCTCTGTATAATTCACTTACCACAAATTACGAGCTCCTAGCACAACCCAGGGATCCAAGATGTAAAACAATGCGAGAAATCAAACCTGGCAGTGATTTACATTCCCGTGCTTTTAATTTCCTCACCCACCACCAAAATTAAAGGGATTAGACATGCTCACATTTGTTTATTTTCATTAGGCAGAATGGAAGACTGGGCATTATCCCAGCATGAGAGTCCAAGTAACGGTATTATACTCGTGGAGAGACCATGAAGATGAAGATGTGGAATGCATCTCCCTCTCCCTTTATGTCCTTTGAATCATTTGAATGGTTCCTCTGTGGAGGAAGAACCACCAAGGCCTATACTTAGAAAGCTTATTACTGGAAAGCTAGAGGATAATTAATGGGCATCAGCCGATATGCCTTCAATATTTCAACAGCTACCAAGAGCAGTTATTACACAGCTTTGAATACCTTCTTCTTCTTCTTGGACACTTGCAGACACTCGCAAGAAAATGTGAGCCATGCAGAGATTACCAAGCACAATATGTCCATCAAATACAAAAATAATGGCTTGTTTTTCTTTTTCAAGGAAAGCGCAACATCTTTGTCTTCCTGTTTCTACTATTATATCGAGTACACACTGGGGCCTTAAGGAGTAGCTTGTATCAAACGGTTGTTTACACGGTTGTGTTTTCAGACCAGTAGCTGATGCATCTTTGAGTTATTATCAGAGAAAAAGCTGTGCTGTCAAACTGTCTGCAGCAGACCACAGCGCGGACTGCAGCTTCTTTCCAAAGCAAACAAGCAGGACGTAATCTAACAGTTTGCTTTTCGCACACATTACAGCATTGTATGTTCACTCACACAAACCAAACCTGGGTGTGTTTGTTGCCCCATTCAGATCAATAGCAATCACGGGGCCACAGTAGCAGGATCCGGTGATCGACTCAGGCTCTAATAATATGCTCACTACTGGAGCTGGATTGTAATGCCATGGAAGTGGCCGCGACTAAACATTTTTGATTTTAGAAGTGTCATTTATTGGTTGGCATATCACTGAGCAGTAGCCACGGTAGAAAGCCGTGGAGCGGGGCGATAATAGTGCTCAGTGAAGGTTTCATACATTTGAAGTTGTTGAATCACACTCTACAATGGCGCGTTTGTGAAAGCTGGAAATATATTCCGCTGCTGTTTCACGGGGCTGTAATCTCTGCTTTGTCACTGAGCAGAATGAAGGGTAGCAGGCAGAGAAAAGGACAATAAGAGGATTTCACAGTCTGGTGTTGTGACACAACGTTGCATTATGGTTTTGCACGCCCCTGAAAAGCTCTAATTAAATTGGCGTTGCCTGGACTGGAGACCTGTCCTGTGAGTGCAGCCAACAGCAGCGTTGGTTGAATAAACAGGATCCTGACTCATGACAGAGCCGGCATCAACCGGAGAGTCACTGGTGGGGGTGGATGGATGAGGTGCCAACAAAGACAGCTGTCCTGAGGTTTTATTAAAGGTTTGCACAGAATAGTCAATAATGGGGCTCTAAGCGTGCTTTTGAGAAAGGCGAACATGCCTTTTCACTTCCCCTGGCCTTTAGTTTGTTTACACGTCACAACACAAGGCTCCTAAAGATTTAGGAGGTTAGTGTAACCCTTGAACTCATTTTGTTCAATAAGTCCTGTGACTGAAATCACTATCAAGCATGTTGCATACAGTATTTAAAACACAGTGCCTTACACTGTGAGACTTTTGAAGTGTGTTGTGGTCACTACTGTAGGAATTTCTGAGAGCATACATTTAAGAATAAATTCAAAAGAAATATATAACTATCAGCTATGGTCAGGTTAGTATTCTGTCTCTTTTGTTAATTTAAAATGTCGGGAAACTGAAGGGGAAACTTCATCTTCAATTTGCTGAAGTGCTGGACATAGAGTAAATGGAAACGCTATTAAAAACCATCAAAGCCATAAAAAAGAATCTATCTATAAAAGAAGAATCTCTTTAAAAAAATATTTATTGGATAAATCTTGCAGTCTTTAATTCACTGCATATTGAAATGTGGAGATGGCTCCTCTTTTTTCTGGTCGTGGTCATTGACTGTGTAGCATCAGTTTCAAAGCATAACCGATGAATGTCTGTTTTTTGTAGCCCTGTAACAAAAACAGGGGGAAAAATGATGCAACAAGGACATCATCAATTTATTTTGTTGGTAAAATGTCTCATAATGAAATCAAAGACCGCCATTTTGATCAAAGATTTCTGGGAGAGCCCAAAATTGCAAATGGGATCTTTAGTGAGGCGTTTGGCCGCCATGAAACACTCTGTCACTCTGTCAGAGATACTTGGATTTAAAGAGAATACAGTCCGTGGTGATGGCGGAGAGTTCTAAGTAACACAAAACCTCAAAATCCCCTGCCTGTGTTCAGCTAAGTCGATACCTTTTGGTTGATCATTTACATCATGAGCTGGATATAAGCTATTATGTTATGCTCGTTGCCGTGGTGATGTTGGTGAGGTTGGTCATATGAGGTGAAAAATACTTTCATTGACAGAAATTATCTGAGGGACATTACGACACGAGCATCATATACCCCTATGATGCATTCATAGATAATCATCAAACCAGTAATCAGTTCAGTACATTTCTTCATCCATTTAGCTGTTGGCTAGTTTTACCAGAATCGAGCCAATCTTACTTCCTTCTAGCTAACGTCGTATATTGTACCTCATTGCATAGATGAAGATTTATGGCTTATTTCTCAGTGTTTGGCTTTGTAGGTTACAACAGTAAACCACCATTAGTGTCCATTACTTCAAGAGCAGTTGTGGGCATCAGTAAAATCTGCTGCAGAGCGATGAGGTAGATGGTTATTTTAGTGAGGCAAAGTCCAGATGACTGTGTGGTGCCTGAATCAAGGCCAGGGCCTATCAGTTAAAGGAACGTAGGTGGGGCCCTTTAGTAATGGCCTGAATTAACAAGTGCCAAAATCTCTCATAATTCCATTATGGTACTTCATTACGTACATGCAGCAGCACCATTTGAATCCACCCACGCTCTGAACACTGGCCTTTTGTGTCCGAGCTGTCTCCAGTGTTCGGCTTTGAAGCTAAATACCATACATTGCTATTCAAATATGCAAATGTAAAGTATTCACGCTGAGATTTCTAGAGGGAATCCATGCCGTTGAGTGGCGCACAGCGTTTGCAAAAATCTGTACAGATTTGATATCATTAAAAAAAAAAAAAAAAACATTTTATACCAGAAAATATTCAAAATGTGTGCCAGAGCACAGTCACTGAGCTGACATGAAAATGAGGGGCTGTCATAAAGTCATCGCACCCATTGACTTATCTCTCTCAGCCTCTCAGCTCACCCTGCAGGCATGATGGGAGAGGGCATTAATCTGCAGAGGACTGGCTGGGGAATTTGTTCCCCCCATTTTCTACTACTGCAGTTTGTGCTTTTAATCTGTTTAAAAACAGCAACTACTTTAATAAGCTGCTGCAATATTAAAAGACAAGAGTCACTCTGTTTTAGAAGTACACTGGCTACTATAGAAAGTTGACAATGTTCCAGATGGGATGAGCTTTGCGTCTTCTGGGAAAAATGCTTGATAAAGCTTGAACGTTCAGCACAGCTGCGAGCGGACTGGACAGAAAACTGATCCTTTTTCTGAGCAGCTTTCTGCAGCTATGAACGTTTCCAAGAGAGTATTATCAAATATTTCATGCTTGCCGTTTAAGTCAGATGACAGTGTGTTGTTGTCGTAGTTCTGTGGCCTGGTCCACCAGCGAGGGGACCCTGCTGAGCAAAAGCTTAGGGGTGCAAGTAAAAAACAGAAGACATGTCATTTTCTTCTTAACTTTTAACCAGGTTTAGGATTTGTCTCATCATACAATGTGAAGCATAATCTTGTGGATGCTGTTTTGAAATGGCGTGGTACTGTCCTCATACATAAGCCAGGCACAGACATGCTTGTGACCCCACCAGCACTTAGTATGCTGTGCCCCCTGTCATGTAGGAAATTAGAGTATTTGGTCTAAATTCTAAATATAATGAACTTTTTGTGAACATTAAGCTGTTAAGCGTGATTATCACATATCCAACAGTTTCATGCTGAGATCTATTAAATGGTAGACATGTGGACATAAATCCTCCTCTTCCACAGGATGCTAGGTGGCTAACTAACATACGTTCAGAGATAATTACTTGAAGCGTTGTGGATAGTCACACATAATTTGTACTATGTTCCCTGTGCTCAGCGGAGCATTGTGCATGGCTTTGGTGGGGTGGTGTCAACTGCAATGTCGAGTCTGATTTGATCCCTCTCATTTAGTAACAACATCAGGTCAAAATTCAAGTAGTCGTATTTGTTAAATGCAAATTACCCTGTTAACATGCTAAATTAAGACTGAATACTGTGTAGATTCCACCTGCTAGCATCAGTGTGCCATAGTGGCCTTAATGTAACAAAAGGTTCAGTTTAACTTCCATGTTGTAAATACAACTTGAAAACTACTTCCTTTTCCCCATTTTAGACTTATTAATATGGACATGCCTGAATAAAAAAGAAATGGATAACACTGAGCTCTATTATTTACTGTATTTGAGCTCAGCTAAGGTGGCTATACTAGTATGTATCTCAGCAATGTGTTTCAATCCTGACATGAATTACTTATGAATTGCATGAATTTCTAAAGATAGGAATCTTTCCCATCTCTGTCATATATCCTATATTATGTGAACGGCATATTAACGTTGTTGCTGTGAGCATGTGCAATGTGCCAACCTAAGTACTGTTTGTCACTATCAAGACCAGGCATAGGAGCTGATTAGATTTATCATGATCAACGCCGTTGTCAATCCAGTTCTTTCAATTCCCTTTTTTATTCCTGATCAGTGGATAAAAGTATGTTTTTATGGTTTTCAGCACCAAACCAGCTGCCTTATTCAGTCAGAACACAATCTTCTCCAGACACTTGACTCAAACATGCTGAACACTGAACAACAACTTGAACAATGAATAACTTATGTAACTCCTGACTTGGGACTTGGGAGTCGTTCAGCCTGCTGCCTGGGATCTATGGCTTTCAGCAGCCTGCCTGTCATCATCTGAAATGGATGAAACAAGAGAATATTTGCACATAATACGTGTTATGTGCAGTTTTCCCGGTCAGAATTCTTCCCATTTTGCCAGTGCAAGATATTCAGCATTACTCATTACTCGTCAACAGAGCTAGAGTGCATAGTTTGGACAGTAGCAGCACTCGGGGGCGAGTCAGCGGTCAAAGCCACGGCTTAGTTTACACTTCTTGTTGGAAGATTGGCAGGCAGGTGCGTCAGCATGCTGCTTGTATTTGCATCCTTGAATGAAATCACAGCCTTGCACTGATTGAAAATGGACTCTTTTTCATTTTGTTTCAAGCTTCAGATCGCTTTTTCCTCTCCATGATTCCAATGGTTCAGAGGGTGTGTCGTCATGTTGTGCATTGAGAAACATAATATTTCTGTCTGTGTGTGCAGAGTAGAAAATGTCCTGCATTAAAGTATTGTTTAAGTTATGGAGTTAAAAAGAAACCACACTTGTGTAAATAGAAAATCACTGAGAGACGTTTAACTGATATAAGTGAGGTGACTGACTGTAGAAGTGTTTCATAATGAGGCCTCTGCTGATTAGCCTGACAGGACATGCTGCCTGTAGTTAACAGCAGAAGCAGATGACATTTGTCCCTGACATCAGTGTCGCTACGTGAGTCACATTAAAGGATAGCTCCCGCGCCTTTTCACTGATATCAACACCTGTTCCGAGGTGCTGAGGTGTCACAAGTAAGAAACCCGCGCTAAGCAGCGGTATTGATCTTGATCAGCGGTGTGATTTGTTCGGAGTCTCTTCCCACAGTATCTGTTGCTCTGTTTTCGTTTGTGTAGCTGGGGGTCTTGGAGTCAGCGTTTCTCCTTGTTGTTAATTAGGTGTATTTATTTCAGCGGCGGAGGAGGCGGTGGAGGCTGAGGGTGTTGTCAGTGAAATTGTTTATACCACATTGATCCTGCAGACTAATTCTTATTCCACACATCCCCCCGGCCCCCTCCCCACCCCGACTCACTGCATCACGACTTCGATCATTGATCTCCAGGGCGCTGTTCCACAACAGTCATGACCAGATAGCGCCGGGCACCACTGCTTGCTGCTTTTTATACTGTACGCAGGATGATGAATACGCATCGATTCAATAATAATTTGTCAGATGACTGGCGGTAGCATGCAGAGACGGATGAGACAGTGCGGAGGGGAGGGGATGACTGATTGCATGTAAGAATAGGAACATTGCATCAGTCTAGGGATGCTACTGAGAGATTTTTTTTTGTGGATTGGCGAGAATTAATCTACACACAGTTGATGAATTGTGCATTTTCACAACATCATTCATGACAACAACGTTATCTGTGGCTTCTGCAGAAACTGATGTAGCCTTTTTATTTGAGGGGCAGACTTTTCGACCGTTGGTCAGGCCCGCTGGGAAACGCTTCTCTGCTGCACAGCCTGCTTATTTCACTGAAATCCCAAATGTCTTAGCTTCTCTAAACGGCCTGACCCAGCGAACGCGTCGTATCTGGCTTAACGAAAAAAACGCTATTCAGCATGCCGATGGCACAGGACATCAGCGCATCTAGGCTCAACGCTGGGAGACTGTTCAGCGGTTCAGTGTTTGTGTCATTTCATCATTTTCATGTATTTTTATCTTAATGTATGCTGGAATCAGTATTTAACTATAGAACACAACAATCAAAATTCAAATACGAACGTCATTGAGGTGGAGCTGTGTCAGAGAAGTGGATTTTAGAGTCAGTGGTTGAAACCTCCTCTACGTCACGGCCGTCACGGCTGTAGTGCCCTTGAGCTAACCTCCAAAACTGCTCCCCGAGTGTCTTGTATGACAGCCCATTGCTCCAAGTGTGCTCACTATGGGTGGGGATGCACAGAACAAATTCCCATGTATTTGGTCGATAAAGTTTATCTACATTTAGAGTTATATAAATGTAAAAGTATAAATGTACTGGCTGTAGGAGTTACCAGCTGAATTTGGTTCATCGTGTTACCAGGAGTCACAGTTACGCTTATGCGCTCTTGTGGAGAGCTAGATGGGAACATCAGTACCATTCTCACATCTGTGGCTTAAGTGTGGAGCTGGAACCAGAAGGCTGTTGACTTAGCTTATGGCTCAAAGCAGGTGGAAGCTTCTAACTGGGCTACGCTCAAAGCTCAATAATACACCTACCAGGTCCTTGAGGCTCACTAATTAGTATCTGGTTCGCTTCCTTCTCACACAAACTCCAGTTAAAAATCCAGGCGATTTTAGAGCGAGCCACTTGTGGTAGTTGTTTCTTGGCAAACACTGACTGAGGTTTGCAGTCACAGTCGGGCTGGCCGGCAGCTGGCGGAGATGCTGCACAGGATTAGTGGGCACAAGGGCCGGCTGTGGCTCAGTAGGCTCAGTAGGTAGAGCGGGTTGTCCACGAAACAGAGGGTTAGCAGTTCGATCCCCAGAATGTGAGCAAGACACTGAACCCCCAGTTGTTCCCAATTCGTGGCACTGGTGTGTGAATGTGTGTGTGCTTGTGTGAGCGAATGTGTCTGTGACTGTAAAGCAACTGTTTATTCATTGGAAATCTTTATGGGAATTAGCAGATGATTGTTCTGACTTTGCCTAATGCCAAGCATTGTATTAGCCTCCTTTCTGTACAGTAGCTCCCTACTTAATAAACACGCAGTGGTATCAGTTGTCTCATATTTCTCTTGGCAAGTGAGCAGAAAGGTATATTTCCTAACTACTGTCAAAAGTCTATTGGCTGCAAGAAGAGGCTGAGTTCAGTGCTCTTTTTTTCCATTCCCACAGTCCTGCAAAGTGTCCTGTGATGAGGACTGGACAATAGTGTGAAAAGGTTTGACCTCTGCACGGAGGTTTGTCAATACTCTGACCCAGGATCACACCTCTTCAATCAGCTGTCTCACGCGTCTCTGCAGGGATTAGCTGATTTACCACAGAGAAAAATAGAGGACTGGCAAATGTGTCTGAATCATCAAGAAGCAACACCTTTCACAGGGGGATATTGACGTTTTTGGAATTGATGTCTGTGTTGGTTCAGAGGCTAATAAATTGCTTTGATCTGGTCAGATAAATGAAATGCCAGGGAAAAGGCATCTATTAGTGCTCTCCGTGAAATAATGCATTGACTGGAGGAATACTGAAGTGTTATGGGTTGGTTAGATGGATAATTTTTTTAAAAAATCAAAAGACAATGCATGTACATGAGAGTTGATGGATGAGCAGAGAAACAGCGTCTTTTGCAAACTGGTGAGAACAAAAAAAAAGTAGAAAAACAGCAGATCTGAGATCATCCCAGCGCCTTTTTCCAATATGAGAACGAGAGATCAGTCCAGCTTAGAGAGCACTGTGCTGGAAGGCGGCGTTTTGATTCGAGGAGTTGAACTGAGATTTAGACTGCCATGTGTGTGTTTTTTTTTTTTCAACTCTCCCTCCTTTCCAGAGAGAGGACATCGAGGGAACCACTGCTGCAATGCAGCAAAACAAATCACAACAATCTCTTAAGTGTTTGTGATTGTGAGACCTGGCCTCTCCCTTGTTTCTCTTTCCCATTTTCACTTATCTCCCTGTCCTCCCTGTTTGGTTGGCTCGCTGTGGTGAGACGTTCCAATAATTAAACTCTTGTATATGTATCATAGGAACGCACCTCTCCTTGCGTTTCATCTTTAAAACTAAAGCACGATTATTGATGTGTTGAACTGGACACAATTTCAATTCGCCGCACTCTTGACTTAACCGTCAGAGTCTGTGTTGTGCATCAAGGTTATGCTTTGTTCCCTTCAGGGTTTCTGTGTGATAAAGCGTGTTCACAACCTTTCAGGGGTGTCACACAATCACACTTCTGCAGAGCACTGAAATACTGTATAATGTGCATAGAAAATATAAAAACTGAATGTTTTCATGCACTGCTCAGATAACAAAAGCACAGAGAGGCTGCGTGGGGAGAAAATAAGGAATCTGCACATAAATCTAAAATGGCCATGACATATATGAAAACATGTCATATAAAGAAGCATAAAGCAAAGTAAAGACATACGTTTTTGGCAATCTTAGATAGAAACTTTATTTATCCCGAGGTAGATTTGGTCTGTTTAAATCTACTTCTAGATGAGGTTACTCAGTGGTGGCTAGCCTATGGCCTACTCATTAAAGTACTGCAATATTTATCTATTTGCATTATTCCAAACTGTCTGTCTGTGGTGTATTTATTTACTGCTGCTGTAATCTCTATAAACAGATATCTTGATATGGATGCAAAATGCAATTACAGAGCCTTTGGTTCCATGTGAAGCTGCAGAATGATGGCAAAGGGCCAGTTATTGCCCGATAGTTTGTTTTGCTGCCCACAGATTCTGTGACCTGCATTAAACAGCCGTCACATCCAGGTCTGCGGCACCTGGTCTTGATTATCTGTTTCTGGCATTTCGTGTTTTATTTTGTAAGTTACCAGCTCTCTATTATGTTAGATGTCTGTGCTTCCCCCTGTGTGGTTGTTGTCCCTGATTGTTAGCTCCACCCTGATGTTTCTCACCTGTGCCTCGTTGCTTCCTTTGTATTTAGTCTCTGTCTTTCCTTTCCTTCCCACTTTGCCAGTTCATCTCTGTACTCCACGTTTCTAGTCTTTTCCTAGCGTGCTTTGTTTTTATTCCTCGTTATGTTTCGTGCCTTGTCTTCACCTGATTTTGATGTAAAGACTTTTTCGGCCCACCACCTGAGTTCTGATCTGTACGTCTGAGTCCTCCTCTAACCGGTTCCTCGTTACAACAGCATGTGTTGGTTAATATAGGACTATTTACAGATCTCCACTCAGAAACCAACAAGGATTACAATGTTCAAGGCTGTTGTTGGTCGTTTTCTTTTTTTCCATCTTTGTCTCCTCCTAATCCCCTATAACATACATCTGTTTTATAATCTGCTGCCAACCTGCCACTCCAGGCTATGAGATAAACACACACTGTGACTAATAAGAGCCCACATTGTTTCTCAGGCTGCAAACATTTGGCCTTGCTGACTCCTAACAGCTTCCTCTTCCCAAACCAGGCTGACATTTGCAGCGCTTAGGAGAGCAGGAGAGCAGGAGAATGAGGCTGCATGTAAAAATCAGTTGCTCTTTCCTTGACCCCAGTCAGCTGAGGCTGCTGCGCCTACATGTGCCGCACAGTAGTGTAAATATTCAATATTTTTCTCCTGCTCAGGGCTTGCTGTGGAAATAGTCCACACGGCGATGAGAAACCTTCACAGCTGTGGTAGTAAAAGGGCATACCCAGCTCTGCAGAAAAAAAAGATCTTTTTGTAATCCCTCTTGTAATCCATGCCTATTACTATCCATGATAGGTTTTTGTTTCCTATCTTCAGCCTTTAAGGCAGTGCCTGCTACCATCAGTCAAATCTCTACTGCTAGTGTGTTGTGTTCTCCACAATCTCAACAGAACAACATCTGGTTCTATCGAGACTTTATCTTTTACCTAATGATACTGTTCATTTAAACAGTTATCGTTTATTCAGTGTAGTCCTAAGTAGTTAGGGTGTTGTTTAGTATTCTACCACTGATTAGCCTACGTCGTGTTGATTTAACTTTAATGGCTTGTGCTGATTGTAACTGGAAATGCAGCTATAATATTCATCTGCAGAAGGTTGATGGGCAGCCGTGGCCTACTGGTTAGCGCTTTGGGCTTGTGACCGGAGGGTTGCCGGTTCGAACCCCCGACCGGTAGAAAGCGGCTGAAGTGCCCTTGAGCAAGGCACCTAACCCCTCACTGCTCCCCGAGCGCCGCTGTAGCATGGCAGCTCACTGCTCCGGGTTAGTGTGTGCTTCACCTCACTGTGTGCTTTGTGTTCACTAATTCACGGATGGGATAAATGCAGAGACCAAATTCCTTGTATACACAGTATACTTGGCCGATAGACACTTAATCTTAAAAAAAAATCTTAATCTTGCTTACGCCCACTTAGAGAGCAATGGCAAACTACACTGTTTAGTTTTATAGGTCTGTATGCAGATAAACAAACTGCTTGCAATTACACTGGAAAGCAGTATTACCCTTTTGACGTGTCGACATATTCCATACAAACCAGCGTATTTTATTGACTGTGTCTGCGCGTAACCTGGAGGCCAGCCTGACTTCAAAATCCACAACATTTTTGGAAAGTTGGTCTGAAGTCACTCGGTTGAGAACTGATCATGCTCCGGCAAACATCTGTCAGGCCAATCAAAACGCTTGGACGGGCTTCGTATGGTGATGAACAGAAGAGTAGTAGCTACATAGCTGAATTTATTCTCGTTGGTCAAACTGACACTAGAGTTCCAAGGATAAGGGTAATCTCGCAAGTTTGGAGGCATGGTCTGCACAGTGCTGCCCAAGATTGGTGTGTTACCAGACTAATATGAAGTGTTTTGAATGTTCTACTGCACATCTCCTGATCGACACATGGGTTGTTAGCAAAAGTAGTAATATAAGGTGACGGTATTGAAGGATCCAAGGCTGTCTTTCTGCATTTTTGTTTTATGGTCCGCCTTTTTTCCCCTCTTTCTCTCTCTCCTCTGTTCCTTGCCACCTGCAGGGGTCTTTCATCTCCTAAACATCAGCATCAATTTTCCACTGCCATAAATCCCAGCTACCAACGTGTCAGACACATCAAGGCGCGTTATGGAATGGAAATTGCGTCGGCACGTTTTTAACAGGCCCAAAATGAGTTTCTCCCAAAAGCACAGGATCCTCTTTTGTGTCTGTAAGCATATGTTATGAATATAGCTATGACTAAGCGTTATCTCATTGTCAGCACACAGCAAATAGCATTTCTCAAAGTAATGCCATGGGGGTGGCTGTGGCTCTGTGGGTAGAGCGAGTTGTCCTCAAACCAGAGGGTTAGCAGTTTGATCCCCAGCATGTGCCACAGGCTGAAGTGTCCTTGAGCAAGACACTGAATCCCCAGTTGCTCCTCCCAAGTATTGTTATTATATAAAGCAGTTGAGGTTGCTGATGTTGAGTTGAGCAATAGAATGGAGCTCCTGTCAAATACAGAAACAACTGGAATTTATTTATGTCCTCCAGGTTGACAGGGGCCTCATCGCCATGGTAACAGGCCATGTGCCACACCACCTCCCGTCTCCACCTTCTCCCCCCTTTCTTTCCTGCTGGCCCCCCACGGCCATCATTCATCTAAAGCAGATGACGCTAGTTTCTTCTATGTGTCCCCACTGCCATCTGAGAGTTAGATGTTAAATATTCACAAGGTGACAGACCGGCTCAAACCTCCCACAACCACATCCAGGGGACACGTCGCTCCCTCTAATTAACAGTCCCTCAGTCTCGCCATTTGTCTCACTTTCAATCCATCTCTCACTTGCTATCTGTCGTGGTCTCACTCTCTTTCTCACCCTGTTTCAGCAAAAACAAACTAGGTGTCAACATAGAGAGCAGAAGGGCCCTGACTGAACTGCGTCTCTGCACTGGATGTTATTTCCCCAATGAGTACTTAAATGATCACAGTAACCACTAACAAAACTTAGGGCGGTGGCGTCTGTAATTTCAACAGGATGTGGTTTACTGAGACCATATCAGTTAATGTGGGCTCGGTGTATTCGCTGGTAAATTCAATCATTTTGGTATCTTGTCCCTGGTGAGCAGTGTGAACGAGGCAGGAGATATACAGCCTGTTGTGTGTTTAGCAATCACACAGTTCAATGTGTGGTCTGAGTTTCTAAGGGACCCTGAAGAAGATCAGGTAATGCTTACTATAAACATATACCGCTCCTAATCCATAGGCCAAACCCACTGACACCTCTGATGTTCATGTTTATGTCTATATAAGACCACCAGAGATGATGTCCTGTTTGTAGTAGTCCAACATTATATTGAGAGAGTTACTAACATTACAAACAATCTGTTAAATCAGAAGATGAATAAGATCATAATTGAGTGCAAAACATTAAGCTAGAGCTAACAGGCTAGAGGAAGTAGACTCATCTGTATTTAAATCTCATTGATCCACATGATGTTTCTGATTTGTTTAATAAAAGAAAAAATATTTCCAATTTGTGAGCTGGTAGGCGGGTTCTTTTAACCTTGACAGAGGCATGCTCTTGTTCCCTGCGTCCAGTCTTCATGCTAAGCTAGGCTAATAGCATGCAGTATTGATCTTCTCCTCTAACTCTCAGCGAGAAACTGAATAAGCATACATTCCAAAAAAACAGTGTAGTATTTATTTTAGTATTGTTTTAGTATTGTAAGGCCATGGCTCCGGTTTGTTACAGACTATAACTGAGGAGGAAGAAGAGGAAGAAAATAAAGCTGGTGACAGCACTGTTGTTTTCTTAGGTTTTAAAAAGCCCCTGAGCTTGTGATTCTGATGATGCAGAAACTGATCTTCTCTTGTAAAGTCAGTGAGATGCCCTGGAAAAAGGTTTTCCACCTCAAACTAGTGTTTGAGAGTAATTTACAGTTATCACAGGTATTTCAAAAATGCCCGAAAGGTTGTGTCATACTGGCATTACAGCTAAAGTGATATGGGCTTAAAACCCCCTGTACCTGCAATGTGCTGCCTGTCCTGTTAAATATGTAATGTTTAACTCAAGGTTAAACTGCTGACACATCATTATGGTGTTTGCAGGAACCACATTAGTATGACTATATAATAAAGTCCCTGTTCACACCCTGCCTTAACATGGCATTCGATCACAAGCGGACAGCTCTAAGTACAGGTGTGAAAGGATGTACTTAGAGCTGTCCACTTGTGATTGAATCACCCAAGAGATACATCAAAGCCAGGTATGAACTAGGCCCAAGTGTTTGTAAGTACAAACTCAAAATAAATTAAATCCTTGCACTGGCAGCTTTACTGACAGAGAGTTAAAGACTGTTACTTGCATCTAGTGTCGTCAGTGAGCAATCCTCAATCAAAAATGATCAGGGAATCTCTTGAGCTCCAAACACTAAAACACTTTTTGTTGGCAAAAAATACTGTTATCTGGTTCAGAATTGCTGCAAACAATAAGTGATCTCATAAAAATGTTTGCTGAAATATGGCAAGGCTCGATTGGCCTTCTGCTTCGGGCCGGAAAAACTGCCAGGAGCCGTTGTTGACTCAGAGGATATTCAGCGGCTGAAACAAATCAGCCCATTTGAAGCAAATGCACACAAATAGGGAGCAGCTTTATAAATCCTGTGCTACAAATTCAGCCGCGAGCAAGTCCGATTGATTCCGGATTGCATTTACCGAAGGATTCTTTTCAAGTCTATCAACAGATTGCCTGGACACACACACACACACACGTTGCCAGGAAGCTCTGGAAAAAGCTGCAGTGTTACTAACGTTGTGCTCGGTGAAAATCGCTCTAAAGAGAAGCATCAGCTGTCCGTTTAAAGTCAAAGATGTGTTGCTTTGCAGATGCACATCCTCGCAGGTGAGTGCCGAGGCCTTTTTCAGTTTCAGTAGCCTTCAGAGATGTCTGCCTGCTTCATGTGAGTCATAATGGCGGCTCAAACACCAGAAGAGACAGCTATAAGTAAGTAGGGGAGTCTTCTGGCCCATCTGCTCAACAACAGGCTTTTAAAATCTCAGAGGGCCCGCATGTTATTTAACAAACGCTCGGCTTAACCAAAGAGGAAGGGAGGAGGAGGAGAAGAATCAAGTGTCGTAGGAAGAGAAGAGGAAGAGTGTGGAACGTTTGTAGTCTCCGTCAGTGGTGGCTCACAGGCAGGCAGCTTAGAGCTCCTGTCAAGCTTGCTCCAAGATGCAATGAAACTTTAATGAAGTTATGCTGCTGTGGCACGGTAATGCTCAGTCTCAGGGGCCTTGGAGATAGGCACTGGCTGGAGCATGCCCGGAGGTGCGTATTTCAACTGTCACTCAGCAGACATGCAGAAACAGCAGAGAACTGAGCCCGGTCACACAGAGTGTAAAGAGTGTTTCCCCACAACTGCCCGCACTCTTCACGTTTTATCCGAGGTTTTCTTTGCTGCAGGGGTCAAAGATGAGGATAAGTGTCATGTTAGATTTGTCTCCCACCTTGATTAAACCGATGAGCTTGTCCGCTGCTAGATGAATAATTTAGCGATGGAAGGGAGAGGAAGGGCAGCTTACTGCTAGCCTCTGTCTTCTGTAAGACGGACAGAGAGAGAGGAAGAGGGCTAGAGAGGTGCAGTCAGAAATTTTCAAATTGATTGTTTTGGATCAATAAAGATGGAGCACATCGGGAAAAGGTCAACTGTGGAGGTTCGGAGATACAAACGTTTGTAGGACACGTGTTCGGTGAAATTTCGACGGAAGTTTCAGTCGCCGTTGTTGAAAGTGAAGCAGGAAGTGGAAACAAAAATTTACCTGACTGACATTTTTACAGAGCGAGCCAGACTGACAAGCGCACGAGTATAAATGGCTCGCACCAGCGTAGGCTACGTGCGTAGGTTATGGCGTCTATGTCCCGCTGTACCCTAAAAGAGCCTTAAACCAAACACCTGTTGAATCAGAAAACAATGTCAGTGATTTCTGGTCATTTGAAATGACCATCAGTGGCATAAAATGCTCTTTTGAGGACATGCTGAAATGTATATATGGACCTTAGGCTTACAGTGACGTCTTTGAACATTCTTCTTTATATTTATTCATAAGTCATAGACTGAAATCATTCAAACTTTTGACTGACGTACCTCAATCACACCCACACCAAGAAAGGTTTGAGGAGTGATTGTTGTGTCTAAAGAGCCTTTCTCATTTTTTTTCTTCTCTCAATCATTTGGCTGCTTTTGTGTTTGCTTTTCTTCCCCTCCCTGTGATTTGTCCATTCTCCTTCTCCTGTGGAGATATTCTTGTCGTGTACTCAGAGGTCACTTCTTGATCCATTTGTTAGGGTTGACTAACCATTGATCTGCCACCACCCCGTCCTACTTCCCATCTCGTCTTCGCTTTCTTCCATCAGTCCCTTTGGGTCTGCGGAAGATTGTCAGTCAGTTCACAGCCTGAAGAACCACAATCGCCTTGAATCTTGTGGGTTTGGTCTTCGGCCATAAGTCAGGGGAAGTGAGCTTCTCTATTTAACAGAAAGTCTCAGGGGTACGCTTGTTGGAGAGGAAAGGTGCTGGTGGTTACATCCATTTCTTTGGATTCTTTTTTCGTTATTCTCTAGAGATGTAGCTTTAGAGATATGTCTGTTTTTCATGTAAATTTGTGTAAGCTGTGTTGCACTAGTTTATTTCAGCTATGTCTGTACAGAGAAGATAACAAAGCAAATTATTCTTGCCAGTTTGAAGAAGACAACTTCAAACTGAAAAGACATTTCCATGCACTGATTAATTATCCTGCCAATTAAGCCTATGTAATGCATTAAGTTTCTCTAAGTTTCTATACAAACAATCAGCTTTTGGCCAATATCCACTTCTGTCAAAGGTTTTAAACAAGACAGATCCTGGAAAAGACCCACAGAGCAATGCATGAAATGGTACTTGCTTTATAAGCTTGTTTGTTGTCTCCATTAATGCAGCCCAAGCGCCAGCTTGGAGTCAGTGCCTTGTCTCAAATAAGTTCTTGAACAGACAGTGATCTGGCTGTTGGCCAGGAAAACTGCTAGAATTTCATCCAATTCAGTTCAGTTCAATTGACTTAAATTGGCTTTCCTTTGTACACACTGTAGATTCATTACATAACCCCGAGCTTAACACTGAGACGACGACAGTGGCTGCTTGAGGACGTCCGGCTGGAAGACAGAAAAAGACAGACATGGGACAGGAGAGAAGGAATGATAGGAGAGGAGCAGACACAAGCAGCTACTGATAATTCATACATGCAGCCTACGTATATATACATGATACAAACCAGAGTACATTATACTAGGTGATAAAAGAATGGATAGAGCCAGTTATCAATGCATTCATTGAAGAGTCTGAATGCAAATGAGACAAATAATCACGCATCTTTCCTGCAGCCACAACATTAAAACCACTGACAGGAGAAGTAAATAACACTGACCATCTTGTGACAATCCAATGAAAAATTTGGACCTGGCATTCATGTGGATGTTACTTAGACATGTACCACCCACCTAGACCAGACCAGGCACCCCCACCCCATAGCAATGACACTCCTTGATGGCAACAGCCATCCCCATCAGGATGCAGCCTGACACAGACACACACACAAAAACACTTTAGGAACAACAAAAAACAAAACAAAACATGAAAAACAGTACAAGGTGTTGACCTGGCCTCCAAATTCACTAGATCCCAAACTGATCAAGTATCTGTGGGATGATCCACAGAGGCCCCTCCCCTCAACCCATAGGACCCAAAGACCCCCACTAACAACATTCTGTTGCCAGACACCACAGGACACCCTCAGAAGACCCATGTCCATTCTCTGATGAGTCACAACTGTTTTGGAGGCACAAGGGAGACCTACACAATATTAGGAAGGTGGTCATAATGTTATGCCTGATCGTGTATGTTTTTAGGTCTTTGACTTTAGAATATGACACGGTGCTTCATAGTGCTGCGTGCCGTTACAGTGTATTGCAAACTGGGGTTAATAATAAAAGCCGTCAGTGTTTAGAGGTGAGCTCGCAAAATGACCAAAATGCATCCCTCTTATTAACCTGCCTTCCCACCTCTCCTTCTCCCTAGTAGCAGAGATAAATCCTGCAGGGATAGAGGGGTTATTTGGTCGAATATGTCCTGTTCCGCTTTATGATCTTTTATCTGACTGAGGTTTGTGCAGTTTTAATCTACTGTGTGACTCTGACCATCTGAAATATCTGTAGCGAATTGTGCTGCGTGCTGATCAAGCCGGAGTGCTGTCCATGGTGCTGAAGAAACAAACAGCTTGTGAATGTGCATTTTTCTCAGTCTTGTGCTTCTGTTTCATCTTAGTCCTGCAACATTCTCCGGGCTGCACACTATAAATACTCCATTCTGTACTATAGTCTAACCTATACACCCTATAGAGTAGTGTCACCGCTGTTATCAAAGTGACAAGCAGCAACATGCAGTTACGGAAGAACAAGAAGATTATAGAGACACACTGCTGCCTGGAGTAGCCTGTAATATGACATTAATGCTTCTATGATTCACTAGCGTCTGCGCTGTTCTATATCCAGTAGAAAATAATAGGCCTACACAAAATGTGTATTTAGCCTAATAGCAGTTCTATCACTTTGAATTTATGACGACACTTATTATATCAACAATTAGCCTGTGCCTACGTGAAATTTCAGGAGGTCACGATCTGAGCTAACTATCTGTGGCCCTGGCTCTATCAACCTGCCCTGTGTTTATTGCTTTACAGTTCCATCTATTCCATATAGTCATACATTATACCTGCTAACTCACCTGTAAATCAATTCCTTTAATCACTGATGCAGTTTTATGCCGCTATGCTCTTCTTTATTCTCACAACAGTAGCTTTATGAGCGCAGTGTAGACCCAGTGAGCACTTCCACAATGAATATTTTGAATTCTGACTTCTCTGTCAGTCTCTTCTGTATCAACTATATCTTGTGCTGTTGTTTATATGCTGCACGTTTGCTTTATCCGGATGCATGAATTAGTATAGTTCCTCCTGCTGCTCTCATCCTCTCCTCTCCTCCACTCTCCCTCTTCTTTTCGGGTTTCTGCCCAGCTGGCCTCAAGCAGATGGGTCTCCCTATATGATTTTTCCTTGCCGCCATCGCCTTAGTATTTGAGCTGAGGGTTTTAGTTAAAGCATCTTGAGTCTATTTGGATTGTTACTGATGCTATATGAATAAAACTGAGTTGAACTGAACTGAATAGTGTATTGTGAGACATGAGAAAATTCTGCCTGAATACAGCACTGCATCCGACCGCATGTTGTAGTTACTCTTTACTTTAATACGTAATTTCAAAAGATAACTGCAATAGCTGGCTCAGTACAATTGTGGAATGAGTCATGTTACAGTTAGGGTTAAGGTGACCTGCAGCAATGTTCTTAATGGTGTACCCTGTTAAAAAAAAAAATAGACAACCTCATTAAAAGTCTATTTCCAGGTGCTATGAACAGGAGCGGTGATCTTCGTCATGTTTTGAGTTAAAGTCAGATCCAACCATTTAATTCCAAACTCTACAAAATGTTATGTGTATTTTCAGCCGTGCAGCTGGATAGGAGACAGTTTCACACATTTAGTTAAAGCCTAATTGCGGTGTAATGGCAGGAAGACAGAGCCCAGATGAGTAAATCATGCCCGAAAACACAACAGCAACGTTTTACAAGGTGGTGGAGCTGTTGCCATGGATCCCTCACCCCATCTGGGAAAAGCGGCCATTCATCTTGGACGGCTGACAGTTAATTTATTCCTGCGGCTGTTAGGGAACCACAGTAGAGGCACAAACAATTTACAAATTTGCAGCGCGCTCGTGTTTGTGATCTGTGTGGGCTTTTGTGCGTAAAGGCTGTTATCTGTGCTTTTTGAGGCAGTGTACACTGAGGAGTGATAGTAAAGATGGATCGAGGCTAATTACACTCTAGTCATGAATAGGTCTCAGTGTGTGCACAGTTTTGTTGCTCAGTGCAAAAATAACAGTTTGCTAAATCTGGTATGATGGACACAGGTATTTTTAATGACAAAAACGATTCTGAAGCAAATAAATTCATTTCATTTAATCTTACCAAGCAAGTGAAGGGCAATTGCATACCATTTGTCTTTGTCTTTGTTTGACTCTTGTAAAGACGCAGACAGTAGTAACATTAATGCAGATTTACCAGTGGGCTTCCGTATGACATTGAGAACATTAGCATTTCATTTCCTAATTTTGCAGTGTTACTCTTGTTGATAAGCACCCGTTCATTTAAAGATTATTGGACACTCAGTCTTGATCAGGGGTGTCAAACACATGTCCCGCAGGCCAAAACCGGCATGAATTTGCAAAGTGCAAAATGCGAAAATTGCATAGAAGTCAGAAGGTATTTGGGATGGTTCATTAAGTATATGGAATGTCCTATGTTCAACATGGTTCCTGAACGCACCATTTTCTTGTGGTGTTAATGGTATGGACAGGTGTCTGTTTGATTAGCCTACTAATGATGTTCAAGGTAACCTACCTGGGTTCCAGGTGGGTAGGACCGAGAAGAGAAAGAAAGTCACCGCTGAAACTTAGTTGAATAAGCTATATTTATTTAGTTAGTGTGATTTAGTTACGTTCCTGCCTGCACGACTTAGTGTATTTGTTTGCTGGAGAGACTGGACGCTCAGTGGGAGCCTTTTTTCTGTGGGGAGTTCTGTTTAATTGATGCTAAACCACACTGTGGACTGTTGCTAGCTAGCTCCCTGTGCTAGCAGTATGAGAGACCAAGCTGCTGAGAACCTACTGTATGCTTACGAACGTGGACGGAACCTGAGGACGTGTTTCTTCACCACAGTGACGGGACACTGCTGAAGGAGGGAGGGGTTTGCCAAATTATATCTAACAGCACTCTACGTCCCAGGAACTGTGAGTACTGTTAAGACACCGTGAAGTGGATTCAAATGAGCTCCAACGTGCTCGCCAATGGTTTGGTACTGTACACTAATTAACTAAGAATCTATTCAAAATACATTTTTGGTTTTGATATTAAATACAAAGATGGGGACCACCTGTTCATAGGGAACTATGGGGCTACCGTGGTTTTGTTAATGTATGGGAGGCTGAACTCTCATAGCTTATAGCTGGATACTAAGCTAACCAGGTCTCTCTGCACCCTAGAAAGAGTCATACATTCTAACTGCTGCTATACACACATCCCAAATTTAATACTTTAGTAGACCCATCATCCGTTCACCTCCCATGCAAAGAGTAATAGTTTTGAGGCAGTTTACCCACCCTCCTGTAAAATAAAAGAACAGAGCGCTACAAAAGTAACTGCTATTCCTAATTTATCCACTGTTGTAGTAAGAGTATTATTTTGTAAAAGGATACCTCATTAATTATAAATATGTTCATGATATACTTGTTCTTTTTTGCTCTGAAACAAAGGGAAACATTTGGAGTTGTCGTTATTTACAGGTTATTACACTATAATGTTACTGGTCGGGCCCGCTTGAGATCAGGCTGGGCTGTATGTGACCCCTGAACTAAAATGAGTTTGACACCCTTGGTCTAGAATTATCTAATGGGCGTCAAGAACAACATCCTTACTGCTGGCTTTCATGAGCTGGCATGAGTGGAAAAACTTTGTTGAAGATTTCTAATATGGACAACAAGAGAACTGTATTCCGCCTCTCTGCTTCACTTTTCTCTTTTTGATCGTCCTCATAACTCTAACTGATAATGTTTAAGTGATAAATGTTGCACTTGAGACATACTTTCCAGCATCACATGCATAGCAGGGTGTTTTTCTGATGACGCACACACTGTCGGACAAATATCTATCCCGCCCGCGTCACTTTGATATTTTGATGACTCACAGTAAACTGGACAACAACCTAAGTGGGCGGATGGAGACAGTGATTTAGCCCGTGTAAATAATGGCACTTGTACCTCTCTCCAGGTGTAATGTTTGTTCTCCTTGACGGCATGTTTTTCTCGCTTTTGATCTCGAGAGGCAAAAAAGTAAGACGGCACAATCCACTCGACCTCCCGAACTGCAATCAGTCAGTTAAGCTCCTGTGAGTCCGTGTTTTATTGTTTCGTCCTCCAGCTGCATTACTTTTGCATTGCTCATTAAACTAATTACTGTCTTCCCCTCTGCTGGTGATGTTACAATTAATTACAGTAAATGACACCATGCTATGTTTATACACGCACGGCCTACAGTGAAAAATGTTAAGTATAAGCATTGTTTTTAGGGCTGTTGTACGAGACGCTGTGTTTCTGGTGTTTTACCCCCCTCGTGCCTCTTGTCCTAGTTTTGTCTGTGCGTGTGACTGTTTGCCAAACTGTCAAACATCCTCAGCAACTCCTCTCACCCACTCTGTGAGACTGTTAGTGACCTTAGGTAGCTCCTTCAGTCTTCCAGAGGTCCTTTGTCCCTTCAGCAGTCAGCCTCTTTGACATCAGCATTTGTTAACACTGCTGCTGCTGAGTTTTCCGCCACAACTATAGGACACAGACATCCTTGGGACTATAAATCTGTCTATATCTCAGGAAAAGTACGCATCGTGTCATTTCTGTGCAATACGCCTATTGGACTTGTCACTATTAGGGAAATTCATAACAGCTATGAGAGAATGACAAAAATATAAATTTTCACCCTGGCTACCTGCAAGGAAACACATGCAGTCATCATTGCTTTGCACAAAGAGGGCAACGATATTTCTCACTACTAGTAAGATTGTACATAAATCAACCATTTATCGGATCATCGAGAACTTATAAGAGAGAGGTTCAGTTGTTGTGTAGAAGGCTTCAGGGCACCCAAGAAAGTCCAGCAAGCACCAGGACCGCCTCTAGAGTTGATTCAACTGCGGGATCGGGGAACCACCAGCGCAGAGCTTGCTCAGTAACGGCAGCAGGCAGGTTTGAGTGCATCTGTAGTGAGGCAAAGACTTTTGAAGGGTGGCCTGGTGCCAAGAACTGCAGCAAAGAAGCAACTTCTCTTCAGGAATAACATCAGGGACAGACTGATATGCTGCACAACTTACTGGGATTAGACTGCTGAGGACGCAACTAAAGTCATTTTCTCTGATGAATCCTCTTTCTGATTGTTTGGGGCATCTGGAAAAAAAGCTTGAAAAATAGCCGCTACCGTCAGTTCTGTGTCACGCCAACAGTAGGGCATCCTGAGACCATTCATGTGTGGAGTTGCTTTTCAGCAGGGGAAGTGGGCTTACTCACAGTTTTGCCAAGAACACAGCCATGAATAAAGAATGGTCCCATAACATCCCCCGAGAGAAACTTCTACCAACCATCCAAGAACAGCTTGGTGTCGAACAATGCCTTTTCCATCATGATGGAGCACCTTGCCATGAGGCAAATGTGACAACTAAGTGGCTCAGGGAGGAAAACATCAATGTTTCGGCTCCATGGCCAGGAAACTCCCCAGACCTTCATCCCATTGAGAACATTTGGTCAATCCTCAAGAGGCGGGTGGAAAAACAAAACCCCGCAAATTCTCCAAATATTGATTCTGCAGGAATAGGCTGCCATCAGTCAGGATGTGGCAGAGGTCTTGAAAAAGAAGCCTTTGACACTTATGAAATGCTTGTAATTATACTTCAGTATACCGACAAAAATATCTAAAAACACAGAAGCAGCAAACTTTGTGAAAAACAATACTTGTGGCATTCTAAAAAAATGTTTACTTACTTAACTAAACATTTGGTTGGCTTCTAACTGTAGAAGTAAATCTATCTCTTATCTAATTTTATCACATTACATTTCAGGTACTCTCACTGTCCATTTTACTTTCAAAAGGGTTTAGAAAATCTGGATAACTGTTGGCTTGTTTCCAATGTCTACAGTGTCTGCCCAGGGGGAGTTGTTGCCAGATTTCAGTACTGTGAATACGTTAACGGGGGCCCAAATCTAATGAACTTAAATTTCCCTCTAACTTTTACAGTACAAGATTTCTCCAGATCAAATAATCAGAGAAGCCTTGGGAACGGTGTCGTAATTTAATAATTTCATATACAGTAAGCCCAGGAGCAAACCACATTTGAGTCTCCTGACAGACAAACAAATAAGACAGAAGTGAAGGTGTGTGGGTTTCATTATTTTATCAATAACCTAACACACTGAGTCAAATGCACACATGCGCACTCACACGCATTTGATATGAATGTATAGCAGAGACAGGACGGCCCCAAAACAAATGATGAGTCAGCCAGCACTCCCACTGCAAGTGAAGATTTATAACAGCTGAGTGGGTAAACTTCTTTCCTGCCTGCTGGTTTCCTTTCAAAGCGCAAAATCCCTCTGGTCCTTGTTCACAGCTTCTGGTGGCAGGTGCATTTCCCTCCCGCCAGTATTTCATCAGATCTTGCAGTGAATCATTGGGTTTTGTGTGTGGCAGTTTGCTAGACTGCTTGTCTTAGCCTCCCCCGTCAGTTGCATGAGAAAACATGGAGGAAATTTGCAGAACTCTTGCATTTCTCATAGCTACATGATAATAGTTCTACTCAACAGAGATTTTAACTTTAGAAGATCAGCTTAATACCTGTCTTAAGTATTTCTTTCCTGACACTTGCACAGTGAGCAAATCATAGCTGATATTTCTGGGACTATCACTAATCTGGTTAGAAATGTGAGCACAGATTGCAAACCACTCTGATCCTGTATTACTCATGTAAATTAAGGCTCAGAAACCTTTGGGACCACTAAACTAAAAGCGCACTAATGGTAATCAATGGCAAAGGAGGAATTCCTGGCAAAAATCAATTAATCATTCAGACCCTCCAGCAAGGCCCCCTGTGCCATTTCCATCAGTGGCTAATGCATGCATGCTACACGACAAACTTCATTAAGAACGGACTCGTCTGCCGCGCGCCTATATTTCCTTTTAGTTACATGCCTGCATCCTCGCCTAATGAGCTTTTCATGATCAATAACGATGTTGTTGGAAATAGCGGCTATGCTAGTGAAAGTCAAGTGTTGGAAAAGCTCACTGCACCAATTATTTTCAGCTTCTGAAAGAGATAAAAAAAAAAGTTTGGATTTTCCTGATATATTTTAGGCTTTTCATGTGACAGTTTACATGCTGTTTATTATCACCGTGTCATATTTATTAACAAGTACTGCCAAATGTTCCTCTTAATCACCGTAATATATGTAACTGTTGTGCTGATGAGCCATTTAACTGCACTAATTAGTGAATTAATTGTCTATACTTGAATGTCAGTGTTCTGGGTAATCCACAACCCGAACTGACATCGTTTTTTTGTGAGTGAAGAGCTCTGGTTAGCATCGTAGAGTATTGTGTATGCGTGTTTAAAAACAAAAACAAAAAAAATGGTCTGATTGCAAACACATTCAGCACATTCAGAACAGTAGCTGGTCTACCCACAGGGTACATGTAATGGTCAGATGGAAACATTGCTGCTCAAATCTTATGTTATCTATGGACGTTTTTTTCCTGCTCAGCTCCCCTTGCCAAGACAAGACAACCCCCCACTGTCAGTTTTAATAGAATAAATACAACCTTCTTTGTGTGTGTGAGTAATAGTTACTTCCCTTTCTCTCAGTTGTTTCAAAGCTTAAAGTGGTATTGGACTGTGCCACTCAAAAACATTCCACTAGAGATTAATGAAAACCTGTGGAGCACCTCAAGGAACAATACTTGTTCCCTTCTTGTTGTTTTGTTTCCTCTGTTCATATGTTTTGCCAGCCTGGAAGCTAGCCTAACTACCCCCACCCAAAGAAATCTTGTTGCAAAAAGGAACCGATTATGCTCCGGCAATGATCTGCCGGGGCACTTAAATCATTCGGGAGGGCTATTTGTGGAGATGGACAGAAGATTAACAGCAATGTAGTCATATACGTCATCTGAACAACGTGGGGTTGAATTTATGCAGTTGTGTATTGATTTGACATTCTGTTGTCTGTTTTTGTTGCATTTTGCTCTCAGCCAGTGTAAATTACATGGCACTAGTTTTGTACCTTTCAGGAAAAGTGTTGTTAAAAAGAAACATTTGGATTTGTTGCATTAATGTTATTCTTTATATATTGTTTAAATTATAAACACTGAAACTTAGAATGTCCATTTCCATTGTGTCAGCACTCAACGATATTCTGTGATATACTCTATGGCTGACCTTTGACCTTTCTACAACAGTGTGGAAGCTAAAACACGCACTTTGTATTTACAGACATTTCTCAGTCCTGTGTAGTCTCGTTGGCTCTGTGAAGCCTCTCCATTCTTTTTACCACAGCTATATGACTACACTAGGTAACAGTGTTGATTTCACTATTTCAGTCTTTTCTCATGTCCATTACTCAGTGGGTAATGAATAGGTTTAGGATAAACCTTTACATGGATGCAGCAGTCATTTATATTCTGAGCTGCATATTACCAGATAAATGTCAACTGGGGCCTTTTCCTCACAACGGAAGTCACGTTGGAGTCCAATAACATTTCAGTATGAAAACGATTTGTTGCCCATTTTCACAATGAAAGGCTCATTTTAATTTTGGACCCCTGACAGCAACATACACAAGTGAAATAATACATAAGTAGACTTAGATGGGCAGTAGATGAAATCTAAATCTCAAGGAACATTTTCTGAAATTATTAAGGGAGTATTACAGCCAGATACTGTTAACTACCAGAGACTTACCTGTAGTTGGAGGAATCCATTTCATCCTGTCCTCTTTCTCCAGTGAGACCCATCAATGTCCAGAGACTTCAGTTTTAGATATGCCATGACTTGGATGACCAAGAACAATTTTCACAGAGACTGAATGGGGTGCAAATTAACCTTGGGTTCTCAGTCAGATCAACCATTCTGAAAGGGTTTTCATCTCATGGCACAAACATGAGGAATATGAACAAGGTTTGCATTATCAGTAGTGGTGGTAAATATCTTCCAAATAGTGTAAATGGTAAAACTTTGCCTTAAAGCGATAACTAATAATTTGATATTCTATGTTACGATGACACATACACACACGCTGTGCAGAAAGTCTGTCTTCTCTGATAAGACAGTGAAGCTCCATACCAGGTGCTGGATTGCTGAACTTGCAGACAAGACTTTGAAGTGAAAAATCTCTCAGGCTACCAATACCAATACAGCTGCTCCCTGCTTGAGTTACTGCAGATAGAACTGAAGGGAACAGAGAAGCAGAGCTGATACTCTGCAGTGATGGAATGCTGCATCCTAATTGTTTGCCATGCATTGATTCCAAAGGAGATGTGAGTATGCAATGCCTTCACTAGAAGTCTCAAAATGAATGCCACAGCACCCTGTCACTCATATAAAACATGCGTAAATTACAATATTAGCGGTTAACATCACCAGCCAGACTCAATTGTTGCTGGTTTTGCTGAGCAACTGAAAATGTGTTAGTAGTTCTTACCATCAAATGACTGTTGAGATCAGTGATGTGAAATATAATCTTAACTCGACACTAAACTGTGTTTTTAATAAACCACAATACAGATGGTAAATCTAAGCACCAAAACCTTTTTGAATCTGAAGGAGATTTGCATTTTTGTTCATTCATTTATAATAACACTGTATTTTGTCCAGGGTGTACCCCTGCCTCTCGCCCGATGACAGCTGGGATAGGCTCCAGCAGACCCCCGTGACCCTTAACAGGACAAAACAGGTATAGAAGATGAATGAATGAATGAATTAACGAAAACCTGTGGAGCACCCCAGGGAACAATACATGGTCCCTTCTTCTTCCTTATAAAGTTGCTGCATTTTGACTTGATTTGTTTTGGTTGGTTTTCTGTATTGTGCATATGAATTTGCCAGCCTACAGGCCACCTCCCACAAAATCTTTTTCGGTGAAATGTTGGTCTGAAGTCTCTCCATTGGGAACTGACTGCAATGTGGTCATACAAGTCATCTGAGCACTGTGGAGTTGTATTTGTTTACAACAAAATGACTTTGGTTGACCAGACTTATTTTCTTGAGCAGCCAAACTAATGCTTTTCTGCATTTTTCATTCGGCCACTATGAATGATACTATACTGCTTTTGCACCTTAAATGTGGCTTTGTAGTCATCGCATTAATTTTACTGCATACATATCATTATAGTTTCACACATTAGGGATTAGAATATCCATTTTCATGAGTTAAACCTTCTTTCGGTTGTGTTATAACCTAACCAGTCTCTGGTGATCAGATAGCAGAAAGTCCAGTTAATGGTCTGCTAACCAATACAGACTATGAATGTAGACAATGGACACGGTTTCATACTACACGTCCTGCATAGACAGGTTATTAATTGTATTACTGTGAGGGTCATTGCCCCTCACGTCAAACACAAAAAGTAATTGGGCTGTGGCTGAATATATTTCCAGAACACACGCAAGTGCAGACGGGATTCAGGAAAGCCTTTAGTGAACAGAAGTGGTAAAATATGGAGGGGGGAAAGAACTGGGAATGAGGAGATGGGAATAATGATGGGTCCAGGGTAGTGCATGTATTGAAATCATTATTAAACACCCCCGCTTGGATTCACTTAAATATAATTGCAAGCACCAAAGAGCAGTGTCTTGGGCCTCGCTGTGACTCAGAGCTGTGACTGTAGCTTTCACACAAAAAATCCAGTCCTGTGTGTCCAGCATGGATCCGCTACTGCAGCCTGTGTTCATGAATTCATGTATTTTTTTTTTCTTAACCACTCCAGTCAGTGTTTCGAAAGTAATGTGCTGCGCTCAATGAATATTAATGATCTCCTGGAGATCTCAGTACGATTGTAGTTATTATGAAAGGTAATTTCCATCCTCTGGCTAACATCAGCGGCGCTCTCAGGCACCTCTCCAACACTGACCGCCGCCGATAAAAATGAGAGTGCACCGCCAGTTGCATACAAGGGCGTCTTGGAGACAACTGAGGGGCAACGCATAAACAAACAGTGTTTTGCAGAGAGACTGTACGGTTGTATCTGCCTCTTAAACGTAGCATTTCATTGCCTGTATCTCGTAGAACACAGCATCAAAAATTCTAAAAAGGTTTCTGCTCTCTACTTTGTTTTTGACTGGGGAATAAAACCCCAGAAAGTGTTTTGATCTAAAAAAAAAAAAGCTTTAGTCTGTGCCTTGACTAAAAGTCTATTAGAGAGTGCTGCAGTGGAATTTATTTGGCTTTTAGTAATCTGAGGGAGTATATGTATAGGGATCAAGTCCATACTTTTGACAGCTGTAATTTATCTTAATAAGGCAGGCAGAAATAGGGCCACACGGCCAGCTTCAGTGCTGCTGGGCTCCACAGCAAATCCCTCAGTTTTTTCTCGGACTATGTCTTGACTACCTTAAAGGATATTGATTAAGTCAAATCTTTTATTATACCTGAGCTCTTGAGACTGCTGTGGCCGGAGGCATTTTTGTGGCATTGGAAAAATGGAAAAAATAGAAACTTGCCATGTTTGTTTGTTCACAAATCAGCTGGTCCTGCTGAATCTAACTAATTTGGAGAGCCAATCAAATTGTTTCCACATGACATCAAGAAACTTATCCATGTAATGAACAAATTATACACATACTCATGGGTATTTTGTACATTTTGGTGCAAGCTGTTGTTTCTCTTTTGTTATTGCTATTATAGTCAGATGATGCAGGGCAGATATGCTTTCCCTTCAATTTTTCAATTTGAGTTTCTGCCCTGTTCATGATAGTAACTGTGAAAGAGTGTGCCCTTTCAACCCGAGCGAAATGCATCTGCTGCTGACACGAAACAAAAATGATCGCTGCTCGCACTGTGGAGGATTTTGAAGGCTTGGAATAGCAAACATTTGGATAAACTCAAGATACATAGATGATTCATGATTGTGTAACATCAATCAGCATCAGCGCATGAAAATCTGTTTCGTACAGAAAAAGAAAGAATTATTTTATGAGATTTTATGTTTTTGGCATTTTTTTTTGTGAGCTGTCCTGCCTTGCTTCATCAGACTCTTTGAAAACGAGACATGTGACATTTTGAAAAAAGTTCTCGGGCAAACAGAGCGATAAAGACACACAGGGAGGTAGACCGGTGGGTGCTACTCCTGGCTATTTTTACACAGTTAAGAAACATGACCAGAACATCTGACGATGACAGAGGTATGATGTTTTTACTCTGAGCTGCTGACAAACTCGCATTTGGTACTATGATCACAAAAACGAATGCCCTCTCAGGTAATATTTTTATATCACACCTCATATCTTGTTCCTTTTACCGTTAAATGAGTGCTTCAGTGATATGCTTGTTTTGTGTGTTCCAATAACTTACCAGCAGTGGGTACTTATTAATCTTTACCATACTTCAACCAAAAGGACTAATTATTTATGGTGTGAAGCTTGAAATGACTTCACATTCTACTGTGCCTAAAAATGTCTCAATACAAAAGCAAAGCGGCGCATATTTTCCAACCCAGGAGAACTGAGTCATGAATCCATAGATTTTTCTGTTAAATGTCACTTCCAGTATTTTTCCTTGGAGGGTACAGCTACCAGGTCTAAAAACAAACCCCAAACCACCCATAACAATGCGCTCACCACTGACTCATCTATATAAGCTACTTAAATCAACCATAAAAATGCCTGGACGTCTGCTACTGTAGACTTGTCAGGATAAATGGTGTGTATCATTAAAGGGGTCAGATCAATGGGTGCTAAACGTGTCCTGTCTGGGAAAGGAGCCGTTCGGTGTGGTCATCGGGCTGAGGTTAGGTGTAATTCCTGGGCATTTGGAGCAACATAGTTATGGGACAGATATTACGGCTGAATAATGTCAGTTTGAGGCTACATATTGGATCACTTGGCTGTGTTGCGGGATTAGCTCACAAAAAGTAAGCTGTAAAATGTATAAAATAAGTAGCTGCAGCCAGTATCTTTGCTTTTTGGAACTAGAAATGACCATATTTGGACAATATGGTGGAGCTGAAGAGGAGTGAATGATTGATCTGACTGAGAACCCAAGGTTAATTTGCACCCCATTCAATGTCTGTGAAGGTTGTTCTTGGTCATCCAAGTCATGGTATATCTAAAAGTGGAGTCTCTGGACATTGATGGGTCTTTAGAGTACCAGTCATTGGTGAAAGAGGACAGGATGAAATAGATTAGTCCAACTACAGGTAAGTACCTGGTAGTTAACAGATCCTAGTCATGTGAGTTTCAGGTGAACAACTCCCACGGATGTTCCTGTTATAACCCCAACTCTCCACCAGTCTTTAAGAATTTAATAAATGACTTGGATTAGTGGCAAAACCTTTAAGAAAGTCCAGTTGGTGGCCACAAGTCCTACCCTGCTTTATTGTGCATTTTACTCTGAAGGAGTCCATAAGTGAACATCACGCTGTATTGAAAAAGTCCATAAACTAGAAAATAAATAAAAAAGTAAATAAATTAGAAAAATGTTTATCATTTTTCTATACACTCGTATCTTGGAGACAAAACTGTTGCTCTGGAGTTGCTCTGTTGTGAACTGATTAAGCTCCAGCAAAGATTTGTCAGACCAATCAAATTATTTGTAACAGCAACTATTCATATGCGCCATCTGAGCATTCATTCATTTGTCTGAGCTACCTTCTCAAGTTCAAATACAAAACCTGCATCAGTATGGACTTTTAGGCACTAGTTCAGTTTCCAGCCCAGTTTGCTGTCAACATCCAGCATTCTTGACTTGTCAGACATACTGTATATAAGTGATAATATAATTCTTGGTGGGTTATATACTGTATACTGACAGCAAGGGCAGCTGGTAATGGACAATGTCTGTGCATCCTATTGACCTGCATCAGTTTTCATTCTAAATGTATATTGATAAATTATCATACAATTGAGCTTCTAAGTAAAACCAAAGCTATGCCACTGTCACATGTTATTAACATTTTTAGAACCACCATACAAAAGAAAGGACATTTATGAAAAAGCTAATTTTTCTCAAATTTTGCATTTAATGAGAACAAAAAGATTATGTTGTGCTCTTGTTAAAATCCACTGTCCACTGGCTGGCCCTCTACATGACCTTTAGCCTGTAGCTAAAGCAGGCTATTAGCTTGTCACTACACTGAAGCAGTGGTTAGTTAAACCAACATGAGCAGAAGAGATTTTGCCACACGATTTACTCCCATGCCGCGGGACAATGCATACCAAATGTACTATATGTGAAACTGTGAGTTGAGAAAACACAGCCGTGCATGTCGAGAAGGCCAGGCGTCACTCTGATTGATTCTGACAGCCAGTGTGTGAAGTGCCACACCGCCACATTGCCACATCTAATCACACACCAGTCTAATTTGACGAGGAAATGCGAACAAGCGCTCTCAAGAGAATGGGTCGGTCCACCAGAGGAACTGCAGCTGCTGAGTCTGTAATTACCACCAGACAAAGAGGAATGAGAGGGAGAGAAGAGCTGGCCAGTGATACGTAGACTTCATGATGAGAAGACATGGATGGACAATTCATCCACCATTCAGTTTCCTGATAGCAATTCATTCAGGGCAGAATCAGTTAGTTTATCAGTGTTTCACAACCATCAAAAACCTCAAAAGTAGTGTGTTGCATTACAAAATTACATATGAGTGCGTTATTACATTGAGAGAGAGTTTAACAATGCCTGGCCACAGTAGGTAGTAAAGTACTTAGGCAAACTTGCTAATGTTAGCAGCCTACAGAAGAAGAAGACTTTATTTGTCACATATACATTTCAACACAGTCAATTCGTTTTTGTTATATTCCACCTGGTTTTGAAGCTGGGTTCAGAACACAGGGTTATCCAAGAGGAGAACTGGAGCTGAGGGAGTTACAGGCCTTCTAATCGGTAGCCCAGAGCCTTAAAGGGATATCTTCAGAATTTCTGAACCTTATTTTCCCTTTTATTTTAGTGTAAAGTTTTGCAGTGGGAGCGTAACTGAGCAGGAATTGTGAATCTGGAAAGCATAAAACAGATGCAATGTGATAAGATAACTATAACGGATCCAAGGGAAGCTGGGTTTAAATAGCCCAGGATTTAAACCAATGACTTAAAGAGGAACTACTATTTTTTACAACCTGGACCTTATTTCTGGCATAAAATACCATAATTTACTCACCCATATAAATTTTGTGTAATTTGCAGTCAGTTGGGAGATATTTAGTGGGAGTGACTGGGGCACCGAAACGCAGCCTCTAAATAATGCATTATCTGCCGCGAAACTCATTTATTTCACCAATATTTTGTTATCGTACACTAGTGCTATTCCCTATTGAGTCCAGAGTTACCTGTTATCATCAGCCGGGGTCTGTAGATTGACCTGTGGACCCCAGATGATGTCAGATAATGCGTTATTTAGAGGCTGCGTTTCGGTGCCCCAGTCACTCCCACTATATGGATATACGCAGATCTAAATATCTCCCGACCGACTACAAATTACAAAAAAAAGTTATTTGGGTGGGTAAACGATCGTGTTTTATGCTAGAAATAAGGTTCAAGTTGTAAAAAACAGTAGTTCCTCGTTAAGGATATCTGTTTTCTCCTCCTACAGGCCTCCGCTTTACCAACTGAGCTATCGAAGCACTTGTCATAGATGACAGTTGCTACATATATACTGTGGTCCAACTCTGTGGCTGTGCTCCATTCTTCCCCACACAGTTCTATCAAACTCTCACTCATGTTTGTTTTCCGCGTGATTCAGAGCGAGTCTTCCTCTTGAGCAAGAGCTGTGCTGCCAGTTAATCCCTGTTTTTGGTCTGTTATATTATGTACAGCCACATGGAGTATCTTAGCTGGAATGAACATGATTTTGTTGTAGCACCAGCCATTTGGATAATACTGTGTTTGCACTGTCATACTAAACGATTGCCCCCATTTTAAGACTTGGACAGTATTAGAAACTGCAAACATTACAGAATTCCCTTACAGGGAGTCAAATCCTGTCTTGTGTTCTTTAATGGATCTAATACATCAACATTATAATGCAAGAACCCATCAAATGCACCTCGCCCCATTCAGTTGCTCCAATAACAATTCAGACCCTCAGGCTGCAAGCGCCAGTGCAACACTTATTTTCACTGCAACCTCTGAGTGTGAATAAGTGTATGCATCCATTACCCATGTCTAGATGCAGTAAAACAACCCTAGCTTTCTGCAGAACAGCAGAGAGTTTCCCCACCACGCTCCCTGCAGCTGTACAACCATCCGTGACCGAAGTCCATTACACCACACAGCAAACACACACAGTAGAGTGCAGTCCTTCCTCTATGTACTGTATATCTTCAATTTTAAGATGTACTCAGGCAGGTTGACAGTAATACAAACACATTTGATTAGTAAAGAACGGAATGATACTTTTGCATTTTTCATCTGCTGCTCATATGAAGATCATGAGCGTGCCTCGCTGTGTGAGGTTTTATTTTCAGCACAGGAGCAGAAGGGCACACGTACTCAATGAAAGGAGAAAGAAAACAGCATGTTCTTCCAATCAGAAAATTGTTGGGTGCTGAGCATCAAAGTGAAACGCCAGAAAGGAAAGCTTTGTCACTCCGGTCTCAGCAAAGTGGAGGGACATGACGACTGCCTACACAGAAACTCAAGGGATAAAATAAACATCTTGTGGGACAGATCTTGACAGGCGTCTTCCTGCAAATAAAACAACCTCCAAAGGCAGATGTACGAGACCAAGACAATGCACTTTCACATGCACTCCTGCAAGAATGTGCTGTGGTGAATTCAATAATAGAAATCACTCCTTGCTCTTCCGTTAGCTTCTGTGCTTCACCAGTGTGCAGTTCATTTCAGGATTTATCCTGCTCTCGGCTGCTGGTGTAGGTGTAAATGTAGAGATGGCAGTAGTGACAGCCTTGATGAAAAGTCCAACAAACGTTGCAAACGTTATCCATGTTAGTGGATGGGCCTTGGGCCAAACTAAAACACTAAAATACATTTTGTTCAAGGTTGGTTTCAGACAATTTAGTAAGTTAATATACTGCTGATGCATACGCAGGTGTCTCAAGGTTTTTTTTAGTTAGTTATTTCATGCTATAGAAACAGGTTGTGACATCACGAACAAGTTGCCATCCCAAGTTGCCATCCCAACTGCTCTGTGATGTGGTATAAGCCAACATTTCCTTGTATCTGGTGGAAGTAGAGCAGAGTATTAATTAAATGAAAACGAGAGTGAGTCTAGTGGAAGTGTGGGTTTGTCATCGATATCACGGCTCTGCATGTCTCCAATCTCGGACCGTACTGCAAAGACTCTTGCTCTAATGTTGCAAGATGACACCGCCAGTGTCCCTGGGAAAATACCGTCAGTTTGGCCAATGCAAAGTGGGGACGCATTGTCCATATTTATATACAGTCTATGGGTGGAATCCTCTTAGGGAGGTCTCCTGCTGTCATATAAAACTTATCACATTGCCACTGCTGTAGTTTAAAGTTTGCCAGCCCTCAGGGACTCTCAGAACCCAAGCAACCCAAGAACCCAAGCAATTGCCAGCCTAGCACTCTTGACAAGCTGTGCCTCTGCCCTAGCTTAACATAAAGGCTGGAAGCAGGGGCAAACTATAAAATATATATGAGTATTTCCTCAAAAGGCACAATCCTTTTACTAATTCATTTTATTATCATCATGGTAGATGACTAAAAAAACTATGACAAAAGCAAAATTCTTTGGGTTAGCAGAGCACTGGTTTGAATTAATACAATACTAATCAGCAAACGTAACAACTACCTCGAACAGCTCCTTCTGCTCTGCAGAAATGGAATTTCAAATGAATCTATGCGGCATTATTATTTCAGAGATGCTGTTGGTTTTTTTCTTTCATAATGCATGTGCTGTAGCATTTAACTGTGTGTGGGATGGCCAAGAGCACAACAAACCTCCAGTTTGCCTGCCAAACTGCTACAGCTGAAAGTAGTAGATTCACTGAGCATGTTGAATGCAGGTAGCTCATTTAAAAGTCAGAAGAGATCCCTTGGTGTCCTCTGGCAGGGGGAAGAAAGTGAATATGCTGAATACTTCCGTCCTTTTGGGTACTGTTTGGTTTGCATATATCAGCGGTGCAGAGAGGGTTTCTGACACATCTGGAGGCTTTACAGGTGGTAGACCACTGAGTGAAGAGACAGACATCTGTAAAACCTGAGTTACTCTGAATACATGTTAGTTGACTTCACAGGATTCAGGTGCTAAGAAATGCTAAGACAGAGCTGCAATAATACATATTTTTCAAATGGATTTTTCAACCCTTGAAGCTTTTTAACCTCTTTTATCCATTTGTTTTAGTTTTGCAGAGAGAGGTGACTTAAATACTTGTGTTTGGCACCACAGCCTGCAGTTAATCAAATTTTAAGAGTATTATAATTGCTATTTGTATTCTCAATTTGCATCATTTTGATTTTGATTATTTTCGGAGGGGCCATATAAATTCTAATATACACAAAAAAACCTAATGTTGCCCGATGCTGCTCAATTCAAATGGGTGAGTCGATACGTAAATAGGCTACTGTTGGTTGGTATGAGTGATGACATGTCAGTGTTGTGTTTACTGCTTGTTTCAAGGTCCCCAAGGGGCCACAAATCTATTAATGCTGCTTTAAAGCACTAGCATGTCAACAGTGGACCCATTGACTATGAGCAAGATGAATGCTGGTGCTTGTAGGGATTACACTGAATACTGATGATCATCTCAGAGCCTTTTATTCTCTTTTAGCTGTTACTTTGGTTTTGGGGAGCCTTTAAGACCCAGATCCTTCCCATGAGTTTGTTAAAGCAAAAACCTCCATTATTGTTGGGCATGTTCCACTACCAACCTTGATGACTACAGGAAACGGAACTGTAGGGACAGTCTGACAATCAAATGTGTCAAAGTCAAAATCATTTTTCACCCATCCAGTTTCTTTTTTACTGCTGGTTTCCCACAGCCATTTTACTCCTGGATGACAAACGTGACATTTGCGCCTGTAACATGTTCAAATAATTCATTACGGTTTTTAAATGAAATTCCTTTCAGAGTGTCAGGATGTCTCAGTGTTCAATAGCAGCAGAAATATGAATGTACCTTTTCAGAGGCGTAGGTCTGAATGAACAGTACAGAGATCTGTGACAACGTCTTATGTAACTCTGAACAGTTGCTTCGGCTACTTCTATTATTTTTCTCTGGTGAGCAGTCAACTAGAACCACCTCTGCTCTCCACCTGAAAACATTAAAAAGTAGCCCGTCTCATTTTTTGTAGCCTTTCCTTCAATCACTTTATTTGACTCTTTTTCATTCTCCATTCCTGGCCGCCTCAGTCTCATTCCAGGTATCCTATTTATCAGCTCTTTGTGTCAGTTGCGCTCTTTCACCTCCCCCCTTCATTTTCAGATTTTACATAGTTTGAGGAAACGTGGACAGGATAGATTGTCTCTGACAGGAGAGAACAGGCTCTATTTCTCAATGGACAGAAACACAATCACACACTCTCTGCACACACTTCTATTATATTCCATGCCCATGGAGAAAATGATAAATATTTAACTCTGTCAGTGTCGCTGCGTGATATCTCATCCCTTCAGGACAGTGACAGGTTATTCCATTTCAAACATAAAGCTTGAGGTGCTGTTTCAACAAAGCAGGGTGTGTTGACAGCTGGACGGGCCCGGCTGGGAACACAGCAGGCAGTGACTTGCAGCAGGCTGATTCTTTGCAGGCTGGCATTAGAATACAACTTGCATGGCTTGCTGGTGGTCCGTGATTCACTCGCTGCTTTGCTCACACAGCCACTTGCTTGCTCTCCCACTCGCTCACCCACTCACCTCCTTTCCTGTTTGTTTAGTTTTAGTATCTCTGGGCTTGCTTGCTCACTTACTAACTCAATTCACCTTCCTAACCTGCTCATTTCATAACTTTATCACTCTCCCTTGAAGATATTCTTTCGAATAAATGTCTGATAAGTCACTAGGACGTAGGAGGTAATGTTGGCGAAACCTATGACCTGCTCATGAAAAGTGTTTCAGTATTACTAAGCGAATATACTGAAATATAGTGATATATTGATATCTGGATATGAATGCTAGATGCTGATTTGTTCATATCTGATGGGTTTAGATATTCTTGTTAATGCAATCCAAACAGTTCCCACTGCTGTAGATGCACAAAAGTATTTCACTGGCTCCGCTTTTATGATTACTTGGATCTTACAGCTATCCTTTATAAAAAAAAATGTATCTACAAAACAGGACAATGGTCATTCTTATAATTTTTTGACATCGGATTTGTCTGAAATATTGCCGGGAGTAAGGAAACATAAAAGAGCAGCCATTGTGATCCATTAGATGAAGAGATACAGGAGACAAGCGTAGCAACCAGTGCCTTTCGCTGAGCTCTGCTATTCAAAGATTCATGCCATTAAAATCTAAAAAACAAAATCTAATGACAATTATTTCCTGACTTTTTTGTTATAACGACGATTTGTACTGCAGCTCACAGGACTCCGTGACCTGTCCTATTAAACTGCATTTGCTGTTACAACCGCTAACTGCAGGTGTCGGGAAAAATCAACCAGAACTAAAATCTTCAGTTTCTTTAAATTAGATTTGTCTGTTTTGATGTTGTTTGTTGGGGAAAAAGTCACGATAGGTTACATTAAGGACTCGAGACGTCCTTAAACTTAACTCTTTCCTATTCAGTTTCCTATTTTGAAAGAAATGTTGTGCCAACTCATCAATTAACTGCTGTAGAAAAATGGTTATACTTGGACTTGTTTGTTTTGTTTCATAATTGGGGTTAATGCATAGCCAATAAAACTTAAAGATGTTTGTGCAGATATATGTGAGGGTTCTTAGTCACTGGTCAGGTCATGGTATATCCAAAAATGGCAACTGGACTTAGAGAGTTTCTTGAAGAAACGTTTGACCACTCATCCAAGTAGCTTTTTCGGTTCTAAAAGACTGGTGGGGAGTTGGGGTTTACACGGGAACATCCGTGGGTTGGTCTGTTACTGACCAGCTACTTACCTGTGACGGTTCTGTTTTGATCCAGTTTACCTTTCTTTCCCCACTGAACAACTCATTATCGACCAGAGACTCTAGTTGTGTTGGGGGCAGGTATTCAGACTGTGTTGTAAATTGTTGGCAGATTATATTTCACTCCATGAGAGGGGTTTTCCATTTATTTATTTTTTCCATTTTGACATAGATGGCTTGCTTTCCTTCTTTATGCAGAGATGTTTTACATTAATAAACCTTAAAGCAGCACTAAAGGCAGAGCCCCTTCCTTCTCCGGCAGGCATTTAATTTGAAGCATTTGTGTCGACAACAGTAGCTTAATGCTGTTTGAATAAATAGCACTGATGTGGAATCACTTTGCAAGGAATGTATTCCAGTGGAAAGCATAAACAGAAGGTAAAGAATTGGTGAATGCATCAATGCGACATAACGCCATCAGTGTTGCACTGAGCCTTAAAAACACATCATTCCTCTCAATTGTTTTAGGACTGACTTTTATTGATAACCTCTATTTCTTGTTGGCTGTTATTTCCAGTTTTAGTTTTAGATTTCTGGATTTTAGCTACATCACTCACTCTCAAGTGTGTTAGTTAGAGACAGAATCTGAGGGAATGATGCAAGCATGTCAATGAGTGCCTGCGTACGCCACACCATTGGCGCTAGTCAGGCCACTTTCTGCATCTGTTCAGCCAATTGAAACGAAGCAATAGTAGAGCCCGATGGTCAGAGAGATCCCTCCGATTGGTGATAAAGATTAGGGAACCAATGGCTAAGAAGAGAAACGGAAGTGACGAAAGCAAGCAAGACCGCGCACACATAAGGCCCTTTTTTATATATTTTATTTTCATTTAATCTGAACAAACCAAACATTTTTAACTAATTAAAAATCTCATGATCCAGGAGAGGTCAGCTCTGTGCAACAGTTTCTAAATGCACAGTCCTAGCACTTGATGAATACAGACTACTGCCACCTACTGGTATGGAGAATTATTTCCTCTCACACTGACATGCGATGTACAGCACACACTAGCTGGTTGTTGGTGAGTGCGACTTTTTGGCCCAGTCACGGGCAACATGAGGTGATGCCAAAGGCTGATTTTGTCGCTTAAATGCTCACTCACTAACTGATTAACTACCATATTCCCCATTTCACCCACTTACTTGCTCACTAAATAATGGCTAAATCATTAATTGCATCCCTCACTCGCTCCATCCCAAACTAACTGCACCACTTGCTCCTTCGCTAGTTGCATAACTCACTCTTTGTTCTAAGCTCGACTGTGCTCTCCCTCCGCCATCTCACTTGATACATAATACATTAACATAGCTGCACACTCTGTTCTACTTCATGGCTCCCACTGCTCCTACAAGTTGAGAGATGAGAGACTTCCTGTGTTGTTATTGATTGCAGAAGTATAAGAGGAAGTTCTTATTGCCGCTATTATAACTGATGAAATTACTTATTTGCTACAGCCTTAAAAAAGAGATTAGAGAAGTGAAGCTGTTTTACTTTACTTTTTCCAGCCCAGTACTTTAAACAATATGACACAGATTACCCCCTCGCTGCCAGTTACACAGAAATAGTTTGTTGAATGTAAAATAAACTTTTATACACACCAAGAGCCTCATTAAACCTCTTCCTTCCTCACACATTTGATACGTGTTTATCCGAGCTACAGCAGTACCAACATAATATTGCTAAGCGCACAAACACACTAGCGGGGATAAACAGGACATGTGTAAAAGGATCTAACAGCGACATGAAGACTCCATCACTTTGTGCTGACACAACTCTCTTGTCAACATAATGTCTATAACAGCAGCTGAACAGTCAGGACAGGGAGTTTAAATCTGTCTCGCTGCAATCAGAATTAAAAAAAAATAATAATCTGTTTGTGGTAAAATAAAATCCATTTACTATAATGACGCTGTAAATATTGTACGTGTTAGACATATTAGTGGCCACCGTCTCTGCTGCAAGCACATTGGTAAGTGTTTCTCTTCGAAGCAGCTGATGGATATTTGACGGCTGGCGTTGCTAGGAAACTTGGTGTCAATTTCCATGCTGTGTTAGCGCATGTTCTGTAATCCAACAGTGTCAGCAGAATAGGAGGAACAGAACAAAAACTCAGCCTGGGGTTGTATTCACATGCTATTCCAAGTATATGACTGCTAGTTTGATAGATAGCCAAAACAAGGCTGTCTATATGGGAGATGCAAAAGGATCTTGAAGTAATCACTATCTCAACTGTGAATACTTCATCTGTTTTCAACAGATTATCAACATCGATACCCCTTTCAAAATGCCAAGATTTCATTTGGTTATGAACCATATATGCAATTTGTGATGGCCATCCCTTTACAGCGTTCAACATCTTCGGCTATATCTAAAGATGGACGAACCTTACTTCATCCATGGGATTCCTGGCGAGCAGTTTTGAAGCTCAGCATGGCGGCTGCAGTCGTTGCCATCTTGGCAGTACTCCTGGTTAATCCAGAAATAGGCAAAGGGGTGGAGCTTGAGTGGAGCTGAGGTGGACTAGCAACTTGTGAGGTCCATTGGTAAAATTTACCAATAGTGTTTTTTCTACCAGGCTGTAAACACTTCTGACGCAACATTGATCACTTTAACAGGGTCTATGAGGACTGACACACTTTTGAAGCCAGCTTCAAGCAGCCAAAGTTTTGGTACTTTGCTAATTTTTTTTAGCCTATAACTTTTTTGCCATTAAAGGACATGTATATAGGATTTAGTGACATCTAGTGGTGATGTTGTAGTTTGCAACCAACGGAATACCCCTCTCCTCTCTCATCCATCCCTTTCCAAGCGTGTAGGAGAACCAACGGTGGCTAACACTTTGATGTAAAAACAAGAAAAGCCCTCTTTAAAGCCACTGGTTGGTTTGTCCATTCTGGGCTAGCGTAGAAACATGATAAACACTGTAGAAGAGGGCAACCCCTATGTAGGTATGAAGGGCTCATTCTAAGCAAGTCATAGTTAAAGTTTTAATTATACTCCAATAACTAGCATAATTCTGAATATTATTATTCCATTTTCATTAATAGAAAATGTAATAGAATACCATCTATGTACTTTAATACTTCCAGTTAGTTGTGTGTTCATCTGCTCTGTACATTCATAAATAAGAACAACATTGCCCTGTGGTAACATTTGCTTGTAAGACTTGAAGGGCGATGTCATAGTTTAACCTCTGATATTGACCAACCACTCAACCATAAACTGTTACTCAGTGACCCAGTGTGAGGTTTTTCACCCATTTGTTATGTTTTTGTACGTCCGTAATTTATTAATGTGCGTGTCTGCTCTTGCATTTGATCTAAGTCGGGACCTGCCACGGACATACGGAGCCGCTCTTCTCTCTTTCTGTGGCCCTGTCGGCGTCTCACATCCCTGGGGTTCGCACGGCAGTGTGCAGGCCCCCGGTGGTCCTGGAAGCTGGGCCCTCAGCCAGCTCCACTGACGCAAAAAAAATAACAAAAACAGAGCTACAAATTCACCAGAACAGGTCGTCTTGGTGGATTAAGCTATGGGGGCCTTTTGTGCGGAGAATGTCTACTCATTGCTTTATGCTTGCATTTCCTCTGGGGGCGTTTTTCCACTGCAAACATTTACATCAATGACACTGGTTGGCAGTCTATGCATTCATCACATGAGTTAAAGCCTCTGATCTACAGGCATGTCAAGGGTGAGGTATAGCTTCTAATTCAGACTGTGACTGTAGCTGCCCGACTTGTAATGATTGAGCTGCTTTTCGTGTGTAGTCAAATTAACTTAAAAGGTTTGATATCTCAGAAAGGCAAATATATCACTGGCTAACACAAGCACATGTACAGGCTACACATACATGCACAGCTATATAATCAAAGAGGGTGCTTTGCCTGCTTTGTAGCAACACTTTCCAAACGGCAGAATTTGGGGTATTTTTCATTAAACTATTGACCATCAACCCATGAGGAAAAAAAATTGTTTCCGTAAAGGTAGTATTTCATTCAGAGCCTTCATTCGTGCTGCATCCTTGCTTCTATGAAAAATGAGGACACGGTGCTATTAATTTCATTTGCATAATGAAATTTTGATTTATTGGTTAAGGGAATATAAAACATAAGAGATAATTGCAAATTACCTTCTAAATCTCCCTCACTTGTCCAAAAGGAAAAATGGCGACTGTGTCCCATAGAAAGCAATTAGGTTTGCGGCAAGGAGGATCTATACAAGATAAAGCAGAGATCGTGTCCTCTGCACCAGATGTGATTATTAGGCTCTGTGTGAACCAATGAGGGAAAAAACAACAGCATACATTTTTACTGAAGTGACCCAACAACCACATCTGGCTTTTTAGTGATTTGAAACTTGCATAGATATTACAAATTACTCTACATTTGCACATGTGCACATGTGCACCCACAGATTAAATGCACTGGAATGAAAGCCTCCTGCTCTCGTCTCTAATCATCGGCAACTTTGCCACCAAATGTGACCCTCATATATTGGCTCTGAAGTGATTCCGCTTATCTGGAAAAATTAATCAGAAAGATGGATAAATAAAAAGACGGTAACCTCGTTATTCGATGAGTCAGTGAGATATTTAGACTATTATGAACGGTGCCAAAGCTGGTGGTCTGGTCTCAGGGCACAGATCTGATGAGGTCAAATTAAATTTCAGTGAGCTAAACCATTTGGGAGAGGCTGCGGTGAATACTCCAATTTGACACTCAGATTCATTATTACCTAATCACTGCTTCAACCATATTATTGGATGAATTCAGTGTGTGACCTCCTGATTACATTTAAATGTTCTGTGGACCTGAATGTGGAACCTTTACTGGAGCCAAAAGTGGATGGATGTGGACTATTCTGTGTGCTGGTGTACACCATTAAGACTGGGAGGTGCTCTGCAGGCCCCATGGGGAGGACATAGACAGTCATCATGAATTTCTGCGTGAAGAACACCTATGAAGAAGGTACGGTGCTTCTCCAACAACAAATTCTGGGTGACCCCAGAATACGAAACCCTGCTGAACGAAAAGAAGAGGGTTTTTGAAACTGGGAACAAAGAGGAGATGAAGAGGGTGCCGAAGGAGCTGAAGAGAGAGATATGGAGGGGCAAGGATAGTTACAGGAGGAAGCTGGAGGAGCGCCTTCAGGGAAACAACACCAGAGAGGTCTGGAGGGACCTAAAAACCATCTCCGGACACAGCAAAGACAGTGGAACTCCAGTGTGTTCAACACCATTCAACCATCACTGCTCAGGGGGAAGCTGCAAAGAGCTGGAGTAGACAGTAGCCTGGATGCATGGACCAGCAACTACCTCACCAACAGACTGCAGTATGTGAGGCTTCACGACTGTGTGTCTGATGCAGCACAGGGGCGCCGCAGGGTACTGTCTTCTATCCCTTCCTCTTCACCCCATACACATCAGACTTCAGACACAATACAGACAGCTGCCACCTCCAGAAGTTTTCTGATGATACAGCCATTGTTAGGCATGTATCTCAGGGAAATGATCTGGAGTATAGGGAAGTCATCACCAACTTTGTTGAGCTAAATCTGGGAAAAAAATGCAACATGCACAACTTTACAAACGGCGTAGTAAATAACATTGAGCATCTTGTGACAATTCAGTCTTTTGCTGGGAAACTTTTGGACCTGGCTTTCATGTAGATGTTACTTAGACATGTACCACCCACCTGGACCAGACCAGGCACTTCCACCCCATAGCAATGACACTCCTTGATGGCAGCAGCCATCCCCAGCAGGATGCAGCCTGACATAGTCACACACATAAAAACAGTTTAGGAACAACTCAAAAAACATGAAGAACAGGTTTGTGTTGACCTGGCCTCTAAATTCACTAGATCCCAAACTGATCAAGTATCTGTGGGATGATCCACAGAGGCCTCTCCCCTCAACCCATAGGACCCAAAGGCCCCCCACTAATGACATTCTGTTGCCAGACACCACAGGACACCCTCAGAAGGCCCATGTCCATTCTCTGATGAGTCAAAACTGTTTTGGAGGCACAAGGAAGACCTACACAATATTAGGTCATAATGTTATGCCTGATTGGTGTATCTAGTCCTGTGTTTCACCTTGTCCTTTGTCATCTCGGTTTCTCTGGTCAGTTGAGTCTTCCTGCATCTGCCAGTTGTATTCCTTGTCTAGTTGCTTAGTGATTCCTAGTATTGTCTGGTTCCTTGTATTTTTTGACTTCTTTTAGTTTTTGTATTATCTTTTGCTTGGACATCCTGACATGCATTTGCAGTACATTCTGTTTCAAAGTCAATGAGTCTCATTAAACTGAACTCATTCTGCCTCATCCCAGTTGTGTCCTACCCTCCTGCTACAAGTAAAAGTGTAGAACAGGATCATAGGAAAATGACACTTTACCAGAATCAACTTACATCAACTATGAAGGGCCTGCGAGCAAACTACAGTCCTCTCACTGAACGTTAATGCCAATTAAGCACTGTTGCCATTTGAAATCCTCTCATAACAGAGACCATGATGTAGAGCCTCTTCACTCCATTTGCTTTTAGTGTTTGGACTCCTCTGTATCTCTTACATAAACGCTGCTTATGCAGGAGGAGGGATGAAAGGAGTGATGAATGGTGAATGGATTGACGGCTTGAAGGATGGACGGCAGAAGAGGGAGGATCAAGGTGGAGGGGTAATTGTTCAGTGAGCTTTTACACCTCCATCCATCCTAACCGGCAATAACAGCACATGTGTATGCACCTTTGTCTGCCCATTGTCCACAGAAGTGCCCACACATGTAAATGCATTAACAACATGTATGTACACTGCTGTGTTATTGAGAAAAACAGAAAAAAACTGTAGGTATACTGCACCAGTGTGCTATATAGGATGTGCCTATATGTGTGTGTATGTGCTTGTGTGCATGGAGCCTGGGGCAGAAGTCATTTTATAGTCAAATGTTCCACAAGCTGTTCATTTTTTATTTTTCGTTTATTAACTCCTTCCTCCTCCACAGCCTCCTCCTGCATTAGCATTTAGATTTATATGATTATTTCAGCACATTGCTCTCCATCTGTATTCATGTTCATTTAAATGTCTCCAGGTAGAGACAGGCTTCTTCAGCTCTGGGATTTTCTGCATCTAGAATGTTCAAACTGGTTCTGGGGCTTCTTATGGGTTGAACAACACATCAAACTTAAACCCACAATTTTACAAAAATGATTCAGCCAATTTCTAATATTTAAGAATGTTAAAGCATCTTCAAGTTTTCATTCTGTCAGTGCTCTATCATGTTGTGTTTTTTTCACTTTAACTCAAGGTAATGTAGAATCTTTCTTCTAAAGAAAAAAGATTTGTCTGGAGTAACTGAACTTTTTACAAATACAACTATCAGACTAGAAGCATTAACATCTCAGTGGAACAGTAATAACTGGTTCTTCAAAAGGGAGTGTTCAAATATTAGTGAAAAGCTTGTGAAACCCGGGAGAAACAGAAACGCCAACCCTAACCCTAACCCTTGTCTGAAGAAAGAGGCTAGTTCTTAAAAAAACATTGCGGTATTCAATCTGTCCTGAAATGTCCTCAAAATGTGGAGACGAAGGCAAAGCAAAAATAGTTCTGGAGATTTTTTTATTTTATTTTTTTAATTAAAAGACAAGGTTCACAGAAGAGCAAGCAATCACTGAAGGGTTGCAGAGGTTGTGTAGAGACAATGTGGACAACGAGCTGAGTGAACCACGTTCTGTCATATCATATCGATCTGGCAAATGGTCTACTTGCAACTTACATTTGTGCTACTATTAAGAGAAGGGGAGTCGGCGAAGGGCAGCGTTGGGTCCCTGTGGAAATGGAAACCACTTATTGTTTCTGCGGGGAACGCTTACATTTTTCTTTTGCGCGTGCACTGTTCACTTCTACTGAAGAGGGATTGTTGTTGTGAAAGTTAGACCCACAACTTGTAGAGTCTGATGATCTCATTCAAAATGTCACCGACATTTGTAACAGTGTTAATATCTAAAGAGCCTTGCTAGGTGTGTTGAGATAAAACATGGTATTTCTCTGCCATATTGATCTATGTCATAAAATTGTTGTTTATTATTATGTGTCATTGTTTCGCAGCTAGCTCATGGGTGTTTGCTGTTACAACAAGACAGAGAAGATAAACTAGTGTTAGTAGAGAGCAGAGATTACAACAAAAAGCAAAGTTTTCCTAGGTCCTAGGTTCTGGGGGAGCCCAGGCAAAGATGTACATGTCGCTGCTTTGCAATACATATGTATATCAATCTTTCAGTCGTAAGAATTGGGCCTCAGGGAGGGTTGTGGCTTGTCATTGCAAAATATGCCAAAAGTTAGCCACCTGGGTGACCACTTTCTCTGTTAAAAAAAAAACACTTGCTTGGTTTACTTGTGCTTACGGTGAAGATTACACGTACACATCATGAAAATTGCCAGATGGTTTAGTGGTGGATGGGTTGCAACAGTGTGAAGAAGTGGACTACATCACTAATGAGCAATATTTAAGAAGCAAATTAAATGTGATTTATGTATTTTTTTCCCCAAGGTAAAAATTAGAAGAACATAGTTGTTACAACCCAGCTCTAGGGCCGCGACATAAAGTGGACACACACATCTTAGGCCTCTTTAACAGTGCCCTTTTTTCACCTCTTCTCATTTGTGATGGGTTAACATATGTAAGCACAAGCCAAAGACACAGAGGAGCATAACAATCGTTCACTGTCCTGTCCACACTCTCAAGTTAGTGAGCACACTCTCAGCAGCGGTCAACCCTTGTGCAACGCCAGGGGAGCTCAGAGGGTTGCATGTCTTGCTCAAGGGCAGGTCAGCCACCCTCTATCCAACCTCACACATTTCTTCCTACCTATCCTGGGATTTGAACTGGTGACGCTCGAGTCTCTAGCTGGCTCCCTTTTAAATTTGAGAAAACTGTTTTTTTGAATGTGGGTGGATGATTTATGCATATTTGGATTGCATTAGACCAGATCTGCACATCTCTAGTGATAACAAATGTATTGCTGCTGTTAGATTCGGTTACATTACGAGTGTGACATTGTTGTTCTTTTTTTCATTCTTTCAGAAAAAAACTGATTAAGAGATTGTACTGAGTCTATGATATATTCTGCTTTTATATTAAAAGCATTAAATTTCATATTATTCTGAATTATAAACTACCCAATCCTAATTACGAGCTACTGTAGCTCTAGTTTAAATTATATATTTTAAACAATTTGTTCCTGTGATCGTTGCATAATTTTTAACAGGGCTACATAGTCCTGTGACTGCAGCAATTACAAGGGTATTTAATAACATCTGTGGTTTTCCTGCTCTGACATGTCCAAAAGTCTGTCATGAAAAAGCCTTATCAACACCCCCACACTGCAAATTTCTCCTGTTCTGGCTAATTACACGTCTGCTCAGTTTGAAGTTGGGCCCGAACATGTGTAACAAACCTGACAGTACCGCGGGGGAGATGTCATTCTAGGTGTCAGTCTGTAAGCAGACACAAAGTCCTGAGGAGAAGCCTAATTAAAAACTGGAAACACTCGCTTGGAATGCTAGAGCTGCACCATCCCTCCACTTCTGATCTAAGTACCCTATTCAGTTATACCCCATTCATGCCTATCTGAAGCACATGTGAGCTTATCTGGAAAAGAGCAAAGGCGCAGTAGTCAAATGCAAGCTAACTTAAACAAGTCAGGTAGTAGCGGCAGCATTAGTTCAGCAAAAAACTAGAACCCCTAGAGCAGAATTGTTTACCATTTGTTGACAAGTCAGGCAGCGCTTCTGAAGGAATTTGCATACTGACATCTGATCAAATGTTGCCTTCAAATGGTTTTGTGTTTACCACATTTACGAGAACAGTCCATATGAACCCCTCTTGTGGTATTCACAACCTCGTACATGGAAATTCTCAGAAATGTCCCAGTTCATGACCTGTGATGTGTTTGTTGGCATTTTCAGCAACGGCAGGAGAGGATGGAAACTTTATATTATACTTTATATTTATAATTTTAGCCTGAGGAAAATGTTCTCAACCACTTCACCTTTCTTCGTAGCTTTGTCTCAGAGCCAATGAGGTTAACAAGCTAGGGACAGGGTTACTTATTATACGATAAGCAAACTGTTGCCTCGCAGCAGGGTCCTCACAACTTACAGCATTTGTGCACAACTTCCAGTGTTACAGCCATGAGTTCCACAGTTGAGCTAATGCCAGCTGAAAGAGCACAATTAACACATCCAGATACAGACTGTATCATAACTCTAGTTATATGTAAATCCGGTGGCATTGCGACCCATCATGGCAAATCAATTTATCTGCTGTTTTTCTGTTGAACAAACTGAGCTTTATGAGTATTACAGAAAGCCAAAGCAAGCACGGCGAGTTCAGTGAGTTACATGCTGCCTGCTAATGTGAAAACTTCACTGACATCTTGCATTGATGAGATGCACTAACTGCTTGACTCTGCCAACCTCCTATTTGTTGTTATGTAATAGAGATGTAATGTTGGTGAACGTGCCGAAACTATTGACCAGCTCTTTAAAATGAATGATGGGAACCAAGTTGTAGTTGCGAGCCATTCTTTTCAAACCAATACACACACAAGAAGGGAAACAGGCACAAAGGGAGGAGCGCAGCAGAGTACACCTGCGGTGCTTATTTGATATGAGTAGTCCACTTTCTGCCTTCATGTGAGAGCCTCAGTACGCAGACAGTGACTCAAGACAGGGGAAGACAAGCTTCATTTTGATTTGATTCTGGTCCTAATCTTACCCAGTCGTTCCTCCCAGTGATTATTTCCCAAATAAAATGAGTTACCCCCAGGCTGGCATCTTATAAATCTTATAAAAATAAATAAAAATCAAAATGAGCCAGTCTTTCGAATGGCTCTTTTGAGATGAACAGATCCTCACGATCCAGCTCACTTCAAAGATTTGTAAATCCCATCTCTATTACGTAACTACCTTTTCATCCACTAGATTGTCTGTGTGTGTTGAGTACGTGTGTGCCCATTCTCCTTGCATACTGTATACACAGGGGATCCAAACTAAATAGACGCTTCCCTGGAAAACAGAGGTGCAGTAATTATTATTTAAACAGGGATCCATTAAACAGAAGACTCCCACCGACATCAAGCACATGTGTCCCTTTCAGTAAAACCTGCCTCAGGCACTTTGTGGCAAATTATGACAGAGCCTGATGTCAGTTTGAAGCCTCAGACAAACAAAACAGAAACACACACTTTTGTGGGCTAAAAATCTCTCTATCTAACCAGACCCTCTGTTCTTTAACAGAACAATACAAAAGATGATCCTTATCCTCCAACAAACACAGAATGAGTTGTTAACAAGCGCTTGAAAAACAGACATGTTCACCGCTTGTTTAAAAGTCCAGTGTAATCACCTCTTCTTTAACAAAACTTTTAATAAATCATTATATCACAAACACTCCAAAAAAGTTCAGTGATGAACTCAAACTTTGACAACTTGAAACAATTTTCTTACGCCGTGACGCATCCACCAATCACGTGAATTGCTTTACCAAGTGCTTGAGTGACACTCCAACGGTGATAATGTCGCTGGCAACGCCGACCATGTTTTAGCTTATGTCATCCACAGTGTGAACATTCCTGTATTTCTTCAAGTAGTAACTGTGGCTTTTATTTAGCCCAACTACAGAATGTAACATGCCTTTATTTGAAGCAGGCTTGAATTAGAGGCAGAACTTTATGATTTGATAATTTGATAAGTCTGATTCATCATTTTAATACAAAGCCTTGTTTGGATTTTTGATCTGCTCCTGTTTGTCCTGTTAACGGCAGACGATCCTCATTTTCTAACATAGCTCTTATTATGAAACATTTGTAGGACCACACATTTAGCATATATTAGATATACTAAGGTTTATCATGTTGTGTTGCATGTATGATCTACATGGTGTTGTGGTTAGCACTGATGCCTCACAGCCAGAAGGTTCTGGGTTGGAACCCTTCGTCTGTGTAGAGTTCTCATGTTCTCCCTGTGTCTGTGTCAGTTGGTTTTCTCCGGTTACTCCGTTCTTTTGAAGACATGCTTGTCAGGTTAATTGGTGATTTTAAATTGCCCGTAGGTATCAATATGAGTCAGTGGTTGTTTGTCTTTCTGTGTTAGCCCTGGGATAGACAGGTGGCCTGCCCAGGAGGTACCCCACCACTCGCCCAATGACAGCTGAGACCCTCTAGAGGACAAGCGGTTACGGATAATGACTGAATGATTTAATCAGATGTATGTATCATCTTCCTCTACTCTCTTGTCTCTCTTCTTCTGTCTTTCTACGAGGTCCGCCCATAAGAGCTGGGTTCTGCTCAGGGTTTCATCCTGTTAAAGGACTTTTTCTTGCCTCCATCACTTTACTTTAGTGCTTGCTCTAGGGGTTTCAAATATCTTGAGACAATTTGTATTGTTATTGCCTCTATACACTGATCAGCCACAGCATTATGACCACTGACAGGAGACGTAAGTAACATTGACCATATTGTGACAATCCAATGTTCTGCTGGGAAACATTTGGACCTGGCATTCATGTGGATGCTACTAGACATGTAGCACCACCTAGACCAGACCAGGCACCCCCCACCCCATAGCAATGACACTCCTTGATGGCAGCAGTCATCCCCAGCAGGATGCAGCCTCACACAGACACACACACACAAACAGTTCAGGAACAACTCAGAAAACATGAAAAACATGTTGACTTGGCCTCCAGATTCACTAGATCCCAAACTGATTAGGTATCTGTGGGATCCACTGGAACAAGCCTGATCCACAGCCTGTTTGCCTGCCTGCCTCCTCCAACCAGCTCCTGTTGGTTTCAAAATGTTGAAATGCTGCTTTAAATAAGTCGTTAGTTGTGTTAGTTTGGCATTGCATTCCTGTCTGTGTTGTCTGGTCACTGCTCAGTTTTTGTCACAGATAGAGATTATGTTAATTAGAACTTTTTATTATATCCGAGATACAACTACTTTCCTATCCCAAAAAGATCAGTCCAAATGTAAGGCTAATCAAACATCATTGACACTATTAACCACAGAAATGTGTAAAGAGATCACTGCTTAGATTATTGCTGAACCAGCAAATAAATGAGCTACATCTTGAGAAAGAAGCCATTTTAAGGAATGGCATCCTTTTCAGTCTAGACCTACTGTAGAGCTACTGGATGCTGAAAAAGATAATAGCACACATGTCTTTATATCTTTCAGTTAATAAAAGGTTGATATCACTGTCTAAAAGAAAAAGTAATGTTTACAAATGGAGTGCAAATTCAGGGAATTGGGTCTTAATTCATTACAGCTACAGAATCAAAAAAACCTCAGGAAGATTAAAGTGTTTTTGATTAGGCAGTAACGAAAGCAATGAGTCAGATGTTGAATCATTTCACTTTAGCAGCGACCTTACATAAAAATGCCACGAAACAAGTGCCTTCTCTTTCTCCTGCGTGCTGTCTGGGGTGTTCCCGTGTGAGTCCAGGCTCTCGGTCTGCTGGCACTTCTTTTTCTGGTGCCATCAGGGGCCGCAGCACCAATCCCGGTCGACGCGGAGAGTAGCACGCTGGCACGGGACACTCACGCAGTGAGGAAACACACCCGCAACAGAACACACACGCAGAGAGCTACGCAATACGCCGGCAGGAGCAGTGCTCGAACATGGGTGTGGAGGGCACCTGAGCCATCTGTCTCCGTGATGTCTGTTTGGAACTATGCTTGCATGCACTCGTTTTAGCGTACACTAAAGCATGCATTTTCAGTTTAATGCAATTACCGAAGTCCATATATATGTAAATTCAGTCATGAGGCATGTAATTGCACATATACTGTACCTCTACTATATGTGCACAATGCCAAATGATGCAGACGTACATGCATGAAAACACAAGAACGGATAATTTATGGTAAACTGCATAGTTACATTTGCTGGAAACGTACATGATCATAAAACTGCAGTGGCAATAAATGTCTGCAAATATAAACAGATATCTGGATGTGAATAAAGAATGCAAAGTTGTCATCAGACAATTGCAGACGGGCTCAGAAACGGCTGCAGCTTCAAACTGAACATTTCCTACTGCTGCAACTTCATATTAAAAATTATTTACCTGGCAAGATACAAGTTGACTTCTATTATGAAGTAGCAGTTTGTTTATCAGTGTGCTTAGAGCCTACAGCCATCATTCAGCATCATTGTCATTTTTTGACAGCAGCTCTAACGGAACAAGAAAGAACGGCCACGCTGAGCTGTTATATGAAGAGCAACAGGGGACAGATACTACACATCCACCGCCTCAGCATTTGTGCCTTGCTGTTTACTTCCAGCATAAAATCAGATCGTAGTTGTTCACAGAATAATTGCCGATTTCTGTAGATGTGTAGTATTAAAACACATCTGCTGTTACCGCCTAGCCAGAGTTTTTGTGGTGAAAAGGGAACTAATTATGTAGAGACCTTAGACTGTATAAAAGATTATTATATATATATTGTTATATTATATATTATGTATATAAGACCTGCCACAGACCAGGCCAAAGAAATAATTTACACAGGCTTTATGTGCAAATGGACAGAAGAATAGTCTTACATGTCATCTGAACTCCATTAAGTTGAATTTGTTTGCAACAAAATCTCCCTGATTGATTGTAGGACTATCGAATTGCATGCAGACCAATTTTTTTTCTATGTATCAGTCGAAACACGGCCCATAATGAAATCCAGTGTGTGTTAGTTTAGAAGAAACGTATTTAGCTTGTCTTACGCATTAATTGGTCCTAAAATGTGATCTGACCCACATCAAAGTCACAAGTACAGATATAATATTATGCTTAAGCTAATAACACACACTGATAATCCAACTACTAAACATTCACTAGAAGCCAAAAACAATCCGGCCACTAATTAAAACCTTTGGGTTTAATTAAAACCTTTGGTTTTGATTAGTGGCCGGCTTGTTTTTGGCAGTTATAGCCTCAAACGAGCATTACTGGTAGCTGCAGATCAGACATGTATCACTTCCAGGATGAATTTTGGACCATTCTTCCTCACAGATCTCTTTCCTTTCAGCCAGATCTGTAGGAGGTCTAAGGTGAACGAACCTCTTGAGGTCATTCCACAGCATATGGGGTCAAGTATGACTGAGCCACTCTCTTTTTATCCATGTAAAATAACCTGGTATTGACGCAAACTTTAATAATCAGAGGAAGTAGAGAGGCAGGTATACTTCTGATCTCACTGAAATTATTACCCTGCCAAATGACAAAGCCCACAGGACTAGTTAAGATGGCTAACATCCTTGCATCGCTTCCCTTCACTGGACTCTGGGCTGTCATAATTACAGCTAATTAAATTGGTTTAAACGCGCTCTGTGTCAACATTGTGAAGTAGGCACAGACTGTATTTTCTACTCAGACGTGCTCTGATTTGATCGCCACTAAAAGAAAAGGAAAAAGAGCACTTTGATTGCTCGCTTGGCTCTTTGATTGTAGGTCAAGTGCTGGGAGTTTGGCTGCATCTGAGCTTGATTGAGAATTTATTATTCAAAAACAGACCTTTCTCACGATGGGATTTAAGACTCAAGGGGGAACTGACATCATGTGAAACTGGACTTCCAAGCTGTGGTAAAATTTGGAAGTTTTCCTGTTATGCCTTCGCTCTCATCTCAGTTGTCGTTGGAAATGTTCTGAAGATCACAGATCCCAAAGAAGAAAGCATTTTCTTTCCCCGCTGAGTCTGAAAAGATGACAAGCTGGTCGGAACCGCGCAAGTCTTGAAATTATTTCCTCGGCTGGGCTCCTTTGATAGCCCACTGTGGGGACAGGCACATTAACGAGTGGCTGACGCAGGCAAAAACAAAGTGTTCCTTTTTCGGCTGCTACTTTCTCTCTCACCGTCTCCCTGTTTAGAGATTACAGAGTGCACAGATCAAGACGATATTCCATGTACAGTACAAACACACACCCTCGCTAACTACACTAACGGTGCTGCAGATGAGCTGGCTGTCCAAATAGCTCTTTAAAAAGCCTCCAGTTGATTCAAAATGCCGCAGCAAGAGCATTGACAGGAATTAGCAAGAGAGATCATATTACTCCAGTTTTAGCTTCTCTTCACTGGCTCCCTTTAAAGTCTAGAATAGAATTTAAAATCCTCCTCCTTACATACAAGGCCCTTAAAGGCCTAGCTCCATCGTATCTTAAAGACCTTATTGTACCATATCATCCCAGCAGATCACTTCGGTCTGAAAGTGCAGGCCTACTTGTGGTTCCTAGAATTTCAAAAAGTAGAATGGGAGGTAGAGCTTTCAGCTATCAGGCTCCTCTCCTATGGAACCAGCTCCCAGTTTGGGTTCGGGAGGCAGACACTCTCTCTATTTTTAAGGTCAGGCTTAAGACTTACCTTTTTGATCAGGCTTATAGTTAGGGCTGGACTAAACCATCCCTTAGTTATGCTGCTATAGGCCTAGGCTGCTGGGGGACGATGCACCAAACACATGTCCTCCTTCTTTCTTCTGTCTCCTCTCTCGCATCCTCCACTTTCTTTTCTCTGGCACAGAGCTCTTGCCCTCTAATTTCCTATATACTACTAGTCATACAATTCTGAGCTATTACTATGTAGAATGTTTACTGCTGTGTGTGTCCCACCCCCCTTCCCCCCACCTTCCCCCCCTTCCCCCCACCTTCAACCCACCTCTTGTGAGTATCTCTGGCCTGGAGTGGTGTGTTTCCTGTGGAGCTCTATACTACATCTGTTGTCGTGGTCTCATCAGCCTGCCCAGTCTTCATGGAATCCTGCAGTTATCCACTCCTACCTGAATGAACAATTCTCCAACCTGCCTATGATTCCTCTTACATTTTCAAACTGTCATGTAACATCATCAGTTTGTATCATAAGATTCCACATGTACACTTTAGTCAGATATGTGTATCTATGACAGATGTATGTTTATCTTGCTGTTCTCTTCTCTTCTCTCTTTGCTGTTCTCTTCTCTCTTTCTTCTGTCTGTACCCGGCTGGCCTTAGGCAGATGGGTCCCTCCATATGAGCTGGGTTCTGCTCGAGGTTTCTTCCTGTTAAAAGGGAGTTTTTCCTTGCCACCGTTGCCTTCAGGCTTGCTCTGGGGGTTTCAGGCCGGGTTTTTGTAAAGCGTCTTGAGACGATTTGTATCGTTATTGACGCTATATAAATAAAATTGAATTGAATTGAAATTGAACAGGAGAAGTGAGCTTTGAATTATTGAGCCAAGCCGATAAAAATAGGCGTTCAAAAGAGGCCCCATTAAATATTCAGAGCCATATCTTAAGCAATGCAGGGGCTGATAGTGGAGCGCTTTTTCTGTGCATCGCTCGGCACGCTGACTTCAGAGCAGTGAGGCTTGAATGAGGAACTCCCCCGGGAGGAGGGTGATTTACATTACAAATGATGTTCCTTAATGCTTTGCCCAAAAATGAGAACAGGCTCTCACACGCCACTGACCAACATTTAAAGTTGGCTATTTCTTATGAAATAACTTCCTTTTGTATTTTTTATGTCGTGCTCACTGATTACACCGACGCGCTCTGCACATCATCATTTACTGAAAACTGTGCGCTTTTTTCACAAAGTTTTGCCAATAATATAAATCTATTATTTGCAGATTGCAACAATATATATCAAGCTGTAAATTTGTGTTTACATTTATCTAGTAAAATGCACTCCTATGGAATACGCTTGTGTATTGCCATGAACGTAATCATGCTTGTACCAAGGCAAAGTTTATTTTTATGGTTAAGTAATTTCATTGCAACATACTGTATTTATTGGACACTCCAGGAAATGTTATTTAATTCACAGTAAGCTGTATGTTAGCTCATTTATTAAGGGTTTGGGAATTTTAAACATACTTAAAGTTGCTTAATAGTATGTTTAAAGTGGCCTATGCAACTGTACTTGTAAATGTAATTAATGTAAAACTACTTTTTAATGTATTGTGTCTAACTCAACATCTAACTTTTCATTCATTCATTCATCTTCTGTACCCGCTTATTCCTGTTAAGGGTTGCGGGGTCTGCTGGAGCCTATCCCAGCTGTCCAACATGTAACTTATTATATACAATATACTATAGCAGCTGAAAAAAAAAGGCAATTTGATGTGGATAAATATCGTTTAAAAGCAATTTGAATTCCTGATTTTATATTTGCAGTCACACAGTTGTGGGAAACAAGAAAGGTAATGAACCTGCAGAGAATTATCACCTGACTCTACACTTCATTTAGCTTTATAACATTTTTCAGCTCACTGTTTTTGTTGGACAGCCAACATCATAACTCTCATCACTCTTATCAATATTGTTTCCAAATGCAACTAACAGATAGTTTAGCAACAAGAAAGTCTCAGTTGCCTGCCTGTACAGGACTGAGAGCTAGCTAGCGAAATACACGAAAAAACAAAACAAAGTGTATACTGGACATATATTTGCCACTTCACTGAAGATTCCAAACTAGTCCTTATATAGGCATTTGTTTGTGAAAAGGTTTGTTACATAAACATTAACCTGAAATATGTCAGTGTACGTTAGCTTGTTTCTGCTGCCCCAAGTGGCCATAAAGTGTGTTGTTGCAGCTTTAAACTTGACTTACACTGCTGCAACCAGTCTACGTCATATTGCGCTAAAGTGAAAACATTTAGAACTGTGCGCTAGGTGCCAAAATGTTAGCTGTGTTGAGTTTCACTCTCTCCTTCACATAACGGCGAGTGGAACTGTCGAAGTTAATAAATGTAAATGTGGATCAACAGTTACTTTCACTGAAATCACTGCAGCACAGAACATAGAGAAGCCATCTGAGTAGATAGTCCGTAGGAGCCTGAGCAAGAAAGAACCGTCTGTGATTGTCCGGCCGGTGGCCACTGAGACACGTGAAAAGGGAAATGCATTTCGGACAAATCACAGCTGTTAAGCGTAGTTACATTTCTGAGGAGGTGCACGTCAGGTTACAGCATTGGGTCCTGCATAGGGAGAAAACTAACAAAAATCTCTTTTGTGGGAAATAACCAAAAACAGGCTCCATTCATATCAGACTTTGTCTGATCACTACATGCACACAGCTAACAATGCTGGTGCTGAAAATTAAAAAACGTTATTCTGCAGAATTTGTGTTCAAAATCAGTGTACTGTATTTTCTGTATGAACACCAACTGAAAGCAGGGTTGTTCATGCTGCTAGAGGGCTAAGGTTCTGACCTGATTATGTAGTTACAGCTTAAGAATGCTTTCAGTAGGGTTCACACGTACAGTAGCATAAAGCGTGACTCATTTCAATCATATCAGCAGACCTGGTGCATTATTTACAGTAAAGCCTTCATGTCCATCTTAATCTTTTCCAGATCTATTTGAGCTTTTTCATACTTTCTTTCTTAACAAACCAAGACACTGCATGGAACCAACTTTCCTGATTAGCGTGACTTTATTATGAACAAAATGCCCAACATCTTGGAATGTCAGATCAGTTATATAAATGTCCATCCCCTCCTGGCTTCTTCAGAAATGTCACACGGGATGCCGGTCGACAGTTGACAGTTCTGACGCACAGGAAAGAATGTGGGTGGAAAAAAGCGCTGATGGTGCATCTATCTCATCAGCACGCAAGCATCTTACGTGTTATGATCTATGGTTGCCGGCCATACATTCCCTCTGAGTTAAGTTGGTACCTCCGTAGACAATATATAAAGATGGATGCAGCGAAGTATGACGACACCGGAGCCATTCGGAGGCTGAGAGTTCCAGATAAGGAATGCAGGATGTTCCTTTCACACTGCCTGAACCGAGATGAACAATAATTGCGTTTCCATTCACACCAGTGTCAGTTTACATTGAACCCAGATAGATCTGTTTATTCTTGTCCCCATGTGCATGATAAATTGTAGTATCCCAGTTATTGATGATGTTTACAGCATAAACCAGCAATGAATGAATGAAAAATACAGAGGATATTTAGCAGGGCTACTTGTTTGATACAAACTTCCTGAAAAACATAGTTGCACAGTTCACCTTTAATAATAATAATAATTTTTCACAATAAATATTAACAATGATTTACATGGCAGGAACCTATGTATGTAAAATTGTATTTTTCATTATTCATTTTTGTTCATATAATTCAGTTTCAACATTTGAGCTATCACATCGCTGACTCATCTATCTTTCCTGACTGCACTGTATGAATGAACACATTTGTAGCATTTAGTTTAAGGTCACCTGTTTTATTTTTGCACAAATTAACACTTCTGTGATATTTCAGAACAAATCGCGAACTTTGTCGCATGTCCGTACAAACTACCAGTGATGTAATATTAAAAAAAACACAACTTTTCACATATTTAAATTAATCATATCACATTTGTACACATCTCAAAATCCGCAGCATTTTTAACAACAAAAATACAAGCTTCAGTTTTTTTGAGTTCTTCTTCTTCCCTAAATTGTGTATTGGCCGGTTTTTGTGCAGCTGTATATGATCCACATATTCAGTTCAATCAAAATGAGGCACAATACAGCAGAAACATTTAATCATGATCTATTACTGATTCGGATTGTTGTCACAGGGAGAGAGGAAGACAAATTGCCAAACGCAATCCCATGCCAACTCAGAATCGTCAGAACAGAAACAATTTATTGAAATAAAACCAAGAAAATGAAAATGGTGGAGTAGAAGTGGAGCTGAAACCACAGCAGGGTCTCTTGTGGGCTCAGTTTACAGGAGCCAGCAGAGGTGATGGAGCCAGAGCAGATGCTGGCTCTGGCGACCCGCAGTCAGCTTTCTCAGCACCATAAAATGAACAACAAACTCAAACTAAATAACACAAAATGAAAATCAAATGAATAATGAAAACAAAATTGTAAATGAACTTGAAGTAAAACAGTAACCAATGAAAACGAAATAAAACTGAATAAAACCAAAATGAAACTAAAGAAAATTAACATTATCAAAAATGGCATGCATGGAAATGATGCAAAAAGCACAGCGGAAAAGGAACTACATGCATGAACCATGAAATAAAAATGAAAACAAATGAAAATGAAATAAAACAAAGACAATGTAGATGAAACCCGAACACTGTCTGGAGCTTCATCTGCAGTGGTCACAGGTGGAGATGATGGAGCCACAGCAGACAGCAGGCTGGATGTAGTCAGCCGTTCAGGTCCAGTCTGGGTTTGGTGGACTGCAGGGATGGAAGGAGATCCATCGAAGGAAGGAACAGGAGTTGATGGAGCTGCAGCCACAGAAGACTCCTGAAACAATGAGCAGATCTCTGCTGCTGCAACATCAACGATGGTGTTGAGGAGCTCTGCTGCAAAACGGTTGAGACTCTTCTTCAAGACATCTTGGGGGTAGGCCTGTCTAACGTTCTCCTGAACAGACTGGATCAAGTTGTCTCGTATGGTGCGGGAGAAGGTGACCTGCAGGAATATGGAGGACAGAGCAGAGGACACCCGGTCCTCTACTGCTTTTGTGACTCCAACAGCCATTTTACATAGCTTCTTGGAGGGCATGTCCCTGAATTTTGACACAAATATACACAGATGGAGTCAGACACTATGGTATAAGTCCAATGACCAGCGATTACAGGACATTATGGTAAACATACGCATTCGTATGGAGGACCAGCCTATTGGAATTTATAGAAGTAAATAGATAAGACTGTTTAGGTTTCTTCTACTAGAACTTATTTTTGTGGCATCAATATAATTAAATGTACTGTATTTTGAAGAATCTAAAATATGAATCATATTTAGAGTTATTTCAAACTTTTTGGTTAACTACATAATTCCATATGTGTTCATTCATGCATTCATAGTTTTGATACCTTCAGTGAGAATCTACAATGTAAATAGTCATGAACATAAAGAAAGACCATTAAATGAGAGGGTGTGTCCAAACGTTTGACGGGTGGTGTATGTTCTGTAGTGTGTTTATTTTCCAGTATGATCTGACTTTCTTCCCTGTATGTGTTGGGAGACCGACGTCCTGTGGCCATCTACACTGCCAGGTGTATTTTGAACCACATTCATGACCAAAAGACGAAAGAAAAATCTGATTCTGTCATTGTTTGTGATTATGTTACAGGCTGCAGGTCACACCTGTGCACGGAGGTCAGATAAGATGTCTACATGCAACGCTATTCTGGTTTCTTCAGCTAACGTAACCAGGTTTTCTAAAATCTAATAAGGCCTTATCCATATTTGTGAAACTGTGATATGATATTTGCATGCACATACATCAAAACGAGACACTTCAAAACCCAGGTCGTAACCTGGATTCTCAAGTCCATGAATGCTCCTGGTTTACTTGGTTCTTCCGTTCTGGATGACAGTACATTGCTGCACATGTAAACCATCAGAGAGCTTGAATTTAAACAAGAGGCACATTTAATTAGCAAACCACGAGTGCAATATTCAGAGTACCCACAGAGATTTAAAGTCATTTCATTAATTAAGCACTAACAGCCCAATTCACAATGGCTTCATCTTTAGGGCTGCTGCTCTCTCAGTGCGCTTGCTCATTTTGCCTTCGTATCAACAAAACAAATCCAGGTATGTGTTGCGCATTTAAAAAAGAATTCTCTGCCAGATGAAACAAAGCTGTTTCCTCAGGGAAAGCACGTTCCTTTGATGTAAGAACACCTACGGCTTCGCTGACATGTCACATACAGAGACAGCAACAACACAACTAACGCTGGTGGACAGAATTACACCGCAGGACACCGACCTCTGCGCTTCTCCGTGTACATTAGATAAGTCACATAACCTCTAACGCGTCTGGAAGGTTTTTGGATGCGGCGTCTACACCGATCAGGCATAACATTATGACCACTGACAGGAGAAGTAAATAACATTGACCATCTTGTGACAATACAGTGTTCTGCTGGGAAACTTTTGGACCTGGCATTCATGTAGATATTACTTAGACATGTAGCACCCACCTAGACCAGACCAGACCAGACACCCCCACCCCATAGCAATGACACTCCTTGATGGCAGCAGCAGGATGTAGCCTGACACAGACACACACACACACACACACTAAACTGGTTTAGGAACATTTCAAAAAACATGAAGAACAGCACAATGATCAAACAAACTGATCAAGTATCTGTGGGATGATCCACAGAGGCCCCTCCCCTCAACCCATAGGACCAAAAGGCCCCCACTATCAACATTCTGTTGCCAGACACCGCTTGATCTTAAATGGACTAATTCAGCTCAGTTGCATAACTGCCTCCACGGTGTTCAAACCAAATTCAAGACATGTGAATGATAAATAAAAGGAAAATTGTTGGTAAAGATATCGCCACATGGGATGGGAGCTACAGTGTTTTGGTGCGCTCTGCTCCACTAAGGCAAAATGCACAGTGAACTCTGTCATATCGCCGTCTGATACTTAACCTTGCACTGTCCATATACAGCATGTACAGTTCATTCTGTCCTTAATAAATGCACTTAGAAGCGAGTGTATGTGCATGTGGAGAAATAAATAAAATAATTTGCGACTGCCCTTGCACCAACTATAGGAACCTGATGGCCCTCGATGAGTGATGGACTCTGCCTTGCACATACTTCATCATCACAGCAGGTAAAAATGTCCTAAGTGTTCCGTCCAATGTGATGCTCAATTGGGAAACCACAAGCATGGTGATGAGGGAGGGAGGGAGGGAGGGAGGGGGGAATGGGGTGAGATATGTTGGAAGGGAAGGGTGCGGCAGGAAGAGAGAGAGATGTGTGTATAGTACGTATAGAAATACGAAGAAGAATGGGAAGAAAAAGAGTGAGGGGGTGATAAGATGATGGCTGGAGAGGAAGACTTGGGAAGCAAAAGGTCGCAGGGAGAGGGGTGTAATAAGAGATTGAGGGAGCATTAGAGGGAATGAGGGATGGATAAAGAAAAATGAGAGGGAGGGAGGGAGGGAGAAAATCAAAAACAAAGCGAAGAATTATGGACGCAGAGGTGATACGGACTAAGGGAGGGAGAAGAGGGACTGATGGAAGAGAGAGGAAGAATTAAGTAGGGCGAATAAGGAAGAGGCGCACGGCCAGAGAATCTTTTTGTGTGTGTGTGTGTTGCTGAGGAAAGACACAGAAGCAGAAAGAGCGAGGGGGGAAGCCCGGCAGATCTTGTCTGGAGGGGAAATTGCATTGCTAAGGATTTATTGCTTCAAGTGTAATTGGGTTCAACCAGCGCCAGGAGAGAAAATCCATTGAAGTCTCCTCTCCGGCGCGGTGGTGAGCAGGTAGTTGATCCACTGTGACTCCCACATCCCTGCTACTGCTGCCGCTACTGCTGCAGAGAGAGGCATAACCGCACGCGTGAAGCAGTCCAATCATACGCCCAGAAATGAACGCACCTAAACAGCATAATAGCAGAAGGGGGGAGGGGGGGCGCTAATAAGAAAACCCCATCATTTTAGGTACTTAACAGCTTAGCTCACCACCCTTCTCACTGACTCTGAGCCTCTCTCTCTCTGATGCTAGTTGGACTCCACTCAAGTGCATTCTGCCATTACGGGAGGTAATATTATCTCTGTTGTTAGAGCTTATTGTTACAAAGTCCTTATTCAGTTTCCCTGTGTATGTAAATGAATCCTGGTAGTGGGTTGAAGTAGAGAAGCAGCAGTGGCTTGTAAAAGTGGAAATAAGAGTAATGCATGTGAAGTTTTTAACTGTTTAAGCACGAAAATATTTGTCCATTAGATCCAGATGAATTGAATCAAATTTAGCATGGCTCCTACAGCACGCAGTACAGGCTGAGCTTATTCCGAATCCGGATAAAGTGCAAAAAAAAAATAAAAAAGAAAAAGAAAAAAGGAAGGCAGTCCACAGAAGTAAAGTGTTTCTTTGTAATGGTATTTGGAGCAGGCAGCCACGGCAGCCTTACAATGTTTACCACCGTGTGATGGAGTGGAGGCCAGAGTGACTTTGATGCTGTCAAAAGCAAGGCAATAAGTACGGCCTGACTGTGACTGAAAGCGCCCTTCTTCACAGAGCTGCCTTTACATCTTTGTGCCGCAGCCTGCCAAACAGCCTGACTCCAGCCGCCTTATAGCGGTGCCAAGTCCACACATCCACGACCAAACTGGTTTGAAAGGAAATGCAATTCAATATCTTTGAATGGAGTATATAAATAAATGCAACCGGGCAGAAGAAGCCGAGACGTCTCGAGGAAAAGCAAGTCCGGTTGCCTTTATTTTAGCGTTGTTTTTAGTTATACCATGACCTGGATGACTGACATGAAGCGATGTAGTTATCAGAACAGTGATGGGACTACATTTCCTGTGTAAGGAAGCCGCACCGTTATGGCTGTGGTCATCGTCATTTCCGTAATGGATATACAGTGGAAAACAAGGCTGCAGAGACATAGTGAAAATTAAATTACTTAACTTTTTTCCTGCTCTGTTTGGGAAGAGATATTTTTGTTGCTAACGGTTTAAGCGTTGCAGCTTGAATAAAATGCCCTGCACTGAACAAGCCTTGGCTTTGTAATAGCATACATAGTCAGAATGTAACATATGCATGTATAAACATAGAGCTGTTTGTACCCTGGTTTAGGTTAAGGGATCCTTATCTTGCAGTTAATGTTAGGGAATGATTGCTCTAATTCTTTTTAATAAAGAACTGTGTTGACAGCGGTGCAAAAGGATATGTTGTAGGGGTTGAACAGCAGCATTACATTTCATTTCCCCCCCAAAATCCAGATTAATGATCTGAGATGATATAACTTCCACCTACCTTCTACCTTCATCTGACGGAGATGTGAGCGTGGTCATGAGTAAGGTAAGAGTGTGAAAACAAAAAGGAAGCTAACCTGTGCAAATCAGGTGTTTAGGTCCTCAAGCATAGCAATTCTTTAACACTTTGAACAATGCACATCCATTTATTGTCTGGCAACCTAACATTAATCCCTCTTAAAGTCTTGAACACGTGGGACAAGAGCATTTTAAATCTGGTTAAATAAGGTGTGAAAACATGGAGCTAATGGAAGTAAGAGGCCCTAAGGAAGATTATGCAAATCCCAATATGTTTCAGACTGGCATGCAGAATGTCTGAGTCCACAACTGGACTCTCGTGGTTCAGTTTAATTCTGCCACTGCAATAATGGGTGGCAACACATAAATCAGATTCATTCATTCTGCAGTGTATCTAGTATCTCTACACAACATCAATAGTGTCTTTAACTACTACTGTAGTACACAGATGCATGACAGTTATGTAAAAGGATATATTCTATATGACACTCTATACTGCTGTATTGGAATATACATTGCGTAGGATAGATTTTACCTTGAGAATACAGCAATGAGTGCATGCATTCATTCTGCTTCTATATGGGCAAAAAGAGACGTGCAGCTCTGTGATTTGAATGACAACAGAAGAATGACTCAGTTAAAAAAAAAAAAAAAAGGGTTTCCTGGTGCAGCACAGCACAGGAGGGGTTTTATGCGTGTGCGTATGTCTGTGCACGTGTGTGTTCACCCCACCCGCCACTGCAGTGCGATTCCCCTCTCTCCCTGACATGCAGCAACGTTCACAAACCCACACTGCAGAACAGAGCAGGCCTGGCTCTGCATACCAATCAAAACGGGAGAGAGAGACAGGCAGCGAGAAGTGAGGAAGAAGAGAGAGAGAGGGAGAGAGAGAGAGAGATGTAGAGACAAAGTGCAAGAGATGAAAGGGAAGAAACTCCTCTCTCCTCCTCTCTCCATCTCTTCTCGTCTCCACCTCTGCAGTCGAGTGGGGGATACAGCTCTGCGTTCTATACAAAGGGATTCTCCTTCCCAGGCTTTCCCTGCTGAGGGAGGAGGGGGAGGACGGAGGGGAGACGAGGGGGGAAGCAGGCATAGCTGCAGACGCCTGGAAGTCATGTGGTGCGGCAGAGGCTCTCTGCTTTGTCTTGATAACGCTAGTGACTGCTTCTAAAAATGGAAGACACATTGATTGAAGCTCAGGGAGTGTGTCTGATGTGGAGGGCTGGGGGACAGAGACTCAGGGCACGAAGCGTATTCAGAGCAGGGCTGGAGTGATCATTTGCTTAATTCACTTTGTTTGGCCATTCGGGAACAATGTCCTTTCAACATGGGTGGTGTCAAATACCTGAGAAATGCACATCTTCGTTCAGAGATGCTGCAGTGGAGTAGGAGTGAAATCGTAGCTTGAACCGGCGCAAGGACTTATGAGCAGAAGGAGATGGATGTTGACATTTGATAGCCAGCAGTTGTTCGCGCTTGAAAAGCCCAGAACAATAATCAGTCAAGGGTAAACTGCAGTCTGGAGTGCAACATATTTCTTAATCTGTTTCTGTTCTTGGTATAAAAACCGGAGAAGGTGGATACACGTCCATCACGCTTAGCTGAAGAAGTATTTTGACCACTGCTGTCAAAACCTGTAACCTGTCAGGAAGAATGGAGAGTGCATAAACATTAGGGCCAGAGTATCCTCTCAACATGGATTTAACGCTACTTAACTGGTAACACAAAGCCATTGTTGCTATGGTTACACGTAGTTTAACATGTCTATTTTCAAACTCCTTGATTTGTGTTATTCATTCAAGTGGTATGCATTTAAGTCCATTACTATCCATTAGAGCAGTGATTACATCTACTTTTTCTTTTAAAGTAAAATTAAGTATCTTCAGCCAGAAAAGCATTTTAGACCATTTCTGAAATAATCTCCATCCATGCTACTCTCCTAAAAACACACAGAGCTCTAGGTAGCTGTGATAATGCTGCTGGATGTGGGAATTGTCAGAAATCACTCAAATAACAGCTTGTCTCCTGCACGTATACTCAGCAATGAATCATATCCATGTTGACTTAAGCCACTAGTGGTCAAGGTTGTTATCTGTCAGAAAAGGTTCAACTGATAGAGGCGTGACAAATCAGAAAATGACATACAGTGACTGATTAGACCGTTTAAAAAAGTTTTTGTCTTCAAAAAGCACAACCCTTAAGTTTTCAAACTAAACCACAGTTTAGCAGCTTTTCCAGAATTCTCCATTTAATGGGTCCTAAGATGCTGGAGTAGTGTGGAAGCTAGACATAAGCCTAGCGGAAGCTGTGCGTTTTAAAACACTATGGACGTAATCAGAGTCATATACACTTTAATTTATCCCATTTTGGGATAAATTAAAGGATTATCTCATCTTATCTCAAGTGTACACTGGACTTCTCCCACAACAGGGACTTAAAAGCACGAATCTTAATGTATAGCCATTTTTTCAAGTTCTGCCTTTATTCCACTTGACTTCCTGAAGCTAAATGTGTGTCCTGCTCAGGAGGTGAGTCTGAAGACTCTCAGGGGTAAAATACAAAACAGATGGTCTGCAATCCATCAATTACTGCTTAGCACCTAACCGCTTTTTAGGCGAGTGGAGCCATTTGTTTGTTGGACTCTTGTTTGTTGGACAAGCTTTGCTCTATAAACACAAGGAGAACAAGTTATAGACTACTGTTTACTGTGAACACTCTTATTCCAAAGTTAGAAGCTATTGTTTATATGAATCACGAGGCTCTGTGCTTTCAAATGTTTAACCTGGTTTAGAATTGGACAATGCCGCTGAAAACACAGCAGCAGAACTTTCACTTGGCCCATACTCATGTTAAAGTGTTATTAATAAGGCGGGACATTTTGAGAATGACTGCTGGAAAGTTTGTTTGTGCCTTTCGCTTGCACAATATTGGCGGAAAAAAATTGTGAGATTTGTGCATTTGTTACGTCTAGACTGAACTACTGTAATTCATCAAGTTGTCCAAAAAGCACACACACACAAACGGTTTGGGAACAACTCAAAAAATACGAAGAACAGCACAAGGTGTTGACCTGGCCTCCAAATTCACTAGATCCCGATTTGATCAAGTATCTGTGGGATGATCCGCAGAGGCCCCTCCCCTCAACCCATAGGACCCAAAGGCCCCCACTGTCAACATTCTGCTGCCAGACACCACAGGACACCCTCAGAAGGCCCATGTCTATTCTCTGATGAGTCACAACTGTTTTGGAGGCACAAGGAGACCTACACAATATTAGGGAGGTGGTCATAATGTTATGCCCAATCGGTGAATATAGTCCAGTTTAAGCTTCTCATTATTGGCTTCCATCCAGAAGTCCTTTGCTTTTCTACAAGGTTCTAAAAAGACCTCATAGAAGCATTTCACCCCATAGGAATGTCTCGCTCTCAGGCCAAGATGGCGCCGACCCGAGCCACCACACACCTCAAAACAGCTCTCCGGGAACCTTATGTCTGACGTCATGGAAGGTTCCTCCATCTTTGTTTCTTTACAGATTCAGATCATGGAAAGGTCCACGTCGCAAGTAAGCGGTAGCATATGTACTGTGGCTTCAGTCAGCATAAAATTTGCAACCCTACATCCTCAGCAACTATCCACTATGTTGACAGGCTTAAAGGCAAAACTAGTAAACACTGTCTGATGACTCTGTGTGGAAAATAAACTGAAAACTCAAGGCAGGAACACATGAGATCTATTTTGTTTAGTGGATTTCTAGCGTTTCCAAGACAAAACAATCAGTGTAGAAATAGCAGAAGGTATTGGATACATTTGGGATCTCCAAGCTCTTCCCGTGCTCAGATATTTCGAGTATATTTGAGTGCAAACCAAAACCCAGTGATAATGATTCTAATCTCAAAAAACTGCTTTTGTGTCCAACACTTGAAACCCAGTTCACACTTCAGACTCATCACTATTCATGCTTTGAAGCTGCTATGCCCAACACGGCTACCTTTTTAGTTTTAACCTTGAGAACAAGTGCAGAGACATTTCCATGCGGAGACATTTCCCAGAAATAATTCATATCAGGCGCTAAAGTTCCTGGTAAGGAGGCATGAAAAGCAGAGTTTTGTACCGCGCGTCCAAATGCTCTGACACATTTCAAAGAGGAGAGGAAAGAGAGTGCTTCCGTTGGGGTTTGGTGTCGGGAGGCATTAGCTGAAGGTGCTCTTTGGTTTGGGGCTTTCTTTAATGCGTTTTGTTTGAGGGCTTGAGGGAATTCTCAAATTAAAAAGCTTTTATTTCATCCTTCATTTGTATGAGTATTTTACATAAAACAACCGCAGTATGTTTTAGCAGTGGTTATGGCTTTAGTCAGATTCAAACGATAAGCTGACGCAACAATTCTGGCATAAAAACATAACGTCGATGCAATAAAATGTCAATAAAAGATGCATTAGTTGTGTCATATGGTGTGAAAGGAGAACATGTAACATGTATGCCTGACTTTTAAACCCACCTTCAAAGGAAAAGATCAGTTTGTACCCCTCAGGATATAGTTTTGTCTTCAGGTGAGACACATAGCCTTTTCTAAGGTGGCAGATTTGGACAATCATACTTTGTCCAGTCAGTGGGAGAAGTGAGTTCAGCAGCAGCAGATGACCTGTCTTCTGAGACAGCCTTGAAAGGATGTGATTAGGGCTGGTGGGTGCCTATTTGACCGCCCGCAGTCCAACAGTGATCATCTGAGGAGGGAGAACAGGGGTGAAAAGCAGTCCCTCTCAGCACAGGACAAATGGCAGACATTTGTCTCAACTATATCGATTTTTTGATTTTCAATTTCACCTCTTACATACATTGCTAAATATACAAAAAAAAGAAAAGAAAAGTGCACGTCTCTTGTCGTAGCCCTTGCGAATAAAACTCGCTCCTGCTGTTTTAAATTCCACATTTAATCCACAGTTGATTTCAGCTCCTTAACTCGCATTGTCTTTGGGATGTTGAAAAGCAAGAAATCAGGAAATAACACAATTTTGTGCTCGACGTTGCAACTCCTCTCTGCAAGGCCTGGTGGCTGTTCCTTTCTGTTAACAATGGAGAATGAAAGCGCTTAATGTGAAAGTTTGCGCACAGTGACGAACTCACCTCATCTGACATCTCTACAAACCAATTTAGCGTCTGTCAGCTCGGTGTTTCTCATTAGTGTCGGTTTGGTCATTGAAACAAAAGTTAGCTGAAATGTTCGCCTGTTGAACTGCCACCAAGGGAAGAAAAAATGTAGTGCAGGCTTAAATCATTGACCTTTTCTCTGTTGTTTCTTACCATTAAAGGGACAATTTCTGTGCGTGTAGCATTTTTGTGGGTTGAGCCAACATTATGTCCTTTATAGGATTTATCTGTTGTCTTGATTGCTGTGTCGCCACTGTGCACAAAGAAAATCCATCTGTTGATCTATTTCAAATACAAATATGCTCAGACTCTCCCGTGCCACAGCAGTGAAATAGGAAACTCAGACAGATACCATCTGACTGAAAATTCTAGACATTTCCAGAGATTAAATGCTTGTGGAGTTTACGTGGGTTTTACCAAACACTCACACCAACACACCTACTTCACGCAGGAATTAACGAGATGTGCAAAGGGGCATGAAAGTAGGCCAGATTTAGTTCCCTCTGTAAATATCCCGCCATAAATATCTTTGAGGAGAGACCATCTTCAAAGGCATTTATGCTGCCTCCAAACAGAACTCGTGAGCTCGTGATCACAGTGTGAGAAGTGTTGAAGTGCTAACATCAGCCATAATACGTGAGAACACCACTGCTAGGCAACGGTTGGAGTCAAGAAGCCACCAAGGCTAACAGATTAGCATACTAACAACTCACAACCTTCATGTAGGAAATTCAAAGATGAGGCCATTTGGAATATTAATATTTTCCTCTGACATATTATAAAATGCATGTTTTAACTTAACATACTACTCCGCCATTTATTGGAAATGTCAGCAAACAACTCAAAGATTACCAAAAAATTCCACAAGGTCTTGAATGCCACTAGGTGGAACCATTCATATGTTCTCTTCTCATGAACACCGTAAACAAGACCCCATCTGGAGGCAGCACTATGCCCATGTTTCCAAATGATTGGTGGCCCATGGGCCAGAGTTTCAGTTTGAAGTGATTGTTCACTTTTCTTGTTAGAATCAACCACAAAGACAGGTGAGCAACAAAGTATCCACAAATAGGCACAAAACAGCCAGAAATTAGATGCAAAATGATCACAAATGGAGATGAAGTAAATGCAGTCAGATACAAAACAACCAGAAGGAGTTATTGACCACAATGAGATGCAAATCAGACACAAGCCACATAACTGCCATTACTGTCTCTTTCACTTTGACTCTTGCTCTTGGGTCTTGTTCCTGTTTAAGAGTGTGTGTGTAGCACTACTGGTACAGACATTTTGACCATGTTCATCTGAACAATTAAAGCACACAGGCATATTAAGGCTCACTTTAGATGGTCGGACATCAATATGCCAATATGCAAAGTATAAACAGACAAACCAACTGAAAAGCAACCTGTCTTTCAGTGTATTTTAAAGGTAGCAATCTTCAGTGACTGAATTGACTGACTGAATGTCAATAGCATTGCACACTGGCTGCTACACAACAAATCCCAAATCAAAAATAACCCACGTCTCTGATGATATTTAACATCTGCACAATAATCTTTTTCTTTGCTTCACCAGAAAGCTAAGAGATTGGCTCTGAGCTTGTCACCGACTGCAGGGCTGAGATAATGGGACAATCCATCTGCACACATTTCCACCACTGAATGACATGTCACTAAAGATGGCTTTTGTAGAGCTGCTGCAGTCTCTCTCCATCACAGGAAGATTTCTTTGTTAAATGCCCGTCCATTAAGACTGATTGTATGCAGAGTGGGGACCTTGTGTATGCAGTCAATGATGGGGACTCCTCTGTAGTGCTTCCCATTGAATGCACTTGGTGGGGGGTGTAATTTCTTGCTTGATACCCTTCCCTTGCAGATGGAAACTGGGTGTGGCGCAGCACAAACCAAGCACGCGTGACTTATCATCCTCTGCCAATCATGCGTCTGTCCTTGAAATGAAGGGATAAATTTGCGGGGCTCCTCTATGACAGTAGATAACGCTGTCAGGTTAGACGGTGGAGGAGAAAATTAGGTGAGGGTTTTTTTTTTCAAAACGCAGCGTTCCGGTTCATTTGACCCGTCAGCCAAAGCTGCACATCAGTAAATGGAGGACTCAAATGTAGGGTGCATGATTTAAAGGGCCTCTGCACTGAGATCATTCTTTGGTTTCAGCTGTTAAAGAAAATGGTCATCCTCGTTTAGCATCAGTAGCATGAATCATTGTCGCTGCAGAGAGTCTGGGAAAGCAGTGGCTGATGAAATGTCTGCTGTTGCTGCTTGGTAAAAAATAAACTGTGAATTTGTCCTATTGATTGATTTGCCACAGGCTGTTACTTTTATCTTTACTATAGTCTTTGTGAGCAGTATCATCAGTTATCTCCATCAGTTCTTCATCAAAATCTGTCTTCAGAAAAGGCAAAGTAAGTGGGTTTTGTTACGTATCCTAGAGGACATTAAAGCGTTACACGAAAACAGACAAAATGCATGCTTAATTATATACTCAGTCCCTTCCATCAGTGCACCAGGCAGCGAACTATTACAGAGGACCAAACCCAATCCAACCCTCCCAGCCACTGATTGCACGTCAGTCTCCGTCAAGCAAAACTCAAGGCAATCAGCAGCTTCTGTCTCATCTTGCTAAGCAATTCGGTGTGCATGAGAGCGTGTGGGGGTGTGCAAAAAGAAAAATAACAACAGCGAGTGCAGAGACAGAGAATGGCTATTATCAGTTTTTATATAATACGCTAACAGCTGCCACTGTTTAGAGCAGGAGAACGCTGCTTCTTCTAAGTAGAAATAATGATGATGCCCCGAAGTCTTTGACTTCCATCTTGAATGTTACGCAACTTCAACTCTGACTGGGATTGGGAGAAGTTCACAGAGCCCTGCATTATATAATTCAAGTGCAGAATGAGAGACTTTCATGTATATTTCAGAGAATATCCATTATTTACCAAAGGAAGTTGGGTTTCTCTTCCTGTCATGCGCCTTTTTTGGACTTAATGAGGGAAACATCTTCTTTGAGACACTGCGCAGAATTTCCCCATGGCATTTTACAGGAATGATACTCTCTTGAGCATCAGTGTGTGTGAAAGACAAAACCAGCTGTCCTGTCAGGAGGTTCATGCTTTCCCCTCTGCAAACATCTAATCAACGGCGCAGATGATGAAGAAACTCACCAAACGAGGAGGTCACTGCTACAAAGCAGCTGCATCCGCTTACCCCTAGAAGAGAAATTCATTTATCCAAACGATTCCTTCTTTTTGGCAGTTCCACGCATGAGTTCAAACACACTGAGGGAGTCTCCGGGCTCCCAAGGGGCCGACATTGCTGAATTTAATTCAGAGCCAGGAAAGAGTGAAGGGGACAAGAGAATGCATAACGCCTGTTTCTTACCAATTACTGTACGAGGCTAAAGTCAAAGACTATACACTGTTTGATAATTTAATACCAGAGAAATCTAGGATATAAACTGTGGTTTATGGTATTGTTAGAATCTTCATCACAGGCTTCCTTCAAATGCAAACATTACTCATCAGAATAAGTCAGAGAAACACGTTTTTCGTCCATTTAACCTCAGATCAATCGTGCATTTCAGTCGGTTTTATCTGTTTGGTTATGTTTTATTGCCTGTACATTTACCGGCATTGCGTGTGCAGTATAATGTAGATTGTGAACCTAATGGCACATTATAACCAATAATTCCTCCTCTTTGTGCCTCTCTTTGTTGACAGCCATGAGTTAGCGGGTGACATCACACTTCTGTGAGACTGGTGAGCGCTGCATGATGTAGTTTAAGTACCAGGAATCAACAGGAGAGGATATGGATTGCTTGTGAGAACAAAGAGAAAAGTCACTGTACGACAGAGGATTAAAATGCAAGAGGTCTTTGGTTTTTCTTCTTTCATAAACGGCCTAATCTTCATGTCAAAACTACTAAATGTCATAACCTTCCTCTCCAAATCACGACGAGTATTATTTCTTTGTCAAGCGTAAAGCTGCACATTTACTGCATTGCAGGGTTGCCAGCGTCGCCACAGAGCTTAAACCGCAGTGCGACTCCTCAAAAAATGGAACTGTAAATGAAACTACAAGTTGCAGGGCGTCAGCTGAGATGCCACGCAGGAACTGCAGGGACTATAACTGACCACTTGCGTCTTCCCCCATATGTTTCTGATGCTGATGGAGTTTGCTGAAACCAAAACAACACTGAGGAAGATGAGCAAAAACAATTAGCAGTCGTCTTCTTCTAAACAACTAAAATATCGATTACACGGCAGACCTTCTGCTCACTGGGTTCCTGTCTCTGCGTACACACAGAGACAGGTATAAATTAATGTGTTTGTCGGAAGCGCAGCAACAAGATGCTGCATAAGTTACATAGATGCTCCTCCAGTGCACTTAATCTTTGTGTTATAAGTCATGGCCAAAAGGAAAATAAAACCAGACAAGCATTTCATGCATACGGCATCGAGGTATAGAGGGAATATCTGCCTCTAAAATCTGAAACTTAAGTGCAGAAACATTGAAGAGCAAAGAATCCATGATGTAGATACTTAAGGTGGGTGGGGAATTGTTTGCCAAATCAATAGTCATATCCACTTGAATGATTGTGAGTGTGGTGTACAGAAACGATGCTGCTTTTAACATGAACAAATTGCTTCCCCGAATCAAATGTGTTGTTGTATAACCCTGAAAAATCTAACACTTTTGTATAATAGAGATTCTTTTACTTGCCTAGCATAACTGTTAAAGTTCTCACCTATTGGGAGACGCACGCACAGCGCTGGTGCTGTTTCTGGTGAATTCACAAAGTCCTGTTAAAGATATTATTTTGAAAGTGTTACATTCCAGTGTACGGTTGCTGGAAGAGTGGGAGAAGTTAAGATCTTAATGTTTCTTTGTCTTCTCCCATTAGTCTCTCCCTCTCTATATCCGTCTCCATCTGCCTCCCTTTTTAAGTTTCTTCATTCACCTCAGTTCCTTCTGTCTCTTTCTGCCTCTTCTAGTGACTCTTTTCTTTTCTTTCTCTCTTCTATCTGCCTCCCCCTCTATGCTTACGTAGAAGGCTACATATAGAGTTGATATCATCATTCCCAGAGTCTGTGGCCGGTAAACCGAGCAGCTGCAGGGCCACTCAGATGATAAAACATGGAAGAGAGGAGGGCCTACAGCAGCACACTGTGGAGCTGTCCGTGATGGGTCGCATTAAGAAGCGAGCCGTTGGGAAAATATGTGTTAGGCATGCTAGTTCCACGCTGCAGCACCAAAAGAGAACGTGTGACAAGTTCTTGATGACCAGCCTGAATAGCTCAACTGAGGTCTAGTCTTGTTTTGCCATTTCCGTCCTCTGTACCGGTCATTTATTTGAAGATTGCTAATCGGTCAGGCCTGCTAAAAATATCATCACACCCCTCCACCATGCACGCATATGAAGGGGGCTTCTTTAATCTGACAGCTTCATTGTAAGCCAGGCGCGGGCGGCAATCAAGTGAGTAAAGAGGCTGCCACGGTTCAGTATGCACTGACAACTAGCAGTGAAAAATAAGGGCTTTAAGGCAGGGTGGCAAATTCATTTTATGACGCATATAAAAGCCTGACTGGATATCTTATTGGACTGATGAATCTTTTGGAATTACCCACACTGCCAGAGGAAGGGAACAAATTTGCTTTCTGTGGTGATCATTCAACACTGGCTCCACTTCAAGATTCAGTATCGAGGTTTCCACAGGCGACCAAAAAAAAAAAGAATAACAGTGTGTGTTTTGTTTGAAATGTAGACTTGTTGAAACACTTGAAATACTGAAAGCAGTTAGCCAGACTTAATTCTTATCAGAGCACTGGGTCTGGTTATTACGCAAATTGGATTTCATTATGAGACGTGTTTCAACTGATGCAGAGGAAAAGATACCTCGGCATGCAAATGCATAGTCATACAAGCAAACACAACCAGTTTACTGTAAACAAATTCAACTCCACGGCACTCAGATGACATGTATGACTATTAATCTTCTATCCATCACCACATAAATCCCACCCAAACAATTTGATTGGCCCAGCAGAGCATAGTCAGTTCCAGACAAAGTGACTCCAGACCAAATTTCCACCACAAAAGATTTGTGGGTGGAGACATTCGTCTGGCTTTGCAGCTAGAAAGTAATTGAAGTGACATTGGAAATTAAATTAGTGAAAGAAGTTCAAATGGCACATAAAACTGAAATGCTTTTAGCAAATGCTGCAAAAAGCAGCAGATTTCAGCTTAAAAATGTCCAAAAAGGTGACTGATAGATACGAAACTAATAGGAGAGGGGCATGCAAGACAGATGTCCTGACTGTCCTGACTGTCCCAACTTTGTGTGCAATATACCCCGATCAGGCATAACATTATAACATCCTAATAAAAGTTGTAACTCATCAGAGATTGGACATGGGCCTTCTGAGGATGTCTTGTGGTGTCTGGCAACAGTAATGTTGTTAGTGGGGGCCTTTGGGTCCTATGGGTTGAGGGGAGGGGCCTCTGTGGATCATCCCACAGATACTTGATCAGTTTGGGATCTAGTGAATTTTGAGGCCAGGTCAACACCTTGTGCTGTTCTTCGTGTTCCTGTGTCAGGCTGCATCCTGCTGGGGATGGCTGCTGCCATCAAGGAGTGTCATTGCTATGGGGTGGGGGTGCCTGGTCTGGTCTAGGTGGGTGGTACATGTCTAAGTAACATCCACATGAATGCCAGGTCCAAAATTTGGTATTCACGAGATTCAACAGTAACCATGAACACTGAATGAAACGCTGTGCAGCCATGGAGTCAGTTTAGGAAATTTTGAACAACATTCAGCTCACTCCCTGTAGACTCTATTATTTGAAATCAAGTTTATGCTGTGAAGTCTTGAATGTGAGAAGAAACACTGCCACTCGATAATGCAGCTTCAGGGTTTCCAGTAGTGCTAATAAGCAGAACCAATTCACTAAGGGGATACATGATATTAGCAATGGGAACGTTTTTGTGCATGCAGAATGAAAACCTGAGGACTGAGAAAGTGAGGATGTAATGTAATTCTATAGTCCTTACCAGAGATCTACCTGCTGCTTAGTATCTTCCTATTCTCTCCTTTTACATATATTTCTGGCTACATTGTGAAGTGTATAAATCTGATCCGAACATTTTCGTTTGTTATGCCCTGATACGTACAATAGAACAAAGAGAATACAGCAATTCTTTAATGTTCATGTTATGTAGTGCTGTGCCAAAAAAGCAGCCTAGTAGCAGAAGTTGTGGGTCAAATCACAGATGTAGACCCACAACTTCTTTGGTACAATATGTGCGGTAAGAAGACAAGTTCCCCAATCAGACAGAGTTCAGGGTCTGGGTCTATAACATCATCACAACCTTCTAATTAAGACATAAATCCGAATTCACTGCGATGCTGGCCAGAGAGAGAATGATGGAGGCAGGAGTGAGTGCTGCAGTGTTCTCACTCTCTGAGACTCCCTGGCCCTGCCAGACTTCTGCACTGAGCTGTAGAGACAGCACCATCCCTCTCAGGCTCTTTAACCTCCCTTCAGCCATCTGTTTCTCCTGTTTCTTTTTTGGTTGTATCCCTGCTCTCTGGTTCTTTTTCGCTCTCTTCTTCTGTTCAGCCTATCTAAGCGTGCCTATTCCCCATCCAATGTTAGCCTCTTCCCTTCAGTCCATCCCTGCTTCTCCTTTAACCCTAAAAGGAGAGTTGTTTACCATATCTACTGACCACTCCCTAGAGCATCTTTCTCTCTGCTTGTCCCCGTCTTGCTCCCTCCTAACATTCATAGGCAGCACTCAGTTGGTCGCTCTTTCTTGCACCAAGCAGTCCCTCGCGCCTCCTTGGTAGCTGCGCTCCGATGCCTCGGCTGATTGCGTAAGAACACTGTGTCAAACAGGCACTCGCTCAGCGTCAGCGGAGAGGGGCAGGGAAACACCAACAGCACGGCTCGCAAAAGAACAGTGCGTTCATGTTTTTTTTTGCTGGTTCCCAGTGCTGATTCATGTTTGATGTACTGAAACGCTTCCCACGGGTTTACTTAGCGCAGATGGTTGTAATATTGCCTGCTCTAAACACAACATTTGAAACGGGTCATAATTAAAAACCTGTAATAATATTTTAAAGTGGCAATTTTATTTTATTTAAATTACTTGCTAGTTTACTTAATTATTCATTTATTTGCCACTGGGGTCAAATTAATAACATACCACTGACATCTTGTTAGATTTTTAAGTTGCGCAGGGAGTTTTGTCCACTAATAAAATGAATACAATAAACTAATAAATACTATTTGTGCATTTTGGCATGCATTGCGTTACAATAGCTTGTTCGTAGGCTGAAACAGTTAGCTGTTTTTAAGTAAGAATCTCCAAATCTCAGTTTACACTATTTTACCAGTGCCAAACAGTCGACAGACAAAGTTAGCAATATATAGCTAGAACTTTACCAGAAAAGAGACAGAGACAAATGTTTCCCAAAAGTGGGTGGAGACCAAAACTGAGTCAGAATTTTGGCCTTCTGGCTGAGCATCTTCAAAAAGCCCACATCTCTCACTTTTTATGTCTCTTACCTTTCATATACAGTACTGTGTAAAGACTTTAGGCACAAGAAATAGTGACTAAAAGACTCTTTGGTGTTCAGATCAGGGCTCTGTGAGGGAAACGGCATCCGATGAGGGATTAGTCCCTGTTGCTGGGGATTTATGATTCTGTCAGTTCGGGGTCATTGTCATGATGAAGAATGAATCCGGGACCAACCTCCCTGACGGCATGATGTGATAGATAAGAATCTGAAACATCTAAAGTAGCTAAGGACCTTCCACGGTGTTGTGCACATAAATGTACTGCACATGGGTGAAGGTTGATGCGTGTACTGTGCTGGCACCGCAAGGCGCTTTTCTCATTCTTCTAAAGTAGAAGCGAGAAGAATTTGAGTTTATGCCCAAGCCTAATGAGACCTGGCCAAGCCTCTGGGATTCAATTTGACTGAATTGCTCCTTTGTTATTGCATTGATTTTGGGAGCTTTATAGCAAAATCATAACTGAATTATATCATCAGGGAATCAGAACATATACTGGTCTTCAGCGCAGGTCCACACTACCTACATTGCCTTGCTCCCTCTGTTAATGTCTGAAGGTGGATGCACAATGCTCTCACTGCTATTTTTCTATAGTCTTTCTGTCGCACAAATGAACTCACACAGACTGATCAGCCTATACCCCCACGGCTGCTGCTGCTGCTGCTGCTGCTGTTCTTTTCTCTGGCATGTCTATAGGCCAGTCACTCCACCCCCAGCCATCAAGTACAGGTTGCCATCAATTATCACGGAATCCCTTTCAAAATGCTACCCGGTGCTATCGACTGACGGTTTTCATTGGCAAATCAATGTCCAAAAGGTGCAGAAGATGGGAAAGGAAATGGAAGCGAAACATTCACATAAACTATTAACAGGGAAGCGCCATCAAACTGCTATCAGCACAGCAAAACCCTGGAGTCAGCCGCTTTGATAATGATTCGGTGAGCTGCAAAGAAACAGGCAGAAAGGAGGAGAGAGAGAGAGAAGTTATGATCAAGTTAATTAGATCAAAATGCCCAAAAAGATCCAACAAGTGTCCCCAAGGTCCGGAGAGCCTGGCAGATCTGAGAATGGCTGTTTGCTGATGTATGTGTGTGTTTGTGTGACTGCACAGCTCACCCAATTAGTGTGACTGCACTGTGAGGCACATGGGTGTCGGAGCACTTAGGCAATGCCTGCTTTTGAAGCAGGCAGAAAGCAAACATCATTTCATTCCAAATAGCTGCGAAGCCTTGTTGTGGTAGTTTTTCTAATCATTTAAGCAGACAAGGTCAGACTGAAGCAAACAGGGAGCTGAGAGCAGCCCGGACCATGCAAAGTGGGCCTTCAGCAAAGGCCAGGCGCTTCCCCCGAGCTGCGGGTCAGGGATGTTTTACTTGGTGTGATTCAGCTGATTCACCCCTCTCTGTAGTAGTTACATATTGAGAAAAATGGAAGAAGAAGGGGCCGGATTGAATTCATTTTGTCCTCTGTGCTCAACTTGCGGCCCCCTGCGCACAACCTGGATGTTTTCATGCGGACATTTGGACGCTTGCAGTGCAGGGAGGCTGCGAGGAAGTACCAATGACACTTCAATCCACCTGGTCCACTGGGCAACAAAAAACCTTTTCATCAAACAGCACTGGTGACATTTAGAATGCGTGCGTACTCACATCTGCTCTGGCAGCATTTAGATTCTGACCCACAAAAATGGAAATGTTGACATATCACTTAACATTTTGCAAACCTGTGCTTTAAACCAAAGCTTCTGAATCAGCCCAAAACAGAAACAAATGTGAATCAAACCAATTTGTTGAGCCGAGAATATGCTTAACGTTTGCAGATCAGACGCAATCACGCAGTCTTTATGTATAAGCGGGTTGTTGATCAGCCAGAATAATCCAAACGTGCAGCCTGTAGCAACAGCGCCGTGGCACCCAGCCTTGTATGGACATCGGGAGATGAAAGCGTGTTGTTCTGCTCTGCCCAGAGCCAACAGCAAACAGAGAAGGGAGCAGTAGCACGGCTTTTGTTTTTGTGTTTGTTTCCGCCTCCAGGGTCTGAATGTTAATATTAGTATAGGCGCTATGTTCTCAGTGTGCATCTGAAGTCGCCTCTTGGAAACAACAGCCAGTTGCATTGTGTCACCCTAATAAGCTCATTTTCAGTCCTCATCCTGGGAGTAGATTAGTGCAGACAATTAATAAGATTTGGTTGTCCTTGCTCAGGGCCACAACTTACAACTTCCTCTCTAATCTACCTATTGATGTGCTGGTCATACAGCCATCACAGATTCCAAACCACTGTAAAGTATTTTGCCGTACAAAAAAAAAAGTGCACCACACCTCAGTATCACTGACATCATGCTCAATTCATGCAGTATCATGCATCTTTCTCGGGGGATTGGGATGCCGCCCTGATTCTGTCACTATTAACTAGAGTTCAAATGGTACAGCATAACATTTAACATACATTTGCAGCATTCCAGTTGAATGACAGTGTGTGCCTATGACTCATGTTCGAGATGAGTCACTTTTTCATGGCAAGATTCTGAGTTACATCACACCACAGCTAATACAAAGTCCTTGTAATTCCATAATACAGTGGGAGACTGCAAGTAAACTCCGCCCACAGTTCCTGCGCTATGCTCATTAAACGCCAACCTTAGACCGAGGTACGTGGTGCACACATGTGCTTTTATGTGATGCAGGGCATTTCGAGGTCAAATGCCAGTGAAAAAAAAAATAAAAATAAATGTATAAATCTCAAATGCTGCACAGGATCTTTTTCTATAGATTGATTTGCTGTCATGCATCATTAATGAGCCAAGAGGTTTCCTGCATGATCATCTCAGTTGAGTACACACAGTATTAAAGCATGAGCAGCTATGCAGTGAGCTACTGCCACCCAGAGGGGAAGGTTTTCATCTGTGCTCATGCAGCTGCGTTTGTCTTCTGCACGTTTGCAAGTTTGCCAGCGCTGTGTTATCTGCGTACATATTTGAGCTTAAACATGACTTCTTTATGATTTTGTTGTTTTGTTTCAAAAAGCTACTGACTGTTTTAGGGCCCCAGGAGCTTACATTTAAATATTTTACTAAATAAGAGCTTTATACACTGAAACCTCATTGTTGAAACTAATTCCCATTGTATGACTGTCTGAAAAATGTGCTCAAAATAAATACAGAAAAATGTGATGCATTTTTTAACCTAATATTTCGAATAACTACATTTTCCTTGACAATTATAATTGACAAATTTTGTCTCTCTTGGGTGGACAGTCGAATGTCACATAAAAGTAGATTGTGACTATTGATTTAACTATTTTAATTTACTATTTAGCACTGATGCCTCACAGCGAGAAGGTCCCGGGTTCGAATCCATGGGCCTACTGGGCCTTTCTGTGTTGAGTTTGCATGTTCTCCCTGTGTCTGCGTGGGTTCTCTCCAGGTACTCCGGCTTCCTCCCACTGTCCAAAGACGTGCATGTCTTTGGACAGTGATTGGTGATTCTAAATTGGCCGTAGGTGTGCATGTGAGTGTGAATTGTCTGCCTCTCCGTGTTAGCCCTGTGACAGACTGGCGACCTACCAGGGTGTACCCCGCCTCTCGCCCAATGACAGTCGGGGTAGGCTCCAGCCCCCCCGCGACCCTCCAGAAGACAGGCGGTTACAGAAAATGAATGAATGAATTAATATTTGTTCTTTTGTATGTCTTGCCAGCACTACAAACAGTGGCCACCAGGTGTCACTTTTGGACGATTTTACATGAACAATCTGTTGAACAATTTTTATGGCTGTTTAAACATTTAGTTTGACAGACAATAAAGGTGTTTCCCAAAGAAAGGTTATTTATTTCCCTTTTTAGCCCTGAAAGAAGCAGGTCAGACACTCAGGTCAGTCGGCCCCCAAGTTACAATGCATTTAATGTGTTGCCCAAGGACTCTTTGGCTTGTATTTTGTGTTTATGTGTCTCTTCAGTCACCTTGCAGCTTGTGGCTTCCAATGCACTGACAGTTTCATTAAATGTCAAAGACTGAACAATCTGGGCCAACACCTTCAGTTTGATGCATGCATCAAAGTTTCATATGAGTTAAAGCACGCTGATCTGCTGAGTATGTACTGAACATGACTGTAAGCTCACTTTGTTGAACTTTTCAGTTGCTCTGATTAAGCAAATTGTATTCAACGCTTCAGCTCTGCAATGTTTTCTTCCTCATGTGCTTCAGGTATTGAGTACAGTCAGTGATAGTTTCAGTTTCCACTTTCACTGACCTATTTTAACCATTGTCTAGTGTCTCATACAGTAATTGCATAACACGTGATATAACACATCAGTAGATAATTATAACATATGGTCAGATTGCTTGGCAGAATAATCAACACATGCTCACCCTCTTTTGACTTAGAGCGGCTCTAAAGGAAATCAAACTCCCTAACAAGAAGTCGGTTGTGGTAGTGGGCGACGTGGGTGTACTGTAACCCCCGCCCCGTCATCAAACCTAACAGGGCCTTGCAGTTCTGCAGAGGTTTACCCTGTACATACCTTCAACCACACTGCTGACAACAATGATCTTCCTCGAGACTCACGGTTCCAGCATGCGTCGTGGCAACCTAGTGTGGCAACACACACGACAATATCATGAGAGAGCTACATGTGGCCATGTGGCCTTGCACTGGAAAGTTTTCCTTTTAGAGCCTTGACATTTTTAAAAGTGTAGGTGTGTGTGTGTGTGTGTTTTCCCGTCGCTTTGCACTGCAGCCCTCGGGCCCAAGTATGGAAGCCCCCATTCCAAAACCCCACTAATGTTCAAACATGCCTTTGACTTCATCCGTCAGTCTCAATGCTGGCTGACTCCTTCCTACAAGCAGGACTTTTACTCTCGTGCCAATTTGCATGATTCCACAATTTGGTTAGATAACAGCTCAACTGTTAAAGTCACAATATCTCATTCAAATTAAAAATGGTTTCAACATCCGTTATTTACAGATGGAACTTTTCTTTATTTTTTAATCTTTTTCCACAAAATAACTGCTTTGTCTAGTATGCAACATATATTATAAAGAAAAAAACAGAGATTGTCAATTAATCAATTATCCATTTAGTTAAAGGTTAATCTGCTGTTGATCCGCTATTCAGCATTCTCTATATTAAATTAGTTATATTTAAAAAACAAATGCATACTAGCATAAGATAAAGGTCAGGTGGAACACTAATTAACAAAAAAGGAAAATCTACATATCCTAATTAGCACGAAAAGTTATAAAAACATAGTTATTATATTGGCTTAAGCATGAGTGATTTAATCCTTAAAGAAAAAAATCAGTTATTTAATGTTAGAGCACCTAACATTACAGTAAATAAAGCTTAATTTAATCATTGTGTTTTTAGAAATTAGAATAGCCCTTATTGTCATTGTTTGCAATATACAACGAAATTGCAAGATACTATCACAGTGGTGCTTTTAAGAAGAATAAAATACAAACTTGCATTAAAAAAAAATACTCTACATGAACTCACAAACAATCCCACTCACAGACAGAGAGTGGTTTCCACCTTAAAGTCAGTTTTTAGTTCGATCCCAGAGATAGAAACGGCACTGTACAGAGGAAATAATTTGCCACGTTGCTATTGGACAAAGAAAAGGCAGGCTTGAATTCAATTGGCTTATCTCGCACTGTCCCTAATATTGACCAATTAAATGTCGAGTGGGCGTGGCTTGTGTTTTTTTGCCCCCTCCTTTGGTTTTCTAGGGGCAGAGGGAGGGGTATGTGCCGAGAGTGTTGTTGTCTGTTGCTGCTGGGGGACCGACAGAGCTGCCAAGGTCGGTGAAAGTACTCCTCAGACCGAGACTTCGGCTTCTACTTCCTCCAGAATACCACCTCGAGAGGCACACCGGTGAGTTTTGGGGCTTGACCAACTTTTTCTTCTTGTTCTGTGGGCTTTAAAGTCGGGGTAACTTCCCCTGGTGTCGTGCCAAGCTGTGTATCCCCGTCAACCCAATGACTGTCAAACGAGTTCACATGGAATGAGGTGCCGGGAGGAAGCGCTAAGTTGCTAGCTAACATTAGCCGCTTTTGAGCGCTGGAACTGGTCTTGCGGTGGCGTTGTATCGCTTCACAAGTCTGAGAAGACTGTTCTTTATCACCACTCGTGCCCTACATTGGTACTCAGACTCTTTACTTATGAGCTACCTTTTCCAGGGTTTGCCTGACAGCAGTGCTGGCTAACAGACGCTGTGGTTAGCTCGCAAACTTAGCAGGGAACTAGTAGCCAGATTCCAGACACATTTCACTTGAGTTTCCAGCTGTCTGCTTATCAGCTTATGTGGCTTTACTTTGATTGACTGAACGAGTGAATTAAAGGACGTGCTCTGGGAACCCGGTTTGTTAAAAGTTACAACAGTTGAACAACTCTTTACATCCGCAATCACTGCGTGTTCACTACTATGTGGAGTCCACACCAGACTGACAACAACCTACTGTTCATTCACAGGCAGGTGTTTGGGAGGGAGGGGGGGATATTTCCTCTCCTGTGCTGTAATTTGTGCATTTCGCAGCCTGTTTAACTGGTGGAAAGGTCCTTCTCAGTAAAATGTTTGTGGCTTCAGTCAGCCTTTGTCAGCGCCAAAAAGCAGCATCTGTTTCTTTCTCATCTTTTGACAGGAGCTGCCAGTGAGTAACTCTGTTGTGATCAGTGGTGTGTTATGCAAATAAACTTTAATACGTCCAGAAACAGCAATATATCTTTGCCTGTGGAGCATGTGATTGAATACTTGAAATCACTGCAGTGTTGAGATGTTGAGATGTTGAGATGACACCCAAAGTCACTCTTTTCAGTAATCAGTCATGACTAAAGAGTGTCCGGACACAAACAGGTTTGCATTCTGCTTAATTGCAGCCAGTGCAGAGCGTCATAAACGCATCAAATTCAGAATTGCCGGCTACCTTTTTGTTGCTGCCATCTTTAAATTGCAGACCGGCTTGAGGTGCCTATTATTTGTAAGTTGTGAGAGGAATGTGCTTCATCGTGGCCCTGAATGCACTGAAATGGCGCTCTTTTGTTCCAGAGGACATACAGCAACAGCTGCACTTCCCAACAAAACTGTGTGTGTGTGTGTGTGTGTGTGTGTGTGCGCGCGTGTGTGTGAGCACATGTGTGCGTGTTTGTCCTGTCTCCGTCAGTATGCCGGGCTGTAATTGCAGCATTTCTGGAATGCTGGTCGAATGCTGTCACTTAAACGTTCAACAATGGCCGTTGTGAACGAGCCCCATCTCCCTTGGAAGAAGTTGAAATGCTTTGCATGTTCTTTGCATGGGCTGGCCGAGTTGTGCGCCTCAGCACTCGCTTTTACACCGTGGGGACAAGTTTGGACATGTGGGGGCTTTGCGTAGCTCCCAAAAAGAAGATGCCAAGTCATTATCATGAACGGAAGTTTAAAAATGATTACCAATGATGTGGCTTGTTCTGTTTGACCCTATCAAACATTGTACTAACCAGGATGGGAGGCATGCTTGAATATTTACATGAATGAATGTTGTCTTAGTGTCTGGGGATTTCTTTAGAAACATCCCAGTGATGGGCTCTGTGTTGCTGCAGAATGATCTTGACATTACCTCCAATCTCCACCTGATAATTTAATCCTTTGTGTGATTAATTCATCCTCTCTGGGGTTTCTGAGAACAACAGAAATGGTTCAGATGTTGCGCTGATGGTGTGCGGTGCAGCCAATGGGAGAACGCTGAAAAGAGAAAAGGAGATGTCACACTTTACAAATTTGACTTGGCAGAATCTGAATGCGGCGTGTTTGTGCATGTTTGCGTGTGTGTGTGTGTGTGTGTGTGTGGCTGAAACTGCTCGACCGTCGTCCTGGCAGAGCAGTGGCTGTTAGCAGTTTCAAGTCTTGTAGTTTTCTTCTCTCACCGCTTCTTCTGTGACAGAAAAACAGGATATGGTATCTCACACCCTGTTGAACAGTGGCATTTTTTTTTCTCATTGTGGTTTTTAACCTGCTGTTGTATTATAAGCTGCCTGAGGCACACACGCAGGGAAGCCTTTGTTTTGCAGTGCAGTGTTACATTTGTACTTATTCAACACTGCCGGCTGCTACAGCAAGAGCCAGTACATGAGTACTGTCCGTTTTTATCATGATAAGGCAGCCTGGCGTGAAGTTTTAACTCAGCAGTGTGCGATTATAAAAATATCCACATAAAACAAGGTGAGCAAGCTGGCATCGCTGCGACCATGCGATGTGGGAAATAACTACAGCCATGCAGCTCATGTTACGACAAGGCTCCACCTACTGAAATCTTACACTTGTAACAAATTTTAAAGGTAATGTGATATTTGCAGTTGGCTGTTATAAAACTGAATGAAACTGCTTTAAACAGCAAGATTTGTTTTCTAGCGTCCAGCAATGTGTCACAAGTTGCTCTGTGATACTACATTTGAAATCCCTCAGGATGTCCTTCTGACAGTGCACCAGTGCCAAGTCTAATATCTTCCTAAAGTCAATATTTCAGTGCTGATGCCAGCTGAGGTTGTCTTGTAGCATTGCAAACTGTCTTTGGCACAGTAGGTCACACATTTGTTTGTGCATGTTCAAATCTGACCAGAATTACAGTATCTCCTCATTTTGTCACTGTTGCGAGTTTGATGCACGCATTAAGGTCGCGAAGCAAATGGAAAGTGAAAACAGAGAATTGAGGTATTTCAAGCTGGCCGCTGTTCTTGTTAGTTCATTTTTAATTACGTTTTATTAGCGTCAGAGCATTCATTAAAGTCCCGATTTCATTTAGACAGAACAACAGCTTAGCTCAATTCTGCATCTCTTGACTCTTAGTGCTGGGCACACCTCCTGTTATGAACGACTTATCAGCCAGTTTACTGTGGACCACCAGCCACTGCTGACTCAACCAACGGTGCCATCTGGGCTGGAACAGAAATCGCAACAGACTTCTCACTGGCTCCAGAGCCTCAGATTCTCAGTTAACAGATTTGTGAGTGTGTGCATGTGTAAGAGAGAGAGAGAGAGAGGAACTGTAAAAAGTGTCAATCTTCAAAGGATGCTTCTGCACCTGTTGGGTGGGCCAGGATGCTTTGAGACAAGTAATCACCATCAATAATCAGCCTTTTTATGGAAGGCAGCTCTAAATCTCTTACTAGGAAAAGCACTGAATTCCAGTTTCTGGGTCCTGTTATTGTGCTGTTTGCTCTCTGTCACACTGTCATGACTTCCTGGGACACTTGAGTGGAACAGATCAATCCACCGTGTTATTCCTAGCACACACGCTCATCCTACAATGAAAAAGGCCTATGAATCAAGGATAGCCTTTTAGCTCTGATTAACTTGACACAAGGAGCCTTTTCAGGTTCACAGTTTTGTACAATGGGATTAACAAATCTCCGCCACCAGAACAGCTTATTGTCTTAAAAGCTTAAAATGTTCGACACTTAAGCCGTCAGTGTTCAGCGTTAACCAGGAATAATGCTGACCAGTCTCCTGTTTTCATTATTGTCGGGAGAATTATTTGTGCGCTGCAGTCTGTGTCGCAGTAAAATACCAGATCCAAGTTCCTGTTTCACCCCATTCTGCCCGTCTCTTTATCTGTCTGTCTGTGAGAAAAACTGTGTGTACGACTGCGTTGCCTTATGACCCTGCACACTTCCCACTCACGTTTCACTTTTTATGCTCACATCCTGTCAGCGGGAGAAGAGCCCTCTGTAAGTCTGTTTACTCTCCCTGGCTCTTACTGTGTTGGGGCCGTGCTTGTCATGGTCAGTTTTGGTATGTTTATTGTCTCTGAGCTGCTCCTGTATTGCTGTTACTATGCTTTCTTTGGTATGTTGTGATGACTTTTTTCTCTTTTTTTTTTTTTTTTTTTGCTCATGTAACAACTGAGACTTTCTGCAAGTTTTATTTCATAATGGGTAAAGAGATTTTTGGTTGACTAAGGGGATTTTCAAATCCACCAGCTTTCAAACCACACGGCTCACGTTTCCTAGTACATCCACCTGCTTTGATTATCGGGAAGTGTTTGGTTCCCGTTTTTTCTGCTGTTATTTAATAACGGATGATAGATCTGCATCACGCTGCATCATTTCGGCGAAGTATCTGAAACTTGAGTGGTGGTCATTTAAAATGCTTTCCGTACGCCCAATCGATTTTGTGCAAACTGCTTTCAAAAACGAGCTTCCTTTGCTTTGGCAGCTTCTTTTTGCACGAATGCCTAAAGCATCATATTTTCTGGGCCATTGGAAAATTGGAAAGCCTTGGAAAATGTGTTACAGCACAAAGCCAGGTTGAAAGTTATGAAACAAGATATAAAAGAGTTACTCTGAGTGGATTATCCTCATCTTTTCATTCTCTGGCATGTCCTGCCACCGGTTTACGCTGCCTAAGCCCTGTAAATCAACAACTGTGAATCACAGTTTTCTGTTCACTTTTTAACAAGCACCAAGCCCTGTCACACTTCTGTTCTGTAAATCCCACTTCTGGTTTATGTAGCGAAATTACCTACCAGACACTTATTTGCCCACATTATGCTAATGCCATATATGAGAGTTTGGGAGCGTATACATCTTTACAAAACGGCAACAGTATGCATCACAGAATCCACCATTACCTGAGTGTATAAAGCGGTAAAATATTTAACCTTTGCAGAAACCCGGTAGCTCTGCCACCCCGTTTGTTTTTCAGCATTTCGGCAGCTGGCAGAGGGATCTTGGCCGCTGTCTCACTGGCTTTTTGCAATTCAGCAGTGGACTCACTGATCTCGGAAGGTGCAGGGATCTAGAGATTTACAGCTGTTTATTGTTTCATGACAAAGTAACAGTCTGTGTGGGCAGAGGGATTAGGTTGAAAAGGACAGCCGTCACACGTTAAGGAGAAAGTTGTTGTAGTGGGAGAGGCCAAAACAGCAACAGCAGCTTGGGAAGGACACCAACTCTTGTCAAAACTGATTTACTTTGTGTGTGTTTCTGTGCGTGAGGACTACGTAGTAATGTCTTAAAGCTTAAAACTCCGATCCTGATTACTGAACGTTACCCCTGGGATGATTATTGAGCATTTGATTCCGTAATTAACTGGGGAATTGTTTAGTCCATTTATTACTTCTCTTTCTGCAATGTACAGCTATGCGGATTCATGTTTTACTGTACAGCGTGTAGAAGTATAAAAGTGGAACTGTTGAAACTGAAACTAGCGAAGTCTCAATTTGGGAAACACAGAAAAGTTACAAGCACTGTTATAACTTTCACTCGTCAGAGTTCCTTTTTTCTGACATTGTGTTCTGCTTGCACCTTGTGCAGGCTCATCTATTTGAAGTGAATATTATTAACTCACCAGGAAAGAATATATGATTCACAGCATGCACTCCCAGGGCAAAGGTAACAAAATAAAAGCGAAAGGAGGAAAAAAAACATTTGACTGCCTCTTGGCCAAACCGCTACACCTGTCTTATGAGATGACAAGTGACGAGGTCTGGTAAGGTCAAGTATCATCTCAGAACATGGAGTGGCTGTACTGATCCTTCAGAGGAGAGCCGGTGTTTATGGAAAGCTGGAAGTAGGTTTGTTTTTGTAAGGAACACCCTTGTGCCCACTCACTGTGTTGGTACAACTTGTTGTAGCTAAAATTACTCTTAACCTATTCCTGTTAATTTAAATCCTTATGACAAAAAGTTGACGTTTTTGGAAAAGGTTATGCTCTACCCTCTTCTAAAAACATAAACTGTTTATCACATGACTCAATGGCAATAGCACCATTAATTGTGTATGTTACGATCTTTCTGCTTCAGTTAGCGTGACTTAGCTCTCTGTACCAGAGAACGAGCCTTGGTGGTGGAGATCTCTTGATGAAGTCACATACACACTTGCTAACACTAGTTTCACACAAGACTCAGTCACACGCAGACATGGTTCCCTTTGTATCTGCATTGCTGTTGACATGCAGGGCTCAGCAGAACAGAAGTGGCATTGAACAGAGACGTAGGAGGAATTTCTACGCCTGGATTCCCACTCTACGCAGCAATAGCTGGTAGTAGCCAGACAGTCACTCTGCCTCCTCCTCCTTTCTAAATACCATCCGCCCTCCTTTACTTTCCTACTTGCTTTTCGCCTTGATTTCTTTTCCTCCCCCTATTGTTCTCTTCATGCACTCTAACATACCATGGCAGTCTCACTCTCCTTATCCCACTTTCTCTTTCTGAGCATTGACAAAAGCTTCTCTAAGCAGTTTACTTCATCCAGTCCCCCGTCTTCTCCCGAGCTCCCCAAACAGAAAAAAAAAGGCCACTGTGAGTTTTTGACTCTGTTGCCATTATCAGTGTCCCTCTCCCTCTCTCTGCACCAGCGGCCAGATGTGGAGGAGGGATAGTGGTGAGTTTGTACCGAGCAAGTGTAAAATTAGGCAGCAGGCCCAGCTGGCTGAACCAGAGGGCACGCAGAGCCAGCGTTTGAACAGAGTTGAGTACTGCTGCCGAGGAGGAGACTCACTTGTGTGCTTCACTGTCACTGACTCAAGTGAGTGTGTGGCTGCGAGATACTGTATTTGATGTACACTTTCTGAGTGAGAGCCTTTCAGAGAGCAACGTGAGCACTTGAAAATGCACTGCGCTCCACACACGACTCCTAACCGCTAAAGAGTTCTCCAGTGTGTATGGAGCGTTCAGTTCAGCTAGTAGACCAAAACATTTGAATCCTGTGTTGGTATGTGAAGTAGACTGTAAGAGGGAAGGAGAAAGCACGTCACTGATACAGCAGTGGGAAGCAAGGCTGCCATTGTGGTGGTGCTGGGCAGGTTTCCCCTTCTCCACCCAGCCAACCCTCTCCCCTGCCTCCCAGCTGCACCCCCCACCCCCCCGGCTTGTGTCCATATTAGGGCAAAACTCAGCCAACCTCCCCTCGAGCTGAGCTCAACCCCCCAGCACGCCCTGCTGTCACATTTGCTCCAGCAAAGTGAGCCTGAGGGAGACACAGCTCCCCTAACCCAATTTGAAGGCCTGTTTTCCTGGGCAGTCAAAACAACAGAGGGATTTTAAAAATGGATGCACAAATTCTAGCCCAGTGGTGTTTCTCTTTAAGGGACAGGGTGATGTATTTTATTTATTATTTTTTAAGGGGCCTACAGTTACAGTAAGGGGATTAACTTGAGCAGTGCTTGACCATATGCCACTTAACAACCACTTTTTTGAAAAGTGGCTTGTAGTTTTTTTTCATGTGCTTCATAGTGGAGCTGACTGGATGTTTCCTGGTTATTGTGGGTCATTGTCAGGTAGAACATCAGCTTCATAGCTTCTTTTATGTGTGTGCTAAACACCCTGCGATCTCAAAATAATGAGATCTACGATCCGTGGCTCTATCTATTCTGCTGTTATCAGTAGTTTCAGATTTCAAGGCAATTACAGTAACAACTTATCTACTTCATACGCTCTGCAGGCTAGTATTGTGAAGGCCCAGTTTATGTCAGGTCAAAGGTTTCTCTTCGTGTACTTGGATGTCCGTGAAAAGTTTTGCAGACATTCAGTTCCAACTTTACTGTAACATTTGTGAGAATGCCTCAGTTAGAACAAGAAAGAAAGGGAAACGCAGAAGGTGTCTATACAAAAAGACACTGTAAAGCCTCTTATGATAACACACTACCAGTTAAACAATTGGTTTGTACTTGCCAGTCATTTTCCTGGAGATTCCCAAACAGAAGTTATTTTGAGTCAGTGGTGTTGATTTTGGTTTCCTATGGTTTACACAAAGTCTCTTGCAAAGGAAATGGGTTGACTTAACAGAAATAAGAACCACTGGCTTAGCACATGAAACAGCTGGACTTGTTTCATTGCCACCAACCATCTAATCATATGTAGACACACGAATTGACAGGTTTCGGTGCACACACACAGGATGAGAAAATACTGGAGTCACAACGCTGTGCAAATAATTCTTTCCATTTATGCTTATTGTCTCTCTTCATGCAAAGATCGAAAGCATGCAAAGTTTGCTGTGTGTCATTGTAAGTGCTCTGTGCTCTGTAAAGTATGTTCTGCATGCCTTACACGGCCTCTAATTAGATTATTTTAGGCTATTAATCTGTAATTATTTGGTTTATAAGGCACAGCTCATGCTAAACTGTTCTTACATGTCTACTAAAGTACAGGAGTACAGGTATAAAATGCTGATCTGTATTATTTCAATTTCAATAGACGCTTCATTCTGACGCTCCTCTTTAGATGGGACTGCTTTAACTTTAGATTATGGTCAATAGATTTTTGTAAAATTATTGTCACTTTTCACCAGAAACAGAGCTACATTTGTATTACCACAGCTCCATATCTGATGACATGCCAAAGTAACTGGTAGATAAACTCCCAGACATTGCCAAAATGTTCCAGCAGTTGGCTGGTGGTCATTTTTCTTCCCTCTGGGATTTTCTGTGTTTGAACAGCACTGCATTTTTTTAATATATTTTTTATTGGCAGTGTCTTGTTCCTCAGTAGTGGGGAACGCAGCAGGCTTTGACCCAACCTGAGAATGTGCTGGTGAAGGTTAGATCTTTTTTTTTTCCTGTTTGATCATGTTCCATGTTCAATATTTTATCAGCTTTACTGCTTAAAATGTGTGCACCAAGAGACAGAGGAGGAAATTGTTTCCCCTTATTGCATTTGACAGTGTTGTTGGGTGAGCATGCTCAAATAATTGTGAGTGTAAAGAAGTAAACTGGATTCCACAAACGGCAGATCAGGTTCAGCTAGATTTTAGTTTTCTCTGTGACCACAAGAATCTTTTTCTGTTAGACCTGCAGTTATTTTTGTGTGCTCCATTGTCAAAAATATTTATTAACAAATATATAGTATTGCTCAGTATGAAAATAAATTATGTTAAAAGATAGTGTTATATCAGTCACTGCAGACTTTCTACAAATCTTCAATGAAGAGGAATCATACTGTTATTAAGGACAGGAATAATGATGTGATTATGCAATAACGTATATAAAGATGTGCTCTATTTACAAAGAGAACAAAGGAACCTAAATACACATTTTGTTGCCTGTTGAGCCAGTTGGGGTTTGGTGAGCAGATTTGACACGTTTTCCGTCGAACTGAATTAAATGTTTTACATGCAGTACTGTAAATGCAAACGCTTTCCTATGTTTAACTGGTTCTGTTGAGGGTTGTGTATGTCTGTGTTAACAGGCTAAAAGCTAGTGAGATGCAATTTTTAAGATGGGGAAAAAAAGCATTTGATCCTATTAAATGAATGCAGAGTGAGGGTAAGTGCTTGCTGTCACGCAACACTGTCAGATAAATAAAGGTTAGTGATGTCCCTGCTTCCCCTTCAATCCCCCGAAAAATCCACAGCGCCAAAGCTCACTGAGCTGTTATGCGTCCATCATCCATTCATCAGCTGTTGCCATGCAGAAGGGAAGAAAGATGGTCCAGACAAACACATTCATTTACTCATGGGAGCGTTGCAGTCTTCCAGCCCATTGAACCTCCATTGAGGGTTAACCCTGGCTTGAACCCTTAGAGGGTGTCAGCAGAAGGCAGATCGTCCTGTGCCAGATGTGTCCGTCTCCCCCTCCACTCATTCTCAGCCTCTCCCAGTCTTCTTTTTTTTAAGGGCCGCAGCAGGGACAGTCACTTTTGCCATCAAAGACATGTCAACACTTATTCATATGCATACACACCATTTGTCTCTTTGCTGGAAAATGTGCCCTGAAGATGATCTCACCTGGGACTTGACTCATTACTCACTCACTAATGTGCACACCAACCCGTGTTGCGTGACTTGGAGTCATGTTGGGAATACGCATTTTTCCAGTGGTGGATATGATGCTCATTCATGTAAATAATGCATTTTCACATTCAATCCTGTGAACACCAACAGTTGTCACGCTATCGAGGGTTTGTGCCCAGGCCTCCTCTTGCTGGTTTTATGGTGGAGGTAATAGAGTAGCAATTACTGATCTGACTGAATGATCATAAAGTTTAGTCATTGTTCAACAGATTTTGAAACTGCTCGTCCCTTTTACATGTCTCTCATTGTGGCGTATTCTTATTTCATTTGAATGATGCTTTATTTTTTACTCAAACTGCCAAAAGTACCACATGTGCTAAGTATCTGTCTCTCACTCCAGCTTCGTCTGCAATACTTCTAATTCATCCAATATCTAATGTTAGCTGGTTGGAGTCAAACAAAGAAAATCTTAGCTGACTGAAATTGCACCTATTCTTCAAATAATTCTTCAGTTGTTCATGGTGGTGAAACAATCTGCTCATCTTCAGTACTCATCTCTATTTCAGCTAAATCAGCCACTGTGCACAGACTGCCCTCTACCTTGTACCCCCATTAGCCTAAATTAATTATGAATAAACACAACATGCTACTATTTGCAGCATATGAAAGCATTTGAACCTAATTATTTTATCCTGAAATAGTAACGACAGACTCAGAGCCTACCAGCATGCAGCTGCCTATATATCTGGTACTGGAGCTATAGTTGATGGAGCATCGTAACACAGAACGCTTAGCCAGCCCTATTTAGATGATATGCCATGTTTGTAGTTGAGCTGTGATGTGCAGACTGGACTACACTGGTCTTTATCTGTTTTACACATATGGCCATGTAGACTGTTTCTTTGACATTGTGACAATTAGTTTGAATCCACTTGTAGTCTGTCTTGCCACTGAAAAGTATAGAAGACTGTTGGAAGGCCTTTTATTTAGCACAGAAAGTAACACTGGCTAATTGTCCAACCTATGTGAATTTGGTCAGGGCAGAGCATATCAACCTCTATATTGGGGATTGACCATAGGGAGTTCTTGATAAAAGTCTGCTAGGTTTGAACCTACTTCTTGCTACATGTTCTCTGTGTAACACATATTATTTTCAAGGTACTTCGGCTAACTCCCATTATTTTAACGTGGTCCTAAATTGGCCGTAGGTGTGATGTGAATGTGGATGGTTGTTTGTCTTTCTGTGTGTATGAATGAATGCTTAATAAACATAAAAGTTTATTATCTACAAGGATATGCTTAACGCAAGGTAGCTGAATCTGAGTTAAGTCATTTTCTTAATGTGAAACTTGATTGCAGTAGTATTTGATACAAAGTGGGTCATGGCCTGTGCCTCCTTCAGGGCAAGAAAATGACTTAACTGAGTGCAAGAGAGAGGCTTCAATTCAGCAGTGTGCTTCCCTACTTGTATTCCCTTCTTTGTAACAGTCAAGAGCTGTTGTTGATAAGCTTTCCTTTTCAAGGAAGCATTGTATTTCCACTGTGAGTTATTGGAACACTTCTGCCCTTGGCCTTGACAAATGCTCTCTGACTGGCCTTCTGTCTTTTCATCCCTGAGCTCATCACCCTCCCATCACAGCAAATAAAAATACACAGGATGTTACTTCACAGTTTTATTTTCCTTATTCACTGACTGTGGTCCTCTGCTTATTTTTTCACAATCAACAAACGGCATGTTACAATAAACTTTACCATTCAGTTCAGTAGACCTGCAGTGAGATCTTTTTTTCTTTTTTTTTAAACAAAGTGTTTGTTTTGCCGTTATGTTTGTGGTCTCGTGAAGTTCATGTCCTGTTTTCACTGCGTTTTAGTAGTTTCCAATGAAATTTAATGTTTCTGGTTTACACTGGGATGATTTTTAATAGTTTTGACGTTGTATCATATTTCTGATATTCCAGCAGCAATCCTGGAGGCCACTTTAAATCACAGTAACAAAGAGGGCCACGCCAATGAGTCATTTCAGGTTGAATAGCAGTTAACGTCCAACGTCTTTTACAGATGCTTGGCGGTTAGTATATTTGTGAGGACGTATTTAGGGTAACATCAGCATCTCACTGCGTACATTAGAAAATCACTCTTAACTGTTAAAGAAAGCACAAGACATGTAGTGGTTACATACCTGAGTTTTTACTTTGTTGGTAGGAAAACATACTTCAAACTTCTGTTAGACAAATTTGCTTTAGATATCTCATGTTTACTCGTTTAGCGTGTGCTGTGGTTTTAGGCTAATGCTGGGCACGCTGTGAAAACACAGCTGATATGAGGCCAGATAAGAGGGACTCGTGAATGTTACCTGTTAAGGTCCGTTTAACCCAGTGGACTGTGGGATATGGAGTCTTTTGTTTCCTTGTGTAAACTTTGGCTGTAGATCACTGGAGTACGACACTCACTGGGCCTTGTACATCCAAGTATGTACTTCATGGTGTTTTATACACCTAAAAGAGGTGCGTGCCTTTCTGTTCGTCATTATCTTTTCCCTGTACCCTGTATTCACGATAAGATCAATCAGATTTGAAAACATTCCTCCTGCTGCAGAAGTCATTATCTTTCCCCGTGCTTCTTAGTTTTGCTCTACTTTTGTCAGTTAGCTCTACTTTTTTTCAGCATTTCATTCCCTATAGCAAAATAGAGGCACCAGCACAATTATGACGCCTGAGGTTTTTAGCTTTAGTTTGGATGCACAGCTTCTTTTCACCTGGATATTTTCTTTTCAGCAATGTCCTCCGGGATTGTATTTGTTTTCTCCTCATCTTCATCATCGCGCCTGCAGTCTATCGCTCTCATTCTTTCTACCCTGTAGGTTTAGCTGCCTCCTTGCCAAGCGTTCAGCCAAGAAGTGTTAGCAGCTTTCACCATACACCTTCCCTTTTTCTAAACGGTAAATCATTGCAGAACAAACTGTGACTGTGTGTGCCCTCCGGTGTTCTACTCTTTCATATTCATGTGCTTCCCTGTTTTAACTGACATCTGAGCTGTCAGCATGGATCGGATAGTTTTTACACAAGGCCTTCAGTATAATGTGTCCACACACAGAGACATGCAAATGTCCTGTATATCATTGCGGGGTTGCGTGTGATTATCAAATTGTGTCATCATCTGTCTGTTGGTGGATCTAAGTTAATTTCCATGTGAGGAATAAATCATTTCAGGATACTAGAGAAACAAACGCTTGTCAGAAACTGTCATCTCAGGGTTCTCAAGACCCTGACAGGTGTTTGGTTTTTGCCACTAGAGGTTTGGTTGGAAGGATCCCAGGTCATTTGGAAAAGAAGTCGGAGTAAGGTACATAGAACAAAGAAAAAGGTCACCTGACTCTGTGAGATAACGATTTATTTCCACAATATCACATAATTAATGCAACTAAACTAAAACTAGAGGGCTAGAATAAACCCACAAGGGTTGTAACTCTCCAGAGATAGCCTGTATAATGGAACAATATATCTTAGTATAATGGACATTAAACTGAACACTCACATTCTCACTCAATGGAATTAATTTAGTTACAGCCACCGTCCACATACAATAAAATATACATAAGAATGAAATAAATAATTTTCTTTGATTACAAAGAAGAGTTCAGGTTAAGAATAGGTGACAGTATATAGGTAATTGCCTTTTAGTTTTAGTTATGTTGGCGTAGCAAAGCTAATTCATTGGGCATATCTCTTTTCATAAAATAGATTTGCCAAATTAACTCTTCTCATGATGTTCTGATGCATCAGCAGAGGTTTTGGGGTTAAATCAACATTAGTACAGTCATAATTTTTAATATCTTACCACCAGACATAATGGCCCTGTATTATTATTATTATTATGAATGTTCGTCCTGTGGGGTCACTGGAAAATTCCATTCCAGCTCTCAGTTGATGTTTCCTGAAAAACATGTTTATTTTTTTGAAAGTCTGCACACATCTCCCACTACACTGTCTGGCTCCACCACCTGCTGGGATGACTGACAGATATAGTGACTTACCGACTACTAAACTGACTGACTCATTTGCTGACTGCCTGGCTAAGTGTGTGGTTAGTTTATTGAACAGAGGGCGTACTGGGATAACTAACGGACTTTAGTCAAGGGCTAGATGAATGACTGGCTGGCTGGTTGGCTGGCTATCTGGCTGGCTGACTGGCTGGCTGACTGGCTGGTTGGCTGGCTGGCTGGCTGGCTGGCAAGCTAATAGCTGGCTTTTTTTAATCTGGAACATTGTGTGCAGGCTGATTTTGTAAACGAGCTTCCTGGTTAATTGAAGTAATCATATTCAGTTTCATTGATGAGCTGGCTGCCTGGTGGCATCTGTCTGTCTGGCAGGAAAAACAGGGAAAAAATCCTGTTCTATTCAACTGAAAGGAGAAGCAGAAAAGAGAAACGGAAAGAAAGTGAGAAGGGAAGGAGAGAAAAAGAGTGTGTGTAAATAAGCTGAAGTGCAGAGAAATAGGGAAGATGGAACTTTAATGGGTGAATTGGGTGTGATTGTGAAGTGCCTGCTCTCATCAGCGCTCAGTCTGTGCTGTCCACATGGTGTTTTGGCAAGTGTGAGTCGAAGAGGTCCAGAAGGGACACATGAAGTGTGTGTGTGTGTATCTGTCGTTCTAGCGTGATGTTGAAGCGAAGTCTACTCACGTGTCAGATCACAGGGAGCCGACACACACTATTCCCTTTTAAGGAGAGTGTCTAGTGTATCTGTGGGGCATCCATCCATCCAGCCATCCATCCAGCCATCCATCCATCCATCTGCAGCATCCCACTTTTTTTCCCTCTCTGTTTCTGTGCAGGTTGCACAGAGGGTGGATGGGGGTCAACACAGTCACTGATTGTAGTGATGGCACACTGTATGTATTTGTCATATTGAGTTAGTCAGTAAATTGATTAGTGGATCAACAGAATAAAATCTTGTGGCTCAAATATGAGAAACGGGATAGTTAATGTAATGCTGGGTTTTGGCTGATGATTAGGTCATCTTGTAGGTCTCCCTTGTGCCTCTAAATCAGTAGTGACTCATCAGAGAATGGACATGGGCCTTCTGAGGGTGTCCTGTGGTGTCTGGCAACAGAACGTTGTTAGTGGGGGACTTTGGGTCCTACGAGTTGAGGGGAGGGGCCTCTGTGGATCATCCCACAGATACTTGATCAGTTTGGGATCTAGTGAATTTGGAGGCCAGGTCAGGTTAGTTGTTCCTAAACCGTTTGTGTGTGTGTGTGTCTGTGTCATGCTACATCCTGCTGGGCATGGCTGCTGTCATTAAGGAGTGTCATTGCTCGTGTCTAGGCGGGTGCTACACGCCTAAGTAAGTCCAAAAGGGTTCCCAGCAGAACATTGAATTGTCACAAGATGGTCAATGTTATTCACTTCTCCTGTCAGTGGTTTTAATGTTGTGCCTGATCGGTGTATGCGTCTGTGAGAGTGCATGTATTGAACATGTGTACATTAAACACAATAATTCCCTGTGTGTGGGTGTATTTGCACAATGAAGTGTCTGAGTAATGCTTCCTGTCACTGAGTATGTTCAGCACTTTTCTGTCATTGTTAAGATTATACCACACATTCTGCACACAGATTACAGTTCGCCCTCTGCCCTTTTGAACTCCTTATTGTCCAATCAGCACTGTGTTCTCTATTTGTATTTATTAGCTTAGTTCACTGGTGGGTCAATAAGGCATGCACTAGGTCATGCTCATAATGAATTCATTTTGAGAACACCCTCTGCTGGACTACAGAGCAGACTACCTCAAGTGCCTCTGCGCATGCCATGCTACCAAGACTGTCAAGCAGAGCTAGGCAGAAACCATCACCAGTGCATACTGGTATTTTGTGGCAACAGAAATGGATTTGTAAAACAGCTTGCTAACCGCTGTTTTTAAACGGCATTAGTAAATGATTTATCAAGCCTTTCATTCTTCATACACAAATACAGTGGTGTAGATGCATGGAAATGTTGCTGCCTCCAATCCTGTGTTCAGTAATTGGTCAGACCAGAATGAGCCACATTACGTAGGGCATGCAACAAAAACATTTCAAGCATGTAGTAAGATGTTGCAACGCCAACCATACAGTGCAAATCTTACTTTTACTTTTTCCAGCCAGGCCCCTCCGCAAGTTAAAGCTACTTTGTTGTTGACAAGTATATTGGTATGCACTGCAGCAAAGACAATATTCACCAATCAGGCATAACATTATGACCACCTTTCTAATATTGTCTAGGTCTACCTTTTTACTCCAAAACAGTTGTGACTCATCAGAGAATGGACATGGGTCTTCTGAGGGTGTCCTGAGGTGTCTGGCAACAGAATGTTGTTAGTGGGGGCCTTTGGGTCCTATGGGTTGAGGGGAGGGGCCTCTGTGGATCATCCCACAGATACTTGATCAGTTTGGAATCTAATGAATTTGGAGGCCAGGTCAACACCTTGTACTGTTCTTCATGTTTTTTTTTTTTAAAGTTGTTCCTAAAGCATTTTTGTATGTGTGCCTGTGTCAGGCTGTTGAGGATGGCTGCTGCCATCAAGGAGTGTTACTGCTATGGGGTGGGGGTGTCTGGTCTAGTCTAGGGGGTGGTACATGTCTAAGTAACATCCACATGAATGCCAGGTCCAAAAGGGTTCCCAGCAGAACGCTGGATTGTCACAAGATGGTCAGGGTTATTTACTTCTTCTGTCAGTGGTCATAATGTTATGCCTGATCAGTGTATGTCTAGACAATATGGCAGCACCAGACAATAATATATTGTCATATAATGATAGTCTGCCATACTGAAGATCTCCTGCAGGAGAGGAACTGTATGTGTCACATTATATCCAGTTTCTTTAGTTCTAGATGAGCAGGTTTTATGAGCCAAGAGAGTCGATGTTGAAGTTATATATGTTTGAAACTTTGGTCCAGAAACTGTCTTCAAATTGAGGAGGCCACTGTTAAAAAATGACTGATACAACAAAATGAAAACAGAGCATTTAATAGTTATCCTGTCAGTTTTTTTCTTCTTTTCTTCTGGGTAATAAATGTCACATTTGTGCACTGACCTAATTTTTGACAGAATATGACAACTTATTTGATTTCTGCTCTCACCCTGCGGGGACTTACAGTGGAGTGCATCCCAGCGACCATTAGCAGCCACAGTTTGTCATGGGATATTTAATACTCCAGTAAGCATGCAGCAGACAGAAGCTTAATCAGCTTTTCTTTTGGATACACAAGGGACAGACAAGGGTGTAGATTTCCGTGTTAAATAATTCAGTGGTGTGTTTTGTGATGGGCATGGTTGTATTTGTTTGAGTTGTCGTATGTGTCAGCAGAAAAGGGGAAGTTGGTTAATGTGGAAAGTTGATACTCTACCTGTCCAGCCAGCATATGTGCGACATGCGCGAGGGAAGATGCGCACTTAGACACACATTTTTACAACATGTTGTGTGACTGTATTTCTTTCTGGTATTATTTATGTCTCTTCAGTCTATATAGATTTTAACGCACAGTTTTTCTTCTCTTTTGGTTTTCGCTTTCAGAGACAAAGAGAAAGCGGATGATATAGACAGCAACCTGAGGTCCTCCACCAGAGAAGGTACATCGCGCGCACACACACATGCTTGAACAAATGCACCATTTACACATTAAGAGAGTGTCTCTCAGCCATGACAATCATGTTTGAACAAGACCTCACTGTAATCTGCGGCTGAGGCACATCAGCCCAGCAATAATGTTGTGATTTAGATGATTATGACTAGGATTAGCCTGCACTTGTTATATTAAGCCTGAAACTTTTTTCCCTTGAAAGCTGTTGACGTTCTAGTCCTGTAAACATTCAACAGGATTATTTCTGGATTTTGGGATTGAGAGAAGGTTCCTAAACCTTTATGTCAGCTTACGTCAGGATAAATCATATTGATGAAGTTAATACAGATTTCCTGAAGAATGTATCTCATATTTTAAATGGCAAAAGTCTGAAAAGTCACTGGATTTAAATGTCTCTTTGTTAAGTGAGTGAAATTAACGTAATGTTAAAAGTTTAGGCTTCTGCATCAATTTGACGCCCTACGCAGACCGTAACGCTGTAGCCTGACGTGCACCTCCCCAGAAATGTAACTACGCAGCAAGAGCTGTGATTGGCCTGCTTGGTAGTAGCGTGTTTCTGCTTTGGTATTTCCAACTGCTTCTCCATCTCTGCAATTTTCGAATTGTTTCGGTTGTTTTAGATCAATAAAGATGGAACGCATTGAGGAAAGGTTAACTGAGGAGGCTCGGAGATACAAATGACTCGCATGACTCGTCTTAGGCGAAAGTTTCAGTCACCATTAAAGAAAGTGAAGTGGGAAGTAGAAACAAAAATGAACCCAACTGGCAAATAAGACACAGCACTGACAAGCGTTTTGGTGCTGTTTTTACAGATTGAACCAGACTGATGAGCGCAGTATAAATGTATAAATGGCTTGCACCAGCGTCAGCTACGTGCATAGGTTACAGCGTCTAGTCCCACAGAGGCATAAACTCCTCTTAAGTACTTACCAATTTCCATGATCAGTATGAAACACAATCTATTAATGCCTCTCAAATTCATTTGCTACATGTCCATTAAACTGGGGCGGCACAGTGGCGAGGTGGTTAGCACTGATGCCTCACAGCGAGAAGGTCCCGGGTTCGAATCCATGGGCCAGCTGGGCCTTTCTGTGTGGATACAGCGGGTACAGAAGATGAATGAAATAATTTCCATTAAATACACTCGGCCAAATGACATCTTTTACACACACATTTACAAGCATTGCTTTAGGAATTATATTTGACTTTGGATTATAAAACTATTTGAAAAAGGAATATATGAGTCTCTCACCAAAAAAAAAAAAAACACACATGAAGCCCAACTAGCAGGTTGAGTTAATTTCATTCCTCATTTGCAAAAGTTGTTTTTTGAAATAAGTTAAATGTTGTCTTCTTCTTTACTGCTTTTGTTGGTTGTGCAACGTTTCTGGGTGTGTTATGTTCATCTGTTGATGGGTGTAACAACATGATACCAACAGCAGGATATGATTTGCACCTCTCGCATTACTATGCATGGGCTCCTTTTTATAAATGGTGACTTACTCATAAAACCCAGCTCCATAGTGATACTACCCAAGCAGCTTTAATCAGTAAACTCAGAATGAGACAGGAATCTCACTGATTCAAATAAATCCTGTTTCTCAGTATTATATGCTTTAATTTATGTGGGCTTTTAAGTTAAGTATGAAAGTGTTTTTGACTGAGGATTTCTCTAGGTTTTGTAGTACACTGTATTGCAGTCAAAAATCATTTGGTGCATCTGTTTGCTCAGATTTCTTTCTGAGCGGAGTCCGTTTGAGACATCCATAAAGCAGAGGTGGGAATTTAAACAAGGATCTCATTTTGGTGCTTTAAGTGCATAGAATTAAAATTTTAATTATGACGCTCAAAAGGCCTTGGGGCGGTGTTGCAGAGTGCAATGGGAATGTTTTAAATGAGGTTTAAATAGGGCAGTGGGCTTTGTGGTGAGTTACTGTCGCTGACGACTGCTTTTGGGAGCACGTATCATGTAAAGCTAATGCGTCACACTGTGTGGGAAGCCTTGAGCATTCAGGTAAAGCACGTGCAATGTTGATGAGATGGCCAAAAAGTTCATCTTCATCTTCTTTACCTTCACTTTCTTTTGACCGAATTGAAAAATAGACAAATAAATTTGCGAGGTTTAGAAAACACAGAATACAACAGACATTAGGCTTAGATCCTGGTCTGCAGTGTTGGTGTTGCTAACGTTTTCAGTTGGTATATCTGTCGGCTTCTGTAAACGTTAAACTGGAGAAACGGTTAACAGTGACAAAACAACGGATATTGTCAATCTCTTCACGCCACATGAAATGCTCACTGCTGAAGCATGCAACATACTTTTGTGTTGGATGGAATCTGCATGAGCATTGCACAGAAATATGTGTTCCATTGAGTATAATGTCAGATGACGGTGACGGCAAAGCAGGTTCATTACATCTAGTGTGTTAGTGTGTGTCAGGAAGTGGTGGAATGCAAACGCTGATTGTTTACCAGAACTCATGGATCATCATACCGTCTGATGTTTCTCCTAATGCTCACCATCCAGTCTTTTCAGATTCTGATCAGTCAGCATATCAGTGTAATAACGATTTGCAATACAATATTACCATTTTAATAACAGCATTTGAGCTTCCAATCCTGAGTGTGACCCTAACCCTAACCTAATAGCTATTGACCCAATAAGTTGACTGACAGGGAAGTACAGCATTTCCTGGTCACACTAATCTGGCTTTGGCTTTAATACTATTTATACGGCTGAAGAGATTTTAGCATTATTTCATGTTTTTTTTATTTTTAATTTTAAAAAGTTGGTAATTTTTTTCCAGGAAGTCCAATTTTTGTCAGGACTTCTTGTAAGAAGGTCATGCAAAGGGAAACACCATTTGTCCTAGATATATTTCTTTGTATTTTCATCTTTAGCACTTTCTTCTCAGAAATATCCTTTTTATGTTAAACACTACGGGAATAAGGACAGTCAGAGTTTCCCCATTTTCATTCCAGTCCATGTAGAGAGGAACTGAGTAGACAAATAAAATTCCCTGTGTATTTATTCCTACACCGTCTGGCATAGCACAAGATGAACACATGAACATGTATTTGTCCTGTCTCAGGTTAGCCCCCTGCCCTGTAGACACCATGCAACGACTTGTAGTTAATCTGTACTGCAGCTCACACCACTGCTGCTAAACTATCATATTACACAGTATTACATTACATACGTACCAAATTAAATTTCAGATCTTTCTGCACACTTTTCACGCCGACTCCCTCCCATGCTCTCAGGTCTTCCAGTGTTCTTTCTTTATTTTTTTTTTCTCTAATTTCCCAAATGATGTATGACATCAGTATTAGGGGTGAGCTAAGGGTATTTCATAAAATAAAAGCGCATTGGCAATGGCTAGGTGTACCTGATAAACTAAGAGTAAGCATTGCTGAGAGACTCCTTCACATTGGGACCTGTCACTTCAAAAAAAGACACATATATAATAATACTATGATGATTCCATGACCAATAAAATTAATTGAACATGCCAGTTTCTGGTATTGTGCTACGTGCCATTTGTTATCTGCTGTATATATTGTGATTTTCCTGCTGGACGAAGGGAAAACGGTCTTCTGTTAAAATGTGAATAGCCAGTGTTGAATGTTAGTTCCAGCAGGCAGCGTTGTTATAATGGAAAGAATCCCTTTATATATGACATAGGAGAATTAGTTTCATTGTGTTATGTATTATGTTTCCATGTTTAGCCCAGTTAGCATACCAACAGGTGTTCCATTTACTCAGATAAAAATACTTGTCACGATGTTGTTTTTCCTCCAAGTATATGTTAAATTTTCAGGTTGCTTGGGTTGGATGGCTGCCCGTTGTTTCATTTCCACCTTGTTTGCTTCAGAAACAAGAAATAGAAGAGAAAGCTGTCTGAGCTGGTTTGTTTACCTCAGAGAGGGAATAAGAGCCACACTCAACTGTCACAAGATATTGTTGGAGACATGAATTGGCATGTCTAACTTGCTTAGAATTCTGCTTGAATTATTTGTAAATCAGGTTTCTGCACTGTTAAACACTAGGACGATGTTAGTCATCTTTGCGCTGAGCAGCTGCTGTATGGCAGAATTTTGAGGATGCTGTTAACACAGAAGGGATCGACTGCAGTAATTGTAAGGGGGCGGTTAACCCCAATGTATCAAGCACTACAAAGGGGGACACGTTGAAGTTATTTAGTTACCTGGCTGGCTAACATTAAAAAACATTGGACATAAGGTTAATTATTAGAGCTTATTAGAGGTTGCGGAAGCCCAGCACAGTTCATCTTTATAGCTTGTCAGTGTAAAATCAGATATATGTGTTGTATTGCTCAGTCCTTGGGACAGCTGTGATAGATTATTTGCTCTGAATAGTTTATTTCCCTATAAACAGTAGCCTTAACATGCGTATCGGAATGCAACACAGCTACAGTTTCAGTAACCTCGCCTCGGTTTCCTCAAGTTTCCTCACGTTTATTTGAGTCATTAGTTATGTTAACACGCACACAGCAATCACTCAGACTCATAAATCACATCTCTAGAGTTTGTTTGTGACTCTTGTGTAGTATGGGAAATAACAAGTTAATTATATTTAACAGTATCAGAGTTCCTGAGAGATTCTTCATGGGCATCTCTTAAAAAATCTGTTACTGAGGCATGAAAATTAAAATGAATGAAAAGGCTGCTTGTAGTAGTTTTCTCTGCACCTTGATTGTCATGTAGTCCATTGACTCGTCGACAGTAATGTTCCCTTTAGATGTGCTTGATAAGTCCTTGAATTGTTATAAACTATCAATTGTAATGTTTAGCAGGTGCCTGAGGGTAGTATAACCAGAATCAGACACAAGAATACTGTTGAGGAACATGTAGCCGCGGGTTTGAGCTTCGCCTAGAAAAAATGAGACAGCTACAGTACATGTACCAACATGACACCTTTACAGTACAACGTAACCTTGTGGGTGAAACGTTAAAGCAAATCAACACTGCCCCCTTCTGGTACAACCACATATTCAATCAAAACTGGCTTGGAGCTGATAATCTGACGCAATTTGTAACTTACTCAGAAATAAGGCAGTTACTGAAGGAACTGTATGTAGCCTGTTATTATTTGGATCGTCATTTAGATATGAACTAACAACGAGTGCAAGCTGCGGAATGAATACCATGATTGGAAAAAGTCAACCGCTAGCTTGGGGCTGTGCAGAAAAATGCAGTATGATTATCATGTGCACACTACAGCACAGTGTCTCTTTTGTTGTCACTTCGCTCTGTGACTTAAGTCAAAAGAATCTGGATCTCTATGTGTGAGAAGAAATGACTGTACAGTATCAATCTGGACCACATGGCCTAAATAGACAGACTTTCAAAATATATGTTTGTTTTACTGACTTAAAAGTATTCCTCATTTTCTTCGGATATCACTTCTTTTATCCCCCACGTATTATAAATGAGATCTGGCTAGATGTTTTTAATGTAGTTACGCTACTTTCATTTGCTTCCCCTTGACGTGCTGTGACGTTCTGTCTTTTACCGTAACCGTGGTCCCGTATTATGCTACTGTAAGTTCAAGGCCTGCTGTGATTACAGAGTTTGTGACCACCCTCCATGGCCGGGGAGGTAGACTTCTCCCTGGAAATTGCTACCTACCTCCTGCCTTTTTCCTCCAATAAAAGCTTTATAGAGTGTAGCTGTAATTTAGACCTACATCTTCTGTGTTTGACTGTGTTTAGAAAGGCTTCAGTCCAAAAGAGCAGAGAAACTGGTTCAGATGCTCTGTTTTGTTGTACAAGGGTGGGAGGAAACTTTGCTTTCTCAGCCTTCTTTACTAACCAGGACATGCATACATACTCACAGCTGCACAATGTGAAGAAGGTATCTTTGCATGCTGAGTTGGACTATAATTTCTGTAAAATTAAGCAGGGCCGATTAAAGATAGTATTTGGTATCGTTGATTGGAGAAAATTTGCGAGGTCAAGCGATTAGTAGAGAAATAGTAAATAATAAAAGTTGAAGACATCAACAAATTCCTACTCTTATGTTTTCAGCTTTCATAGCCATGAGTATCTGCTTCTTCTGTGATACTAAGCTGACTATCTTTGTGCTTTAAACTGTTGCTATTCAACGTGAGGAGCAGTTTTTATTTTATTTTGACAAATTTCTAATTAGTAGCTCACACAATTTTTCATTTAACCGGTTAAATGAACATTCGGAAAAATACAAGAGAAGGAGACTGAATGGAAAATCCTACTGTCATTACTACTGACTTTTTGTGTACACTAACAAATCATGTATAACGATACCCTAGCTATGCTTCAGCGTTTAGACAGGCTCACAGTTTAGTTCTGACACAGTAAGTCAGCCTCTCTCTGTATATGTTATGTACCACAAAGTCAAAGTGAAAGCATCAACAACATCACAGTTGAGGGTGAAAAGTCCTATAGTCTGTCTTCTGTGTTTTTATGCACAGATTGATACGTTAAACTAGTCTGAAATGACTGGTCTGAGTCACACACCATTACAGTTACACATTAAAGTCCACATCGAATGTATTTTGTGTGAACATGTACTGCGTATATTGGGTCTTTTTGTCTGTTTATTTACCGCTTTATTTTGACCATCAGGTTTGCTGGAATGGGTAACCTGCTAAAAGTCCTAACAAGGGAAATAGAGAACTATCCACACTTTTTCCTGGACTTTGAAAGTAAGTGTGGCAGGGGAGTGGAAAAAAAGATGGAGAATGAGGTGTAACCTGCTCAACTGTTTGCTTTCTGTCAGCTGGTCTCTGGCTCTCGGTGACGTCACAGTGAAAGGAGTCTGCTTCTGTTCCGCGCTCTTCTGCCTTTTTTCCTCCTGTTTCTTTCACTCGGTCCTGACCTCCTGCTCCATCGTCTCAGATCAAATAACATATTTGATGACTTTTTAACATCACACATGCTTTTCTTCCTTTCTCTTTTTTCTCTCTCTTGCAGAAACCAAATGGGGAATCTGTTAAAAGTGCTCACTTGCACAGAGCTTGAACAGGGGCCAAACTTTTTCCTTGACTTTGAAAGTGAGCGCTTCTTCTGCCTGTCCTTTTTCTAGACCCTCCCTCATCTTCCCTAAATCACTCTTCCTTTATCCTCCGTTTAGCTGCTCTGACTGGTCAGGGGTCAGCCCATTCATTGTCAACCTTACTCCTTTGCATTTCTAATGTTGCCTCTGAAGGCCGTTATTATTATTCATGATGGATTTCAGTATGGTTTTAAACTAGGAATTCTATTGTCCTCCTGCCAGGTTGAAGAAGAATGGTTTTGACCCTTGACCACTGCTGTCTGCTTTTACTAACCTGTCTGCATGCATGCCCTATTTGTGCACTTATGACACATTTTATACAAGTTGCAAAATGCAATGATTACCATTGAATTGAGACCCATTTCTAATGTAATAATTTATGTTTTATCTCTGCCATTTCACCTTGTTTGTTCTGTAGTTGTTATTTCATTACATAATCAGCATTAATTCAATCTAAGATAGAAAACATTCCTCCACATTTCCTCACTGCAGTAACCACATTACTGCTCCTAATGTTCACAAACGGACAAATGAGATTATTTTTTTATTAAAGCAAACAAATCTGCTTTGCCCTTTTTCTGAAACCTCCTACAGGAAAAAAAAAAAAAACACAATACGCCTCCACAGTGGCATTTCAGCTGCTCTCACAATGTAGCCAACCTCAGGCTTTGTTTGTTCAGCAAAGAGGAAGTGATGGGAGTGGAAGGTTTTTGAAATGCAAAACAGACCCCAGACGCAGAGTTTTAATGCCAGCGATGCTCTATATTTAGTGCTGTTCTTTTAGAGTGGGACTCGTCTGTGGCTGTGGTAGCTAAAGCTTGAATTTCATGCAGAGTTATTATCACTTTTGTTTTTAGATAAGTTAAAGATATGCGGCTTCTGCAGAAAAATGAAAGCGATTAAAGCGCATGTCAAAGCATGCTCCGCGCATTTGTGAAACAGAAAGTCAGTGAACCTGCGAGTAAGTCAAGCCTGCCTGAGCACAATAGAGTTCTGTTTATTTCAACTACTGGCTGCTGGCATTAAAAAGATCTGTTCCTTTTTTGGACTTGTGTCATATACTAGGTTGTACTTTAGCTCCATCCATGAGCCTGTTAAAGCATGCTTTGGGTGACACTGCCATGCAAGTCACATTGCACTGTTGCGACAAACTGTGTACATTCATACAGCTTTTACAGTCAAGTATGAAAATCTTGCTGCTTTAATACTCCCTGAATTCAGATATTTTTTATTCAGTAAAAAAAAATATATGTTGTATTTTAAGCTTAGATGCAGTAAATGCATCTAGTCAAAGTGTTATCAGTTGTATTGAAATATTATGGAGCCATTATAGAGCTGAATTTAGTTGATATGTAGACAGTTTTGCGCTTATGCAGACATCAGACTTTTCAAATGAAATGCACCAATGTGCACGGTCTAGGCATCAAATTTTGGTGGTTGACTGCAGAAGGAATCACATGATGACATACAGTGAAATAGTGCTTTCAGCTTTTACACACAGTTCATTATACTGAAAGTTTTTGTTCTTTAATTTTCACTCATCTTCTGTGGACGGCAGATTTTCACATATAAATTGATGGATAAAGTGATGAGTTTTTAGTGGCAATAAACATTCAGCACACATGCCGCTGTTCTCCCAGTGTTTATATAATTCATGTCACATCACATCAATATGAATAGTTCTACAGTGTAAAAGAAAATGAACGAGGATGGCAGAGTTAAATATTCCCATTTAATGTAATCTGACTCTTGACGTGATGAGTTCATATGGTTTGTTTTTACATTGATGGCCATAGTAGTTTGTCTGACTGTTGTTTTCTTGTGCGTGTTCTTGTGTCTTGGTTTGCACCTGTCTGTTAGATGCACAGCCGACAGACGCAGAGCGTGACGTGTGGAACCAGGTGAACGCGGTCCTTCAGGACTCTGAGAGCATCCTGGCTGGCCTGCAGGCGTACAAAGGGGCAGGCCAGGAGATCAGAGATGTAAGGAAACACACACATGGCTACACGTCTTTCATTACTTGGAGAGAAAAAAAAACAAACACTGTAAATATCTTTATGAATCATTAACACCCATTTAAAGGTGTAAGCATTCGGTTGCACACAGTCACAGAGCAGCCTGTTGAACCTACATATATTCAGAATCTGCTAGTTGTGATAAACTGGACGTTTTATAGTTGATATTGTTCTTTACAGGCAATTCAAAACCCAAGTGACCACAGGCTGCAGGAGCGAGCCTGGGACTCGGTCTGCCCGCTGGTCATCAAACTCAAGAAGTTCTACAGTTTCTCCCTCAGACTAGGTATGGTCATGTTGCAGAATCTTGATTCATTGAGAAAGCTTAAATAAAGATGAAGTTTGACTGTGTCAGGGACAGTTGCACAGCTGTGTCATTATTTCAAATATACAGATCCATGGCAGTCCAGTAGATATTTTGAAAGTCTGATTGTAAACTAAAATTGTGCTATAAAAAATGTGTTGTTTCTCTTGTTCTTTTATACATACTACATGACCAAATTCATTCTAAAATTCGATAGCACAGATTTCAGAGTTTTATAAGAGACCTACATCTGCTGATATCCGTGTGTCTTTAGAGGAGGCTCTGAAGAGTTTATTGGAGTGCCTGACACGCCCGCCCCTCACGCCTACTCAGCACCTGGAGAGGGAGCAGGCGCTGGCCAAACAGTTCGCCGAAATCCTCCACTTCACTCTGCGCTTTGATGAACTCAAGGTCTGCTGGAAACACAGAAGGGAAACTCACTTGCACACATGAAGTCTTAATCTTACAGTGTTGCTCAACTGCTGTGTTTACATGGACAATATTTCTTCAGAGATTCTAACAACAACTGTTAATATGAACTTTAGATTAAATGATTTAATAAGATATACAGTATGTAGTTACATGCTCCAATGCGTCTGTTACAAAGCTACTCTTTGTACCAAGTGCTTCTGTCAGATGGAGAGCACCAATCTTTTTAATCCAAAATTTTGTTGTCAACATTCAGTCCATTCACTGTTTCATTCAAAGATGAGCTACAAACACCCACCTTTTCAGCTTTGCTGCCCTTATCTATTTTGGCTTTATTCGTCTTTTCAAACAGTTGTTTGACCGGTTACCGGTTGTTTGCCGACTGTTTCTGTTTAAAAATGAATCAGTCTGTTGTGACTGAGGTGGCTAAATGAAGCTTGTTTGTTCTAACTGGGCTCCTATTCTGGTTATCAGTTCCATGTCAACATAGCATGTGTCACATACAATACACTTGTATGAAACATGATTGTGTTAATTCATTGGTGGAGGCTGTATGCAAATGACTGCTTTCTTGTTTTCCTTCAGATGAGAATCCCTGCCATCCAGAACGATTTCAGCTACTACAGAAGAACCATCAGTCGAAACCGGATAAACAACATGAATGTAAATCTTTTTTACAGCAAGCTTTTATATTCTATATATTATAAGTACCTGCAGTGCATTCTCAGTCATAAAGAAGAAAACGTGACACATAAAAGGATGCTGGTGTTGTTTTCAATATGACATCAAAATCCAAAGAACGAACTCATCAGATTGCCTCAAAGCATCAAACTGAAGATGTTTCAGCAAACCGTTTTATCTGACCTGATACTGTAGTTGTCTGGTTCTGCTAAGCAGCTAAAAGGAAGATGCTTAACATTCAGTGTGAAAGAAATTGAACTCTGTGCAACTCTGACACCTCTACTCTATCTGAGTTGTTTGTTTCTGCTCCCATAGCTGGATATTGAGAATGAAGTCAACAACGAGATGGCCAACAGGATGTCTCTGTTCTACGCAGAGGCTACGCCCATGCTGAAAACACTCAGCACTGCAACCACAAACTTTGTGACAGAGGTGAGAGTGCCAACACTTCATGACTGTGAGTGTGTTCAAGCTATGACGAATAACGGCTTGTTATTCGGTGGTGGGAATTGTTCATTCATTTTTTTTTCTGTGGCTTTTAGATTTTGAAATTTCTAGTTTAACCAAGTATTTTTCCGTTGTTGAGGCTGTGGCGCAGCTTTCACAAATGTACTGGACTTACACAAATGAAATACATGAAATGTTGTCAAACATCTCCTCTAACTTTAGAATCACATTTATCACTGCATAACAGAAAGTATTTCCTCTTGTTTTTACAGTAACTGATGTGTTTTCTTCACAAGTGAATTATTTGACTACTTGTGAAATGCATCACTTATAGTGAGGAAGCCACAGGCTATTTAGTGTGTTACAGCTCATTGTTTGGTTTTTACAAGCGATAACTTTAACACTGCTGTTATCAGATGTCGTTCAGAGAAAACTCTGGCAGGCAGAGAAAGTTAGTGACTAACTGGTGAACAGAGCTAAAATAAATTATACAATGGATTTAAATAACAGGGAGACTGAAGAGATGACCAAAGTTAATGCTGATTCTGTTGTGTTACTGTTAGCTTTGTAAATAACTTACAGGTTTACTTCATCGACTTGATGCCCACACAAACATATTTTAGGTTTATTGTGTTTAAAAAAATCCCCAATAATCATTAATAACAAGCATATGTAATAATGTATCTGGTTTGTACATTTCTGTAGAACAAGACTCTTCCACTGGAGAACACGACAGATTGTCTCAGCACCATGGCCAGCGTCTGTAAGGTCATGCTGGAGACACCGTGAGTTCATCTAATCTAATCTGACACCTCCAATCAAAAAAAACTAACTGTGATCCACTGAAAAGAGGTTGTCTCGGTCGTGGTTTAGTTGAAATAAATTATTGGTTCAGACTTTTTGACCAGTTACGTGATGAGTTACAGAGGGCTATTGCCGAAATGAAAAATGAGCTGCAGTAGCATGTGAGAAGAGAAGTTGAGTAGCTTTCATGCGCAGCCAGTTTGAATATTCTTCATTTATGCTTTTTGGCCTTGATCAATTTCAAACCAACATTATGGGTTTTCCAAAATATATGCCAACTCTTCATCACAGTTCAGACCCAGGTTTCTATCATTTCTGATGATTCTTATGTGACCTTATTTCTCTCCTTGTCTTTGTGCGTGTAGGGAATACTCGAGTCGTTTTAGCAGCGAGGACACACTCTTGTTCTGCATGAGGGTCATGGTGGGAGTCATCATTCTTTATGACCACGTCCATCCCAACGGCGCCTTCAACAAGTCCTCCAAGATAGATGTAAGAGGCTCGCACACAGGCATGCAGTGTATGAAAAGGCAGCACAGTGGATGATTTGTGATGCAGCTCTGGGTTGTCGGCGCTGTCATCCTGACTCTGTTCATTTCTCCTCAGATGAAAGGCTGCATAAAAGTCCTGAAGGACCAGCCAGCAGAAAACGTAGACGGCCTCTTGAATGCGCTCAAGTAAGTTCATTCACTCAACTTTGTTTTTTCTTGGAGTATTTATGTTTGGTTAGACTTTGATTTGATACCAAGTTCAGATGTTTTTTTCACTAACTAGATCATTTTCTGGTATTTAATGCTTTATTTTTATGTTTTACTTTTTATTTCTCAAAATTTAAAGGACTAAATATTGACATAACATTCATCCACTAGCAGCTTTGGATTTTTAAATTCAGCGTTTGCTTTCAGTCACACTCAAAAACAAGTCCGACATTACCATGACAAATAGAGACACAATTTTGTCTTTGCTGTTAAACTGATGATGATGATGATGATTAATGATTTGCACAAAACTATTTTTATTCCTTAACCAGACCTGCTCATTTATTATTTATCATTTACGCACCCTTAAGCATCAGATCTTAACTGAAAACTCAGAGCACACAGAATGTGAACTGGTTTTATTTGTGGCAAGAATACGTTTTGTGGCATTTCATATCTTTCCTGATGTAAAATGCCACTGCTTCTGTCATTTCCAGCAGGGCCCCTTCTTGCCACTGGAAATTGTAGCAGTTAAAGTTTAGTTGTGGTTTTGAATCTGGGTTAGATGCTTGCAACAGACACACACTGCCGCATGCTTTTGTTTTTTTCATGCTGCTATATTTAATTCTGACTCTTGGCAAACGTTATTAAGCACATCTGTCTCGATAATCCGGATTTTTCACATTGTTCAACAACAAAAACCCAAATTATTTTAATGAACTGCATGCATACACAGCACAACTTCCAAATAACGGTGCAGACAGTCTGTCCTGGAAATTTCAAACAAAGCTGATTTCCCTGCAGACTGAACAAAGCTTCGACTGCCTCGTTTTAGTTGTTCTTGAACGCCCCACTGAAGTACACTCTGACTCTGTTTGTCCTCAGATTCACCACAAAACACCTGAATCACGAGTCCACTCCGAAGAACATCCGGACGATGCTCCAGTAATACTTGTTCTTTTTTATATATTATAAATAGATATGAAGAGGATCACTGCTCTGACCTCAAATAAGATGTATATGTTTACATTATTTAAAAAAGACTCGATGTTAATACTTGTGTGTATTTGCATAGTCATTCCCTCCAAGTTATTCAGAATACGTACTTTCTACTTTGCGAAACAAACAAACGAACATGAGCACATCACATGAATCGCCTCCACTGTTAACAGCTGTTAATGATGGACACCTATCAGCCTTATAATTGAGCTTTGCAAAAGCTGCACTTGGGAATAAATGAACGCCACAGAAAAATGTCCTTTGACGAATCCTTTCAATCCTTTATTTGACAACGGACTTAGTGTAGTGTGCAAGCTTTTATTAAAATAACCTCAGCTCTTTGAATCAAAATAAATCTTTTCTGACACAGGTTCCAGTTAACAAGTGCTATCATCTTGTGTTTTCACTTGATCTTCAAAGAATGACAATATTGAAATCAATCAATGTTTAGTCAGCGTTAAGATGGACATATCTGTTGCAGTGAAGGGCTAAATATTGAAAGCAGATGAGGGACTGGTCGGTGTGATGTATTGCAAAGAGCATTTCTGGTGTTTTTTTTTCTTTTTTTTCTTTTTTTACGTTCGGCTCTTGTATTTCTCTTCAAACTCCAGCCTTGTTTACCTGTTAAAATAAATCCACTGTGAACATATAAACTTACTTTGCACATCCAGTAAGATCCAGTGTGTCGAGGTGTTGCTTAAAGAAGAGGTAGAGGTGACTGAAAATGAATGATCGAATCAAATCCCCACCGAATGTTACTCAGCTGTTTTTGAGTTTGCGTGAGAATCATTGTGTGTTTTGCCATCTTTTGAGTGACTTTTCTCTTGCTATTAAACTTTCTTTAAAAGAAAGGCCAAAAAATTACGTTTTTGTTAGTGGAACAAGATTTTTAGAAAAAGATCTTTTCTTTTCTTTTTTTTTTCCTCAAAGCTTTACACCTTTTTTAAAAAAATATATTTGGATCTATTTCCTGAATGAATTGAATAATTGTTTCCACTGGAGGGAAAATGTGACCAGGATGAATTAATTTTTTTTATATGCCTTTTGATATTGTTTGAATTCATCACTGAAACTTTTATGGTGTCTTCTGAACATTTGAACAATCCCTAGCCTTACGGTTTAAAATAATGTACACTCCAAACTTTGCCTTAAATCAAACTGTAACTGGTCGTTTCTGCTGATCATAGCCTCGAGCCCCTTCACTATATTATGTATTATTAATATTCAACTTCATTCTACTAATATCACACCATTGACATTCCCGATTGTCCTTTCGGTTCTGTCTACATGCAGCAGCTCCAAACTACGTCGGACAATCTGTTTTCTTTATGTTTGTTTTTTTTTATTTCTTTTTTTATTACGTTATTAAAATTGTGGTTGGATTTTACTATGGACTCTAAAGACCACTGGATAGGCCTCTGTATTAAAGGATAGGATTCAACAAATTCATTTTATTTTTGCCAAAACTTTCATCGTCAAACTGCTCTTACAATCTAACACCTCACAATCATCCACCAACTTCACCCCTCGGTTTATGGAGATGTCTGTAGCTTATCATGGAGCGCAACATGGCCTTAAAGACAAATGTTAGGACTGTGACACATGTAAAGACATCGATACATTACACTGAACCTTATCCGTATGATTAACATGTCGGCCTTCAGTCGTTAACATTAAATTAACACGTTATCCGTTTGAGACCGTTGCTTCTGTTCCCATCTCCTGTATTTAGTAATATATACATACATGTGTGTGAGCCATACTTCCGATGCGATGTTTCATATGCAGCGAGTGAATAATACATGTCGACTTGGAGCCAGGTGTACGTATGATAGGTGATATTTCATATCTGACTGAAGTGGTTTTCAAAAGACAGAAACCACGTCGTCCGTCATGATTGATGTACACGGAGCTTCCCGTCTTATGTGCTACTGTGTTTCGAATGCAAGAAGATGTTCTGGATACTGAGACGAACTCGGTTGTGTTTTTGTCCTGAACTGACAGTTCTTGTTTGTTGGAGTTCACTGTTTATATAAATTGCTTTGGTATACTGAATGGGATGTGTGGATTGGATAATAAAGGTGGTACATTTCTTACTCAGACTGTTTCTTTCGGAATTCCTTATTTTCAATATTTAATCCACAGCTAGCTCAAAATCATGCGAATCATTCTGAAACACCATGAAATCTGGTAAAGTCAATAAGAATAAGCACCATTTTTATTTTAAATGCCATAAGTCATCAGTTATCAGCAGAACACTTCACATATTTAAGTCTTTAAACAACCTAGCTCATGCTAAATACTCTCCTAAATGGTTTCATGTCCACGAGTTCTCTTCTCAATGGCTTTTACCCCAAATATAAAGGTTTATCTTCTTCAGTCATTTTTGCAAAACTAATTACATGTAAATATAAAAAAAAATCATAACTTTCTGCCTTTCTAAATCTAATGATGTTTACACAGTGGTGTGCTTTAGAAAAAAAATCTTGAACAATGCCTCCTGATAAGAGGTGAATCTCTGGATCTGGGCCGCATGTTGTTTGCTGTAGTTCCGTTATCCTCCTCATGAGGGCGATATTCTTCACTTCCTTTCTTGTGTCTTCAATGCAGACACGGTCCAGGGCTGAACCTCAAACAGTGGTGTACCTGAGGTCAGTAACAATAATAAATTAGATCATGCAGATACAGCTTCTCTAACAAATTCAATATTTTTGCAGTGAGGCTGCTGTAACCCATGTGCTGAACGTGATCAGCTGGGGGCTCATGTAACAGTCACCTGCACTAGCGCTCATCGTGTTTTTATGGTTTTTGACACTGCACAGTTAATGTCTTCCCACATCATTTACAGAAAATGCTGTCAGTCAAATAATTAAAGACAATTCAGGAAATTAATCCTCCTCCTACAGTAATACACTGTTCCCTGAGTTAGTTAACATAATTTTTATACAGTCCTTATCTATTCCTGCTCATCCACTAGAACAGGGGTGTCAAACATATGGCCTGGGGGCCAAAACTGGCCTGCCAGTAGGTCTAATCTGGCCCCAGTGCCAAAAATAAATAGAAACCTTTAAAGGGGAACTACCGTTTTTTACAACCTGGACCTTATTTCTGGCGTAAAATACCATCGTTCATTCACCCAAATAACTTCGGTGTCATTTTTAGTCCTTTGCAAGATATTTAGCTCCAGCGTAGCGCCGCGTATATCCATATAGTGGGAGTGAGTCCGGAGTTACCTGTTATCTATTCACTTCGCCGTCCACAACCTCAGAATCGGAAAAACATTCAGCCATGTTGCAAAAAGCTAGCAGTAGCAAATTACAGGTAAACAAGCCTCGCGGGGTGCGCGCGGCGCTCGGAGATGACATCATCTCAGTCAGAGGTTAGCAGGTCAATCTACAGACCCCGGATGATGATAGCAGGTAACTCCGGACTCAACGGGTAATAGCACTAGTGTATCATAACAAAATATTGGTGAAATGAGTGAGTTTCGCGGCAGATAATGCGCAGGTCAGTCCCGCTATATGGATATACGCGGTGCTCCACTGGATCTAAATATCTGACAAACGACTCCAAATAACACCAAAGTTATATGGGTGAGTAAACGATCGTGTTATATGCTAGAAATAAGGTCCAGGTCGTAAAAAAACGGTAGTTTGTGACGGTAGTGTTCTAGTCAGAGTAGTGGACAGAGCACAAGACCCAGAACTAAGCAGCAGACAGCAATGTCTTGGGATATTTAAGCTTGTTCATAAAATGTTTTGTAAAAGGATAGTTCATTAAATGTAAACATTGTCATGATGTACTGGTGCTTCTTTACACTGAAACAAAGCAGAAAAGGTGAAGTTGTTCTCATTTCTAGGTTATTATGCTACTATGTTAGTTGTCCGGCCCGCTTGAAATCAATTTGGGCTGTATGTGTCCTCCTGAACTAAAATGAGTTTGACACCCCTGCTCTACAGGGTCATGGATGCGCTGGAGTCTATCCCACCTATCACTGTGTAAGAGGCAGGTTACACCCAGGACAGGTGGCCAGTCTATCACAGGGTTAACACAAAAAGCTAAAGCCTTGATGTGAGGAGTCAGTGCTGACCACTAGACAACTGTGCCAGACTCATTTTTATCATTATTTATCACTGTGTCAGCAATGTGGACACAATGTCACGATACATCTCTGTGGAATGGGTTTTATAAGCAGCCCATTTGTCCGAAATTAATTAAATGTCAGTTGTTGAATTCTCAGAACATGTGTGATTCTTTCACATCATGTAATGGTCTGGGGTAATTCAGAGCCTAATATCACTGTTAACTGTGCCCATACATCAACTGTGGTATTTTCAGTCCTGCGGCGTGACAGATGTGTAGATGAATATCTGCTACAACGTCAGACTGTTACTCAGGAGATTTCCTTCTAGATCCTGGAGCTCATGGTTGTTTCTTGGGCTTGCCTTATATATTATAGCAGTCATCTTTAGATAGTTGTATTCATATTTGTGTTTTGAGTCCAATATGTCATTTATTTCTAATATACAGATGCAAATGCAGAAATGCAGTGTATCCAAGAAACTCATCCAAGTACACCAGTACTGTTCTTGTGAACCTTGCACAGTATCATTTGTGGAACCTCACCTCCCTCTAAAGAAACACATCCTTGATCAGAACCCTTTGTTAGAGAATAATTTCTCTTCCCTATAGATAGTTTGTGTAGTTTGTCTGTTAGATTACTGCTGGGGTCAGTTATCTGACCTATTTTCTTTTTTAGGAACATGCCAGGGCCATGGTCCCTCTTTGGCATCTTCAATCTCACTCTCTGACTGTCTATAGACACAGCTGTAGAGTTAGATGATAACGCCCTCCGTCACTGGATGACACTTTGTATTTCCTAGCTGGTGTGAATCCTTATCTTCATGTTTATGTACTATAGCCAATTGGATGTTAACACATCTCCCCTTTGCTGCCTCGGCCCACCTTTCTAGTATAAGAGTCTGAGCTTTACTGTTTGACCCTTAGAATTGAGGTGGACTCATGCATTTATGTTGTGATGACGAATCTTCTGTTCTCCTCGATCGAGCCTAAATAAACTCCTTCAGCATAAGACATACAGGACTCTGGTGCTTCTTCTTCTTCATCGGCATCACCACAAATTCCTCCCTAACACCCTTCAGTTGAAGTCTATAAATGGTTGCCAGACTGGGTATACATATTTCTTATTCCAGGAATTTCAAGGTTTGAGTGCGTTGGTGTAGGTTTTCTATTTCCTTTTAATTAAGGATCTAAGTCAGTGGGTCTCTGCAAAGGTTCTAACAAAGTCTGACAAATATCTGCAGTAATCTGATCCAGCACACATGACCTGTCTATCTACAACGTTCCATCTGCATCTGGAAACATTTTGCTCAGCTTCTGTTTGGACCAGTGAATGCAATATACTAACTTGATTCATGAAAGATTTAAGACTTTCTGCCACTGCTCTTCTCTAATCTATCTCCCGGGATCATCCTGAAACGTAGATTTCAAGTGTTCATGTTTCCGTATTTGCTATCAAACTCTGGATGTGCCGTCCTTCCACACTTCACTGAATATCTGTCCCTGTCCCTTTAGATCTTGTCTAGAGCTGTGCAGCGAAGTGTTCTGTACGATTTAAGCTGCACCTCGCTCATCTTTGGTCAGTTTAAGGGCCACGTGTGTCTCTGAACATTCTCAGTCATCTGGGTCAAAGCTAAAACGAAAGGCCTCGCGATTGTCTACTTCATTCCTGTCTTCAGTTTTCTTTCCCCTTAAAGAATGAACTTTAAGATTATTAAAAATCAGTTCTAAACAAATACAGAATTAGTGAATCAGTGATCTGATGATTTCTATTCTCAAGCTAATGGAAGTACTGACCATCTTTTCATTTAATGTTACACCTGAACATCTCCTAGTCTGCCATGAAACGGCTCTAGGAAACACAAAAAGTCAGCTGTCCTCCCCTCAGGACTCTGTATCATAAAACTGCACTAATCTGATATTTTTTTTTTACCCATAATTTGCACTAAATGTGTTGTTTTCCCTGTCTGATCACATCATATTCAGCCCAGAGAAGCCCGGGAAGTGTGACGACTTACTGGGAGCGCTCCTGTGTGAGCGCTGGGACGCCCTGAGCGCCTCCACGCTCAGCCGGGGCACCGGCGTCCTCACCGGTCTCGGACGGATCCCAGCATTCCACTGGGTCAGGCTGAGCAGGCTCTTTGCTGTCTCCGTGGTGAAGGGCTGGTCTTGACTGTGAGACGCCCAGGATGGGCGAGTTTGCATCTGATGATGATGAGGAGGAAGAGGAGGTGGAGGAGGATGAGGAGAAAGAGGAGGAGGGGAAGGGCGGGGTCTGCAGTTGGAGCTGAGGAACATCTGAAAGAGGAGATAAACAAAATTTCTCTTGAAGTAAATGTTCGAATGTAAAATTCAGCATAGTTGTGTGTATTTAAGCGTATTAAATTATTTTCAGCAGTTCCTTTAAAAAATGGATGATGATTTCACCAAAGCCTGAATATTAAATGCCACAGTGTCCTCTATTTCACCCTCTCCACAATCATCAGCATAATTTGGCTCTCCCTCTCCATCACCTCCCTCCCCGAGCAGCTCATCATTAACACGTATCTGTGTGTAAACGCTGCTCCATAATGCATGATGCCTGCTGGTTGCACAGTCTCCAGAGGACGCCCCACGTTTATCATTCCCTTTGATTCAGACGGGGAGGTCACAGCCACAGTGGGGTGGCGGCGGCGGTGATGAATGGAGCGTGCTTTACCAGCGATTTGGCTTTGCGCAGCTTGTAATTCATCTCGGACAGCGCCCTCCTCTTCCCGTCGCCTGGCTGCGATGGGCAGGTGGGGGCTCTGCTCTTCGTTTGCCTGGAGAGAAAGGCGGCTGAGTCAGTGAGGATGATGGCATACATGCATGCGTGCATACACTCAGGCTGATGTTATCTCTGTGACCTCAGCCTGCAAAGTGTGCCTGCTGATGTGCAACCAACAAAGCACTGCATTTAAATAGTGGTGAGCCAATATTTTTGACGCATTCATTTCTTTTTGGACATTTTGTGACCGGCCCCTTCACACTATGGGAAAAAAAGAACAGAAAAAGGTGTTGGGCACTGCCGGCGTCAACAGTCAGACTGCTGGATTTAGAAGCATTAGTGAGGTTTAGGCGGTAATGGGTGATTCTCCGTATGTAATCCCATCCACCTCAAAGGAGCTGGACAGCTGCTGATGTCAGGGCTCTGTGCAGGCTAGTTCTGTAACATCATACCTAGAAAACCAATTTTAAGAAATGGCTTTGTGCATGGAAGCCAAATCAGAAACAGGAAAGGGCCAAATGTGAGCCGTCGCCACAAAGTCCCTGGTATCATTACAGTATATGACAAGTTTATCTACAAATCTTTATCTCTAGTATCAGTAACAAGGCACTGGAAAGTTCAGCCACAGCTAAAATAAGGTTTTAGCAGTCTAATAGGACGTCCTGCGCAATAGGAAACATTTTAGGTGGAACTCCAGTTTTCCATTTTCCCCTTTTCTCCAGGAGAAACCAAAAAAATCTTCTAAGGCCTTTAATAAAAATCCTTGTGTGTCTTAGTTAATACTGAACACGAACCATTCACTAAATCAGCGTGCAGCCTTACACTCTCTGTTCGATGGGGTCCAGGTTGTCCAGGTAGTTGAAGCGTAGTGTGTCTTTGGGACGTCTGTCAGAGTCTCTCCATGGTGGCAGTGCAGCTGCTTGCTTCTCCTTCTTCAGTCCTTTCCCAGAACTGCTGCCGAGAGGCTGGTTGGTGGACGCAGGACACTCCTCACTGGTGAAGACTACTGATGGCTCTTCGTGTCTAATACTGATTGCTGAACCATCTGGAACCACAAACTGCTGCTGAGATGAAGCAGTCTGGAGACAGACAATGACCGAGTACTGTATCTTAGAGCACGAAAATATGAGAACCCAATAAATAATAAGCTCACTGTGACTCTGAGCTCCTGACCTGCACTGAGCTGAGTCGCAGTTCCTGGACAGTCTGGATGTAGTGTCTCTTCCAGACGCCCTGCTCCAACGGTGTAGGGGAGAAGCCAATGCACCAGCCGAGCCTCAGGCACTTGGGCATCCACAGCTGGTCCAGCTCTGCTATGCTCTTCCAGTGCCAGCTGACCTGCACTCAGAGGATTAAGTCATTCATGTGGAACGTTTCATAGAAAGGATAAAGGCTAGAGAGTGGACTGCAAGCCAGTATACGTGTTAATAACCTGGGCACATCGACAGAGACTGCGCGGGTCCAGGAAGGAGAAGTGGTAGAGGCAGAGGGCTCTGGGCAGGAGGCAGGTGAAGTCTGCAGCCTGCAGGGGGAGCTGTCTGCTCACACTGAGCCTCAGGAACCTGAGCTGATCCGTGGAACAGTTCTGCACAAAGTCCTGCAGGACCGCCTTCCTCTGACTGTCAGACCACCTGTCAAACTGATGAAGACATGGAAGAGACCGTTCACGCCTTACACTGTTAATGAACTGGGTAGGATGGAATACAGACTCCTGATAGTTTGCACTAAGTGGTGTCTAACAACTAGAGATTTACACCGATCAGGCATAACATTAAAACCACTGTCAGGAGAAGTGAATAACATTGACCATCTTGTGACAATCCAATGTTCTGCTGGGAAACTTTTGGACCTGGCATTTATGTGGATGTTACTTAGACATGTAGCACCCACCTAGACCAGACCAGGCACCCCCACCCCATAGCAACGACACTCCTTCATGAAAGCAGCCATCCCCAGCAGGATGCAGCCTGACACAGACAACTGTTTTGGAGGCACAAAGGAGACCTGCACAATATTAGGAAGGTGGTCATAATGTTACGCCTGACCAGTGTATTGGTGTGTAGCACAGCTCTCACTGTTCTCACTGTAAAGGATCTCTAGTTATCTAACTTACCCACTTTGCCAGAAGACTTCGTCTCTCTTCAAACACCTGAGAAAGACGAGAGTAGTGAACAAGCTTATTAATTCTAAATATAATGCTTTTCAAAACCTGGGGACAAGCGTGACGTTATGATTCCTGCTCAGGACCTACGGCTGTTTAAGACGTGCCATCCCCTGCTTTAGGCTGTGTCTGTGATTTTATGTATTTGGCAAAGCATTTCAAAGTCATTGACATTTTTCTACAAGAATCTTTAAAGACTTTAAAATCTCAAAAAGCACAAGTTAGTGCAAGCTGAAACCTTAACACTAACGTACACCTTATGGTAACTTTTGCAGAAGCTGAGATTATATAAACTCTAGGTAGCTTAGAATATTCATTTAAAACATTAAATTAGTGATGTCTGACTGTTTTAGGTTATCAGCAGTTCCATAAATGAGATATTTTTCCTGCTTCTCAGATGGTTTGATCCTCAAAGCAATATTCTGTGGCTGCACAATAAATGAACTAGTAATAACTACCTTTTTCAGAGATAGGACTATTTCACAAGAAGTTTATCTGACCTTGCTGTTTGCCAGGGAGTTGTTCAGAGGAGTCCAAGCGCTCAGTTTAGTCTGCATCTTGGCGTTGTTTGCAGAAGATCTGGGTGCAAGTGGCATCTTGGAGTAATCAGGTAGAGATGATGCACTAAAATACACAAAGTGAACATTTATTCTCATGTTTGTGAACTCCCAGTCACTTTTTTGCTATCACATTCCCCTCAAAAGTGCAAAAATTCCAGCTGTCACCAACTCAGCATTCCAGCGTGAGAACAGGACACAGCTGCTCAGAACTGTACAGCACTCTCGTCTGCTTTTTAACTCACCATCAGTCCTCCTCGGCCGGCAGAAGGAGATAAATCCAACTCCTAAACACACTTTGCGTCTTTGTGCACACTCTGTTTGTGGCCTTTGTGTCCGTACACCCAACTCCTCGTCCCACTTCCCTCTGCACAGTTTACTTGTTTCCATAGCGACGTTGAGTGTACTCTCCTTACATGGACTGGCTGTCACAGCCAGTCGCACACAAGGAGGGGGCTGCAGCAAAGCAAACCACAGTGGAGTTTGTGCAGCGTGGAGTGTGCAGGCGTCACTGGCTCTAATGATGACAAATGTAGTGCAGAAGGCCTGACACTGCAATTCCTACAGAGACCATCTGCCTCTCATACTGATACTGCAAAATAATATGTTCACAGCGGGCATATTTCCAGGAGGGTGACACTGGGAATGCATTTTGGAAATAACATCCTTCTGCACCCAATTAATAAATGTCATTCTGCACTGACTGGGCATTTGAAATTAATTTGGCAATTTTACATGTTTAAAATGTTACAAATATATTTGTAATAATGCATTGCTATTGTTCTTTTACAATAGCAATAGAATTAATAGTCAAAATAGTAAGTCTAATACATATAGACTTCTTGTAATAAACATCGCCATCGTCATGTCCATGCAACCATGCGTGGTGTAACTACAACACTAAACAGCTGTAGGCCTCCTGATCACTCATCCGTGGCCCGCCTTGGTGTTAAAACTCTTAGAGAACCAGTCAGAGAAGTTTTTCATTCAAAGGCAGGGGGACTGCTCGTCCTCGGATGGGCGGTCGCGCGCAACTGAAGACAGAAAACCTGCTGTGAGGAAAGACGGAGAACTGCGTCAAGTTTACACGCACACACACAGAGCAGAACCGGAAATGAGACCATAATTGAGTGGCGATGTAAAGTGGAAAAAAAAAATCACTACAAATTAAAAGCTTTTTTTTTATGCCCAAGCAAAAGTGTAACAAACGTCTACAAATGGCACCTGGGTGACACATATTATATACTGCATTATTACCATTACATAATTAACTCTTTTTTTGAGTCACTGAAATCTATTTTATGGTGTGTATTTAGTGTAAAACTAGTAACTATAGTTGTATAGTACATTTAAAGGGAGTGAAGAATACAATATAAATAATAAGTAGTGTATCAGTATAAGTATCATAAATAGAAATGCTCGTATAAAGGCAGTCATGGAAGTAGTATTAAAAATACAACCATGAAATTAAAATAGTTGGTTATATAATGCTTGAAACACAACTTAATTGCATCACCGCCTCAACAATTTTTTAACAGAGATTGTGTGTTTTTTTTGTTTGTTACCTCTTTTTTTTCTCTGAATTAACTGTTTGTTGTTTGTCTCCATAAAGCCAAGTTTTTGATTCTGTTCATGAGGCTTTTAATTTGACAGGTCGGAGTGGAAGCCATTTTGAAAATATCGCGTGCTTGACTTGCTCGGTAGGGAGGGAGGGGGAGACGGGGAGACGGGGGAGGAGGACAGAGAGAGGACAGGAGGAGAGGAGGAGAGGAGGGTGCTGGTGGAGGGACATTCACTCATTGTTACCAACTCGAGGAGCTGCGGAGACCCCGTCGCTACACGTGAATTTTCGGCACTGCATTCAGGTAAAGTTGCGTTTAATTCTCCACGCCTGGTTCACATTTATGAGCGGAGCGTTTCTCCTGAACGACCACCTCCGTCGCCGCCCGGCTCGGTGCGGTGAATTACAACACCGGCACGGAGCGGGCTGCATATGCCACGGTTACTCTCAGTCAGGATGAACTAACCGTCATCTTTTGTCTGCGCTGCGTTGCTTGACATTTCTATCTGTGAAATGTTTTAAATTTCACCTGTGAATGCGTTACAAGCGGGAAAGGAGAAACAAGCCGCCGCGACGAGCCTCCCGGTAACGTTAGTTAGCTACTCTCACATTTATGAGCAGCAATTAATTTATGAATTCCCAGCTCGGAGCAATAGGAGGAGCCCGTTAACGTTGACGCACAGGTAGATAATGGACTCACTAATGTCGCATTAAAAATAAACTTTAAATGTAGATTTGTTTGTTTGACACCTTTCAAAAGACACAGGTGAACAAAAAAAAGTATTATTTATGTTGTCCGTGTCGGTGAATGAAAAGGTATCGGGTTGTCATGGGTGTGTTCTGTCATGTAACTGTAGCAGTTTCCGTTATGGAAATAAAATGGCGAAATAAAAAAACGGCTAAAATAATTACCTAAACAGTTTCTAAGCTGTTGTTAATTTATATATAACAATTACACTGATTTATGACGGAAAAATAACAAATTGGAAAAAGTAGTGTAAAAAAATAAATCAAATATCTATGTAAATTCTTATTATAGTGATAGTTTGTAAATTTGCCTCATATATGACCTTTTTTTTAAAAAAAATAATTAAAAACATATGGAAATTATTTAATTCTGTTAATGTTATCATTCATCTCGACTAGCTACTATAGTTATTGACCAAAAGACTGTTTTGTTCAGTAACAAAGTGGACAAAACAGTCTTTTGTGTGTTGTTCCACAATTAATTTGTATTTAGTCTAATTTTCAGTTTCCTGTTGGTTGTTATTAGCAAAATATACTACAAATGTTGATTCATCTGCAAGTATTGAGTCATTATTTGTGTCATTCTTTTTCTGGTCGCAGATTATTTCCATCCGAGCTTGTCATTGATATTTTCTACGAAGCATCATCGCTGCTGGTCAAGGCACCAGGAGAGGGAGGAGTGTGAGTGCAGCATCTTAAAGGACTGCGGCATCTCTCAGGTGATGGAGGCCTTGTGACACGGTGTGGGCGACGGCTGGAATCTCCACGGCGATGGATGCGGCCAGCTTCAACCATGTCTGCCTTGAATCATGCTGCCCAATCCATATTGTTTCTCCTTGATCTGATGAGGAGTAAGAGGCTACCAGTCAGTCCGTAAGCCTTGTGGTTTTTCCTTTCCTGGGGAGTCATCCCAACCAGCCGTTCCCTGCGTCTTTCATCTCCCGTACTCGCCAGTCATGGGTCTCCTGTGGGTGCTTTCTGTGTCCATGCTGACGGTGTGCGTTGCCATCCCCATGGACGCTGCGGCGGGGAGCCACAGTCTGTTCACCTGTGAGCCCATCACCCTGCGCATGTGCCAAGGGCTGCCCTACAACTCCACCTTCATGCCCAACATACTGAACCACTACGACCAGCAGACTGCCGCTCTCGCCATGGAGGTACAGTACACTGCTGACATGTGATGGAAAAAGCTTTGCCCAAGCTTCAGCTTATTTGTTAGGTTTTGGTTGATGGTGCAGATATTTACTAGTTTGTGCTGATAATAAAAAAAATAGATAATCTAAAATTAAGGACAGAAAAAAAAAATAAGTGTGTCCCGCAGTGCCGTCACTGTGGAGGAACCCTGACACAATTTGATTAGAGAACAATGCAAATCACTCAAACATAGTCATATGAATTTGTTTTAGGTCCATTACCTAACCATATCATGGCTGGTGCACAAACCTACAACACACAAAACAACACCAAAAATTTAAAATTCAGCATAAAATATAAGTACGAGATATTTGACCCAGTCGTGTTGAGATAACCATTTTTAATTTTTTCAGAAATGCAGAGGATATCTGACAGATTGCGAACATACGGCATAAATGTATGGAAATCTAGTTCAAATTTCAATTTAAAATTGAAACAATGCAATAAGCAAATAGTAATGAATTAATTGTAATCGATAACATTACTGATTTAACGTTATTTTTTGAATTGTTGCCCGTGCACTAAAACATAGAGCAGTCAGTATTTTGATGTGGTAATGCCCCATAACATGATTTTATTCTTTTCCATAGAGAATATTGAAGTAAAGCTCAATTGTTGTTTAATATTGTTATTATTATATTATTAATTACTAAAATAGGTTTTCTTCCAAAATCTAACCTAAAATTATAGTCATTTTTCAGCAACATCATTTTTTTACTTTTTTTCTTTTGAAATAATTATTTTCTTATTCAAAAGCATTTGTTGCTGTTTTATTGCCCTTCCAAAAGCTATACTATACACTTAAAATAGTATAGTATAGTATGAATATTTTTTTCCATTGTGCCCTGGGACCTTTTCTCATACATTTGTTCTCTCTTTCCTTCTGTTGATGAATATTTTTGACCTTTCTTTTCATTTGCTTTTCTAGACCTGAAACAATTGGTCCATCATTGGAGTAGCTCATAGAATCAAAATTAACTGGTGACATTTTTGATATTGGATTTACATCCATTGCTCTTTTTTTTTTTTTTTTTTAAAGCAGTCTGACGTTTTGTTCTTGATTTTTTCTTTGTCCTTTCTCCTACTTTCTTTCTGTGTGACCTTTTTGGAGTATTTTTCTTCACTCTTGTTCTTTGTTGTGGTGCAAGTGTTTGTGGCTGTGAAGTTGACACATTCACAAGCACAGAAACAAACAATAACAGACTGCCTTTGTATCCGCATAGATAGGTTGATAGATAGAGACGTAACACAGGTCAGGGCAGCAGAATTGTTATCTAATTAGTGTGTCACGTATGAATATGTGGTTCAGTGCGTCTGGTGCACTGCCTACCCCATGGACATCAGTAGCCTAGATAGCTATCACCACAGCTAACTGTATGTGCTGAGAGTTGGTAAAATCTAAGTGCTAGCCTACTTAAATGTGGCTCCTCTACCTCCAGGGACAAGGAGTGTATTACGAAAACATTAAGCTTAAAATTAAGTTTTAGTCCCTTCAGGTCATGAGAACAGTGCATTGTTAAACATCACAGATTTAGCTGGGTGAGTTGTCCTAAAATGGTTTCTGGCTGCACATCTGGCATGTTGACATTCAAAGTGATTACCCCAACATGTAGGGATTCTTCACATCAGCTGTTGTGACCCGCAGCTATTTTACATAACAAGCTTTTGAGGAGTTAGTCAACTAAGCCTGAGCATAAAGATACAAAACAATTTTTTTGTTTGTTTGGTTCAGATGGTGGATTTAAGCTCAGATGTTAGTGTTTAGTCCACATTTCAGCTTCTTAGATAACCTATGGATTTACCAGCCCAGCGTCAGACTGTTGTTATGGCTGCCTTATCTTCTTTGAAATGTTGAGTCAAACACAATCATGGAGCAGATGCATCCCCTCGTTAAGTTAATCCCACCCTTTATATAGGCTGATCCTCTGTGAAGCTCAATGTATCGAGCAATTACTGGCCACTCTGCACCAAAACATTAGCTTGGATGCTTTGTTGGATAAACTCTCTATCAATGTGTGTGTATCAGTCCGTTACGTTTAGAGTTTATCCATTCTCAAGATCATGTTTCCATCTACTCACACTCCCCCAATCACTTTTACCCTTCGACCCCGCCCCAGCCCCGCTGGCACAGCAGCGATGTCCATGTGCGGCACCCTGCCGACCATCTGTGCCAGCTCCGCTTTGCTGTATTCAGCACAGACAAACTGAGTGAGACAGAGATCGAGAGGTGGAGGGCGGGAGGAGCAGTGTGCCACGAAAATCCAGGGTTATGTAACCTCAGAGCATGCCCCTGTCCAGCTGTGGGAGTACGCAGCATCATATCTCATTGCACGAAATCACAGCTGCACTCCCATTTGGGCTCTTCTTTGGAAAAGATGCTAACAGTCCCATGCTTGTGTACTCATACGGACATTGTCCTCTCTTGTCATTGCCGATATAGTGTCTCTCATCTTCCAAATTTGGTCACTGTTTTTAACATATTTAAAGGGTCTTTCGTTTGTTGGTTGTTTTCAGAATAATTTCAGGCAGATCTATGTGGAAAAATCACTCCTTCATTACTTAAAGGTTACTAGCCCAGTGCTGGAATATTGGAGGCCAGTCTAGCTTTTTACGCCTAATCACATTTTGTGTGTTGCTGCAAACAGAGACACTTCTGGTTTAGACGGTGTTCACTTCAATTTGTCATGGATTCACAATTAAGTCTCTTTTAGTGCTCACAAATGCTTGTTCAGTTTGGAAAACACATGGAAACCCAATAGGTTCCAAATCACGCAGACTACTCGTCTGTTTGGCTCTTGTTTTCCAGATAACTCGCCCCAGATCCAGTTCATGGGAGAATTCAAAGCCTGTAAGACGTTGAGGGCAGCCAAATGAGAATTGACAGTTGATTTTAAAGGGAATTAGGTCTACTGAATAGCCATGATAATGATGATGAATGCCTTGCACCGTGGAGAAACAGAGTTGGATGAGAACCAACGCCTGCCGTTCTTGCAGTTTTTGTCTAAACCCCCTGAAGTGGTGTCTTTCTGATTTCTTTTTTTATGTCTTGCTTTTCATGGCCTTTTTAAGGTTTTAGTTGTTAGAGAAAGTAGAGCAATTTGTTATAGTATCGTTAGTTTTAAACAACTACTATCTAATGATGTTTCCGTTCATCTTGTTGTAGTACTTAGTGCAGTAACACACTGCAGTGCACGTAATGGACTGGATTTACACAGGTGTAAAGACCAGTTTAAATGGCAGATGTTTTACCATATTGCACAAATACAGTTTTACAGCTGTCTGAAAATAAGATAACACAAACAAGGCTAGGCTTAAAAACTAGATTTTATGTTTCAGTCAGTCATTGCTGACCGCTGAATGACCTCAAAGCTGAAGTGGGGCATCAGCCTCAGGGCTTGGGAATCGGCTATTTCTGTCCCATAATGATACTGTGGCACACTCACATAAGATAAGTGAAAGCGTTGCGGATTTGACTGGCATCACAAAAAGAAAAAAAAAAGAAATGGGCTAAAATCCCATTATTTAGAGATAGTTGCACGCTGTAGCCGAATGTAAAGCTGCGTGGGTTCATCACAGGAAATCAGTTAAGCTGGTATGAACTGTCTGTGGCATCCAAAGCAGATGGCATTTAGTTCACATCTCAGTCATTATGTACAGTGCACAGTAAAGACTGCTCTTTATCTCTTTAGTTGGTTCAGAAATCCTGAGCTGTATTCACATACCCTTCAGGGTTTATTAGTCTTGGAAACGTGGAGACAGTTTATCATGATGTTGTTGTTTGTGTTCGTTGGTCTTTTCCAAAATAACATTTATCACATTTTCTTTTTTTCTTCTTTCTCTTCTTTTCTTTTACATACTGTGCTGCTGCAGAGACATGGATATTAGCGTAAATCTGAGCACAACACAACTTGACAGTGTTGTTTTTTTTATTAGTTCAGTGCTTCGTTGTGCTTTATTGTATAACTATTTGAAGATATCTGTCAAATGAAGAAAATGTTTCTTGGGCATAGGGCCGCTGTATTTCTTTATTATAGGTTATCTTTATTAGTTATTTTATGTAAGCCAGAAAATCTTTGTTATTGGCTCCTGTTTTGTCTCTTGATAGGTTTCTCAGATATTTAACAGAAAAAATGCTTTAAGGAGGAGATAGATTGGGGGATGGAGGTGGTTTTCCGAAAGCGTCATGTCACTGCCATGGTAAAAGTAATGAGAACAGGAATTGCTTGAATGTTTCTTCAAGGCCAGATGGGCCAAGCAAGGGTCAAAGATGTTAATTACATTAGATTGATAACTGGGTTTGTTTACATGAAGCCAAAGCCCAGCCAGTGAATCATTTTAAATGGCAGCAAGATAAAAAAAAAAAATGCCTTGGGGGGAGTTCAGAGACATGTCTTGTTTTGTCACTGAGTTGGAAATGAAAGAACATGTTGCTAGGCTTTTTCCTGGTTATCTTGATCTCAGGTTTTCCTGGTGTTTGCTCCGTTTGTAGTCCACGCTGTATGAAGGGTGTGCAGTGACACAAAGGCCCAATCAATGGCCTGTTTTTAATCTGCTCAGTCCCACTTCCACTCATTTCCTTCTCCTTTCAGGTCGTTAAATCAGCCTCTTGTCTCAGGTTTACAACGCGTCCAGATAAACTGTGTCATGTTACAGCTGCTGTGTAGAATAACCCAGATACTCCACCCATTCTGTGTGAATGGATTTGTAAAGGAGAGGAGTGGTGTGTGTGATACTTTCTGTAAAATGCTGATACAGCCCTCTGATGACTGCAAGTCTGTTAAAACATGCTGCAGTGTACAAAAATAGTTTAACTTGCTTATTGTGTCAGCTACTAAAGATGTACTCTAGCTAAGCACACACCCACTCACACACATGTAGGAACAACATGGTCTGATAAACCCTACCCAGCGTGACCCAGGCGATAAAAGAGCCTCTTGTTTTATTTAATGTCCAACACCGTGTTTATTGGCTGCGCAGTGAATAAGAAGCACATCCAGAGAGCAAGTCGCTGGTCCACAACAACCCTTCTCTGTGTGTGAGTGTTTATGTGGACGTTACACTCTGTCAAAGCGTAAGGTTTTCAAACACTTTCTTAGCGCTGAATGACACGGCTCACTCGGTCGACCCATCCCTCGTCTCTCTCTCTCACTCCACCACTCTCTCACCCCCCTCCTCCTTCTCTTTTGTCCTCCCCCTCCCCCTACGCCGGGCTCACCCGTTGCCCAGGAAACAGTCCCAATTGTGCTGTTAACAAAGGGAGCAGAGGCTTTCTTGCCTCCCGGGAGGTGGTCCCCTCCACCCTGCACCCTGACCTCCTCGAACCCTGCTCTCCTCCCTCTTCCTCCTCCTCCTCCTCCTTCGCCTCCTCCTCCTCCCTAGCGATGCATCACTCGTCGCCATGGTGCTGAGCTTGGAAATTTAGAGAATTGGAATGGCAGCAGAGGAGAAAGGGGGATAAGGGGGAGACAGGGAGAGAAAATGTTGGGGGTAAAGGGGCTGAATGAGGGAGGGGGATGATGGGAAGAGAGGTGACTTGGAGGTATTTATAAAAGACCAAATCAACACAGACCAGTTGGCCACGGTGGGCTTCTTTGTCATCAATTCATCACTCACAGCATCTTAGCAGCTGACTCACAGCCTTCATTAAAAAGTAATTACTTTAGCATTAGGAAGGTACATACAGCCACCCATGGATGCATTTCATTGGACTGGGCCACATTAATAATTTATATCATGACAGTCTTGATCTCATTTAAAACACACTGGATAATCTCAAAACTGCACGGAGGTGAAACTAAGGTCAAGCCTGTTTTTCTTGGCTCTTCAAAAGCAAGTATTTTGAAGATTACACTTTTTTTGCCAAACAAAAACTTAAAGAAATATGCAAAGCCACATGATTTATAAAGGCATGTGCACCGCACCACATGGTAATATGAAGTATGATGATTTAATATGTTTTTAATGATTTGTTTCTCTTCTTAGTTTGTGAAAGATTTCAGTATTAATTCTGAACCGCTTATAGAAAAAGCTGTGAATTTTAATCCTGGCGCTCCGCTGCTTTTAGATATTTTACAGCTACACAATCATCTGGATAGAGGGAGAGTGAATTCAACTGACTACAATTAAGGATAATGCAGATAGCAAGGTAGTTCTGTACTCTACTGAAAAAAAATATCTACTTAAAACTAAAATGGCTCAGTGTTATCAGTAATTTTTTTTTAATAAATATTTTTTTGCATAGTAATATAATAAAAATATTTACCAGGTGTTTCCGGTATATGCTAGTATCCGTGAGCCCGTATTGTCGCAGCTTATGTGGATACATAGACTAATAGAGCAATTCAATTCAATTCAATTCAATTTTATTTATATAGCGTCAATAACAATACAAATCGTCTCAAGACGCTTTACAAAAACCCGGCCTGAAACCCCCAGAGCAAGCCTGAAGGCAACGGTGGCAAGGAAAAACTCCCTTATAACAGGAAGAAACCTCGAGCAGAACCCAGCTCATATGGAGGGACCCATCTGCCTAAGGCCAGCCGGGTACAGACAGAAGAAAGAGAGAAGAGAACAGCAAGATAAACATACATCTGTCATAGATACACATATCTGACTAAAGTGTACATGAAGAATCTTATGATACAAACTGATGATGTTACATGACAGTTTGAAAATGTAAGAGGAATCATAGGCAGGTTGGAGAATTGTTCATTCAGGTAGGAGTGGATAACTGCAGGATTCCATGAAGACTGGGCAGGCTGATGAGACCACGACAACAGATGTAGTATAGAGCTCCACGGGAAACACACCACTCCAGGCCAGAGATACTCACAAGAAGAGGGGGGAAGAGGGGGGAAGGGGGGGAAGGGGGGTGGGACACACACAGCAGTAAACATTCTACATAGTAATAGCACAGAATTGTATGACTAGTAGTATATAGGAAATTAGAGGGCAAGAGCTCTGTGCCAGAGAAAAGAAAGTGGAGGATGCGAGAGAGGAGAGAGAAGAAAGAAGGAGGACATGTGTTTGGTGCATCGTCCATTCCAGAGTTGGAATGTCTGCTGCTGTAGAAAAGGTCTTTTCAAACATTTAGAAAAGCAATTATTTATCATAAAGTTCCTAAATATTTACTCTTTGCAAACTGAACTGATGACAGTGGTCTAGGGTGTTTGTCCAGATGTCCATATTCATTCATGATTAAACGATTATCAGTCAAGTCAAACCTAAAAAAAATATGCTCGTAAGAGAGAAATCGACAGATACTGATGAATTTATAAATTTTTTTTACTACTTTGTAATTCTTCCAAGAAAAAAATGGTAATTTATTGTTTTGTTTTTGAGTTCAGGGTAAATGTTTTTGATTAAGAGTGTCAGTTGTATTACATATTTTTCTCTTATTTTGCACAGAGTCCTTTTTGTGTCTCTTTCTCCTCATGTCTTGAGAGCGTCAGTCAGTTGTATATTTTGGCTGTCAAGGTTACTGGGGTTGTTCTGCTAGATTTAACATTATTTGGAATAGAAGTGTTTGAATAACTGCATAGGTCTAATCATTTTATATCTCAATATAAGTCCCTCATTGACTGGTGTTTGGCCTTCTTGGGAAGTCCCAGAATTAGCTGCTTCTCTAGGACTAACCAACATGTCTGTGTGTGTGTGACTGAGATCAAAAATGCCCGACAAACTCCCATGAATACATAATAACTGCAGCAGTAGGATTGAAGCTGAAATTACATTAGCATACCTCCCAGGCCTTCACCATTCACCCGAGTTGTGTATTACATGCTTCTTACACGGCTGGCTCTGGGGTGGAAAGTGCCATGATAAACCACAGCCATTCATTCGGCCAGTGGTTCCTCAGCTGTTTCCAGCGCTGAACACCGTATCCACTTCGAGACGGCATGCTCTCCACGGGGGCCTCAAGATGTTGGTGACTGGAGCTGTTTGGGCTGCCAACTGTGTGGGTAAAGCTGTGACCAGCCATATGTCCCATCTACCACCAGTTCAGTCCTGCCAACACTAGCTCACACGATGAGTTGTCTGTCATAAAATGGCTGAATGAATAGTGGAGAGAGGGAGGAGGGATAAAAGTGAAGCAGGGATGGATGATAGAGGGGTGTAAAAATAGATGTGAATAGTGTGGGAAGCATGAGGAATAGAAGAGGGATGGATGTGAGGAAGAATTTTTCTCCAAGTACATCAACACTCCTTGTAGCCTATCTAACTGTGCATCAGTTTCCCTTGACATCTCACTTTGTAGTACAGTACAGTGTAGTACAGTGTGTGCTATGGAGCGTATCAGTAGCCTGCGGTAATCAAAATGGCGTGCAAGGGCAAAGATTCAAGCCCACTGTAGCTGCATTAGGTCATGTTTGAGTGGCCAACCCATGCTCACCGGACATCAGATGAAGTAATCGATGTCACAAGACTGCACGTTGGCAACAAAACGCAAAGAGAGTTGCAGAGAGGACTGTCAGCAGAGTTGCACTTACTTTCCCCCTCATGGCAGGGTGCGTTGACGTTCAAGATTTTCTGCTCTGCAGTGTTTTTCTCCAGAGAACAACTTACTCCATTTTTTTTCTCTGTGTTTCTGTGATCCTGCTTAGCCTGACTGCAGCTGTAATTTAATAGTCTAAAAGCATGTCAGTAAACAGCTGCCATTATTTTGAATTATGTGTTTTTTTCTGTTTTTTTTTTAAGCCCTTTCAGGCTTTTATAATCTCTCTGAATTCACGAGATCCTACTAACCTGTCACACAGCGTTTAGTGTGTCCACGCTGCTGTGTTGTTTCCTTTGTTTTAATGAAGTTTGGGTTTAGGTGTAAGGCCAGACTTTGGCCTCTCTGTTTTGGCAGTAAACTGTAAATATTCATTAATAGTTTAGAAAACGATCTCTATATATTGGAAAAGTAGTTCAACTTTGACATTTTTGATACCACATGATGTAAATTCAAAGGTTGTATTTTTACTGAGTTGTTTGAGCAGAAAACAGCACAATGTGACTGATAGTGATCTTCAGTAATAGACCTGATTTAAGGTGGATCGCTCCCATAGCAGTTGTGTTTTTGCGTCATGGATTGTGGCTAATGGCATTGTGTCACTGTACAGTGGTGCTCAGTGGAACGTGACGACTCCATTGGTACAGAAATTATATGACTCACCGGTTGATTGATCTCAGTTATGACAGGCATGTAAGTCACCTAAATTGATTCTCTGCATTTCAGAGAGCTTATGAATACGCTGAGCTAATTTGACTCACATTATAGATCCTAAATGCGAACACAAATCTGATAAATCTTTGTCATTGTGCATCCCTCCCTGATTCCTCACTGTGGAAGTACATCAATCTCCTTCTTTTGTCAGAAAATGGGTATGAACACGACAATGACAAAAGCTGCGTGAATGTGGGTGCTTTGTGCTTTAAGGGCCAAGCCTAACATCCATTATAATCCTTTTTACATGAAGACATCGCTTGTCGGTGGCAGGCAAACATGCTCTTAGAAGGATATGCACTGATGTTGTAGACATATGGCAGGAACAGCTGACAATAGTCTTTAAATCTGATTGCTACTAAGGTGGCAAACAGAAAAATGAAAGATAGCAAAGAAGAGATGAGAGCAAAAGTGTGCGTCATTGGTTCTCTAAAATAATTTATTGTTGATGTTTGAGCTACAGATGACCCTAAGAGATACGGATTCTGCAAACCTTTTGTGTCCTAAATGAAGGATTAGAAGGCACTGATTGTTATTCATAATAGCAGCCTCAGGTTTTCTTTTCATTTAAAATATCTATCTTGATTTTTCTCAATGTATGACTTAAATCCGTTTTATTTTGTAATGTCCTATGGGTCAGGTAATTATAAAGACCCACGGACCTGTATACTAAATACTGTCCTGTAGTCTGTGCAGGTCACTTGCTCCTGTGATTGCATCGCTAAGATGTTTTGAATGTGGCAGAGGTGCCTCATTAGTTCAACAACACAACATAAAGAAACAACATAAGTACTTTTCTAATGTAAAAAGATTTTATTCTATTTAGCCAGGCTTTAATGATGCCCTGTTTTAAAAACACAAGCGATGTGTTTTTTTTTTTACCCATTTATTCAATAATGAATAGAAGCCAATGTGAATATTAAATCAGTTTAAACCATAACCACATCTCCTCCTTTATATACATGGCACTAACAAAAACACAGACAAATTGCCCCCCTGCTTGTCCTCTCCTCACCCCTCCCCCTCCCTGTCCTTGTCTATCATACAGACCTCTGTCTTTAAATTTTGGGGGAGGGTGTGTAGTGTGTGTCTGATTGACTTGGGTGTGGCTGTATGCCTTTGTGAACCACACACAAACACAAAGGTCTATGCAAATAAATTCATACAAAAACTTGCATCCAAGCACAGTTGGATACATGAATTTGTATATTTGCTTTCCCTCACGCTCCCATGTGCACACTCGACCCTACCTATTTGCATATTAACAACATGGCCCACAGTCGCTTTGCACTCACACTGCCTCTTGGCACAGTTTATTAGTGTGAGAGTATTATTGTGCTGGTTCGTGGGTGTGTTAGCATGTAAATAATATACTTCCGTTGATACTTTTCCTTGTGTGTGACTGTCTCCATGTTACCACAGTGTGTCAGTCAGTCTCAGCATGGTCCTCCCTGAAACACAAAGGTCCTGTCAGCAGCAGCGGCAGCTCTGTGTGTACGCTCCTCCTATCTGGAGGTTGGGGGACAGGAGGAAGCCAGAGGAGATGGAGGAAGGGGGAGCTGAAATGATTGGGGTGGGGAGGATTATTAGGAAAGAGGCCAGAGTTGTTTTTAAGGACCCATCTCCAGAAAATGTCAGTTGACATGCTCCACTGAACTCTTTGTGTCCCTGGGTTTCACATTCTGAAGATGGAGTAACACGTCTGCAAAGGACTTTGATGTTACATCCTAAAACAGTTTCAAATAACTTATTTTGATTACTGCTTTGTTGTAAGTTTAAAGTTCTTTCTCTCTGTTTTCACTTGCAGCCATTCCATCCCATGGTCAACCTGCAGTGCTCCCCAGATCTCAGGATGTTCCTTTGTGCCCTCTACGCTCCAGTTTGTACCGAGTATGGCCGGATGACTCTACCTTGTCGCCGCCTCTGTCTGCAGGCCAAGAGCGACTGCTACAAACTAATGGACATGTTTGGTGTCAGCTGGCCAGAGGAGATGGACTGCAACAGGTTAGCACAACAGCAATAACTCTTCTCCCCCAGATTTATTGCACTGGTAGCAACTCTTTTGTGGTAGGAGTAATATTGCAGCAGCAGACCAACAGGCCTATAGTAGCTTATTCTGATGACCACAAAATAGGAGAAGCTGAAGAAGATTTATTTTTTTAACAGATTAGAAAAAAAAAGTTACTCATCACATCTGACATTAGTTGATTTGAACTTCAAGGATGTTACAGAAAGTATAGTTATGTCTTCTAAATTAAAAAACATGTTTGTAGATGTACTATCTATATTATAACTACTGTATCGTATAGTAAGTATCTGAGTAAATTTAATTTTTTGGAATTTGTTATATTATGATGAACATTGCAATATATGTAGTTCTGCGTGTTATATTTCTCGTTGAGTTAGAATTTCTCTGAGTTTTGAGAATTGACTGCTGAGTAATCAGTTGTTTTGAACTTTGTTGTCCAACAGGACAATTTAGTTTGCCAAATAACAAATTGACAGTCAACCGCACATCAAATTAGGAACATCATTAACAACACAGTGCCCAGGCATGGCCAGCAACACAACATAGTAAGTGAGTGAGACAGTCAAGGAAGTGACGCCAAGCAATGGGACATGGGAATGGGACATAATACAAAAGAAAATAATAATTTGTGAGACTCATTTCCGTAATTCAGCTAAGGTAGGTCATGACTAGAACATACACAGATGAGCCAAAATAACTTGACCACTCACAGATGAAACATGTAATATGGATTGTCTCAACCTTGAATGTATGTCACAGTGTGCAATATATTGGACAGTAAATGAGAAGTCAGTGTTGGATGTGGAAGAAACCAGCAGGTGTTAAGACCTAACAAACTCTGACAAAGGTCAGATCTTTATGGCCTGACGACCGAGTCGGAGCACCTCAGAAACAACAATGCTTGTGTGGTTCTCACATCAGCTGTGGTGAGCACTTTACCAAGAGTTGCCTGAGGAAGGACAACCCATTTACTAGCGACAGGGTGTTGGGGGATGTGCTGGAACAAGTCAAGACGTAGTGGATCTGCTGCAAATGTCTTTGTGCTAGATACCACAGGGCACCTTCAAAGGTTGCATAGAGTATAGGCCTAGGTTATTTGGAGCTTTTGTGGCGGCACCCAAAGGCCAGACAACACACTGGGTGGGGTTGTAATGTTGTGGCTCATCAGAGCATGGATGATTGATGGCAAAAAAAAAAAAGGGCATTTTATTTTTCATCAGAGAAGCGTTCCCTCTCTCTTTCTTCTTAGTTTTGTCATATTTTTCCCACCTGTATAATTAATAAAAGCAAAATGCTGGATTTAATTTGTCATAGACAAGAACGTAATAATGTAACTTAGACTGAAAATACCAGCAGTAAATGCTCAATAGAAAGGATTAACTCAGACAAGTTTCAAGTCTCTGCAAGTTGCGGTTCTTCTTCTTTATACTCTACTCATATGACCTGTAATCACCAGATGCCTGGTGGGTAGAAAACATGTTAATCTAGTAAAAACAAATAGAAGTCTTGAATTTGGCGGTTGGCTGTTATACAATGTTAGCAGCATGTGTCGTCTATTGTTAAAGACTGAACAGCTGAAAATATCCTGATGTCATCATCTGTCATCTGTCATCTGCTCCCAGGTTCCCAGACTGTGATGAGCCCTACCCCCGTCCTGTAGACCTCCTGTCCAGCTCAGACACAACTGAGTCACCCATCTCCGTCCAGAGAGACTACGGTTTCTGGTGTCCCCGTGAACTCAAAATCAACCCTGAGCTTGGGTACTCCTTCATGGGGGTTCGGGACTGCTCTCCCCCATGTCCCAACATGTACTTCACTCGTGAAGAGCTGACATTCGCCCGTTACTTCATCGGGGTGGTGTCCATCGTCTGCCTGTCCGCCACTCTCTTCACCTTCCTGACGTTCCTCATCGATGTGTCACGCTTCCGCTACCCAGAGCGGCCAATTATATTTTACGCTGTGTGCTACATGATGGTGTCCTTGGTGTTCTTCCTGGGGTTTCTGCTGGAGGACAAAGTTTCCTGTAACGCAGCAAGTCCTGGGAGGTTTAGGGCTTCAACAGTGACTCAGGGCTCCCATAATAAGGTCAGTCCTCGACTTTCTTTTGTTTTCTGCTTTTCTGCTGCCTACATATTGATAATAATTCAGCATGTTGTATTTTCTCTCTATCCCAGGCCTGCACTCTTCTCTTCATGGTGCTGTACTTCTTCACCATGGCTGGCAGTGTCTGGTGGGTCATTTTGACCATCACCTGGTTTCTGGCAGCAGTTCCAAAGTGGGGCAGTGAGGCTATAGAGAAGAAGGCCCTCCTCTTTCATGCCTGTGCCTGGGGTATCCCTGGTGTCCTCACTGTCACTCTGCTCGCCATGAACAAGATTGAGGGAGATGGTGTCAGTGGTGTTTGCTTTGTGGGGCTCTACAACTTGACAGCACTGCGTTGGTTCCTGTTGGCCCCACTAGGACTGGATGTAGTGGTGAGGATAAGCGTTACAGAACACTGTTTACACACCTGTCTCTCTGTAGCTTATACACTTTATAATTAACCTTATGTGTACATGGATCATTTTTATTTTCACTCAGAGGTAGGGTTGTAAATTGCCAGTCTAGTAGTCATTTAACTTCCTGAATAAACTGAAGCAAATCATTTTTGTTGCTGTCTTTTAGTTGGTTCTTATGTGTGACCCTATCCCTTATATTATCGTAGGTCGGTGTGGCACTGCTGCTGGCAGGTATTGCTGCACTTAACCGAGTCCGAATGGAGATCCCTCTGGAGAAGGAGAACCAGGAGAAACTGGTGAAGTTCATGATCCGTATCGGTGTGTTCTCCGTGCTCTACCTGGTTCCTCTGCTCACCGTTCTGGCCTGCTACCTTTACGAGAACAGCTACAGAGCCATCTGGGAGACGACCTGGGTCCAGGAAAAGTGTAGAGACTACCACATCCCCTGCCCCTATCAGGTAATATACAAGTAAAAAGGTAAACATACACTGCCTGGCCAAAAAAAAAAAGAAAGGTCACACACTCTAATATTTTGTTGGATATTTCGTTGATTACAGCACACATTCGCTTTGGCATTGGTTGGATAAGCTTCTCCAATGTCACCAGATTTATTTCCATCCAGTGTTGCATTCATTTTTCACCAAGATCTTGTATTGATGATGGGAGAGTCTGATCACTACACAAAGCCTTCCCCAGCACATCCCAAAGATTCTCAATGGGGTTAAGGTCTGGACTCTGGTGGACAACCCATGTGTGAAAATGATCTCTAATGCCTCCTGAACCACTCTTTCACAATTTGAGCCCCATGAATCCTGTCATTGTCATCTTGGCATATGCCCATGTCATCAGGGAAGAAAAAATCCATTGATGTAATAACCTGGTCATTCAGTATATTCAGGTAGTCAGCTGACCTCATTCTTTGGACACATAATGTTGCTGAACCTAGACCTGAGCAACTGCAGCAACCCCAGATCATAGCACTGCCCCCACAGGCTTGTACAGTAGGCACTAGGCATGATGGGTGCATCACTTCATCTGCCTCTCTTCTTACCCTGATGGTTCCCAACTATCCTTCCAGTTTTTAATAATGTGTTGGACAGTTCTTAACCAGTTTTAGTAGTTTCTTCAATCTCCTTAGATGTTTTCTCTGCTTGATGCATGACAATGATTTGACACTTCTCAAACAGACTAACACCTTTTCTACAACTACAGGATGTGTCTTTCAACATGGTTGTTTAAGAAATGAGAAGCTCCTCATTGCATCAGTTGGGGTTAAATAACTTGTTGTCAGCTGAAAGATAATCACCCATGCAGTAAACATCCAACAGGAGGCTCGTATCTATTTGCTTAGTTAAATCCAGGTGGCGAGGTTTTTTTGGCCAAGCAGTGTACATCAATGTTAGCTGTGTTGTATTTTCACACAGCAATGTGCTGCCTGCACTGGTCTTGACTATTACTGCTTGGGCTCAATACAGAACATTATGTTACTTCCAAAGCTGGGTTTAAACACCCACAAAATAATGCGTAGTTTATTCCTATTCATAGGATTATGGATTAAGGATTAGTAGTCCTTTTGGAACAGCCAATAAGAGACAACAGTACAAAGAGCAACTGATGGTATTGTCAAGCAGTGGTTTGCCTTGAGGCTAACCTTGGCTAGTGTACTACTGTTAACAGAACAAGTTAGACCTAACATATACAGATCAGCCACAACATTAAAACCACTGACAGGAGAAGTAAATAACATCAACCATCTTGTGACATGTTCTGCTGGGAAACTTTTAGACCTGGCATTCATATGGATGTTACTTAGACATGTAGCACCCACCTAGACCAGACCAGGCACCCCCACACCATAGCAATGACACTCCTTGATGATCATCTCTGTGTCCAACACTGAGAGTGCATGCCTTCATTCTCCCAGTCATATAAGAGACAATCATATGTTTGTCTTCAGTAGCAGTAATGCCTCATAGAGCTGCTGTAGCCTCCAGCGTTGGCACACACTGCAGCATCATCATCTGATAGAGCTGTAAATAATTGAAGCAGCTTTCTCTCTCTCTCTGTATTGTTCAACCAGGTATCACCTACCATATGAATGCCTGCACATCTGCTTGCCCTGTTCATGTTCAAGTGGTGTGGACTCTTTGTGTGTGCACTAAGTCATAGGTTAGATATTGTGAAGATATCTGGACGGAGATGAATTGCAATTCATCTCAGTTTGTCCTGTAAACACAGCACTGTGTGAGAGAGCAGAGCAGCGTAGTGGAGTAATCCAGTGGTTGTGTGTTTCTGCTCAGAGAGGATGGGGTCGTTGGGTTCAGATGCTTCGCATCATAGTTACAGCTGTGCTTTTACACAATAAACCACAGTGAATGGATGTGTATTTCTCTGCTGTGCTCATTAAAGGACACATGTACGTATTCAGACACACAGTCTATAGCATGCAATAGATTCAAAGTGCCTTACTATGTTTATCTTAAAAGGCTGCCCCGGGGCTCAGACGTCTTCATCTCTGAACAGCTCCTGAGTGATGCTCAGCTCTTCATCACCACAGCAAACACAAACTGAGTGACTCAAACTATATACAAGTGGACAAAGGGACAAGATTGAGGCTGTGTATTCAGCTAACTTCAACAAACTCCATCCAACGTATTTGACCACTGACGCTGCTATTGTAACTCTAAGCTGCTGTGGAGATGTGGTCACTGACATACAGTCTGTAATGAGCTTGTTGGTTCTAGTCATCCATTCAGTCTCTTATCTCTTTGGTGTAATGAGTGTATCTGTGGATCACTGAGCCTTGCGGCTCTCTGCCTGGCTCAGTCATAATGAGGCCATCATGACTACATCTGTGTGTGTGTGTGTGTGTGAATGTGTGTGTGAATGTCAGAGAGGGGTAGGGATGGAGAGTAGGGTTTCTCTGCCAGCTGGAGTACTGTTGCTATGGCAGGAAGTAGCACTGTGGTGACAAAGTGTCACCCTGCTCTGTTGTCTCCTAAACTTTCTTTTCTACAAACAGTAGAGAAGAAACGCTGGTTATCAGCTGTCAAGCTGGAGAAAGATGACGGTATGTGAGCTGAGCTGAGGCTGTGGTTATGCCTCCAGCAAGGCTGCTCTGTTAGTATGGTGTAGAGACACACATGAGTACAGCCACTCTATTAAATGAGCTCATACGTGCTAATGTTGACATACAGGACTGTCTAATGTAGAGCTGCCACCACACTGCCTGGTATTTCTAGATAAAGATGCTGTGGATTGTTTGTAGCATTATTTTCTATCAAACCTGTCTCTGTGAATGGAATGTCATCGCTCTGCATCTCACCAGCAGTCGGTTCTCTCCGGCTCAAGATCCCTCACTCACTTTACATTCCTTCCTTCAGGCTGCTCAGTATGTGGGTGTCTTAGCTGCAGACAGTTGTTCTGTCTCTCCACGTCCAGCTCTTCCTCCCACACCAAACTGTCTGAGTCAAAATCCTTCTCACCCTGACCATTAACCACTTCTGCTGTGTGTGTTTCTTGTAGGTGGAGCGTACCAGCCGCCCTGACCTGGTCCTGTTCCTCATCAAGTACCTGATGATGCTGATTGTAGGGATCCCCTCTGTGTTCTGGGTGGGCAGTAAGAAGACCTGCTTTGAGTGGGCCAGTTTCTTCCACGGCAAGAGACGCAAAGAGTACGTACTTTCTACACTAATGGCTGTTTGTCGAGCTGCACGCTCCGCTGCTTTAGTACGATGCAGGCTCTATGTTTGAAGGGATTCTTAAATAAGTTTCATTCCAGTAATTTTAACTCTCACATAGTAATCTCCCTGTAGTGTTTAATTAGATAAAAAAGACCAGTGGATTTAATAACTCAAATTGTTGTAGTGTAATGATTGTGTCAGGGTTTAAGTGTCTTAACCAGCTTGTTGAAGAAAATGAAACGTGCACATGGAAGGAAGGTATTATCTTTAAAGGTTTAGTTGCGTCTACCTTTGTGTCACTGGCAACTTGACATTACAAATGAGACAACTGTGTCTCCTGCACACTGTATTTACTAACTAGATATGTCAGCTGTGTTATGGATGACTGCAGTGTATTTTAGAGAGAAGGAAATGCTACATTGTTGTGACTCAAGATGATGGATGACAGAAACACAAAGCTCACAACGCTCAGAGAGCAGGGGTCACTGAGTCCTGGCTGTATTTGTTGGTCAGAGAAAGGTTGTGGTTGGGACAAGCCTTAAAGCTACAGTGTGTATATTTTGTCTCCCCCTTCTGCTGTTGAAAGTAATTACACAAATAAAGTACTGTATGTATGACATACGTCTACAGTCCCTGCTCTACTGCCAGAGCTTTCAAACAAAGACAAGGAGTTTGTTCTTCATCTGGAGCATCAGGTCCTAGTATGATCCTTTGCTGTCAGACTCCACCATGAAGGTGCCGTACTTTAATTAATGTTTCCTCATGCTGCTGATTAAAACGTGTAATCTCATCCATTTATAAATGAGTTCTAGGATTAATGTCTGAGAGGAGACAAACGTGTTTCTATAACCTAAAGCACAGACTGTGTGACAGGAGTTTGATCTCATTCTTCTCCAACAGTACAGAAGTAGAGACACTGCAGTAAGACCCTACACAGTTAAGACCTGAGAGCTGTCCAGTCCCTGCAGCTCTGTCCCTGGTGACGGTCTGTAAAGGTTCTCAGCTCTGAGTGATTGTGGCTTGTTGGTGAACACAGGCCCCTTCTCTGCACTCACCCCCCTCCCCTCCAAACTCAGAGCATTAACCCCCTCTCCCACCGCCTGCTCCACACACTCATCCATCCTCTTCTATCACGCCCATTACCCCACCACCTTCCCCCTCTCCCTTCCCACCCTCCTGCGTCTTTCCCTCCCTACACTCCCCTCCCCCTCTTCCTCCTCCTCCTCACCCTGCTACAGTGGGATGGTCAACGACAGCCGACAGGTGCTCCAGGAGCCCGACTTCGCCCAGCTGTTCAGGGACCCCAACACGCCCATCGTGAGGAAGTCGCGGGGCACGTCCACCCAGGGGACCTCCACCCACGCCTCCTCTACTCACCTGGCCATGCTGGACGAGCCACCCAGCGCCAGCACCAGCCGGGCCGGCTCAGTTCGCAGCGCACGCTCCAAGATGAGCAGTTACCACGATAGCCTGCACCGCTCCCGAGACGGCAGGTGGGTTTCTGCTTCTACTACACTCTTTTAACTCTTCACAGTATCTCATGTTTGAAGCTAATTACCGTTCTGCTCCCTCTCAGATACACGGCCTCCAGTTTCCGGGCCACAGACGACCGGCTGCCCTATGGAAGCATGCCTCGCCTCAACGACCTATCACAGTCCAGACACTGCAGCACCAACCGCCTAGACAGCCTATCACGGCATGGCTCCACCCAACGACTTGAGAGCCAGTCGCGGCACAGCAGCATCAGAGACCTGAGCAGCGCCACACAAGCTGTTCTCAGTGTCCCTGGAAACGGGATTCACAGGGTCCTGGAGGAGGACGGAGCCACAGCCTGAACTGGACCTGCTTCAATAGACGCTCAGCAGATGAAGATGGGACCAGACTGATGGAAGCTGACTTTTCTTTCTTTTTGGAGAAGGTTGAAGAATGTGTGAGGATCCAGAGTGAGGCTGACAGCATGCTGAGCAGCAGCCACTGTGGGATCCAGTCCTGTTTTAAGTCAGAGCTTCAGGATAAACATTGCTACAGTTTTAAAATGGAGTGAATTTGGATCCTTGCCTTAAAATGTCCTCAACTTTTCCAAGGATCAGCTACTGATCCCAAAAACTGAACTTCAAACTGATTTTAGCTCAGTTTACACAACTATGATGTGGCGTCATGGACAGCTACCAGAGTAAATGAAGACGAGGCTTCACTGTTGGACCTAAACATCTGAGCCAGTCAAGAACAAACTGACCAACACTGACAGACTGGACTGATTTTAATTGGTTCTGTTCTTTGCTTTTTAGCACCTGGAGGGGGAGCAGAGGATTTTAAGATTCACTGCCAACACTTGAACTATTTTTTTCCACTTCAGATGTCTACATTGTTAAATTAGCTCATTGTCTGCTCTGACAAACTGTCACTACAGAAGCTGTGTCTCTTGTTAAAATGTTCAAAGCTGTTCTTAATATTGAAGTAGGCTACTTTACTGCACCTCATGAGAGGAGAACTGTCTGACTGATCCTGTGGTTTGCCATTTTGAATGCCAGGGCTGAAATACAGGTAAAACAGCTGCATCCAAACTCTGCCTTACGACTGTTCAGACAGAATGGAAAGAGAAGTTAAGACGATGGAAATTTCTCAAGAAGGTGACACACAAACGTAGCATGCCAAAACATTTCTGGTAGTTTAGGCAAATCAAAGGGGCGGGCTTTATGGATCAGAAACACAGAGACAAGGGATGGAATTCACATTAGAAAGTGTGACGAGTTTTTGTTGAGCTCTTGGGCTGAGCTCCAGGTTGGTTGGTGTGTCTGACACATGCACTCTGGTTTGGAGAGAGTAGACAGTCAGAGACTAAATGTGACTTTGCTTTCTGTCTGAACACGTCTTTACACTTTGAACAGATGATAGTGAGCCCTCCAATTAGATTCAGAGTAGTTTGCAAAATGTGTCTTTACATGTAGCTGCTGTAACTGTTAGAGCAGCTTTTCCTCTTAGTGGCAACACTTGTTCATAGATGTAAAAAGCCTCTGTTGTTCATTTGTAATAAAGGTTTTTTTTTAAGAGAACATGTGTTTTCAGCAGAAGAAATGACCACACGGTAACGCTCTGGGTGTGTATTTGTAACAGCGCTCCGCTTTATTGAAATACATCGGAGTCAGGTTAATATAATGAGTTCTCCACATAAGTGTGGCAGCCAGTTCCATACATTTTTTGTTTTGACCTTACACCTTAAATATTTCTTGTGCAAAAAAGAATCTACATCACCTGTAGTGGGTTATCCTCAGTAAAACGCCCAAACCGTTCAAAAAGGAGCAAGTCCAAGTAAAACAACAAACCGAAAACAAAAATGATTACATCTATAACATGCAAAACTGTACAAATTATTACAAAGCAATCCTAGAAAAAAGTGTAATGATATGAAAGAGCAAAATAATATAGAAGGTACTGTAGATAAGACCTCACTGAAATGCAAAGGCGATTGAATATTTTTATTTTTTTTTAACATTTTCTTCCACTTAAATGTTACCGATGTGGCACCTCAGCCATCAAACCACCTGTCACCCTTCACCCCTGAAACATTACATCATCGTCTAGTCCTCGCCACCCTGTCTTCCTGCCGTCTCCACCCGGGTCACAGCTACACCACATCCACTCCTGCCATCCGCGCATCAAACAAACCTCGAACACGCTCACTCTCACCTAACTGAAAAGAATTCATTGGCTCTGACATTTCCTGAGTTTCCCTTTCCTCCCTCCGCAAACTGGGACATCTGGGATCAGCTAGTCTGTACAATATTGGCCAATATTAAAACAGCTGGCTGAGACGGTCTCCCCCCCCCCCCCCCCCCTCCAGGTATAATACATTCTACAGATCAACTCCAGCAGGAACTAAAGGAGAGTTGTAGCTTAAAACGTTAGCTAAGATGTGTTTGGAATAAAACCTCTCTGTTCATATAAAATAAGATACAAAAAAAATGGAATGGGTTGATTAGAGCTACTTGGTTTCAACAGGGGAATCGGCAGGAATGACCACCAAAGGATTTTTGTGTTTCCCTTTTCTGACAAGTGGAATAACACTGAGCAGTCTGACCCGGACACTGTGGCTTCAACCAGGACTACAACCCCTCTGCAGCATCTCTCTTAAGCGTCCCCAGCAGCAGGCCACTGCATACAAATAATACCACATTAGAACCACATTGTTGCATTTTCAGGTCTCTCACATTATGCCCCGCGAGCGTCCCCTCAGGTAAAAAGCCTTTCAGTCTGACAGTGAATGGAAGGAGATGAACAGAGGTAACAGGTTTTTGGCTGTGAATGCCCCGCTCTGCAGCCAGAAGCCGCCGCACCGGAAAATGCTCTTTCAAACGCCTTTACCACCGCGCCAAAGACAAACTGCCCCGGAGAGGGAGAGTGGAGCTCCAGCCCCGTCCTTTCTACGCTCCGCAACAAGCAGCTCTGAGGTCATTTCACCCGAGACAAACGCCAACCCAAGTGCCGACTTTCTCGCAGCGTTTAAGTGTTTACATTCTCACTTTAGTGTTCACTTTAAACCAAGAGCTCTCGCGAATGTAGCTTTAAATCGACACGTCATCAAAACATTCTTCAGAATAAGCGAAGGCCGTGAGAAAAAACAATGACTCCCTCTTTTGTCCATTTTTGGTTAAACTGAGCTTCTCCACAGTCAGTTTAGAAACACACACGTGAACTGCTGATTGAACGACCCCCTCCTCCTCCTCCTCCACAGTCGGCGGAGGAGGAGGAGGAGGAAGAGCGGGACAAGGCGTAGCAACACCACCTCAGTGTGCGCACATACATGTGTGATACGTGTTCACTCTACAGTACGGCCAGTAGTGTGAGCTTCTTCACTCAAACCAGGTGGGGGGGAAACAAAAAAAAAAATAAAACACACACACAACGCGTGTCAGACAAACAATATAAAACAAACAAATCTAAAATGAATCGGTAAAAAAAGAAAGTGGTTTAAAATGGCTTTTCGTGTGAATACAACCCCAGAAATCACTCCAAAGAAAACAAATAAAAGTCAAAGAGGATTTTTTCTTTCCCGTGTAGTTCTCTATAGTATTTTCCTTATCATATATTACTCTCTACTTTGAACCTATGTACATTATTGTGATGGTTGGTCAATTTGCTTGGAACTACGATGGACAGGTGATGTCACTCGCACTGGACCAATGAGGAAGAGAGTAGCACAGCTGGAGTTATGATGTCATGAGGGCCGCTGCCTGGAGCTTTTTGACAATGGTCAAAATAAAAAATATTATAAAGTCACTGCACTTAGTATGTGGAGCAAAATAAAAATCATTCTTTTCTTCTTTTTTTTAATCATTTTCTATTTTTTGCAGCACCCGGAAAGAAAGCAACCGTGGGAAGTGAGGAGGGGTTTAAACTCCACCCGTCTGCTTCAGGCCGCCAAGAAGCAAACCTCCCTTTCCTTGTCTAAGATTGATAAATAAATTAAAATATTGTCCCCTGAAACCCGACGGGCACTATGTACAAGTACAAATCATTTGCTCTCAATAATAATCCTCTTCTTTTAGTGTTGCACGATGAGCTTTTTGAGTCTCGTTGGGGGTCGAGTAGTGTCGGTTGGTAGCAACAAGAGCCGAGACGGGAGGCTGTCATTCCTATATCTTACGCCCTTTCTGCATAAACGTGTGCACGCGCGCTGGCAAGTGCATACAGCTCCTCTCAAACACACACGCACACACACACACACACAAATCTGCACCCTGAAATACACCACCACTGATTTAGGATAACCTCTCCTTCAAAGATTCCCTCAAACAGACGACAGACAGACAGACATTTTATTAGTGTTTCTGCCCGTCGTGGAAGAACGGCGAGAGACGAACTGGCTGTGAAGTGGGACGATTGTTTCATCAGGAGCGAGCAGACAGGAGGTGCAGTTCTCTGGGCAGTGACGGGGGAATATTCAGAAGAGTGGAAGGGGGAGGGGAGGGGAGGGGAGGGGGAGCTGCGGTGGAGGAGGAGGAGGAAGAGGAGGTGAGTTTGTAGTCCTGTGCTGTCAGTCGGTCGGTCGGTCGGTGGGGTTGGTTGTGAGGAGCTGGCGGGGGGGGCTCATGTATCCCAGCCCATCCGGTCTGTGCTCTCCAGGGACAGGGACTTGGTCTTGTGTGGGGAGGCCGGGCTTGGAGGGCTGCTAAAGGTGGAGCTGTTGGAGGCCGTGGAGTGGCGGGGCGAGTCTGAGTCCTGGTAGAGAGGAGACAAATGAAGAAAGGAGAAGAGGAGGAAAAAAAACAGAAATGAGAGGCTGCTTCTTTACATGGAGTTCACCTCCTGTCATTATAACGTCTACTGTTCATTCACAAGTGCACTGAGCCTCTGTCTGAGGGCTAATGAAGGACTATATATATATATATAACAGCTACACATGCATGGGTCTTCATCAGGCTCCTTCCTCTGCTCCCACCCCCACCTCGTCTTCCACTACATTCCACACCATCAGCAGATGAACGGCTCAATTGACCAGAAATGATCGGCTGAAGGAAAACAAACATGCAGGCAGGACAGATGGGAGGGGGCGGGGGGGGCTGAGTGGGTTAGACCTCATACTGTACTCAGCTCGTACAGTATGACTCACATCAGCCTTCATCTAGCCGTATGTGTGTCTGACCACGTAATGCGTGACATCCTCAGGTTAGGATTCGTAATAGCCTCATGTGCTGTGGAGCATCTTCCAGTTCAGTGATCAGCTCCTGTTTCCATCAGTCCCATATAGAGCACAGTCACCCACCACTACGGCTACAAACAATCAGACATTTTTTCTACATCTGCTACAGTCAGTTGTTTATCACACCACACACACACTAGTGCCTTTAACAAGTCAGTGTAGATGGGCAGCTGTGTTTTTTTGCTCTAATAACATCCTGATGAGATCGTACATTGAGGACTGCTGCCCAGCTACATTGTCTAAACATTGCTCATCAACGTCGATTGCTCTGTGTGGTGTTTCAAAGCACTCATACTAACTAATCAGTCACTGAATAGTCATTTAAAACGTACATCAGGATTCAAACCATGCAGATTTTGTGCAGTTATCACGTTGTTTGTTCAGTGCTGACAGATCCTGGTTTTAAACCCTGAGACTGTGGCCTAGTTGTGCTCTGAAGCGGACATCTCCCGGCTAGAAACATGGCCGTCAGGGAGCAGTATGGAAGCAGACATGCTCTGTGACTGGGCAGCAGCGATGGGAAGCAGCGTTGCACCTTGTCGTCAGCGTCCAAACGCAGCCATAAAGGCCAGATGACACACTGATCTGACGGTGCAGCTGATGCTTCAGTGAAAGATGCAACAAAAAAAACATCGGATGCCGCTGATGTGGCGGGACTGAAATGGTGCAGCGGAGAGGGGGGGGGGCGGCAGATTCTCTGTGACG